>NW_027130587.1:3816428-4452500 GCF_026122565.2 Emydura macquarii macquarii
ATATTGATTCACAGTACAAACCCCATGCTGCTGGGGAATAAGGGTTTCTGATTTTCTTTTAAACCATTATGAATATATTAACCTAAGGATTAGATCTCTTCAAAATACTTCAAAAATTAAGTTTAGCCACAAAGTCTGTGTAAATCTAGGGCAAAATAAAAGCAAGTTCAAAAATAATGAGTTGGAGGAAAAATAAGCCATTTGTACAATTCTCTTTTAAACCCTAAGGTGTTTGTTATTTCACATCACCAGTTCTCTGTCAACTGACAGCATGAATCTTTGGAGCAGTAACCCTGAGAACTGATCATATGCTGAATATCCAGTGGAAGGGGCTGCAGTAGCAGGACGTACATCAGCAGTTGGAGAAGAACAACATAACTTGTAAGTAACTTGAGTTTCTGCCTGGTTTTTTATATGGAGAAAAAAGAAAGTCTTCTGATTGCAGCAGATCTGATTGAGGAGACTGGTAAACAAGTTGGGTTGTTTCTTTCCTCCGAGGCATAATAGCAGGAGGCAGATCGCATAGCCACAGCCCATAAGAAGGAAGTGAAAGCGTTTCTGCAAAAGAAGCAGTGACTAGAATGTTTAATTAAAGTGGGGTTTGTGTTGTGTCTCTGCCTGAACAACTTCCTCTCCCCTCAGTGAACTGCATTTTCTTCTGTGCTTCCAGTCCTACTATGTACTGTGTAAACCTGGGACCTAAGCACTCTGTACAAAGAATTGTCTATATCCCTTGGGAGTTCTACATGTGACATGATCTTGGGATTAGGACAGATTTTCCAAACAGCTCAACTCCCATTTAGGGCCAGATTTTAAATGGCGCTCAGCACCCAGCAGCAGATCAAAATCAGCAGTTTATGGAGTTCTCGGACAGCTCTCTCCAGCAGCATTCAACATCCCTGCACCACTCAGAGAATCCTGCACTCTTACAGGGGCAAAAGAGTTCTAATTCACATACAGGGGCACAATCAGATACATGTCTTTGCCCTTTAAACAACCCCAGGTGCGTCTAGTCAATAGAACAGAGTCAGGAGGCCTGATTCATTGATGACCTCTGGCCCCTTGGTGCCAAAGCTAAAATTGCTTTTTTAAAGCTAGTTTGGAAGAAGAAGAAAAAAAGGAATTTGAAACTTCTGAAAATCTGTTCCCCCTGCTCCCCTCACCTCCTGCCAAACTCTAAAAGTCTCAAATAGTTCAAACCATTTCTACCTTTTCATGCTAAACATTGCATCCTGGGAAGTTATGTTCTGTGTTTCTTTCAGCTAAATCCCACTTAAACATGAGAGCTATTATCCCCATACAACATGGAAGTCCTGGAAATGTGCTAAGCTAAGGCTCCAAAAATAAATGCATGTGTTTAACTTTATGCACTGTGAATAATCTCATTGACATTAATGGGACACATCACAGTGTGTAAAAGCTAAGTACAGGCCTAAGCCTTTGAAGGATGGAAGCCTAAATTGCTCCCTGCAGTTTGACTTGTATACACTGTATAGAGTTGCCATGCCATGTTAAGTAGCTACCATGCTTTGGGCTGAAGGTGGCTGGATTTCAGTTTTGAATTCTGCAATTCCCCTGAATATACTATAAAATTCTTTGGGATCCTTGTGGGTGAAAGATGATACATACACATATGTTATTGTTCATGAAAGCTCCTGATCATCAATAAGATAAATGTATCTTTGCATTTTTGGGGGATTTTTCATTTGACACCTTGAAGGAAATCTGAAGGAGTCTCTCCTAAACTGGTTGTCTGAGAAATCATTAAATGCTTAGTTTCTATGTTCCGGGGTTTTGCTTCAAACATTTCTTGGAAGGCATTTCTTAGAAGGTACAAAATAGGCCTCCTATGGATGTTTCCATGCTCCACAGGAATATTGTTACTCGATGCTGAGCAGCTACCCAATTAATGCTTAATGATTATGAATGACCATTTATATCCATTTGGGTATTCCTACAAAATACAGATTTGCAACAGCCATCCTATCATTAAGTGTACCACCATCTACCAAATCAAATGGCTGTGAAAATAGCAAGCCTTGTAAACTTCAATTCCAGAACATGCAGTAGTGCAAGGAAATAACAAGCCGATGCTGATCAAGTCTTGCAGACCTCTATAGTATGTCTAGTCAGTGCTGATCAAATGCAGAAAGGTCTGGATTCTATAAGACTCTCTGGCCACATATCCTGAATGTTACTTGCTTTACGTTGGCTTCCTGAAGTTGGGGCATGTTATAGATGGGGCTTCTGGATCTTTTGTGATTATTAATTTCATTTTTCAGGGTTTATTTTTAGCAGTTTGTGAGTTCTATGAAGATGTCAAAATATCAGGGGGTTGAGGAGCGTTCTCTTTGTATATATATGTAGTTCTGTTTCAAATAGCACACTGTTATAGCACCATAGAGAACCTTTAGTGTGCACCAGTGCGGTCTAAATGGACCAATTAATACACAACATATTAGTGTATTTTAGAAATCACACCCCCGTCGTCTACATTACTGCTCTGTGTAGACAAGCCATTAGCTACACCCAGGGACCAGAGACATCACCTATATAAACAAACTGCATGGGGGAAAGGAGTGAAGTCAACACAAATTGAATAACCATTTATTGTGTTTATTGGATAAACACCGATTTCATATATATATATATATATATATATATATATATATATATATATATATATATAGCATTAGGGTTTCAGAAAATCAGAATCCCTAGTAATAAATGCTCCCCTGCTTAGGACACAGGCAGTTCTGCAATTAACACTTAGCAAAGCACTGGTGGTGCAAGACGACTATATATTCAGTTTATGTCCATCACTGGCAATCAGACCACCTTAAGCACCTTGCCAGAGATCAGTCTGGGTGGTGCTCAATTTGCAATTGCGATTTGCAATGATGTAATACACTTGCAGGAAGCAATCTGAAGAGTATATCTTTAGACATCAGGCAGAGAGCCTTTAAGTATGCATATTTATTATATAAACATTTGCAGTCGTAAAACAAAGTTGTCATACAGCAGAAAACAACCCATGTGGACATAAAAACAGAAGACTTACAGATAACTCCCACCTCCTGAGACTTTCTAGTTATGTATGATTCTGGCATTTGGAACCCTGAGCTGCTTAGAAAGACATAGCCATTAGAAATATCAAACAGATACTATTCCCCCTGAGTTAGGAATCCCCAGTCTCCTTCTCTGTTTTTGCTCTGTATTGTGTCTGTCTAATGAGGCACTGACATGGGCAGTGATACTGTATTAGTGTCAGTCCTAGACTGTAAGCAACTTGGAGCAGGGACTGTCTCCTATGTTTGTACAACAAGCACAGGTGCACAGCAAATAATATTCTGCAGCTGTGTCAACACTCGCCTTTTAACCATAGAATTTCCTAGTATTTCAGATAATGGTGGTAGCAAAGATGGATGAAAGCATGAGTGTGAACAAAGTGTTGGTGATTTTGCCACACTATCATCTCACCTTGCTGAGAGCAATACTGGATAACACCATGGCAAAATTGCCTGTGTCTGCCAAGGTCTTGTCTACTGCCCTTGCTGGGGCCAGTGAAGCTGCACTGCTGTAGCAGCAGTAAGACCTTTTAGGGCTAGTAGGAAGTCAAAGGTGGAAATTTTTAACAGGGAGGGTAATTAACCTTTGGGGCAACGTATCAAGGGATGTGGTAGATTCTCCATCACTTAAGATTTTTAAATCAAGATCGGATGTCCTTCTAAAAGATGCGCTGTTAGTTTACCCACAAGTTAAATGCTTGATGCAAGAATCATTGGGTGAAATTTTATGGCCTCTTCTATGCAGGAGGTCAGAGTAGATGAAAGAGAGTCCCTCCTGGCCTTAAAACCTAAAAATCTATTAAGTTCTTCCTGGGGTCTCCATCCCTTTGTGTCTTTGTTTTTAACACAGGTCCAGCTAAGCAATGTGGCTTTGAAGGGACTGTCTTTGATCTGTCAATTATTCATTGCTAAGTCTATCATCACCATCTCTCGTGCTCAGAACCCCCCGGCCTTCAGATGGAAACATTTGACCCTACTGGATACCATAGACCACAAAAGATGCAATAGTGAAATGAGAACTAAACGGATCACAATGACTAGAAATGGCTGTAAAAAAATCAACACGTTCATTCATGCTCCCAAGGAGGTTATTAATGACACATGCACTATGGGGAAAGTGCATGTCATAAAGGGGCGAGAGTATAAAAAAAGTATCAGCAAACTCAGAGTCACTAATTGCAGACTGTCTGGGGAATACCCTAATGATTGTGAGTACATGGCAGAAAAGAGTGCCTGGAAATATATAGTCATCTCTTGTGACCAGAACGATTGCCCAGTGCATTTTGCAGGGACTATGAACTGGTAAGAGTCAGGAAGTGGGAGAAGGGGCTTATTCCTAATACTCAGGGGTGCTGCTTCCTCTTCTGCTGTGAATCAGTCCATTTATACTGTAGCCTAAACATATTATTTTGTGACTTGAGGTGCTGGAGCCCCTGGCAACAAGGGGACACTGCTCTCTTATGGGTCTGGTGGGAGACCAGCAAAGAGGTGGAAGAAAGAATAATAATGATGCTTAGCAATTTTATAGCCCTTTACATTTCCAAAGCATTGTGCCAACATTATAGAAATGAAGGGGAGTGGCTAAAACAGGGAAATTGGGGGATTATAGTGGAGGAAGAGGATTGTTGAGGATGGGAAGCAAGATGGCTATAGAGTCTGATCCCAAACTCTATAAAGTCAATGTACTTTGGATCAGCCCTATAGTGAGAGAGGGACGCGGAGAGATCTTGAATGGGAATTAGTAAGGGAGACATGGAGGATGGTCCATTGGTTAGGTTATTAGACTGGGAGACCCGGTTACAATTCCTGCTCTGCCATAGACTTCCTGGGTGACCCTGAGCAAGTCATTTGGGTCAGTGGTTCCCAACCTTTTTGAGTGAAAGCCCCACTAGTTAACACTAGGTAAAACACGTGCCCCCCCAATCCATAAACATATATAACCCCTATAAACACATATAATGATAACAACACTAAATTACATAATAATAATAATGACTCTTACCTGAGTAAGAAGCTAAGCTTACCCTGTTGCAGCCACCACCACACGCCCTGCCTCTTCCTATCCCTCATGGACTGATGGTAATGGAGGCGAGCTCTGGTGGGTTGGCTAGGGCTGTCCCGGCCCGCACCAGCATGGGGCTGCTCCTCTCCAGACAGGCGCTCAGCTGGTGCAGGGCTGGGGGCAGCAGCTCCTCCGCTCTAGCCAGAGCGAAATTTGGGGCTGCTGCTCTGCTCTGGCCGGCCTGGAGCTCGGCGGGGCTGGTCCTCCGCTTCAGCATTGGAGCTTGGGGGGTTAAATGACCTCAATATTACTGAACCCTCATGGGCCCCCTGTAATCTTTGGTGCCCTCACAAGGGGGTCCAGCCCCCTAGGTTTGGAACCATTGATTTAGGACCAGATTTGTAAAGGTATGGAGATGCCTACAGATTTAGATAGGCCCCTGGTAGGATTCTCAAAAGCACCTACGCCCATAAGGCCCAATGGGAGTGATGATTTTCAAGATCCCTTTGCTTCCCTCTAAAAAAGCCATTGACTTGTCTGAGTTTGGGATCAGATCCCTACAATCCTCTCAGTTTCCATCCTCAACAACTCTCCTCCCCCACTCCACTCTCTTAAACACTCCCTTTTATTTCATTAAGTGTCTAAAGACCTTTAAAATTCTAGTCCTTAGTCTCTCTGTGCCCCACTTCCCTATCTGTACAATGGGGATAATTGCACCAGCCTGCCGCACAGGGGTGTGGCGAGGATGAATATCTGAAAGATGGGGCGGTGTTCAGACACTACAGTTAGGAGGGGCCATAGAAGGTAGATAGGATGGTATAGAGTTAGGGGTGGGGGATTGGTGAGGAAAGAGCTAGACATGAAGGGGAACAGACACAAGAGGGGGGTGCTGAGGGAGGGAAGTGCTATTTCTACAAATACTGTTGTTAATACAAACTTGTTGGTTCCTTAAGACATGGAAATGTGCTTTTGCTCTTGTCAAATAAAAGCAATCTGCAAGCTCCTCTCTGCACTGACTCCCAGAGATGTTTCTTCTGTTCCGGGCAAAGAAGGGAGTGACAAACTGCACGAGAATCTCAGAATCACAGATTAGGGTTGGAAGGGAGCTCAGGAGATCATCTAGTCCAACCCACTGCTCAAAGCAGGACCAACCCCAACAAAATCTTCCCAGCCAGGGCTTTGTCAGGCCGGGCCTCAAATTCTCTCAGGATGGAGATTCCACCACCTCCCTAGGTAACATATTCCAGTGCTTCACCACCCTCCTAGGGAAAAATTTTTTCCTAATATCCAACCTAGACCTTCCCCGCTGCAACTTGAGACCATTGCTCCTAGTTCTGTCATCTGCCACCACTGAGAACAGCCTAGCTCCATCCTCCCTGGAACCCCCTTTCAGGCAGTTAAAGGCCGCTATCAAATCCCTGCTCACTCTTCTCTTCTGCAAATTAAACAAGCCCCGTTCCTGCAGCCTCTCCTCAGCACCCACCCCGCGGGGGGCTGTGGAGCAAGGCAGGGCAGCATGACCCCCGGGGGCTCACAGCAGGTCTGGGGAACAGCAGCCAACCTCTTACACGGAGCGAAAACCTCGTGAGCCCCTGTGGGCCGGCTCATGGGCTTTCACCAGGTGGGGCTGGCACGGGTGGGTGGGCAAAGGGCACCTGGGAGCGGGGCTCAGCCAATCAGCTCCTGCCAGCCCCTTGCACCTGTGCCATGCCCGCCCACACACACACACACACACACACACACACACACACACACGAGGGGGAGGGGCTAAGGCGCTCAGCTGACCCAGGCAAGGCCAGGTCACTGCAGGAGAGGGCGTGGCCTACGGCAGGCGCCGTTGCTATGGTAACCGCACCACCCTGCCCGCGGCCTCAGGCAGCAGCGGAAGTGGGAGCGGCGGAAGAGGAAGGCCGGAGGCGGAAGTTACCCGCCGGACCGGCCGCAGGGGAGGATCATGGCGGCGGCGCCGGGGACGAGCCGCTGGGCGGGGACCCGGCCGTGCGTCCCTCCCGCTGCCTTCCTCACCGCGCTGCTGTCCGTGCTGGTGTCCGGGCCCGGCCTGCTGCGGAGGGCGGGGGCCGCCGAGCCGCCTCCCCCTTCCGCCGGCTCGCTGCGGCCCGGGCCGGTGCGGGACGGGGAAGGTGAGGCGAGGAGACCTCCCACCTCCGTGGGGTCCACCCGGGACACCCCCCGCTACGTGCCTCGCGGGGCCTGCTCCCTGCGCCGCCCCCCGCAGGGCCCCCTGCGCCCCAACGACCCCCGCGGCTCATGGGTCCTCCCCTCTTAGGGCCCCCCCCATGTCCTGGGATCCGGTGCCAGGGGCTCCTCGCCCACTGGGGCCTGTCTCTTGTCTTGAGACACCCCCTACGCCCCCCCCCCCCCCCCCGTATGGATGGGCTCCTGCCTCCTCCAGAATAGCAGCCACCATGGACACTCCTGCCTCCTGGTCACGTCTGCTGGAAACCTCCTGCCCCTTCCTGGCGTCCGCCTTCCTCTCCCCGCTGCGGCTCCTGGCTGTAGAAGTCCACCAGCCATGGGCTGCTTTTCCAGGCATGCCCCTGTGAACCCCCACCCCATCTAAAGGGCCTCCTCATCGCCACGGGATATATCTCCCCCAGGATGTCTCTCCATCCAAGGCTGCTCTACAGATACATATTGCTACTATTGCTATTTTCTGACCTGCACCCTTTCTGTACACCTCTGTCACACACTCCTCAAGATCTCTTCTCATGCTGGAACACCATAGCCCCCAGGCAGAGCTTGACTCATTTAGGGACCCATCCATCTGGTTTGCAATGTTTAACACAGCAGAAGCTGGAAATTGTGTGGCGTGGGGTGAAGGGAGAGTTCCTGAGCTCCAGAATGTTCTGGTAGGAGGATGATGTTAAGATCTCAGGAGCTTCAAGCATCTGCCTTTCTGTTCTTCACATTTGCCCCCCATGCCTCTTTTCGAATGCCCCTAATACCCATGTTCTCCATCTCCCCAGTACTGAATTATTGCTTTTGTGTTTCTGCTCTGGTAAAGTGACTGTACTCTTCTTACCCTCTCTTTGTTCCTAAAGTTATATCATACAATAGTCTCTTTCATTTTACATAGTATAAGAATCTTAGAAGTTAGAGGGGGAGGAGGACTTAGGGCAGAAATCCTTTCCATGGATTGAAAATTATATTGGTTTGAGATCTGTGATTTACTGTGTTCCATCACAGACCAGTGCTAAAGAAAGAACTCATAGACTGAGGGTCCTGTGGCACTTCTAAGGTATATCATCTCACAAACCTCTGCTGTTAGCATGCAGGGCATCCTTCTGATGATCCAAAGAAGAAATATCAGCTACTAATGTGTTACAGTTGAAGTGAAAGAAATAAGACCATGATTAGATCAATGTGATTTTAAGATCTGGTGCCTCCTCTCCTGATAAGGCTAAAAACTGTCTGGTGAGACTAATTCAAATATTTCTGGACTGTTACACTTTCCAAATGGTGGTGTTGAGCCAAGGATCAGAAAGAAGATGTCCCCGGGGCTAGTGTAGTGCTAATCCTGACTGTAGTTGGCACTTTGTCCATGCTAGTTTTAAATGCCCCAAGCTATCTGTCTTCTACTTCATTCTGTGGAAGACTCTTCCCCAGCCTGATAGAATGAAAAACAAATGAACTAGTCCTGTGGTTTCCTTTTTTATTTTCTCCTGATCAAACTTAAAATAGTAAATGGCCTAAAGCAAACTCTCTGCTGTCTGTACATCTCTGAAAGGACTGTCTGCTCAGTTCACAGACTGGTGACCTATATCTTTATCTATGAAGATCTGATATCCCTGGTATGCAGTGGTGTTATCATCTGGTACTTTGCTGGCAGCTTTGAGAAGAACGTAGGCACAGTGAAACATTGCTTCTTCACCTTTGCCTTTGCCATTTCTTCAGCCCTGTTGTATCTCTTATTTGAGGCTGTTGTCTCTGGGGTGTCAGAGGTGGAGGATGCCAAAGGATTCACACCAGTTGCTTTTGCGATGTTGGGGGTATCCACCACCCGCTCACGGCTGAGAAGGGGACTGCTCTTTGGGATTAACATTCCCATAGTGCTGGTACCGTGGCTAATGCTCTGCGTGGCATGGTTTATTCCCCACTCCAGTCTCCTGAGTAACATATGTGGCCTCGTAGTTGGGAAAGCCTGTATCCTTTCCAAGTGTGATGACCTATTTAACTAGTGAAAACAGCATGTGAGGAGCCTGGCTTGTGATGGGAAAGGAGTGGGAGAACATACTAAATTTTGATTACTTAGGCTTACTGGCTTTTTGTTGTGCAGGTGTCTGGCTTTCTGTATGCTGCTTAATGACACTTACGAGGTTTATTGTTGCTCGGAGGAGTCTGATCCTTTATTCATTTTACACCCCTCACTTCCATTGTAGTCAGTGAGGCTTTTGTGTAAACAAGGAATGCAGGATTGAGAGTCATGGTGCTCATTGGGTCTGAAAACTGAGGGGGACAGAACAAGTTTTTCCTGGCCATTCTGCCTTGTGCATTCTAGAAAGAGAAACCTTGATTTGGTGGTGAAAAGAAGGTGCATTTAGAGTGGTTGCATGTAGAAAGTTAATTCTGTTCTGCCTCCCATCAGAACCTTCCAGAGTCTTCCTTAACATGCTGCTAAACTCAGATGGTCTTGGCTACTGTTTCTGTTTGGATCTCCCGGAATCAGTGGTATCTAGGCTGGATCAGAAGTTCCCTTTCAGCCTTCTGAAGAGAATCCCAGGGCTGAAGTATATTCCCGGGTCTTTAGCAGAGAGAAGAGCCTCCCAGAGCAGGAAGTAAGTGCACTCACTTGTCTTCTGATATGTTTAGAAATGTAGGTGGAAGTTTATCCCATTCTAAAGCACCATTGCCACTAACATTCCAATCTCAATGGACAAGGAATGATTTTTTAATAGGGTGTAACTTCTGTGTAGCTGAATAACTGTAGTGAGTTCTCTAACATAGAAGTATTTCCCCTTGTTTACAGCAGTTCTCTTATGGCAAAAGGGGGAAATTTGAGGTAGAAAAACATACCTGTAATAATGCCTCAGAGAGTGTCACTAGATCCCATAAGCTAAACTGGAATGTGCCCTGACAATTCTTACAAGGAAGACAAAGGGTTTTTTGTATGTGAAAAGTTATGTGGCAAACTGGGGTGTAGCCTGCTGTGCAGTAACGCAGGGTGTGAATCCTGTTGCTACATGCTAAAAGTTCCATAGTTTGCTTTGATCTACAGCAGCAGGGAACTTCTAGTCCACATAGACAGCTAGCGCACGGCAGGTTAGAGCACTGTAGATTTACACCCCTGCTTGTCATGCACTACCTATCCATATAGACAAGCCCAAAGAAAGCACTGGAGCACGAGGAAGTTTGTACCTCAGGGGGTTATACTGTCCCTTCTGAGTCAGTACAGACCCACTGCCTGTAGGCAATAAGCTCTTTGGGGCATGGACTGTTTCGTGCTGTGTGTTTGTACTATGCCTAGCTCAATGGGGCCAGGACTTCTACTGGAGCCATGATCATACTATTACTAATAATGATGTCTTTGTTTGGTGAAAGCCTTCCCTGTGCATCTGAAAGCTCTGTGTCTTGATGAAAGCTCTGTGAGATGAAATAAACAGAACCGTTTGGATGAAAGGTGTTCTATAAACATGAGCAATCAATAAATGTCTGTGTGGGAAGGTGTTTCTAGGACTTTCCGGATTAATTGAGCTAACTTTCCATGTAATTTTATTTACAAAACACAAATCCTATTCTTATGTCTGCAGTTTAAGTTTATCCCAGTGTAAAGAACCAAAGCAATTGTAACTAGTACTTATTCCCATCGAAGAGTTCTGTCTGTTTGTTGTTCCACTTACCTGCTAGGATTCAAGTTCAAATATAAAGTTCACAACCAGACAGAATAAATTTCTACAGCGTTTTATGTTTTTTCAAAAAAGAGGCCCATGAATGCAAGAAGAGACATCAAGGAATTAAAGGAACGGTCCTGGGTATTTGGCAGTCGGGGTCTTTGTGACTCCCCATTCTCAGTGAGTTGCAGGCGTGGGTTGATCAGTATTCACGCTGGAGGCTTTGTCAGGCAAAGCATCTCCTGGCGTGACTCATCCTGCCGAGTCAAACATCCTGTTAGCAGCTGCTGTTTCTGGATCCCCTCACTCAAGAATTATTCATGATGCTAGTAACTGCCCCTGTAGCTCAAAACTGCTCACTCTTCTCTTCCTCCTGAGGCCTTCATGATGTGTTGGTAAATAGCACTCAGCAGGTGCTCCTTCCCCGATGAATAGTTTAAAGGACACACACCTTAAATGGAGGCACAGGAGATGCCTACAGAATTCTCAGCTTGCACTGGGTTCCATGCATGCTTTTCTCCATTGAGGGATATGGAAATGTCTATAGTGGGTGGCTGGTTAGCCTGCTTTTATTTAACTGCTGAGTTTTAAGTGGCAGCTGAGCCTGTCATGATGGGGATTGACTGTAATGACGTGCTGAGTAGTGGAGTCGGAGGGAAGAGGGGCACTTGTAGATATTTGAAAATGCCAGATGTGAACACAATGTAATTATTCTTTCCCCTTTTCTGTTCAGGATTAATCCAGTGCCAGGCTCATACCCCGTCCAGAGCTCCTATTGCTCTGCACCTCCAGCCCTTCCTGTGGTTCAGATGCAGCACCCCAGTGCCCAGAGCCTGGGATCCTTGCACAGCTCCAGCGCAGGACATATCAACGGTTCCTCCCCTTACCAAACCAACCCTGCCTTTGAGAAGTTCTATGTGCAGGACCACTTGGGTGCCTCACCTGGGCACTGCTATCAACCAAGTGATCCCCATTCCCCCCATGATGCATGTCTGTCTGATGCTCGGATACCCATGGAGATGGAGAATTTGGAGGCCAAGTTTCAGCATGCAGCAGGTCCCCCTGCATCGAAAGTGCCAGCTGAGCTTTCAGGAGTCCAAATATACTGATGGTCCAAGGAGGAGCAGGATCCTCCTCCCCTCACAGGCCTTTGTGTCAACAGCTTACTGTCGAGTGCTGCTGAGAAAGGAGACTGCTTCAAAAGGATTCACTTGATTTTAACTGAGGGTGGTTGGGATGACCAGGGTCAAATCAGTCAGTCAGTGGCAGCCCCTGAGTTTTCGGTCCTACTGTAGACTGCTTATAGATGTTTTTTCGAATGCTCAGGTTTATTCCTTTTAATTTTGATACTATTTGATCTTGGCTGGGCGCTGTAACCCTTCCCCTCCCCGTCCCTGATTCTCATGTGGATTCCACACTACACATTGCAACTATGACCTCACCTCTCTATACCACAGCTAGGGTCCTGTTACAACACAGTTGTCCCTTGACTCAGTTATGCTGTCGTGTAGATGGGCACTAACAGTCAAAACACTGGACTAGTTGGATTTTAACCTGACTACAGGGACTAAGGTTGGTCCCTGATTCAGTTACGGTTGCAGTATGGCTAGACCCAAATACTGGGTTTGCGGTAACCTGCTTGCTCTATAACTACACAGGTTTAATTTAAGAGCAGTGTTTAAATGGAGAGGAGGAAGAGGCAGATCTGCTTTGATAGTTATGTCTTGGAATGGGCTGACACTGGCATTGTTGCAGGCTATGTGTTTGAACAGGTTTGTGTCTTGATGTACATCCATGGGGAAGTTCTGTGGTCTGTGTTATATAGGAGGACAGATTAGATGATCACAGTCATCCTTTCTGGCCTTGGAATCTAAGATGTGTTTGAGGGCACAGTGGAGTGAACCATCTGGTGGCATTTTCTGCCACCCGGAATAGCTGCTGTTCCATCTACTGGAGAGTCTCTAGTTAGTATCAGCCACAGGGGCTGCCTTCCCCAGTCATGTGACCTGCACATGGTCTGCATGGCAGGCACGTAAAGTAATTTTGCATGCTGCCCACAATGCCAGCTTTGATTCATGAGGCTGCCCTAGATACTTGCAAAGGGATGGGTGAATCTTATTGAAGAGAGTTAGGTTGTTCATGGGGAGTGTCCAGGTAGACGTAAGCTACTGTATATCATTAATACATTCCAAGACTTGAAAGGGGCTTTTAAAATGAGACAGGCTGAATCAAATGGAATGTAGCTGTAACCCGTCAATGCAGCATTTGGTGAGCTTTTAGAATGGTCTTTGGTGCCAAAGTTAGTATTGGAGACAACTAACAAAAGCGGGAGGTTGTGGGAGGTGTCTGCTAGTTAGATCAGGGTGCATCTGTGTTCTATTCCCAACTCCGTCACTTCTCACTGTAATACCCTGGATGGAAAGTCCATTAATTTGTGTTTGTTTCCCCATCTCTAAAATGGGGATAATTTCTGGTGCCTAGAGGGAGGTGAAACTTGCTTATTGTTTTAAGGTGTGTTGAAAATACTTAGAAAAGGTGCTGTATGAAGTGCAAGCTATCATAATTCACAGTGCCTGATGTTGCTATAGGCTCCAGTGTAAAAGAAAACTGCCTGTCAAGGAGAATGTGATGGTTTCTATTCTCATCCGCATCTGGGTTCTTGGGTCAGGTGAGAGGGGCTGGATTAGGAGCTAACATCAATGTTTATAGATCACCTGCTCCTAAGTCTTCATTCCCTGTTAGTGTCTGAAAGGGCAGTGCACCTCTGTGTTGATGCTCCACAACCACCTCTTAATGTTATCATAGGTGATTGTCTCTGTCTTCTTAAGGTGACTGCCACTGAGAGAAGACAGGTACAAAATTAGGACCTTCTGGGCCAGGGCTGGAATAGCAATGGGTGTCGCATGTGAAGATGGAGGACCCTGGGCAAAACTCTTTGAAGAAGATGTGGCTGATCACAGAACCTGTGTCTGTTACTGGTGGAGACGGCTGCTGTTACCATCTCATTCATAAACACTACAATTCACTGTGTGCCACCACATTTTAAAAGGTGACTTATTTGATAGAATATCTTTTCCCTAGGAGCTGGAAGCATTTATACTGTGACTATTTAATGCGGGGGAGAGGGAACATGGACAGATGAGATGCTTTTCTAGAGTTCTTGTTCTGATTTTGTTTACCAACCTGAAAGAGACACCAGAGAAGGGGATAAAATCAAGGGGATGGATGACAACTATTAGTCAAACACATGCCTATATTTCTACTCTGTCTTTAATAACTGACAGGTGTGAGGCCTTCTGCCTGTAAACCAACAGGTTCTACCAAAAATATTTCCAAATAACAGAACACTGCTGATAGTGTAGCATGAAGATGAGTGTTGGTACTGGTGGCTATATAAATTTCCATGTGAAATGTAACCTTTTAATATAATTTGAAAAGCAAACTACTTAGTAATCTCATCTGATTTCCTGGCTAAAAACAAAAACAGGAGTGTCTCTTCTGTAGTGACTGGGGATCAAATTCATCACTGGCGTGTAGCCCTACTGCTATCCGCGTGAAGGCTGGCTAGCTACATCCATCATGTTAGCCCTGTTAGTTGGTGAAGAGAGGCACCCCCTGTGAAAGTTGGTACTGCAGAGGTAATAGGGAATGTTAACCTTTGTAGTTATTGTGAATGCACTGTCTGACAGAGACATCATCTAATGGTATTTGCTCATGGAAAGGCATAGCCACTAAAACGTTGTCTTCTAAAAGTTGAGTATGTCAGTTGCTGTGTGTGAGAGCAGTGAAGAACATCCCCCAGCTATAACGAGTTTGCAAAAATTCAGCTAAAAGGAACTTCATTCACTTACTCCGCCCTCCCTGTTGGGCATAAGTCTGGGTAAATCAAGAGCCCGTGTACCAAGCTGGTCAGGAAGCCAAGCCTTTGTTGAATGAACCGAGGAAGTGTACTGCAGCCAAGGAACCCCCAGCTATTCAGAGCTGGAGAGCATCCCAGCTGATCTCATTTCCCTGGATCAAGCATGAAAACTGAAATACCTGAGTCCACAAATCATTATAGGGCTTTGTAGGTCAAAGTCAGCACCTCCCTCTGCAGCTGGAAACTAACTGGAAGCTGCTGGTGCAAGCTCTGGAGACAGGAATTGTATGCAGTGTATAAGAACCACCAGTGGGAGCTGCTTTCTTCTATAGCTGAAATTTTGAGTAGATTTCAAGTGTAGCCCATGTTACAGTGCATTGTTCTAATTCAAGCTAGTGGGGAAAGGCTGATGACCTATACAAGCAAGGTCTGTATTGGAGAGGAAGGTTCACAACCTCCTTGACAGGTGCAGATGAAATAAATATGTTGGCTGTTGCTGTCAGCTGAGAACCTGCCAAGACCTCCAGCTTATCAATCGTAGTAATGCTAACTCAGTAGAGGGAGAAGAAATCACTTCTGCTATGAGGTGTCCTTTTACTTTACCTGGAGTATGTTTCAGACAAGTTGCTTTTTTCCAAGTACTGATCTCTGCACCATTTCCATTCAACAAGAGGAGAGTGTGGAGGGGGGGATGAGCTGAGCCATTGTTTTCTTAATGCATGTGCTTGGATTCAAACACACTTTAAAAATAAAGGCCTTATCGTTGTGCCTTTCTCCTCTCCTTACGTCTCACTCTGTTTCCAAGTTGGTTGCTCGAAGCCATGTGCAGTCCAGTGCCCCCTTGCTAGCTACCAAACCCATCAATTTATCAAATCAGTGAACGGCAAGAACTAGACAATCACAGTGACTCTCTACTAGAATACTTAGGCCCTGTTTACACAGCTGTGCCACTATCAGAGCACTTGTGTACATGGCAGAGAGCTCTCCCATCGACATAAGAGCGTCTCCTACCCACGTTGCAGTGTGCACACGAGCGCTTATGCTGGCAAAATTTGTCACTTGGGGGGAGGTTTTGCTGACATAAGTGCAAGTGTAGACATGGCCTGTATAGGCACGCACCACCAGGGAGCATTAGGAAACAGGCAGGATCCAAGTGGGAGGAAGTGTGAGAACTCATGGAAGTTGGATGGTAGGGAATGCTTGGGCTTCAGATAACACTTGATGTAAGAAGTATAAGGATCCTAGGGTTTCTCATCCTTAGCTGAAACTAATATTAGCCTCTCTAGCTCGGACCCCTGCATTTGTTTCCCGAGCTGTAAATCTAACCTACCTACCTGGTGTGTGGCTAAATGTACAAAAGCAGCTTTGAGTTCTGGGGTAGGAGGCTGCCGAAGCAAGACAAAGTGTTTCAATGTGTGTACACAATGTTTTAAATCAGTGCTTCCTGGGGCCAAAGATTTTCTCACGCTTGTTTGTACTCTTCCTTCACCCAAAGACCAACCAAATATCTAAAACCATTGATCTGTTCCTTAATGAAATCAGCAGTGTCTCCTTTCCCCTGCTAACCTTTATTCACCTTAAGTGCATTAATTTTGTCACCCCCCAGTGGTTTTTTTAATTGGTTTTCCTTTGACTGTACTATTGCCAAAGCCTGTGCTGGAAATCCTCTGTTGCTCCATTAGCCAGCCTTGTATGTGTTAACTCTGCTGGCAGCGTGTTACCCAAGGAAACTTAATTTCACATGGTTACCATTGCGCTTATTGATTTTTCTGGCCTCATTTTTATTATCAAGAAGTAAAATGTTCTAAGGAACCTTCACCACATAACATGCAAATTGTAAGCTTGGTGCATGCCTGCACCTCTCCACATTCAAGGCGGTTGGCTGCAGCAGTAGAGACACAATGCATGCATTGCCGGCAGGAGTAGTTTCAGAAAAGTTCCTGGACAACTGGACTTTTGGTACATCATGAGCCTAATTTATTCCTGGTGCAACTCCACTGGCTTCAGAGGAGTTATAGATCAGCAATGAATTTGGCCCTCCTGGGCTAAAAAAGTCTGATTTATCTGCCCTAGAGGTTCTGAGTTATGGAGTTGCACCGCAGGAAGGACCAATCTTAAGATATGGCATCTGGGTCAGTCAGTTCATATAGGAATAATAAGCACACACATGTAACCTGCATCTTTGCATAAATAGACCCTTTTCTCCAGTAGTTAGGAAATGAAGAATTCTTGTGACTGAGCCTGCCCGGTCTCTGGTATACACTGCATTTTCAAAGTAGCATGCAGGGTGTGTGATCTCTGCAAACGCACCCAAGGTAGCTCCTTCAGTTAGGTTGAAGAGCAGAGCCCCAGGGACTAAGAACCTCCGCACCCCGTCAGGTGAGAAGGTAAGATTGCATCCAGGGAACAAAAGGCGCGACCATAGTGAACGTGGCATAGGGATGCGTGGTTTGGTTTTTTATCATGCATGGAATGATTCCTTCAATGTAAAGCAGCCCGTTCTTTCCTGGACAAACAAAGGCGCCTCCAGCCACCATCTGCGGAGTCAGGGACAAAGAGATGAGCTGTCACCCATAGACACGGGGTATGTAAGAGGGAGTTTTGTAGTGCTCCCCCTGCTGCAGTACAATTGCTGTCAGCATCAACAGCAGCCATGTGGATCATGACACTGCGAATTGTAGTGATGGTGTTCAGCATGCTTATCACCATCCTAACCTGTCGACAGCAACGGCTGGTCCCGCCCACTACTGACTGTAATGGTTGCATAGTCCCAGGGCAGGGCAGAGGATGGTGGTTGAGAAGGACGTGGGTGGTAATGGCAGAGGCAGAACAACAATTACCTGGTGCGCTGGCTTTATGGATAGAGAATACTGGGCACATGTTGCTAGGTCCTTAATCAGATGAGAACAGCTGGCAGCGGATGCTACAGTCCATTCAAGTGCCTGGGGTGCAGCTGCTGGGAAGAAAACCAACAAAGCTTTGAAGTGATGGCTGACCGTTCTCAGAGCCCCAAAGTAGAACCTGCACTCTTAAGACTTTCAGTAGTTTTTCAAATCTCTCCAGTTTAATCTTGTGGTCTCCGATCTCTCTGGCTAAGCATTTTCAGTCTTACTAATCCAACCATTTCTTTCGGAAGGAGTGCTACCTTGGTGCACCTGATGGAAAACCATATGCTAAGGTCATTCACTCCCCAATAAATCATTACAGGAATGCATTCTTCTCAGGGATCTAGCTGAAAAAATCACACTGGGCTTAGTTAATGATGGCTGTGGGTTAGTTTATGCCCATAAAGTACCCAAATGTCCCTCTGAGATTATTGAAAACTACCTCGTATAGTTTTGATTTGCCAAATCATTAACATCTACATTTTTATTTTTAAAAAAATCAACCACTGTCTCCTATTTCTCCATAATTTGGACAGCTCCCGTTCCTATCACTAGCTAATCACTATTCCAATCACATTCAACTATATAAACGGTATAAATCACATCTAGCAAGTCATTGTTTCTCCAGAGCATCTTTCCTCTAAGCAGTAATTTCACTGAGATTAGAATCAATCTATCCATTTTGATGCACTGGATCAATAGGGGACTTTGGCCCAGACCCTCGAAAGGTATGGAAGTTAGGAGTCTAAACACCTTGCAGATATGGCCTTTCTTCCTATGTCGCTATAAAGGGAAATTCACTAGATCTAAATTCATCAGGGCTGGGTTCAGTGCTTCTTTCCAAGCTCCACATAGCAAAGGGGGAGAGGGAAAGAGAATAGGGTTGCACGAAGGAAAGAGCACACGGCTAAAGGAAGGAGTGAAAGAGGAATCTACTGCGCTGCAGGCACAAGGAAAAGAAAGTAAAAAAAAGATCCTGTGCCGCAGTATATTTTTCCCCCCTCACAGCAACACTTCTAGTTTAAAGCTGCACTACACCATTCTTCCCTCACAGGGGAGCCAGAGACTTAAAGTAATTAAAAAAAAACCACTGAAATCTGTGGTAGCTCAGTGCCTAAGCGCTGGACTGTGCCAGGGTCACCTCCTCAGTTTGTGCCTCTCTAAGGGAGTTTTGTCCCCGAGATGCACTCTTCCAAAGGGGAAGCCTGCCAGCACAGGTGCCTGGACAGCAACCGCAGCTTCGAACAGCTCCTTTGTGCCTGCGTCTTTCCAAGCCCCCTTTGTCCGAGTGACCTTCGCTGGCTCAGGACAGTGGACGTCAGTGCCTCTTCCTCCCCTACAGTAAGTGAGTGGACCAGGGATCTCAGCCCAAGTAGCACCTGGCACCCTGCTAGCGTTGTCACAGGGTCGGCGGGTTAGGTAATGTTTACAGGCACCCCAAGCAGCCAGTCCGGATTGCAGCTGTGGGATGTGGGAGGCAGGCGATTAATTGCATCACCGGTGCACCGAGTCCTACCTGCCACCTGTCTGTGTAGGTTACATGGCCCTAGTCAGGCCCACCAACTGCAATTCCGGGTCCCAGGGCAGAACTGTCACTGGCCCCCCTAGAAAGGGAGGGCTCAGGTCTGAGTGGGCTTCAGCCGGATGTTTTTACTTATTTATTATGTGCCGTGCAGGTTCCTGGGCATCTGCTACTCAGCTTCCCCAGGGCCTTTGGACTCCCCAGGGAGCTCACGGATGAACCTGGGAAGCGGAGTATCTTCCAGCAGATATCAGCTCCTCAGCCACCTGCATGGTGCATAATAAATAAGCTCAGCTCAGGGGAGGGGCGGAGCGGCAGGGGCCTCAGGGGAAGGCGGGTGTGTGGAGAAGAGGAGGATACGGTGTCTATCCTCTCCTCCAACCCAGGCCCTTTTAAATCGCCAGGCCCCTGGGCAATTGCCCCACAAGGCCTGGAGCCTCAAAAGTATTTAGCTGCCGAACTCCCATTGGGCCTGTGTGCTTCTGAAGTAACGATAGTAGTGCCCCACCCCACACACACACACACACACTCTCTCCCCCTTTCCCAGCTGAAGGAGTGAAGCCCAAATAGGAATTTCCCCCTTCTTCCCACCCAGCGTGAATCCTGTTCCCACGATCACTCAAAGGTCTAGTGGCAGGAGACCCCTCCCTTACAGCCCGTGGGTTCGGACCCCGCAGTCCAGCAGGTGGTCCCGGACGGCACAAGGTGAAGGGGCTCAGGAAGGCAGATGGGTTGAATGGAGGAGGTGAACGGCACCGGTTCTGCCAGCTGGATCAAGGCAATATCGTGGGTGCTGGGGGAGTGAGCATAGGCAGGGTGACGGATGATCCTGGCCACCAAGCGTTGTCCATCCGGGGAGCTGCTCCCACTCCCCGCTTGCGTGCCCAGCTGCACGGAGTACACAGCAGGATTGCTGACAAAAAATAAATAGAGAGAGATGAAGGCTTAGGCAGGGCAGCAACCCAATGCATCATTGCTAGAGGACCGCTGACGTCTAGGTTTGGCCAGGTAGCACTACTTCCATAGGACGAAGGCAGCCAAGATGAGAAGGGATGGGCTTGCGGTGAAGACACTGGACTGAAACTCAGGAGATCTGGGTTGGATTCCTGGCTCTGCCACAGACACTCCGTGTGCTTCTGGGCAAGTCACTTCGGACCAGATGGCCAAAGATATTTAGGTGCCTAGTGCCCATCAATTAATGGGCGTCAGGCTCCTCATCTGCTCAGGCACTTTTGAAATACCAGCAGGCGCCTATCTGCATCTTTAGACACTTCAACACCGTTGATTACCTGGCCTTTAGTCTCTCCGGCCCAGATCTCAAAGGTATTTCGATGCCTAACTTCCACTGAAATCAATGGGATGTGGTCCTCTGGCATAGGCGTGCGCACGGCGTGTGCCCAGGTACACCCTAATGCAGGTGTATCATAGATACCTATTTTACCCGTGCTGCGAACCTTTTTTATGTTGCCCGCGGTGCCATCTCTGTCTGTTTAATGCTGCTGCCAAAAGCGTGGAGGGCGCGCGGCTTCTCTGCGGACGGCAATGCGCTATCTTGCGGCAGACGGGAAAACACCACGATCTGCCGCTGAAATACCCTGTCTCGCCTGATTTTTCAGCGGAGACTAGCACGTTGCGAGAATTCCTCCTGCGGGCAATTCTAATGTTGCCCGCCGGCAGAGTTGAGTTTGACACCCCTGATTACCTGGGTGCAAACCCTAATGAAAATGTGCTGCGCACGCCTATGTCCTCTGGGCTGCAGCTCCTTGCTGGAAAATTGAAGATAATGACCTTTTCTGTGTTCCAGCCTTTTGCCTGTCTATTTCGACGGTGAACTCCTCAGGCAGAGACCGCCTATCGCGGTATATACCATGCCCAGCACACCAAGCCCTCAATCTCCGCTCAAGCCGCGAGCTCCAGTTAATCAACAAACAGCGAGGATCTTTGTGCACAAAAGGTATACCCAAATAACGAGGGCCTGACTTAATCCAGCAGGTAATTCAGGGAAAAGACGTCTGACTGCCAGATGAGAAAGCGGATGACAATGTGTCCTCATTAAAAGATATATATGTAACAGGAGGAGGTGGTGCCCGCAGTGTTCCGGCAATATTTCTATCTGGGTAATTACCACTTTCCCTCCCTGTAGTCCCTTTGCAGTATCAGTTGGAAATATCATTCTTTGCTTTGCTTCCTGGCCTACGTGCCGATAAACAATTCTAGAACTGGCTGCTTGGCAGCGGCATGCTGTGTGCTTCCTGTATATACACAGTATGTAAATACTCTGCGATCCTTCGAGATAATAGTATCTTACCGTACTGTAGCGCCATTTATCTGTCAGTCTGGCCCAGGGCAACTAAACTGGCTTATGTGAACATTCATCACATTAGCTCTTCCTCTCTCATCTCCACAGCTGGGGCCAGGTGTCGTTTTTCAGACAGGCAGTACCAATGTTCTCTCTCACTCCCAGCTTTGCCCTTCTTTTTCTCTTGAGGCATCCATGGAGCTTCCTTCCCCTGATTTAAAATGAGCATGGAAGAGACAGGCTGACGGATCTCATCTACACGCACCTGGTTGTGACACAACTTGCCAGGCATAACACCCAGCCGGCTGAGATCAGGCTTCCTGCACACATCGGGTCTCCGTTCTCTCGCACCGTTGCTTGCCATGGCCACCGTGTATCAGCATCACTCCCGTGCAGCACCAGCTCCGATGAGCAAGTGCCATAATCTAATGGGAATCGAGTGGAAACCAATGTCAATGTTCCTATAAATCACAGTAGCAGCTTGAGGCCTGAGTTGACATCAGGTCCCCGTTGTGCCAGGTGCTTGTCTACACACCCAAGTGGCGTTGGTTTGTCAAGTTGTTAAACCGGTTTAGTGAAAGTGGTTCTCAGTCCCATGTGGACACACTTATTTTGGTTTAACTTCACGCCATTTTTTGGCCAGATTAAGTCAAATCAAAATAAGCCACTCAAGCGGTAACGTAGGCCTTCCCTACGTGCTAACTCATCGGTACAGCTGTACTGCCGCGAGAGCGCTTGTGTAGCCGCGTTATGTCTCCCGCCGACATCATAAAACCATCTAAATGAGCGGCAGCAGCTATATCAGTGGGAGAGCATCTCAGAGCTGATGCTGGCAAAGGTTATGTCGCTCCGGGGTGGGTTTTTTCACCCCCCCGAGCGACAAAAGTTTTGCTGGCATTAAGTGCTGGTGTAGATGAAGCCAGAGCCTTTGCTGGTATATCTATGTTGGCAAAGGCCCCTAGTGGAGACGCAGTATAGGCCAGCAAAAGTAGTTCTCCAGGAATAGTTACACCACCTCCCCGAATGACATTAGTTATGCTGACAAAAGCACTCCTCTGTCAGTACAGTTGTGTCTACACGGGGGTTTTGATGGCACAGCTCTGTCAGCAACGGAGGGTGAATTTTTTCACACTTGTAGCCAACATAGCTAGGCTGGCAAAACTTCGTAGTGCAGCTGAAGGGTAAACTAAATCCGAGTAAGCCTGGTTTAAACTGAAACACGAGTGTCTATGCAGCCTTTTGCCCCAGTTTAAGGGAAGTGGTTTAAAAAGCATTCCTGACGTTAAACTGGTAGAACGCTGCATGGAGACGCGGCCTCAGTTAAATTGGTGCAAGTTTGTGTGTAGACCTGGCCTGAGACTGTCCCTGCCCCACTCATCTTACAGATAGAGGGGGAGAGAAAGGAAATGAACATAAGCAAGAAGCCTTCTGATTCCTCTACACTGGGCATACCAACGTAGGGGCAATTTTATCAGAGGAGGCCCCTAAAGCTTTCTCCTGCGCTCTGTGCAGTTGATGTCACCATAGGGCAATATGGTTCTTTGGTTTCTTTATATCGATGGTAAAAGTGTTTCTAGACTCTGGAATATGGACTCATGGGAACGTGCTAGGAAGTGGATGGAGCCCAGCCATGCTGACGGCTGGCAGCAGAGGAGGCTGCAGATTGCATGTTTGGTTGGCAGTGGGGAGGGGGCCAGGGAGATGAATATGGAGGGAATGGGGTGTCTTAGCCACTGGGTGGGGTGCCAGTTTGGGCCTGGGTGGGTGGTTTTGGGGAGTGAGGGGCTGTCTGGGAAAAAGGGCGAGCCAGTGGGTAGAGCACTAGTTTGGGACCTGGGTTCAATTCCCTGAATGTGACCTTGAGAAAGTCCGTCAGTGTCTCTGGGCCTCTGTTCCCTTTCTGCACAATGGGATAACTGCCCTGCCCTGCCCTGCCAGGAGAAATCCATTAGAGACAGTGAGGCGATGGTGACGGGGGCCATACAAGGACCCAAGATAGGTATGTCACAGGGGAAGCAAGCGTCTCCTGGCTCCTCCGCTGGTTCTTATTTACCCTCCAGGGAGCTCTCGCCTCAAATTCCTAGGGCTCGCTGGTGGCATCTGCTCTCCTGAGCTTCACAGCCGGACAGTGTCTGTCTGTCTGTCTGTCTGTCTGTCTCTCTCTCTCTCTCTCTCCAGATAGAAAAGAGGTTTCTCTCTTCTGCAGTGACCCAGACCTGCACCACCGCAAGCAAAGGGCATTTTTCACATTGATTTTAACGGGATCAAGATCAGGTCCTGGTGCATTCCGCAGCCAGAGGCACATTCCACATCCCTAGGCATGAGCCAGGCCCTGCTTTTCACATGGATGTCTAGTGTGTGAAAGGTTCACAGTAACCCAGAAAACACAATGCTCCCTGGGGCCTGCTAGGGTAAGGAGGGCTTGGTCTCGGTTTTCCATCCCAGGTGGAAATCACATGCTGCATCCCCGACCAGGCTAAATAACACGGGCCTTCTGCCGGCAGAGGGACAGGGCTAAGGAAATCCACACTCACCTCTGACCAGCACGCTGCTGGCATCCATGGACATTTCCGCTTTGTCCCGTGCGCTGGTACCCTTGGACCAACGCGTGCCCCACTGTGGCGTCGCTGAGCCCCACTGACTTTTCAGGGGCATTGCTGAACTGCAGCCTGATGTGCACCGTGAAGGGACTCGGGCTACAACAGAAGCAGAGATGGTAACTGCAGGGAAACGGCCTCTGCCCAGCTCCTAACTCACGCCCCTTTGGGAACAGACGCCCTTGGTAGCCATAATCCATTCTGAACAGAGGCATGACTATCACTAGAGAGGCAGTTTATGGTACCAGGCAGTGACACGCCCCCCCTGCTAGCAGCACCTGGCATGCTGCCTCCCAAAACCTACGGGGAATTGACCTGGAAGGTCCCAGATGTTCCGGTCTCGGAACTCGGGTGAGACGATCCAGCTGTTTCCCAGACAGCGCCGGGAAGTGCTAACTGCAAAACAAGCTGCTGGGGCGCCGAGCGCTCACCACGCCACCCCCGCTCGGCATCTCTCAAAGCCAGGCCCCAGCGCTGCATCACCTTGCTGACGGACAGAAAGCGAGGCCCCTTCTTGGATTAGGAAGTCACTCACAGGATCTCCCCGAGCTGGTTTGAATAAACCAGGCCAAGAAGGAGGGAGGAGCGGAAGTGGTGTGTGTGCGGCAGAGGCTATGGCGATTCTCTTACTCTTCTAGTTTTTATCCCTTTCATCACCTTTTCCTATAATGTGCTGTATGGCGCTAGCCTTCTATTCAGATCCCTCCGGCAAATAAATTCCTAAACATCTACTCCTAGAGTGTGAGTGACATTTTCAAGAGCACCTAAGTGATTTAGGGGCCTATATCCCATTAAATTTTACTGAGGTGCCTGTCTGCATCTTTAGGTGCCTGAACACCTTTAAAAATCTGGCCCCTAGTGTCGGTGTTACTTTGCACATAGAAGTCTA
Source organism: Emydura macquarii macquarii (assembly GCF_026122565.2). Taxonomy (NCBI): domain Eukaryota; kingdom Metazoa; phylum Chordata; order Testudines; family Chelidae; genus Emydura; species Emydura macquarii. Next base: position 3,841,399 of record NW_027130587.1, read on the forward strand.
AATCTTATTGAAATTCTCCTGTGTCATTTAGGCATTTCTGAAAGTTTTATCCTGTAGCAAAATCTAAGGTGTCATCTAATACAGAGGAATTAATGGGTTCAATTTTAATTTATAGATACCCTTTATTAATACTCTTGCACCAAGAACATTGTCAGCGCTTATCCCAAGAGAAAGAGCGCTTGCCCATAACCAGAACACGCCTGCAGACATCAGTGATGATGAATTTTTGTGGAGACAACAAAAAATGTCCGTGAGTTCAGGAAGGTGGCTGTTTCCACTAAGGATGTTGCACTAGTTCTGATCAAATAAGACTCTGACCCAGCACTTGATCAAAGCAGCTTGTTTGAGTTTTGGGTTTGTGTCATTGTCAGACGCTTCTGCCTCTCATAAAGTAGAAGCTGGGGATTGTTACCGGGATCACAACTCCTACGGCGTTTCTGATCCCCACGGATCCCAGAAGTCCAGGGGCTCACGGAAGATTTGCCACCAGATTGATGAAGCTTCCAAACCTGGGGAGGCCGCATCAATGGTTGATAAGTCTGCTCCACACTCCTGACAACACAGCCGCGGGACGGTGCTTGTGTGATGAGCCGGCATTGTGAAATACACCAGGTTACTGCACCTACCTCAGTGCCAGCACACGTGAACCCTGATAACTCTTGTTCAGTGCACTCCTCCCAAACGTACCAGCGACCTGCGCCAGAGAAGAATCAGAATGAGTTCCAAACTGGGCCTCCCTCCAGTGGGTGGGAGGGAGGGTTTCCCCTGTGCTCAGAACAAGACAGGGCTTTATCTTAAAAAATAAAAATTAATTTTGATGCTGCTTCCACAGCCCTGGAAACCTAAGCCCTCGATTCACCCACAGCCTGGGCAGGAGGAAGGCTATCTTTCCACATGCTGTCTCCTGCTGATGTGCAGGGGCTACGTGGCGGTGTGTAGTAAGAGTTCATTCCCTATGGCCTCAACCTAACCCACCAGGAGGAATCCCAGTGAGAGCCGATTGCGAAGCTGTGTTTCGTGCCGTGGACATGCAGCTCCACTGGGAACTGGATTTGTAAGCACATCAGACAGCCGATTCCTGCCAACTGCTCTTTCCAGCCAGCTCTCTGCAAGATTAAACTGCTGTATGACGTTTCTTCTCCCTTGGATTGTGCTCTGCGGTGCTCGATTCCTGTCCGCTCCCACCCAGCGACTGAGGTCTTTAGCTAGCTGATCATGGCTGTGCATCGGCTTCTGCGTCTGACCATTGCAGGGGCACCCCTCTGAGCCCTTCCCCTGGATTTTCCACATAGTGCCAAGATCTGAGGAGGTTTAAAGTGGATTTCTGGACTCCCCAGGTTAAACCAGAACAGCTGCTGAACTGTGATGAACCAAGACAGCCGGAGCCTGTTGGCACAGAATTCCACCCTTGTCTATCCCAACTCCTGATGAGAATCTAACAGACTTTGTACTTTCCGCAAGAACTTTATTGACTTTGCAGTGAAGGTCAACTGAGTTTAGGAGCTGCACAAGAGTGGAAAGGCCTGTGAACTCTTTCATGTAGTTAGCAGAGGTCACTCCAACAAGCCCCGCCACCTCCCAAACACAGTCAGCTCAGTGTCGACCTCAACTAGCTACATTGAGTAAAACGCCCTGGGATTTCGCAGCACAATGGCTCTCTCAGAGCAAAACCATACCTTTCTCGCGGTGAAGATTTAGCCCCGGACTCGCGTCGACACTCAGCCCCAGTTTGTGAACCTGACGGGAACCCGGCCTGGGTTCTCAGCTCACAGACGTCCTACTGCTTAGTCACTTCTCTCTCCTCCTTAGCCATAAACCCAAGCAGGGGGAAGAGCTTTGGGTGTGGCTACGTTGCCGTCGGAGGTGTGGGTAGGCAAACCCACACTAGCTTTAATCCAGCTCGGGCAGCTAAAAATAGCAGTGAAGACCCAACAGGCGTGGGCTGGAAACACCACGACATACCCGGGGGGCCCAGAAGGCTTGTCCCCGAGCAGAAGCTCATGCCAGGGTCTTCCCTGCTAATTTCAGTCACACTAGCTGGATTGGGTGTGTCCAACCAAGCTGTGGTCACACCTCCGTTGGCAGTGAGGCATTGCCGCCGGCTGACTGGCCCCTTGGAGGGGAAACTGGACCAGCCCCTGCCGGTGCCATAATTATCTGCCTCCCCGCCTGAGAGGATGACATTAACTGGGGCTAGGGGACAGCCTGAAAACCTGGGCCACATTAAAGGGCAGAGAGCTCAGTGTGGGGAGGAAGCAGAAAGGGCACGTGAGCTGCTGTGGCAGACCCTGAAGGGGGGTCTGGAAGGGCTCAGTCAGGGCTCTGTCCCGGAGCACGACTGGAAAGGATCCTGGAGGGTGGGCCGAAAGGAAGCCCCAGCAGGTGGAAGAACCTTTTCTTTCTCTGGCCTTTTGCTACCCTTAAGTTTTAGTCAGTGAGTTGGCCAGAGGGCTCAGTCCTGGCACCAACTCCAACCTGTGCGGGAAGTCAGAGGGGGCCCACCGTGGAGGAGGAAATTGAAGCAGGGAGCAGCCGCCCTGCCACACTTGGCCAGCAGGGATCGCTACAGGGCAGCCACGTCTGTGACACACACCCTTAAAGATGTTACCATTAATATTTATTTAACCAGGGTCCCCAAGTGGCTCCAAGATCAGCCAGAGTTACTGCTTTCTACTCGAGGGAATGTTGCTTCAAACAAACAAGAACTAATTTCCCTGGGTACCGTGAAAGACAAAAGAAGATGACAAATTCCCTGCCTTCTGTAGGTTCTCTCTGCACTTAAACAGCTACCGTGGCCCAGCTTCAGTGTAGACGCACATTACAGTGACGAGTGGGGTTCTCCCATCACTGTCATTAAGCCAGCTCCCCAAGAGGCTGAAGAAGTCTTCTGCCAACTTAGCATTGTCTATGCTGGTGGTTAGGTCGGCTTACCTACGTCGTTCGGGGTGTGGATTTTTCACATCCCTGAGTGACGTATTTGGGTTGACCTAACTTTTTAGTGTAGACCTGGCCTTAGTCACTCAGGAGACCGGTGTGTTTGTGTTACTAAAGAAATGGGGCCCAAGGTTTTGTCCATCATCGCTCTGCTGTGCCCAAATCCCCCGTTTCTGGCATGCACAGATAAAGCTGATGGAACATAGAAGAACCTTGTTATTCTTAGTGCTCAGCACAGGTCTGCTGATCACCCTACCCCCAGGGATACATGTGTTAGGACACACAGGCCATATTTTCAACTGATGTAAATATTGGTGTAGCGCCACGGACTGCAGCACAACTCCATCCGTTTACACCAGCCGCAGAACCGGCCCAGACATGTCGATCGCCAATGCTGCCAACCTTGAATGTTCAAAAATTGTGAGTCAGGCCCTAAAACACCATGAGATTTTAAAAAAATATGAAGGGTTAGAGACATTCTTTTCATTCGCCTTCTGTCGTGAGTGAGTTTAGGGAGTCACATTTCTGGAAACTTACTTTTTCAAAACCAGAAAGGAGTTCCCGACCTCAACAGCAGCAGAGCTGGTGTTTCGCTAGAACGAAAGCTGAGATTCTCAGGTAATAACCTGATTCCAACAGCTGCACCTTCACGAAAAACATCAGATAGTGGAAGAGTTGCAACACCGAGTCCTTCCATTTCTTCGCAGTAATACACTCTTTGTTGTATCATTATAAACCAGTCAGATCTCCCAAGATCCCAGGATTGAGCAAGATCAATACTAGGAAAGAAGAACTGAATAATACAAGAAGGGACCTTGGTGACTGGTACACCATCATTCCCCAAAAGGATGGATCTGCCAGACTGACAGTGGTCAAGTGGTCACCTGTCCCAGGTATAGATCCACGACACCAATCCACTTCCTGCCCTCGCCATGTGGAAGTATGGCCAGATCTTCTGTAAACAGGAATACCACCAGTGATGTCAACAGAACAGCATCTCTTTCCACTAGTTCTAAATTCACTCCTACAGCTTTATCTTCTCCGGTGGCACAACATACACCTGCACTATCTACACAATGCAACATGTGCACCTCATTGTGTTTTATCCACCAGCCTCTCATCATCCTGCCCTTAGTGGAGCTAGTCATAAGGGCTGGCGCACTCACAGACGTTACAATCTGAGTGGGAACAGTCAGTCTGCTGCCAACAAAACTCTCACATGTACCCAGATACCACGGTGATGGGCACCTTGGACACGTGTGTAACAATAATAGATGATGATCCATAACTTACTGGGCAGGCCCACAGCTGTTCTGAGAAGAGTGGATCACCGCAATCTTCTCAGCTCTTGCTCTGTGACTGGTGAGGTTCAAAACAAGTCGAATAATGCCTTGTAATCTAGCCAGGGAAAAAAATCAAGCTTCTCTCCAGCCTGGTATTTTAATGAGACTCCACGCACTTCTCGCTATGTTCCGCAGGCTACAGCACTTTCCTGAGGAGAGCTTCCAACATCTCATGGGGGACTGTTCTCTGGGGCCCTGTTTCCTTTCTTTTAACGTCACCTTTTCACGAACTAGTCATCTCACAACCTCCCTTGTGCTCATCTTCTTCCCCAGTGCAGGCCACTCTCCCTTTATAGATGCATTATGGGAGGAAACAGGCAGGTGCCAGGCTTTAGGATGCTGCGTGAAGGTGCAGAGCTGTTCTGCTGATTCACTCTGGCAATCAAACCAGGTGGGGCTCATTAGCTCCAGCTTTACTAAGGCCTGCCCTACACCAGTGCATCTGTAGGCCTCCAGGGCTGTTTGCTTAGCCACATGGAGTCTGAAGAGTGACACAAGCGTCTTCTCCCTATTCAGATAGTTTTACTGCAGGAAGAGCTGTGATCCATGGTGTAATTGCCAGGAAAGAAAGCAGAGGCCAGAGATTCCCAGGGCAACAAGAGCTTGCTGTTTTTTCTTCTCTACGGCACTTATGAAGTTAAGTCCTATCTATAGTGATCCTGCTACGCTGATAAGCACTGCATAGTTAGCTCCGAGAGATACAGAGTAAATAGCAACTGATTGCCTCAGCCTGTTTTCAGCAGAGCTCTTTGAAGTGGTGACTGTATCACATAGTCCTGATAAGATTCCTCCTGTGATGAAAGTAGGGGGGTTGAAAATGTCTCAATCAGGCTTTTTTTTACCTCCCTCAGGGTGGGCCTCCGTGGGAAAAGTCAGAGGAAACAACAGGTTTGACGTTAAAGCCCATTACTTCTGAATGAGAGTGTCCCCACAGGGGTTTAATGCGCTTTAAAGTCATGCCTTTAGTTCATTGATCTTAACTTTACTGAGTTTTCCTATGGACACAAGCCCAAAGAGGGGTCAGGAATGCATGATGTGTCTAGACAGGTGGCTTTCTTCCTCCACGATAGGATGCTTGAGTTCTCATTGGGCTTTCTCTATTCATTTTAGGCCTGGTCTACACTTAAGAATCAGATTGACCTAGCTATGTTGCTCAGGGCTGTGAAAAATGTCATGCCCTGAGCACCACAGCTAGGTCCCGGACATCTGTCACCTTAGCTACTGCCTTTCAGATGGATTAACACCATCGATGGGAACCCCCCCAGGAAGTGTCTGCGTTACGGCGCTATGGCAGCTGTAGCACTGCCGTCCCCTTTGGATCTCCTACAATGCTCGTCAGGGTCATATCTAAGTGCCAGTATTCAGGCTTTATACAGCGCTCCGCATGTTCAAAGCCCTGTACCGAGCTCAGCTAAAAAAACCCAAATTCATTACAGGCTTTGCTGGTTCCCAAGAAGGTCACATTTCAGAGGCAGAGGATTTGATAACAAATAATTAATCTGCAGCAAAAAGATTAAATCCTTTTCCCACTCAGGAAGCTGGTAGGCCAGAAAGATCATCACCCCACTCCATGTGCCAGCCTCTCCATCTGGGCTGCTTGTTTAGTTGTAATGCCTCTCGCCTGCCCGCTTGGATGCCAGCCTTGCCCTATTCTGCCATGGATTAGCTGGCAGGGGGAGAGGGGAGTTCCTGTCCATGCTGGCCTCAGAGCCCCAGGGCAGGACATACTTCAGCCCAGCCTCCAGGCACAAGCTATGTAAGTCATTTCAGACCCATTTCCCAGTGTTGCTGTTCGTCACTGACAGCCGCAGGCAGGCATCAGATGGGCTGGTTGCAGAAGTGAGTTGATAGAGAAGTTGACACCCATTCAAGAAATGAATCCTCCGCAGGGCCTGCAATCTGAGGGTCACGCAGTCCAACACGGGGAAAGAGGGAAGTGTCATTATCCCCATCTGTAGTGAGCAGTCCAAACGAAAAACCTGGATCCAAACCTCCCCGGCCTTGAGGCATCTCCACTCTGGACCTGAACTTTGTAGCTTAATCTCTGCTCTGTATCTGCTCTCTGACAGCAGCCAGTTCTGGGTGCTTGAGGGGAAGATGTAAAACTCTCATGAGGCCCGTAATTCTGCGACCCGCCAGGGGAGATATTCTGTCCAGATCCCATTTTATGCCCTGATGCATGAGGTGTGAGAGACCTGGTCATCTGAGCCTACCTATGTTCAGTGGAGAATCTGATGTTTGGCTTTATATCCCCTGGCCCTTATAGGGGATTGAGTCACACCCTCTAGAAACCTGTCTCTTGCACCTGATCCTTGCCATGTCAGAGGCTATGAACAAGTACATAACAGGATTTTTGTTGATGCTTTGATCCTGCTCCCAGCTGCACTGAGAAGGATCAGTGCCCTGGGGAAACAGGTTGAGATTTTGTACTGATTTTTCCTGTCTCATTTAATGAAGAAGCCCTGGAAAATTGATCAGAATTTTCAAACCCAGTGTCTATCATGCTGATCAATGTTTCCTTGTGCACCCCCTCTGTCTGTATCCATTTGTTGTCTCTTATACTTAGATTGTCAGCTCTTTGGGGCAGGGAGGGCCTTTTGGCTCTGTTTGTACAGCACCTAGCACCATGGGATTCTGGTCTATGATGGGGGCTTTTCAGCACTATGATAATACAAACAAACAATAATAATTAATTCATAATAAATCAGAGTTGGCTAAATTTGTACTAGCTAACTTTGACCTCTGCTCATAGCCATGTTATCACTCAGAGATTATCTCTGACAAGTCATTCTGAAAAATTAGGAACTGTGAAATGACTGGTTCTTAGAACTACCGTTCTGCCTTCCCTCTGCGGATTCTTCTGCCCCAGCATGTGTCAGGCAGACCTTGTACCATAATGTTGACATAGGAATTACCGTAACTGGTGGGTTCGCCTTGACATTAATGTATGCAACCCCCATTTGTTATGTTCCTCTTTTATGTCAGTGGAAAGAGTGGGGTACATCGATCTGCATTAAAAGCTCAGAGGAATGAACAGATAGAGAAACTGTTGGCAACTCTTGGGGTTTGAGCACAAGTCTCGCGATATTTGGTGTTTTTAACTTAAGCCCCCACCCAGATGCTGGAATTAAGAGATTGCAGGAGAAACTCAGCTTTCATTAAAAAAAACCACCAGCAAACAGCAGTAGGTCAGCGTACTGGGGAACTTTTAGTGTGCAGCAGCAGGGTTCACACAGACAGTTAGTATATGGCATACTGGAGTGCTTTAGCGTTACACTAGGGTGACCAGATGTCCCGATTTTATAGGGACAGTGCTGATAGTCAGGGCTTTTTCTTATGTAGGCGCCTATTACCCCCTACCCTCTGTCCCCAGTTTTTCACACCTGCTGTCTGGTCACCCTAAATTACACTTCAGCTTGCCACACAGCGTTTAGACATGCCCTAAGCACTTTTTTAACCCCCAGGGTTGCAAAGAGAAGTTTGGAAGTGTCAAGCAAGTGTATCCTAAAAGACTGAGAATCCAGAAGGCAAATAAGAAGCCCCTAAATTTGCTATTTAAAAAAAAAAAAATCTCATGAGTTTTAAGCCAATCCTGTGATTTTGTGGGGCGTGGCTCCGGATTTTGGCGCTCGTGAGTCTGGCACGACTCCGACACCCCAACAGAAGTGCAGCCCATTTCTGACGATAGGGAAACGATGACATATATGCAAATGAAGGGTCCCCTTCTCTGTATGGGGTGCAAAACTGGGGCTCCCACTGATTTAGGAGACTCTGACTCAGAATGCGTTGATGATAGTTGGCATTTCTGAGCTGATGGTGGCCGTCTTGACTCGACCGTGGCAGACTAGGGGTGAGGAGCAGAATTCCTGTCCTCCCGTGATAACGATTTAATGATTGGAAAAGGAGCTTTTCTGCCCTGGGCATGTGCAGCGGCGCATGAGATTTGCACGTGTGCTTACCACAGTTGTGCACGCAAATCTTGCCACGTCTGAAGCTGCCTGACTACACGTGCGGTTGCACTAAGCCTCACGCAGTGGAATACCCAGCATCCCAGCTCCAGCCGCCCCAGCCCCTAATATGCATGTCCCCGGCATCATTCTTCTAACATCCCTCACGCATCCTACTGTCAGTCATCCCCCATCCCACGATAAATAAAAACCCCGGCAAGGAACACAAAGTAACACTCACTAAGACTATACACAGTTCTCATCATTAACGATTACAAGACTTTGGCGGGAATGTTAAATCTTCCTAGAGTGTACATAGCACTTTTGAGCCACAGATCTCAAAGGAGGCTGGTATCGTTATCCCCATTTTACAGGTGGGGAAACTGAGGTACAAGGAGGAAAGGCAATTGCCCAGGGTCACTCAGCAAAGTAGTGTCAGAGCCGCGAACTGATCCCCAGTTCTCCTGAGTCCCAGTCTAGTGCCCTACGCACTAGGCCTCACTGCCTCCCCTTTAATTAATCTCTAACTATTAGAGACCAGGATGAGAGCCAATGTAGAGGGCAGATTATCCCCCATATGCTGCAGTGGTGGGGAGAGGTTCTTACACCTTCCTCTGAAGCTCTGGTGCTAGCATTGTCAGGCAGGCCAGGGGAAAGGATGGCCCTTGGGTCTGAGCCAGTCTGGCAATTCCTGTGTTAATCCCAAAGCTTTCTGGGTTTGAGGCAACTGCTGACCAACCGATCGCTTGGGCACGTTGTTGGGGGATGAGCAATACAGTGTTTACTGCAACCGCCCGTGCAATCACCTGCCACGCCCCCACATTTAATGTGTGACCCCACCCCATGCCCAGATTGCCAGCTGGGGCAGGTGGAGGTGACGTGACAGACCCCAGGTGCTCCAAAGCCCCTGACAGGCTAGAGGCTGGGGCGGCGGGCAGCTGATACAGGTGGCGCACACAGATAGACCAGTGCCAGCCGCCCTGTTACGTACTAAAGGAGGAAGGCGGAGCCGGACGGGCTGGGCAGAACTGGCCTCTGCCGCTGAGCATACGTCAGTTCTGCAGGAGTCACCGCGCTGGTGCTGGAAGGAGCCGATCTGAATCGAGCCAGTTTGGGGAGGGAATCGGATGCCACCTCCCCACCCCAACTGGAAACAGCCCTGTGGCCTGGCACTGCAGAAGGGGGGCTGCTGGGTGCGCCGTGTCCTTGCTGATGTCAGGGCCCGTGCGTACATGCCCGTGGCACAGGCTGAGATGGATATCTGTGCACAGAGACCTTCACTCCCCAAGGTTCCTGCTGCCAGCCAGATTTATCACCCCAGTGGTTCCGGTGCCCTTCACCCCGCCCCCCGCCCGCTGGCAGGGAGTCAGCAGCACAGAGCAGCCCTTTATCTGGGTGATTCCCTCTCCCGAAGCGATGCCTTGTGGTCAGGAAACAAGGTGGTTATTCAGCTAATTAACTCCGATGTGTCCCTGGCCCCCATCTCCTGGACCGTGTTTCTGCAGGGATCTCTGTTCTCCCCAGTGCATTATGGGAGATATACTCCCAGGCCTCCCAGGGTGTCTGTCCCCCCAGTACATCATAGGAAGTGTTTCCCCCAGTGCATAATGGGAAATGTTTCCCCAGGGGCTCTCTGTTCCCCCAATGCATTATGGGAAACATTCCCCAGTCTCAGGGGGATCTCTGGTCCCAAATACATTATGGGAAATGTTTCCCTAGACCTGGGTCTCTGTTTTTCCCCAATGCATTATGGGAAATGTTTCCCCCGCCCTCAGGGGTCTCTATTCCCCCCACTGCACTGTGGGAAACGTTGTCTTTGGCCCAGAAGCATTTGTGCCCTCACCTTACAGTACAGGAAATGTCTCCCCCATGCCCTGGGGCTTCAGACAATCCCAGCGCTCTATGCTGTCTGTCTGTACCACAGTCAGAGCAAGAGAGCCAATTAGCACTAACTGAGGTGGTTGCCATGGGGTCTGGACTGAGGCTTCCCCTCCCAACCCGTTAACTCAGAGGTGGCCGGTGTTTAGGAGAGAGAATGGCTCCAGGAGCTGTGGTTCTCCTCTCAGACAGTGCAAAGCTCAATGGCAACAGCATGAAACTCAGCCCCATGGCAGGCTCTCGTGTAGAAGGGAGTGGGGACCCAATCCCTGCCTGGTAATGATCGGGTGCATTGCCGAGGCGATGCAAGATGCAGTTGAGCTGCAGGGCACGAGTGCGCGCTACCCCTGGCTGGCCAGCCCATGGAGGGAGCCATGGACGAGGCACGTGAGGGAAATGCACCTACCGCACAGCTATTTACAAGCGGGAGGGAAAGAGCCATTTGGACAGACAAGTGGCTAGTGCTTGGTCACATCGGAGAACCCTCACCCCCGTTCTCTCACCCCCAAGTGCTCAGGAACTGTGAGCACAAAAGCTGGGGAGACACTGAGACCTGGGAAGAAAAAGCCACACGTTCTTCAACAATGAATCCAGTTGTGGGCTGGGTTCAGCCTCTTGCATCTCCAGCCACTGGGGAGGAAAAGGGGGACGGAAGAAGGGCAAGGCACTCCTGATCACCAGGAGGGTCCCAGATACTCCCACCCCACCATGGCCCCAGCCCCTCAAGCCTTCCCCCCAAGGGCTATTCCAGGACTGGCCTGAGATGCACAACGAGCCCGGTCTATGGTGACATAACTCCTGCGGCACCAGCAGTAGATTTAGGTCAGTGTTGTCTGTTCCCAGCCTGCTTTCCCACCCCAATCCCCCCAGTGGGTATTGCCCAGCCCTCCTTAAGCTGTTAACTGGAGGCCAGGTGGGAAAACCTGAGAACCTTCTCTGTGTGCATGCATAATCGTTCCTTTGTCTGCACAGGCAGGTGGCTGGCCTGGAAGTCCTGTTTCATTCTAGCCTGAAGCCCGTTGGTGGGGTTCTTCCTCGGACACAGCGAGGCTAGCCCAGGTACCCAGCTGAGTGATCAAGTTCCCCTCACGCCTGCAGATTTAACCTGTTGTCTTAACTGCCAGCCCAATTATCTGACTCAGTGTGGTGTGTAAGCCCGGCCAGCAGAGCAGGAAGTCGAGGTGGAGGGAGGATTAGAAAAAGCAGCAATTAAGATAAATGCTTTGTCAATAACACAGCAGAGCTGCCGGGTTCTCAGCCAGAAGCCTGGGAGAGATCCAAGGAGGGGCAGAAGACAGGGGTGGGTAGGTCAGGAGTAGAGTTGCCACCTATGAGAGGCAAAAAATGGGACATCTGGGATGATGCTGAGCCCATACACTGGACAGCTGGCAGGGTGTACTGAGCACCCTTCCAATGTCTCAGAACAGCTACCTCAAAAAAGGGATGATCCTGGAAAAACCTGGCGAGGTGGCAGCCCTAAATGGGAGTGCAGGGATTTTGGGGAAGCCCAGGAGGTCTGTGTAGGGAGGGCAGGGGGCATCTGTATGGGGTGCTGAAGAGAAATCTTGCAAGATCAAGGTCTGTAGAGGGGCTGGGGCTGAAAGGGTATGTAGGAGGAAGAGACCTGTCCAGGGTCCAGAGGGAGAATGGGGCACCCTTGTGATAGCACTTTGTAACTATTACCGTTACAGCTGGCCATCGAATTATCCTGCCTCTCATAGAGCCCAGCGGAGTGTATAGGAGAGGGAACTCGCCCCTAACATAACCCGCCGTGGCTGGGGATGGCACAACAGACTCCACTTGCCTAAAGCTTTCTGCCAACAGCCACTCCAGCCCCATAGTCGTGGTCTTCCTCTTCTTGTGACTCAGCTCTCTGGCTACGTCATGTTTAGTTCCATCCCTCCCAGGGTAAACGGAGGTGAGTGTCTATGCTCAGTGCAGGATCGATTTTGCGGGTTCGACTGAGCGGCAGTGAAGGCTCGCTCAATGGAACAGGGAAGCCGACTCTGTAAATCCATCCTGGCAAGAAGCGTAGCGCTGCGTCAAGGGGAGGGCATTTCCCGGCGGCACAGCACAGTGGGGACGCCGCGGTGAGTAGACGTTAGGAAATCGATGGGAGATACACAAGTCACTGGACATAGCTTGCCTATCTCCCATCGACTGCCGCCGAAATCCGCAGCCAGTGTAGACCAGGCCAGAGAGTCCAATAAATTAACTCAGATGCACTCCTATCAGGGCTCACTTCTCACTCCCTGTAGGGGTGTCCCGTCAGGGTGATTTGTGCACTACCTTTTCTAGTGGCCAGTAGGGGAATCTAGGCCCTCCCTCTCCTCTGGGCTCTAGTCCAGGGATCATGTGATGAGCTGTCACAGATTCCTCAACGCCTTCTTAGACATCTTCTTACCGTGGCCTTCCTTCAGGCCTTTCCCACAGCTCCTTCCTGGGCTTACTGTACACCTGCCTCTCTAAGCCAGAAAGGAACTGCATGGTTCTTCACTTCTCTCCTTGCAGCTCCTTTCTTATGTGGGCTTCCCCCCTTTATGCTCACCACCCAGCTCCTCCCGCACCGGGCTTCGTCATCAGGTGCAGCTCAGTGTTTTAATTGAGCTTGCTAGCTCCAGTTAACCCTCTTAGTGCTAGTGTGGGGTATATTGCGTATCACACAGTGCTTGCGTCCGCCCTCCTGCAACAGTGAGTTCCACAGGTTGATTATCGGCTGTAATGATTGGTTTTAAGGCCCCAACCAAGATCAGGACCCCATTGTGCTAGGTGCTGTGCAAACACATAGTGAGAGACAGTGCCTTCCCCAAGGTGTTTATAATTTCAATAGATAAGATAGACACAGGGTAGGAGAAAGGAAGGATTATTATCCCCACTTAACAGATAGGAATTGGGGTCCAGAGAAATTAAGTGACTTGTCCAGGGTCACACAGAGAGTTTGGCAGAACTGGGTACCAAGCCCAATTCTTTTGAGTCCAGGTCCAGATTCATAACCACAGGGCAATCCTTTCTCTTCAGTTCTTTTTACTTGTTTTAAATGCACCTGCCATTGATTTCATAACCCGATCCCTTGATCTTGTTTTATGGGACAGGTCAAACCAGGAGTGACTCATCTCCATAGTCCCCTTCCTAATCCTCAATACCTCAATCAAATCCCCTCCATCTCTTGTCCTGTCTAGGTTAAATAATCCTAGTGTTTGCCGTCTCTCATCACATATAAGTCCTGCCCAACTTCTAACCTTCTTGGGACCTTCTCATTCACCCCTCCCAGGTCTCTTATTTCAGCCACTGGGATTGCAGTATGCAGATGAGTAGAGGAGGAGACCAAGGAGGAAGAGGGAAGAGATGTAGAGGTGACTTATCTCTGATTCCTCATCTTTACCTCTTAGCAATATCTATGACCCTCGTTCCTCAGCTCAAGATGAAACGGGGCATGTTGGGAACTGCAGTCTCTGTGCACTACTCCCCTGAATTAAGGAAGGTGGATGCTGGCCATATGGTAAAACATCACAGGTAAAATCCTGACTCTGTTGAGACCAATGGAAGTTTTCCCATTGACTTTAATGGGGTAGGATTACACCAAGTGTGTGAATTTGGGACACATTTTGTCTATCCCGGAAGTAAGGCACGGCTCCATGGATGCTGAGATAAGGGGAGCGATGGACAGACAAAATTTTAAACAGACTAGCTGGACCGACGGAATGGGGAAGGAACGGTTGATTGATATGCAACTTTCTTGTGCAGAGTACAAACAATGGAAAAGAACCAAGCCTACCATGTTCTCCAGCTTCTCGGCCTCCCTCTTGAAAGTGTCCGAAGCGGAGTCCTTGTAACTGGGATGGTAGGTTTCATTCATCAGCTGGAATGAGCCCATGAAATACTGACTGGCTTTAATTCCTTCAGCCTGGCCAGGAATATTTTGGGCTGAAGTTAGTTGCTGAGGAGGTGTAAAATTCCTGGGTAAGTATCCAGAAAGGATCCTGCCAGATGAAGAGGCGTTCACTAGCCCAGGCTGTTGTGTGTGTGTTTCAATGGCAGTTTCACTTGTTAGGACCCTGGTTATGTTCACAGCATGCGGTGACACAAGCCTGGAAAACTCTGGAAAAGAACCACAATTTTATTTTCAAACAAGCTGTTTATTAGAGATGGGCCCAAACCAAGACCCAGATCTGGGAGGTGGATCTTTCTAAATCCTAACCCAGACCCAGATCGGAATTTTGCAAATGTTCGCTGAGCCAAATCCCCAGCGGATGTAAATGGGCATAACTCCACTGGCTTAATCATAATACCTAGCTCTCATCATCCTTAGATCTCAAAGGGCTTTCAACCCAGGTTAGCTGCCCCATCCTGGGGTATAGGCCAAAACCCAAGCGAGGCTTTCACTCAGTCTAGTAACCCACCCACTAGCCAGGGAGGATGCAGGCTAAAGCGCTCGGGTGCTCTGACCACCTGAGCTATTGCAATGCAGACACACTGATAAAGATAGTCTGGAAACCATCTGACCTGTGCGGGTCAGGACAGCTCTCCTCTTGCCCATGGAATCAGTCCCACAGCGGCTGCATGCCCCGCTCCTGCCGGTCGCTGCCTCCTCGCTGGCTGCGCATGCTGCAAACTGAGGGTGCAGAGGAGTTGCAGCGTCTCTCTCTGTGCAGCACACGCAGCTCCGCGTGGGGCAGCGGACGGCAGGTTTAAGGCACGCAGCCATGGGCACGCCAACGCCACAGGCAGGAGGGGCAGGGGCAGTGCTGACCCAGGTTCAGAGGGTAGCGTCGGGTTGGGTCGGAAACAACTTGACCCGCTTGGGTCAGAAGGGCTTGGGTCTGATTCAGGTCTATACATTAGGCCCAAGCAGACCTGTCGTCTTAAATTGGGCCCCCCACGCAAATCGCTGGTCACTTGGGGAAATCTTACCCATTTCAATACGCCTGATTCCCCTCAGCGTGTCTAACAGACTGCCCCCCTGTGAAGTGAGGCCCTTACCTAGAAAATACCACAGCACCGTGAAGGCTGATGCTATCAGGATGAGCAGGACAAATCCACTGAGCACCTCAATGCAGCAGTAGCAGCCACGCGTGGCCCGCTTCTTGGGCTACAGAAACAGTCACCAGAACAATTCGGTTTGTTCATGCTCCAGATAAAGAGCCTTGCCCCAGACCCTGATGGAGAAAAGGTCATAGGCAGGCTGGATGCCCACCTACTGCTAGTTAATAACAGTATCCTGTCTGAGCATGCGGGGGGCCTCACGTGCTACCTGGGGCAACTCATGCTTCGGGGCACGCGGCAGGGTGGGCAAGTGGCTAGAGTATGGGACTGGGACTCAGGCAATCTGGGTTCAAAGCCTGGCTTGGCTCCAGCGTTCCTATGTGCCTCAATGGCCCTGTGCCTAAAATGGGGATAACCCTACTCATTTAAAGTGTTAACCCTTGGGGATGGGAACATGTCTTCCTATGTGTTTGTACAGCACCTTGCACAGGGGGCCTGTCTTCCTGACTGAGGTTTCTGGGTGCTGCTGCAATAGAAATAATGAAAGATGGGAGCAGTGAGGGGATCTTTCCTGGAGCGGGGAGGCTGGGGAGTTAGTTATACAGGACCAGTTTTGGGGACCATTCACTTTTTGGTACCTTTACCTTTCTGTAGAAGAACTGCTGTCCACTGGCATTTTCCGAGTTCTGCAGGGAAGCCATCTGGGCTCAGCTGTAGACAGGTTTGAAGTGTTTATATACAGTTAATAGCAGATATACCTTTCGGCCCCTTCTTTCCCCATGGCAGGCTGGCTGAACAGCAGCTACAGTAACCTCGTTTGCTCCCTATTTTTATTTCCGTGTTAAAACATCGCCCGGCATTATGAGAGATTATAAGAGCTCAGCACTGATAAATCCATCACCACCGACCACTCCGCCTTGGTCACTGTGCTGAACATCACAGACGCTTAAAGCTCCGTGCTGACAACGCCCCCACCTGCAACACTTAGACCTAGTCTTCACTTCAGTGAAGACCCGCTCAATCGATCCGGAAGTCGACTTGTTAAAACCACCCCCTCCCGTGGCGCAGCACAGCGAAGACACCGCGCGCAAGGGAAGTCAAGAAGTCAACAGGAGTTACACAAGCTACGCAGAGTAGCTTGCGTAACTCCCATCGACTGCCGCTGAATTTTAAGGTTAAGTGTAGACCAGGCCCGTGTGATGACGCAAGGTCGACCTACGTTTTAGGTGTAGAACAGGCCTTAATTTACACACTGGATTTACACAATACCTCTGCATGTGACCCCAAGTCTAGCTGAATGTGAAGAAAGTGAAGTAGGTGTAAGAAAAGCAGCTACAAAAGTATATGAAAGGTAAGGTAGCACCCTCCCTGCTTAAACTCAAACCTTCTCAGCAGGTACATTACACTCTTACTCATCCGTAAGTAGGTATAAGGGAATTGGATTATGAGTGTAACTTTCCCTGCCTTATGCAATCACTTTGAATTTGGCTGGTTATCCAGGCACGAGGGGCTGCTGCAGTCCAAAAGTTTGAGTGGCGTAAAAAAATAGGGGCTGTGCCTTAGACCAGCAAAATTGCAAATTCCATATAGACCCCAATCTTGTAGCTGGAGCTGCCTGCACAGACCACTGCTGCCACGTGGATTCAGTTGCTAGCCTGGAACTTTAAAACAGAGAAGCTGCTTTTCTGGCATGTGCAGGAGGCAGATAACTCGCTGACCTTGGCATCGGGAAGGGGCGGGTGTTTGGAAGATGGCACAACCTCCCCTTTTCATGCTTCCCCTTTGACATCAGGAATGCAGATCAGCTTCTTCCCCTCTTTTCATCATAGCCAGCTCCACAACTACCCCTCACTGCAGACTCCGCCCAGTCTGCACCCCACACAAGGGACTTTTTTGTTCTTTGCTAATACAGTACACTATTTGCATCAGGAATTCTGAGTCATGAAGATGACAATGGTGCTTATTTCCCTGCAGCCACCCATAAACTCCAGCTCATAACTTGGCATGTGTCCCACGTTTGTATTCCAACAGCTAGAGGGGTGGATGCTCCCACCTGTCCTATGCTACTTGATCGCACATGTCACAGAGACCTTATCTTATCTGGTCCTTGTTACACATTCCCATGCAGCTTCAGAGCCCCTGTCTTCTTCATCTCTGCTCCTGCACCAAGGACTCACCAGCAGAGTGGGGCGAATAACTGATTTTTCAGCTCGGAGGCTGAACTAAAAAATAAACTAAACTAAAAAAGAAAGTTCTGGGTTGACCCCAAATGAAAAATGTCCTGATTTTTTGGCACACTGCCGGGGTAAAAAAATGTGGTTTGTGTGACCCGAAATAAAACGTTCCATTTCATTTTTGAGGGTTGTTTTTTTTTGTTAAGCTTTTTTTGGTTTTAATAAAACTGACGTCAAATTTGAAATGTAAAGCTGTTGCCAGTAAAAAACTTAAAACGTTGCATTTAAAAACTGTCAAAACAAACCGGGCCGATTTTGTCAGACTGTGTTTTGGTTGATTGGTCGGGGTTGTTTTCCCCTGACTGAAACAATCTGGCGGATTTGAGCCAAATTCACAAAATATTTCGGCTGATCCAAATCTGCATTGTTCAGTGGGAAAGGTTTCATCTGAAAAACGTCACCTGGCAGAGGGGAAAAGAGAAGCCTGATGAATAGTGGGGAAATACAGGGCTCAGCGGGGTAAAACTCAAGCCCCCAAATCAGCACTCAACCAGGAGAGCCGTGAAGCCCTGTGTCCTCAGGGCAGGGGCGGAACACACAGCTCTGAGGTCAGAACTCAGCATGAGAGAGGGGGAACATGGGGTGAAATCCTGAGTCCATTGAAGCCAATGGGAGTTTTGCCATAGACTTCAGTGGGCCTAGGATTTCCCCCCTTCCCTCTGGGCTCACCAGGGCAGCAGGGCAGGGAGCTCTGAGCTGAGGACTCAGCAGCAGAAAAGTGTGGCGCCAGAAAGCTTTATTGAGAAAGTTTTGCCATCCACCTTTATAGTTTTGTGCTGCTAGGCTGTGTTCTGCCTCTTCTCCTATCCCCGTGGCCCTTTTACCTTTCCTGCCAGCCCTGCTGCCTCTGCCAGACCTTCCCTGACCAGTGCCCCAGCCAGCTTGTTATATAAGAGGCTGAAGAATCACTTGTTTGTCTCTTGGCATTTATACAGCCACGTATTGAAATGCTGAGAGCGACAAGGCGGGCCCAGAACGGCAGGGATCCAGGAGGTGAAAACTCTGCCAAGGTTCCCAGCACAGCATGGAGAGCGGGTCCCCGATCTAGTTATGGTACCAGAAGCCAGAGCGTGGGAAGCGGGATCCTTGCTGGAGCATCTAATACCGCACAGCCGTGTATCGTAGGCCAGGAAGTGAAAGGGCTCTTGTCCCCAGGCTGTGATTAGTGAGAGAATGACGGGCTCCGGGCTGTTACGCAGGAACGTTTCCCCAGTGAGACATTCACTTACCCGCGCAATGCAGACTATACTGCCCTGGGGACTTCACCACGGCAAACAGCCTTGAAAGAGTTAACAGTCACTGTGTAGTGAGATCACTGGGTGGAAGGCATGTGCTCTGTCAGGTTCCATCTAGTTCAGCTCCTGGAGTCCTGTACCCTCTATTCTCCAGAGTACTGCCCTGAGGCACTCAGGGTATGTCTACACAGCAATGTAAGACCAGGGTTTGAACTCAGGCTCAAGCCTAATCCCCCTTCCTTCTACACAGAAATCACACTAAGCCAGGGCTTGGACCCAGGGACCAAGGACCCGTGGGGGTGGAGAGTCCAAGTCTGAGTCAAGTCGGGACCCAGGGGTTAAGCCCTATTGCTTTGCAGTGTAGACTCATGCTCTGGGAGTCCTCCAGAAAGTATCCCACAATCCCACAGGCCAACTTTTTTTGTCCTCTGGACAGTCAAGTTTGATGGACAGTCTAGTTTTCACACCCTGCACCACGAACAAAGGACTAGAGCGGCCATATTTTTTGGGAGGGCGCTAGGAAGTCTGGGATACGGGTGGTTGGACTCGGGCCTGCATAATGCAGTGTAGACACTGGAGCCCCAGACTGGGACCCAGGGTTCAACAATTCCTAACCTGGGGTTACAAGTGAGTATAGGCCCTCAAGCCGTAGGTTAACAAACCCAGGGCTGCTAACTCAAGTTCTACTAACCCTGGACTTGCATTGCAGTGAAGACAGACTCTGAGATACCATGGTGGTGAGCACAGAATAGAGGCCTGGCTCTGTATCATTCAAATCAATGGGAACTGTGTCTTTGATTTCAATGGGTGCATAAACACCTGGATAGAGGGATAGATTTGGCCAGTCTAATTTTAGATGCATCATGCAGTCCTTTCTTTCCATCCTCAGCCATTGGTGGCTTCAGCTTTCTCCTCTGGTTAGTTCATTGTTTTTTTTGTTTGCATAAGGTGGTATTGTGTCTCTTCACTGTTTGTTTATTTATTTATCATCATCACCGTTAACACACCCATTTTGTGCAGCTCCTGGTTCAAGGAAGCAACTGATCTGCCCAGACAAACAGCATGGAAACACAAAGCAAACAGCTACACCCCATGTGAAATGTGGGCTGCCCACGGCCAGACTATCCAACAAATTTAACCCTTTGTCATGCCATGGAGAAGCTGAGTCTACTTAGGGTGACCAGATGTCATGATTTTCTAGGGACAGTCCTGATATTTGGGGCTTTTTCTTATATATGTGCCTATTACCTCCACTCCCACCCCCCATCTTGATTTTTCACACTTGCTATCTGGTCACCCTAAGTCTTGATCTTTGTTTAAAATGTCCACTGACATCCTGGGTAACTTACGGCACATACACTGCAGTCAATATACCAGAGACAGGTTCTGTGGGATGTCCTGAAGGCCAACTCCAGTTGAAGTCAGTGGAAAGGTACCTGTCTGTCTAGCTATGGAATTTCTAAGGTACCTATCCCTTTGCTATCCAAGCACTTGAATAAGGACCACAGCAGGTCCTGGGCCTGTATATACAGGAAACCAGCAGTGCACACGTAAGTATTTATAATATAGTCCCATCCTAAGCTTTCGGTGCACCTGCAGCCAGGACTCTTAGATTCTATTATCACCCCCGACTGCTGACTCATGGTGAGATCTTGAGCCCAATTTTTCCAACGTGACCACTAGTTTGGGGTGCCCGGTTTTAGAAGCCTGGAGTTTGGGGAGCTCAGCATCTCTGAGAATCAGGACCACAGTCCCTACAACGGGACCCCCTGAAACGGAGGTGCTCAGAACTAGTGGCCGCTTTAGGAAGCGTGGGCTTTGGGACTGAGTTTGCAGAGGCTCCTTCACACTCAACTTGATGGCATTCCTCAGTCTGTCTGTAACACAATCGCTTTTGAATGGCACATCTGATCAATTCCAAAATTGCAGGAAATGCTCTGGGCATCAGTGGCCAGCACCCTATTGATGTGGGAGGGAAATTGGAAAACCAAAAGGGGGAAAATAAAGGAGGGGAACACATGAAACCTCCGCAAGCATCTAGACATCAAACAACTGGTTAATGGCATCCATTTATGCCTTCCAGCATAACAATACCTGTATGTCTTTTCTGCCCACCCTGCCAGTAGAATTTAACATGCCGACACCCTGAAGGACTTATATCTCCAAGGCAAATAATAATGATGGTGTGGAGACAGGGAATGGGGATGTGCCGAAAAGTCCCTGACATGGGGGAAAAATGGGGGTCCCTGGTATAGAGGGAGGAGGGCATACAGAGTGTCCAGCATGGCGGGGAAGGAGGGAATGGCAGGTGAACCTTAGAAGATTTTCCCTTAACTGTCGGGAACTCTCCTTGAGAACAGGTGGCTCTGGAGTAGGTTGCTGGGCCGTTAACATTCCTGACAACCAGTGCGAGCTCATTGCAAGGCCATGGGGCTCTGCAATTCCCAAACAGAATTCGAGGGAAATCATCTTTAAAACACCCATTGAAAATGTTACTCCCCAAAATGAGCCATAACTTGCCTTCCAAATAAACATATAATCAGAAACCATAAAGGGCGCCATTAAGTCTTTCACTTCTTGCCCCTTGCCCCGACTGTGCTGGATATCATGTAATCAAATATCATGTTCTATATGCTGACACAGCCTTGCCCCCAGAATTGTTCGGAAATAGCACCCCAGAGCTATTCGGAAAGCGTCTCTGCAGAAGCGACATTGTGGAAGGTTCTGTGTTGGCCTCATAGCGATCACATTTCCTCCATTTCCAAGCAAAACTCTTGGTTTAACGGCCAGCCCTGCAAACTCCCCCTGGGATCTGGGCATTAAGCTGGGTTCTGCCTGGTTTACGGGCTGGCACTGCAGATTCTACCGTTAGAACTTTCTCCTCTCCATGCCCTGCCAGTTCTCCACCTGCTGGTTCTAAGCCCCCCGCCCACACTCTGCTGGGGATTCCTCTCCTTTGCCGCATCAGTTCTCCCCCCTTCTCCTCCTCCATGCTGTTACCTCTCCGACAGTCCTGCCGCTGGGCTAGGAACCCGCCAGATTCTCCTGTAGGGAGAGCGAAAGGGCTTTCGGGCTCCACAGCTTGGCTTCCTCCAGCTGGATGGCAGGGATGTTTACCCTGCTTCATTAACTTCCCAGAACAATGCCCAATGATGGCTCTAATCCCCGTCACTGTAGAGCTGGCCCTGCCCACCCACCCTCTTGCGATGGCGGCCTGATACATCGCCAGTGCTAGCAACCACAGTTGCTTTGCAGAGCCGTATTGGACCAGCAGGTGCAGACTGGCTTAGAGGATGCATGATGCAGTATGCAATTATTGACGCTGGAGATGGGCCCACACCAGCCCTCCAGCCCCAGCCCCATCAAACTCAGGGGAAGGTCAAATCCAGATTTCATAGCTGTTATCTATATAACAGGCCAAACCCAACCTCTGGATTTAAACTCCTTGCACTTTGGGGAATGGCCGATCTGACTTGGATAGAACGGTGCAGCTCGGGCCCAGCTCCAAGGGGTATATTGTATGATACAGGCCGCAGCCCTTCTGTTACACTGTGTAAAATCAAAATGAAGAGACTATAAAAGTTTGCCTTGTTTAGCTTAGCAAAGGGGAGACTGAAGGGATCTGCTTGCTGTCTATGAATACCTTCACCAGGGAGGGAGAAGAGCTACTGAAGCTACAGAACAAGCTAGGCACAAGAACAAACAGGGATAAACTGGCCCTGAATAAGTTTAGGCAGAACATTAGAAGATTTCTACCCACCCGTTGAGGGAGATGCTGGAACTGCCTCCCAGTAAGCGTTGTGGAGGGAAAACAGCTAAACTTGTTTAAGATGGAGCTTGGTAAATTGATGAATGGGATTGTATGACGGGGTTACCTGTGAATAGCAGGGGACTGGACTCGATGACCCAGAAGGTCCCTTCTAGTCCTGTGGTC
Source organism: Emydura macquarii macquarii (assembly GCF_026122565.2). Taxonomy (NCBI): domain Eukaryota; kingdom Metazoa; phylum Chordata; order Testudines; family Chelidae; genus Emydura; species Emydura macquarii. The sequence goes on from NW_027130587.1 coordinate 3,863,887, forward strand.
CTAAGATAAGGCTGGAGGTGGAAAATGAAGAGAGCCAGCTGCACAATACCAGTTTGCAAAGCAACCAGCCAAAGCGAGCTGGGCTCTGTCACATAGGTGCCATTATCCAGCCTGTCCTTCTTCCTTCACAGTAGGGCTGGTTCTAGGGTGAGTGAGCAGGGCGCCTTCCCGAGAGGCCACCTTCCACGGGATGCCATGCCCCTTGCCTTCTTTTGCTCCTCTCTGATCCACTGAAAGGGTGGGGAGGGGCATGGACACTGAAAACGTTTTCAAAACAGCGAGGGCTTCTCTTGTTCCCAGGCCTTTCCTACGGTGCAAGAGAGGCAGCATGGTAGGAAGATCTACTGCTGTGTTTCTTAAGTTGGTGACTTCAAAATTCTTCATGCCCCCTGTGAGGCTAGGCCCGAAAAAGCCAACCAACTTTACAAATTGCATGGCCCAAATGTGACCCTTAAAGATATATTATAGGAAAATACAATGGTATTGAGGGTCATTCCTCATAAGTAGACTAGAGCTTTGATATGCAAGTATATTTTTGGCAGTTATTTGATGTTGTTCACATATCTCTTGTTAGAGGTTAGCAGCGTAGATAAACTGCTTTCCTGTCTATCACTGTTCTATTGATTAAGAGTTCAAAAGGAACATAGGAACATTTAGATGGAACTTTGACTGTAACAATACTAGTGTTTGTATTTCTCTTTGAAGGTTAACTAGTAAATACCTGTAAATAGTTGTAAGTGGCCAGTTACCTTGTGCTAATGTAACTAGTTACCGTTGTGCACAGGACGTAGGAGACGATACTTCAGAGTCCCAAGTAATCATCTATTAATTGTTCAAGGAGATACCTGCTGTCAATAGAATATCAGTCAGCCTGCATGGATCCATAAAAGACTCTAGTGGACTGATCTTTTTTATCTCAAATCTGTCCAAGCTTGTCAGGGAAAGTTTGGATCACAAGACTGAGATCCCAGCACCGGCCTGGAATCGCCCAGCTAATTCTCATGGGAGAATTTGAACAAACTCTGCACATGGACTATTTAGTCTTCATTTCTCTGGGCTGGATTTCTAACAAAGAAGCTGTAAACAAGGACTGATGTTTACCCAGCTGTTTGGGTCATTTCAGAGACTTTGCAATTTAAGAACTTGGCAATTCAGTTATCATCTCTACTTTGAAACTGACCTAAGAGCATCATTTTCATCTGTGTCTGTATACCGACCTTTTAACCCATTACTCTCTTTCCTTTTTTTTTTTTAAATAAATATGAGTTTCGTTAATAAGCATTGGCTTTAGACATGTGTTTGGGTAAGATCTGAACTATTCATTGATTCACTGTTTGGTAATGTGTCCGATCCTTTGGGATGGGTAGAACTTTTTTTACATATAATGGATAAAGATTGTCAATAATCCCCATCATGTTTGACTTGGCTGTCCGGGTGCTAGCCAAAGGGCTGGATAGTTTGAAGGGAACTGTGTTTTGTCTCCTGAATGACCAGTGAGGTCACCAGAACCTGTTTGTTGCTGGCTTGGTATATCTGATGGAAGAAAAACCACCAGTTTTTAGGGCTTTGCCTGCCCCATTCGTTGCAGTTTGCCCTGTTTAAGATATCTCAGCATGGCTCCCCTGGAGGCCGGTGTCACCCCCCACCCTTACATCTACTATGAAAGTAAAAAAAAAGGCAGCAATGATAATAATGCTAAGCCGATATCACTTAGTTGTGAGGATGCTCTGAGAGACTGCCAGAAAATACTTGATCTTGAAGGGTCAGGATGGGCAGGGAGTGAAGCAGGGAGCAACATTTCCTTTTCTTTAAATTGTAATAAAGTTTTCAGTGCTTCACAATCGCCTGCCCCAACTGCCTTTTGTGACCCCTGTGCTCCAGGGGTCACGTCCCACTGGTTGAGAAACACAAGTCTAGTGAACTAAGCAGGGGACTGAAAGCCAGGAACGTCTGATTTCCAGTCTTGGCCCTGCTACTGACTCCCTCTGTGGCCTTTGTCAAGTCATTGGATCTTTCTCTACAATCACACAGAGCTGAAGGTAACAGGACCAGCACTTCCCAGATAGGTCCAACAGTTTCTGCAGAATTTTAAGCTTCTGGTTTAGCATTTCTTTTTGAGGTGGTAGGTCGACACTCTGCCACATGACAAAGGTGTGACACATTTCAGGGTTAACCAAGCTGTCTGGGGTGAATCACTATCACCTGCTTCCAGTGGCAGGGAGCCCTGTCTGCATTCTCCAGAGAAAACTCTCTCCAGCTACCAGCTGCTGGCAATACAGGCACTTCCGTTTGCTCCAGGCTCTGTGAACTGCCCTCTTTCCTCCTGCAGACTAGCAATTTACACACTCCATTGTGTTACACACAAATGCCAGTGCTTTGTCTTTTGGACATCTGCAGTTCACACTGATCTGCTGCCTCTATGAAAGCAGGGCAGCCCAGCTCACTGATTTCATCTCGGTCCAATATGCTTGTTAGTACAAGGAGCTTAGGTTTATAGTAAAGCCACACCGAAGTTCATTGAACAGAGCTTGAGATAAAGATTCAAATAAAAGCAAGCAGAAGGATTCAGAAACATCAGGTTATAGGTAACGGAAAAACATCAGATGCAATCCATAGTCTATACGTATTAAGAGGTTACTTTCCTGTCTAATAACGTATTCCTCAAAAAGGTTATTGCTTGTAACACTTGCCCAGTCCAGTGAGCACAGATCCACTTTTCATAAGATGCTTCTGCTGGCAGAAAGTCCCCTCCTGTAATGGATCACAACTTGGGCCATTTCTTCTGCTCTGATACATGTACAGGCCATTGTTTCTTAGCCCGGGGATTCCCTCCGTTTGTCTTTGTGGATGCTCAAGTCTCCACTTGACCCAAACAATAAACAAGGTGCTTGCTCACCAGATGTCCATTATTTTCAACATTGCTTAAAGTAGCCCTGAGACCACACCTCACCTCAGTCTGACTTCAAACCTTTTGCCGCCTGATAGTCTACATGTCACATATGTTAGATGCTATTTCCAATAAAACATCTCGCAACACCAGGACAATCAGCTGGTTTTTAGCTCTCAGCAGAGACCACACACGACCCCATCCAGCGTCATATTGAGAAGATGATTGGACCCAGGCGTAATATAACCCTCTAGGCACGTTTTGGTGCTAAAGGCATGATTGCTGGGAATAGGAAGTGGTTTGGGTCATCCAGGAGGAATCATGACGTACGTGCACCTGACCTGGGTGTGGTTCCAGCGTGTGAGTGTGACTGATTTATTAATCATTATTATTATTATAGGTGGAGCTGGTAGCTGTGTAATAAGTAGTAGGTGAGCATGTAGTTAAAAACTGTATTATAATGTAGACACACAAGGGGGTCAAATTAAGGGTGGACAGGAACTTTGGTGTGCTTGACTTTGCACCTTAAAATTCTTTTCACATCTTTTTTGTAGGTAATGTATCGTTTATATTGCAGCAGTGGCCTGAGGGCCCCATGGTGACACACAGCTATGGCTGTAACCCTCGCATCTTGTTCATTCATGCCACTAATGACTGTCACTGCTTTCATGCCCGACTGCTTCCGCCAAAGGATTTCTTTATCCTTACATTCATCTATACCAGTGATACACATTAAAGCAAGCCCCCTAAAGCAGTGGTTCTCAACCTGTGGTTTGCAGACCCTTGGTTCCAAAGGGGTCTGCACCTCCATTTGAAATTTTTTAGGAGTCCGCACATGAAAAAAGGCTGAGAACCATTGTCCTAAAAAACAAACAAAAATGCCATTAGGAGCAGTAACTACCAGGCTGGTGGAATTAACTCTTTAGCTCCCAGGCTCCAAAGAAGTGACGTGTCGTGGTGGCGTGTACTTGCAGCATAAACTGATGGGGAGGCAGAAGGGGAAGTGCCTTTTGCTTCAGGGATCACACCTGGATCAGTGCATGAGGCAAAAGGGTTCTTGGCCCTCCACTATTTAACATTTCTATTAATGACCTGGAAGAAAACAGAAAATCATCACTGATAAAGTTTGCAAACGACACAAAAATCAGAGGAGTGGCAGAGAACAAAGGGGACAAGTCACTGATACGGCGCGATCTGCTTTGCTTGGTAAACTGGGTGCAAGCACACAATATGCATTTTAATATGGCTAAATGTCAGAGACCTGCTCTAGGAGTTACGCTGGGGGAAGTGCTCTGGCCTGTGTTATGCAGGAGGTCAGACTAGATGATCACAATGGTCCCTTCTGGCCTTGGAATCTCTAGGTCCAAGCAGAAGGAGACAGAAGCGCTGCTCTGGGCCCTAGTTACGTCCTGTCTGGCTGCCGCTGCAGTGCTCCTGAATGACTGAAGCGTGTGCACGTAGATCGCTCCTGCTGCAGAGTTGAATCTCTCCACGTGCACCCTGATAGTGGGCTGTTGATTTCAATGAAATACTGAGGAATGATGGCAGCCCAGCAGGTGTGGTAGAGGGCCAGCAGTGAAAAGGTTAATTGTGTAACCAGCTGCCATTTGAGAGAACACTGGCCTCTTCCAGAGAAACGTGCAGATTCCAACCTTACCGTAGCGTATGGATGGGAAAGTACAGGGCGTCCCTAGGACACTTCCAACTTAATATGAATTATCACTAGATAATTCTAAGGGGCTGGGCTGTGGGGCAAAGACAGAGCCACAGCAACCAGGTTTAGCATAACCCCTCCTCCCTGCCTTCCCCGCCCTTTCCACATCTGACTTTCCCCTCGGCTTAAATCACACAGGGTCAGCACCAGAGATAAAAAGGAAATTGGAGGACAAGTTTGTGCAGGCACAATTCTTCATCTTGCAGCTACGTTCACCTCTCCAGCAGAACTAAAGAGCCCCCAGATCTTGTTAATCAGCTTTATGTGGAATAAGGAACCCAGAGAAGGACCTTGCCTGTGGATGTGTGAATGCAGCAGGCTCTCCCACCTCAAGCAACATCATATAATACCAACTGGATGGTAAAGATCAATTGATCAAAATAACCAAACAAGGACCAGAAGAGAGCCAAAGTTGGTGACGTTGGGAAGATCTCCCCTTGAGAAGGTTGGTGGTCTTAGTTCCTCCCTGCTGCAGTCACTTTGACTAGTGTCCACAGTTTTTGTACCAGTATAACTCACATTTAGGGGGGATGGTTTTTACTGGTACAACTCCTTGTGTGAACACAGTTATATTGGTGTAAAGGTGCTTAGTGGATAGAGCACTAGACTGGGATTCAGGAGACCTAGGTTCTATTCCTGGTTTTGTCCTGCTGGGTGACTTTGGGCAAGTATTTCACCATCCTGTGCCTGAGTTTCTCCCTCTGTAAAATGGGGACAGTGATACTGGCCTCTTTGTAAAGTGCTTTGAGATCTATGAATGCAAACTTCTACGTAAAAACTAAGTATCGGTATAGCTCATTCCCTTTCCCATATAAGAACAAGCCATACTAGTATAAACACTTTATACCAGTATAACTTGGCCCACACTAGGAGGCTTGCACTTCTTTTACTAGATCACTTAAAGCAGTACAACTTTTGTCTGTAGACAAGCCCAGAAAATCTTTATTGCATGTTTGACTGGTCTGGCTTCTGCTCTTCTGATCACCGGTTCACTCTTGAATGAATATTGATTGTGTAACAGAGGCAAGGGGCCTGAGTCACCACTGTTGCTCCACTTTTATGCTGACGTAACTGCTGAAATCACTAACTGGATTTATACCAATGTAAAGGTGGAAGAATGCAGCGGGGAATCAGGCACAGGAAATCCAAGCCATTGTCTGAGCAATAACTAGAGCTGAAATAAGAGCGCTCTACTTCGATGTAATTTAAATAATTAAAAATCATCATAAATTATACATAAATCAGACATTCTTTGTTTGAAATTAAGTGTCCCCATATAGACATGCACTGAAATAACTGAAGATTGAATTACAACCCATTTAGTTATTTTGGTTCTAGTCATCTTGTAGACGAGCCCTGAGATCAAAATATGACAATATTAAAATAGGTTTTCCTTTGGAGTTAGATGGTGAATTATCTCTGCAGGGACAATTGTTTTATTATTAAATCTAAGAGCGTGTAACATGGATATTTCGGGACACACCCACAGCTTTTTCTTAGGAAAGATGCTCTCCCGGTTAAACCTGGGAATTAGAAAATCTTTGTTTAGTTACCAACTCTGCCACAGCCTCTCTGAGAGACATGGCCTAAATGGACTTGCCCAAGGTCAACACTACGGCCACTACAACAGCATCGCTGCGAAACTGCAGCTGTAGTATAGACGCTTCCTATATCGACAACAGGGGTTTTTCCATCAGTGAAGTGAATCCACTTCTCCGAGAGGCGGTAACTAGGTCACCTTTCTGTCGACCAAATTGTGTCTACACCAGGGGCTAGTCGACCTAACTATGGTGTTGAGGGTACACAATTTTTCATAACCCCGAGTGACGGAGCTAGGTGGATTTAATTTTTAAGTGCTGACCAGATCTTATGCTCATATCTTCAAGGGTAGTCAGGTGCTTGACTCCTACTGATGTCCCTGTGAGGGTCTGGGCCTTAATCTGGCAGTGCCTCAGTGTCCAGTTGTAAAATGGGGATAATCCCTGGTCTGTCTTGCTAGATAGACTGTACACGCTGGGGGTCAGTGCCGGTCTCTTGCTAGGAAGGGGTCCAGCTTCTAGTGCAATGTACAGCCCCAGCAAACCCAGCCGGGCCTTGCACCCTGAACCCCAGCCCCCAGATGGGCCTGAACCCCAGCAACTCCCCATCCTTCTCCTGCCCCCCCCAGCTGGGTCTTGTCCTCCAAGCTCCCTTCTTCTCCCTGCCCCCCACTAGCCCTGCCTGCGCCCCCAGCACCGTCCGGCCACGCCGCCGGCAGAAAGTCAAGTCAAGTCAAGTCAAGTCCAGTCCGGTCCAGTCCAGTCCGGCCCGCCCCCCTCGCCCTCTCGGCTCTCAGCCTGGGCGGCGCTGTCTCTTTAACAGCCCCCCCGGCCCGGCCGCGCGCGCGGACTGTACCAAGCGGGGACGCAGGAGGGGGGGGGTGTTAGCGCCGCTCCGCGGGGGGGCGGACCGACTCATCGTGGGGCTCGGGGGCGCGGAGGGTCGCGTCTCCGCTCCAGGGTCCGAGCGGCGGCGGCGCAAGAGGCCGCAGCGCCGGGGCCAGGCCCTCGCCCCCCGGCCCCGAGGTGGTAGGTGCCGCCGTACGTGCCGGCCGCGCTGGTGTACTCGGGCGCCCCCGCTCCCCCCCTTCCCCGGGCCGGCTGCAGCCGCCGAGACAGAAGGTGGGTCCGGGCCGGGGGACGGGGCTGGGGGCCTGGAGCCGCGCTGGGCCGGGACGCCTGGGTCCTCTGCCGGCGGGGGGGGGCAGGACGCCTGGGTCCTCTGCTGGTTCGGGGGGGGGGGTCTAGTGGGGGTAGAACGAGGGGAAGGGGGCAGGACTCCTGGGTCCTCTCCCCGGTTCTAGGAGGGGAGCGGGGTCTAGTGGTTAGAGCAGGGGGTCGGGAGCCAGGACTCCTGTGTTCCTTGCCCAGCACCGGGGGGAGCGGGGTCCAGTGGTTTCAGGCTGGTGAACTCGCAGGTTCTGTTGCTGGCTCTGGTGGGTTCGGGCCGGGGAACCAGGACTCCGGGTTTTGTCCTTGGCTGGGTCTGACGCTGACAGTTTTCCTAGAGCTGCGGGGGCCTGGTGCTGGCTCGTCAGCTCTGCCCCCTGTGCCCCTGGCTAACCGGTGCGCTGGGGTGAAACCTTTCGGATGCATAGTTTTATTTCTTGACGAATGCAGTTTTAATGGACCCAAATCCGACAAGAGTCTGCCAAAAATGCAGTTTTGTCAGAAGAGGAAAGTGAGGCTGGGGTCACCAAACTGGGGGTGGGGTGGTGGTGGTAGCAGCATCCCTGCCCACCTTTTAACTCTTACTGCAGTGGTGAGGGCTCTCCCCTGGGATGTGGGCATCAGATCCTGGTTCTGGAGCAGGGATTTTAGTCGAGGTCTCTTCTTTCCCAGGTGAGTGCACTAACTCCCTTTCACTTGTTTCAGTGGTTTCACTTTGTATACATAGCTAAATGTTCACTGGAGCAGGTGAGTGCCCTAATGATCACTCTGTAGAGTCCTCCTCATGCTCTGTTTCTGGCCTAATGACTGGTCGAGTATTTTAAAACAAAATGGAACAGCTTCAACAGGAAAGATGGAGGGAGACCTCCCCCAAAATACCCCCAAGCACTGCAGTCCAGTGATGTCTCTTTCCTCTCCAGCTCCTGTGTTGTGGTATAAATCTGACTTGGCTATTGAAACTCAAACTCCTGTGTTATCTCAATAGCTGTTTTACTCACCACCTAGACAGTTTGGCCCTGGAAATGTATTTCCGTCTTTAAAGTATAGCTAGACAAAGGAACATCAGTAGGCATAATAGGGTGAAGTTAAAAAAACAAAACATAAATGTATGTTGAATAGACTGAAGAACAATCTCCACAAAGGAAGTGGTGGAAGCCTCCCTTATTTGAGATATTTAAAACTATCTGGGAGAAGCTGCAGGGAACATAATGGCCAAGATTAATCAGTAGAGTGGGTTCAACTGTCAAGTTTCTTCATGCATAAGAGTAAATGACCCATCCTGTAGCACTTAGATTGGGTTTTGGCAAAACATTTTGTGTAGTCTTGGTTGAAAGTGGCTATTGAAATTAAAATAAGCCATTGGAAGAGGGGACCTGATATAGAGAGGAGGACTCATTTTACAGTTTGTCTGTTCATTTCATCTGAACAGGATGAACTGTATCATTGAAGTTCTTTTGCATTTTCACCTTTCTGATTTTTTTTTTTTTAAATCAGAATTTGTTCAATAGCTATTTGCAGGCCATAAGCCAAAAAAATTGAGACTTCTTCACTACTGTCACTTAAAATATTTCCCAGTTCTGAATGTGAAATAGCATTATTTACACTTATATGGAGCCTTTACTTCCAAAATGTTTCAAGCTTGATGTACTCTTCATAGTGGTCACTTTGTCCGCAGCTGAAATGTAGCCAACCCGGGAGTGAAATAGAGTAACTGCTTTCAATAATGCACACTGACACTGTTCAACAGTTCAGACTTGGAATTAGGGAAACTTTTTACCTATTGAAATGTCCTATTAGCACCAGGCCAGGGCATTAATACAGAGGGAAGAGCACCATCTACTGGATTGCCAACCCCACTTTTTCATTGGCAGCCTCTCATCTATGTACTAACAAGTTTAACTGGAGATCTCCTGCGGTCATAGCTGCAGGTGGCATGGGTGCAGAATTCCACAGCATTTTTTGTGTGTGGACATTTCTGTTCTGTGCCTGTTTGTTCTAAAGAATCTAGCTGTAAGGGCAATAACAAGACTGTCTCAATAGGTCTTTTGTTTTTCCTTCAGACCCTCGAATATGTATTTTGAACATTCAGGTCCTCCTGAATGTGTTTAAAAAGAACAACAAACAAAATCCCTCCTTGTACTGCATAATGTTAATGCGATACCCTTTAGAACTTGAAATGTGCTTTGAGATGCTTGTCAACTAAGCAACTATTTAAACAATAGGTTGAAAAACTTGAGACTATTGGGCATTGTAAGTTGGTGTCTCTTTAAGCAATTAACCTGTACTTACAATAACTCGATTTACAGAGCAGTCTGTTACTGAATAGTCAATTTCTCACTTTTCCTTTGTTGTTCATTTAATCAATTTCCCATTTGTGGGGATCTTTTATACAGCAACAGGAGTGAGAAAAAAATTTAGAATCAGGAAAACTTGATTATGAAAACCATCAAAACAATTGGGAAACCTTAGAGGCAGGTGTTAAGACCTGACATGCCTTTAAATTTCTTTTTTAATAATTTGAATTCCAGTCAGTTAACAGTGCCCTTTGAACTTAGACATGTGAATGAAGCAAATTTGATACAGAAGTCACAGAGTAATGGAACTTTTTAGTCACTTTTCTGACAATAGCCAGTGTTGGTGTGATCTGCAAAGGATTGGGGTAATCCATTACCTTGTTCAGCGCCATACACATTCTGTTCTCACCCTTTTTCTCTTATATAAAAAACTGTCCAAAGGATGGTATCTATCCTGGGTGAACTTTGTTCTGCTTTCTTAACTTAGACACTGTAAAAACATAGTTAATGGATCTTACGTAAGTTGCTTTCCCAGTATAACTTGATCTTACTAGATGCTGGGATCACTGTTTACATGGTATTGTAATAGGTGAGTCACATGTTCTACAGTATCGGTGTACCCTTTCAAAAGATCAATATTTGAAGAGTCTTTAATGAGCTTAATTACCTGTTCTACTGTATGCAACATGGACCGTCTGAAACTTAATAATCTGTGATTACCTCTTACTCAGTTAAACACCAAAATCCATTTGTGTGCTGCTTCTGTGCCATAGAACCTGCAGAAGGAAAACATTGATCAAGAAGTCTTTGTAGTACTGGAGGCTACTCCGAAGAACCATGACAGTTTAAAGTGACGTGTAGGGGACAGTTGGTTTCACTTATAGCTGCATAATATTGTAATGTTCTTGCTTAATTAGCAACTAAGGGTGTTTGCCTAATAGTTTTTTTTAAATGATACTTACCTTTTTTCTTTGGAATGTTCTGAGGAGTAATAATAGCCTAACTGTTCTTTTAAATTTGTACAGCGCCTTGCATCTGAAAATTTCAAAGGACTTTGCTAGAGGGTCAATTTCACCACCTCTTGTGAGGCAGGTAAATATGTTTCTGTTTAATGGATCAGGAGAGGAGAGCGATTGGAATTGTATAGAGAAATGGGTCAGATTTTCAACTCTGAAAATCTAGCCTCGATTGGGGATGTTGAAATCTTTTAAAAATGTGACCTTAAGTGTCCTGCTGAACTCACTGTAAGTTGGTAGCAGATCTGGAAACAGAAACCAGTAATCCTGGCTCTTTCACTTTTCTGCATTGACAACCACACTCTCAGTATAATATCCAGATACCACACCAAGTCACTTCTAAAATGCAACTACTGATCCCCTCCCATGGAACATGACTAGTGTTTATTCCGGTTTTTAGTCAGCCACTCCTTTGGGGTATCAGCCTGGTAAAGTGCAGGATAGAAGGATTGCACAAATCATAATTATGTAATATTGGAGTGGAGTATACATAACTGTGTGAGGCGAAAGATAAGCCATTCACATTGAGACAAAGAAAAACACTTCAATAATTTTCAGGTACATTAAGAAAAAACAAATACATGAAATATTTCACGTTCATACTCACTCTACCCCAGATGCAAAGACTGTGTCAGAGAGCACTGAATTATAACTGTTCCTCTGAAGTGTTTCCTGGTTCAAGCGAAATCAAGCTCTTTCACTCAGACTTCTTAACCTTTAGCAACTATCATGGATCTTGCACATTTTGCATAGGTTGGTTGTATTTAAAACACAGGACTGGGAGTCTGGAGATCTGGGTTCTATTTTGTGCACTACCACTGATGTAGTGAGTGACATTGGGCAAGACACAGCATCTTTGTTCTCTCATATGCAAAACGGGGGTAATAATACTTCCCACCCTTATGGGGGTGTTGAGACACATTTAATGTACGTGAAGTGCCTTGAAGAAATAGTGTGATAAGACACTAATGAAGAAACGTTGGGTTTAAGAAAAATTGTGCTGATGTTTGCTAGTTTGGCTTAATTATAGATCTTTGCAATTCTTAAACTTTTGCAGAATCTAAGCTTTCATTTAACATCCCTCTTCTCTACCATCACCACTTTTTTTTTTTTTTTTTTTTTTTTTTAAGCACATACAGTTGCAAAGGAAACTTGTCAAAATAAGAACGGAGGAACCGCTGTAGGTCTGTTTGCCTGAGTCTGCAGCCAGACAGTTCCAGTGCCTCTGCTGCTGCTCAGTGCTTTGCCAAGGGGCAGCAGAATGAAAACTTGGTCTTTTCCCTTTTCAGGGCTGCTGCTGGGATCATTGGGAAACAGTGAAACTGACAGAAATTCAGTCAGTTTCCTTCTGCTGGTCGGGAAAGCTAAGAGCAACAGCAGAGGCAGACACTGGAGTTACTCACTGGGGAGCAGGATTTCGAGGCTGGGGACATACCCTTGCAGCAACTAGGAAACAATGGGCCCAGAGAGAAGCACTTTCCCTCCTTATAAGTAGCTGCAGTGGGGGGGGGATGGTGGGGGCTCTGTGTTTATCAGATATATCTCACCTGTTGCTGTGTGAAAGGCCTGTTTTTCCAGTTGTGTCGGTCAACTGTGAGTACAAGGGGACTCAGTGGAGATGACTATGCACAAAGAGCTCTCAAATGCACAGAGCAAACGAATTGATAGGGGGAGAAGATGCAGTGATTGTAGATGTTGCTTGTAATGTTTTCAGACAGGAGTGTGATATGTAAATTGGCGGTATCCTTTTAATCATATCAAAGTCTCCAAACATAAATCCCTGCAGATACATTCTGGAACCCTCCAGAATATTCAGGTTTACGTGTGGCTTTTAAAATTCTGTGCCTAACCCTGTGCTGTGGTGTTGCCTGTGTAAATAATGCCCCACAATACAGTGTGCACAAAGTTAAGTTAACCGTCTTCTGCCCTGTCTTGTTACAAGGATTTTTTACAGTGTTGTTTTTGCCCTTCATCAAGATGCTGTTTATAATCTGAACTTGTTCTCCAATGGGAAAATCAAATTGATCTATGGTTTTGATTGGAAGATGGTGTTATTTTACCTCATGAACTCATTGTTTCGAATGATCTAGGGATGAGAAACAAAAACTCCATGCCAATTTGTGTTAATCTGTGTATAAGTAACTGTGGAGTTCTTGCTAGGGCAGTTTGACATTGAGACAAATGCCTCACAACAGTAACTGCTAAAAATCAAAAACAAAGATGGCTTTTCAAAACTGAAATTTTGCAAGTGAATGATTCAGGGTTGTTTAAAACAGTTGTTCCGTAAGTTCACAATAATGAATAACATCGAATTAAATACAAGAGGCATCACATAACAAAAATAAGCTAATCTGAATTGGCACACAGTATGCTACATAGAGCTACCATCTTTGTCACCCCCCAAAGGACAGAATTCTCTTTCTGTCCTGGTGAAACCATTTTCTTTTTTCTGGTGTTCTGTCTTCTAGCTTTTACAACCATTCTGCTCTCCTCAAGTGAGGGCTGTTGCCAGTTTTCTTGGTTGGTAGTGAAAGCCCAAATGTACAATGCTTGAAGCTGAAATTGTGTTTTAAAAAATTCCCTAGGAAGAAATACACTTGATTTCTATATTGTATATTGTACTTTGAATACAATCTGTTCCAGTCTCCATCTTGTGAGTTACAGCATCAGGCTTTGATTAGCAGGGAATACATTCATGAGTGATGAAAGTGGCGTTTTTTTTGTTTACTCTGTGTAACTAAAAAAGTACCCTTCCAAGTTATGCATTATGCAACATGTTTTTTTTACTCCTTGAGTTGCTCCTAGAGCCAAGCCATTTGCTTAGATTGGGAATTCCGAGCTGTTGAAAATTGTCAAGAAATCAATGTGTCTTGCAAGGGAAAACACCGAAAGTGCCTTTTTTACTGTTGCATGGCGAGGCTGTACCTTTCTGCTCCATGCTCTAGTTTCCTTATCATAAAACAGGATTGATAATACCTATCTTGGTTGTGAGGCTTCATCCATGCTGCTTCTGTCCTTGGTTGGAAGGTGGTGTAGAAGTGCCAAGCAATGGTATGATAAATATTTACGCAAAGCAAGAAGAGATTTATTTGAGCTTTTCCTCAAAACTTTTACATGAACTCACTTATTAGCTCACATAAAAACTATGGAGTAGGTGCCTGATCCTGGCTGGTGCTGAGCAGTCATAACTGACATGGATTTTATCAAGAATTGTTGGAGCTGAATATCAGTCAGGGCTGGGCCCTACTGCAGTGAAATGTTTGCAGTTAGGGTAGGAATTGGACTTGGAATGTGCTTTGTGTCTGGGTATTAAATTACCCTCTCACTGAGATTTGTGAAAGAAGAGAGGACCTCTTGCGTCAAGGCTTGGGCAGCTAATCATGCCAATCGTGGGGAGTTAGGAAAAATTCTTTTCACCCAGGGTGAATAGAACATTTTTTTTCCTTGGGGGGGGGGGGGGGGGGACAGGGCCAAGAACAAATGGGTAAAATATCCTTGATAATGAGGAGGAAAAACTAACCATCTGGGTAGCTGGCAGGCCAGCAGACTCTGTGCCTGGCTGATGTGTCTTCTTGGAAGTTTTGTAAGGCTGGTTAAAAGAGGTTTTGGCATTGACATTTTTCTTCTATAACTAGGTGTATTCTTCTGTCATTGAATCAAATAGCTGCTTGCAAAGTTTTCCTTGTATGTTTCAGCACTCCCCCTCTGAAGCTTTCTCTATAGTTTCAATCATGAATTAATTTTACTGACAGAATCCTGTCAGCATCTTTCTGGACCTTTTCTGTCTTCCTACTGGAGAAACCACATTTTCCTCCTGGAAGTTGTACTTTGGGTCGCTGTCCTGTACTCCCACTGACCACCGTGCGAGTTCTGTTTCCATAAGGAATATAAAACCAGGCCCTTTGACTGTAGCAGGCTGAAATAATGCCATGCTCGAAGAAATGCCATTGGATCTGCTAGAGAAGGGGGGTGAGGTCTTGGATTGGACCAGCTTCTGTCTGCGAGTGGGGCAACCTTTCCAGCTACACAGAGCTCATCTTCAGGCCATCTGTTCACCTTTGCTGAAGTGAGTGTGACAAGCAACCAGAATAAGTGGTTCTTTAAATTCCCTCGGGATAAAGAGGGAAGGAATGGTAATACCTATAGCAAGCCACCCTGAAGTGAGACACTCAGCAGCACATCTGCCTGGTCCTCCCTGCTTTATCTGGCCAAGTGAAGGTGTATTATCAGGGAAAGCCATGTTCTTGAACTGCACAGGTGTGGAGAAACTGCTAAGCAAAATGCATTAAAAAAAATCTACTGAACTGCCCTGAACTCAGAAGGTGAGGAATACTAAATTGTCCAAATCCGAGCTTTCATTATAGTGAACTACGTTTGTTTGGCAGCAAAAGTGCTGCTGAACAGATATGGAGAAAGACCCCAGGTGCTTTCACTGCAATGCTGCAATGTATAAATGCCATGTACCACAAAGGCTGTGAGACGAGTTTCTGTGCAGAGTATCCTGCCGCAGCGGAGACTGACATTTAAGGCAGTGTGTTGTTAATAATCAGAATAACGAATACCTAGATCTTGTTCATCATTAAATCTCAGAGCGCTTCACAAAGGTCAGTGTCGTTATCTCTATTTTACAGATGGGAAACTGAGGCCCAGAGCTGATATGACTTGCTCAAGGTCACCAGCAGGCCAGTGGTAGAGCCCGGAATAGAACCCAAGTCGCCTGAGTCCCGTCCAGTGTGCTATCCACTAGGCCACAGTGCCTCCCTTAAGACGCCTTAATTTATAAAACACTCCAGATATGTGGGTGTGTGTGTGTCTGTCTGTCCCCTCTGCATATTATGACACTGTTTGGCTAACATTAATTGTGCTCACTTTAATAGCTCTCTATTAATTATGCTTTAACAACATCTCTCCCTTGTAACTTTGATAGCTGAAAGAACTGAGAATCCCTGCCCTATACAGTATTTCAAAATGAACAACTTCCTTCATTTATATTGCATGTTAAAGATCACCCCCTGCCCTATTCGTAAGAACTGGGGAGTGCTCCTCCACTATGCTTAGGCAAAACATCCTGCTCCTCCTGATTCCCCCTCTCCCCCCACTGTCATGCTGTGTGACAGTTGTTCATCTTGGCTCCACTCCAGAGGTGATTGCAGTTCACTGGTGCTGTTCGTGTACAGTTTGTAAAGTGCTCTCATGGCTGATGTATTTGACCAAGCACTTCACTCCCCTCCCCCTGATATTTTTGTTGGTATCTCCAGTTAAGTTGTAAAAAGAAGCAAATGGTTCTGCTGTCTCTCATCTTTGTTTTCATTTCTGCACCTCAGCTGCACACAGGGAAAAAGTTCGATTGTATCCTCCTAATGGAGGGAGAGGATGATTTCTACAATTGATGGGGTAATCCTCTGTGTTCTCTCAGGGATGCTAAAGTTCCTGGGGTGGAAAATCATTGCTGCCTTATGTTTCAACGTCCTTTTTATTAATGATGTCTGTGTTGAGTCTTGCTGATTCAGGGGTGTCATGTGACACAAAGTGCTGATTTGCTAGGCCATCTCATGTGTTGCCACAGATATTGAGCTGTGATTTTCTATATCCGCGTCACGCTTTCTCCAGCTTCCCCTTTCTTTGGTTACTTGCGTCAGCATTTTCTCTGTAACAATCGTATGTTGCTTTGGCTGGATTGAAGTTGCTTCAACAACTCAGTCTTAAAATAAATGTTTTCAAGCAAATTGAACTTTGTTTAAAGCTTGAAACAGGGGCTTTTAGTGTTTGCCCCTGTTCTGTTGAAGCCACCGTTAGATGTGGTGCTGATTTTTGTTCTGTGGATACCTTTCCACAAAGAATAGCACAACGCTCAACTAGTAAGGACTTCCCCTTACTATCTGCTTGGTGGGATCCATGCCCCATTCTCAGTTCTCTGGCTCTTGTTTGTAATTGGAATGTACATCTTGAGCAACTCAAACTATTCTCTTAAATTCCTAATTGCAGGTCTCTGTTTACACATCCTCTGCAGATCTGCCAGCAGCCTCCTGTGCTGTGTTAATCTCTGACCTAACCTCTTACAAGTTGCTGCTGCCACTGATTTTACCTGTTTGGAAACAGTGAGTAGCTTGGCTTATTGCTTAGAATAAAAGTTCCTGGCACAGGACAGAAGAGTTATGGTGTAGGAAATCTCATTCTACCCCTCTTTTCTTCTGTCTTCTGCATTGCAATGTCCTGAATCAAAGGTACCAAAATCAATGATTAGATAAAGGCTATCCAGAATCTAACTCTATGTGGGTGCACAGTAGTGGTAAATGGAAATGGGACACCTGCTTCCTCACCCATTTCTACCTTGCATGGCTTGTATATGAGCTGGGCACAGTTCCAGACCTGATGGCAATGTGTCTTGGATGATCCCCACTGGTTCAGTGGCTGAAAACTCAGTGAGCCTGAAATTGCCAGAGACAGAGTTGTCAATTTAGGAAAGAGGATTGAACAGCCCAGGAGAGTAACTTGGAGCTTCACGTTGTGCATGGGTCCTGAATCTTCTCTTGCACGTTACTCCATTGGTGTCAGTGGAGCTACACCCGATGTACACCAGTGCACGGGAGAAGAGAATTGAGCCTAGAGGCTTTGTCACTAGGTGTTGTAGGGAGAAGCCAGAACTCCAATCATGGTGCAGATGTGAGACATGGGGTAATTCTTTCACTCTGTGTGACACTGGTGAGGTCTCAGCTGGAGAGTTGAGTCCAGTGTTGGATGCCACGTTTAAAGAAGGATGTGGGCAAATTGAAGAGAGTTTGGAGAAGAGCCACAAAAATGACAGAAGGTTTAGAAAACCTGACCTGTGAGGAAAGGTTTAAAAACCTGGGCATGTTTAGTCCTGAGGAGAAAGGCTGGAGGAGGCCTGCTAACAGTATTCATGGTCTGTTACAAAGAGGATGGTGATCAATTGTTCTCCATGTCCACTGAAGGCAGGAAAGAAGTAATGGGCTTAATCTGCAGCAAGGGAGATTCGGGTTAGATACTGAGAGAGCCTCTTGAACTATAGAGATAGTTAAGCTCTGGAATAGGCTACTAAGGGAGGTGGAGGAATCTCTGTCATTGGAGGATTTTAAGAACAGTTTGACAAAGGTGTCCGGGTTGGTCTAGGTTTACTTGGTCCTGTCTCAGCTCAGGGGAATGGACTAAATGACCTCTCAAGGTCCCTTCCGGCCCTTCATTCTTATGGTTATAGAACTGGAAGTGAAGCTGACCTAATGTGTAATTGCAACAATGTCTCTACCTCCATCTGTGTCTATGAATGTAGGGTCACAGATATTTGTATTAAAAAAGGCTCTTTTGTTTACCTTTGCAGACAGCCAAAACATCAATTTTTTAGAAAGTTGGTCGGGTCTCACGACTCTGGGATTTTTTGGGCACATTCTGAGATTTGATTCTTTTCCAGTAACTGTGTAGTAAGGGCGAAACAGCACAGTCCAGGCACCACCATAGGGTGCTGGTGACAGGATGGGTAGCTTAAAGCTGTATTCTTGCCCACCCACAATTGCCACTGAAGTCTGAGTAATGCAGGATCAATCCCAAAATTAGCTTTGAGGAGCAAAACTTTCCTTGCAGGTCGAGGTGTAGTACAGAACCACTGTGGTGGATAGAAAATCCTTGAAATTGGGACAGAGGAAACTCCTTTATTTTCAGGTAGCAGGCTTCTGTACTTTGTGCCAACCAGCTTGAGTTTTCAGGCTATCTTGTTTTCAAGGATGTCTGTGCATCTCCATTTTCTTTTGACATGTCGTTGCTTGCAAGATTTTCAGGGAGAGTTTTAGGCTGCTGTCAACTCTTCAGGACACTTCCTGCCAAGGACTGTGTTTGTGCATGACTTAGTTGACCGTAATTCACTAGTGCTAGGACCTGGTCCTGTGACCTCCACTCACTCTGCGGTCAGTGTTGAAGGGTGGTAGGCACCTGTGTTGCTCCTGATTCAGTGAAATGTCTGGCACTGAAGTTAAAAAGACGACTTTAATTAAAGACAAATGTAATGCGGGGGAGTTCACGGCGGTAGAACATCTCTGCATGACTTCACAGTGACCTGAACTTTATTGAAACTTGTGGCCAGTTGCTGCTCCTTCTCTCTTTTGGACAGGGCAAGTGGCTTTTGAAAATCACCAGCTAGTGCATTTGACCGGTTTCCTTCTAAAATTCAAGCCCTGCATTATGGTTTGTGCCTGACGCACAGATTACGCTGTGATCAATGCCTCTGATAAATGCCTTGACAGAAGCCAGCTGTAGCTAAAAGACCTAGAGCCGAACTTGGCTTCTTGATCTCAGGCAGGGCTTTGTGCTTAATTGCTCTTGCTTGCACTGTGTCTTGGTATCTATCTCTTGAACACAAGGTGGTGACTTTGCCTAAATTTCAAAATAGACTGTGCTTATTTGCCGCGCTTTGAAGGAGTGGAGTGAGCATTTGCATTTTGATTATCCCCTTATCTTCATTACTCCTGTGCCTATGGCCTTTGACTGAGAGCTCTTTGAATGCAGAGTGGAAGTGGCATGAGCTGTAGTAAGCTGATGGGGAGACTCTGCATTAATCGGCAGGGTTTTTTTTTCCAGCAGGAGTAAATTTCTGTTGCTTACAGTAATGTTTCATCATATGTTTTTGATGATAAACACAATAGAGTCCCTTAGGGATCATGCAGCCCTCTGCTTCCAGGGGTGTGTCTACACAGCATTTTGTAGAAAGCCTACCAGCCCGGGTTGACAGTCTTGGGTTAGCAGGGCTTGTAGACAGTGCTTCGAAGTTGTGGCTTGGACTCTGAAGCCCATCCTCTATTTTAGGCTTCAGAGCCCAAGCGTGAGGGAGAGGGTCCCAGAGCCCAGGCTCCAGCCCGAGTTTGAACGCCTATACCTCAATTAAACAGCCCTGTAGTCCCAGCCTCGCAAACCCAAGGTAGCTGACCTGGGCCAGCCATGGGTGTTTAATTGCAGTGTAGAGATATCCAGTGAACGGCACACAGAGGGTGGGTTAACTCAATCGCTTAATTTATACATCGAAGAACAAAGAATGTCAGCTGTACTTACACAATGGGGGACTTTCTCCTGGGAAGCAGCAACTCTGAAAATGATTTGGGGGCTGAATCAGCTGAACAGGCACTCTCAGCGTGACCAAAAGAGCTGCCGTGATCCTGAGATGTACACATGGGCATTTCAAGCAGGAGTAAAGAGGTTATTTTACTTCTGTATGTGGTGCTGGTGCGACCAAATTAAAGGGTTAGAAAACCTGCCTAGGAGCTCACTCTATCTAGCTTAACAAAGAGAAGGTTAAGGGGTGATGTGATTACAGTCTTTAAGTCCCTGCATGAGCAACAAATACCTAATAATGGGCTCTTCAGTCCAGCAGAGAAAGTATAACAGGATCCAATGGCTGGAAGTTGAAGCTAGACAAATTCATACTGAAAATAAGATGTAAATTTTTAACAGTGAGAATGATTAACCATTGGAACAATGTAGCAAGGATCGCGGTGGATTCTCAAGTTTTAAATCAAGACGGGATGTTTTTCCAAAAATCTGCTCTAGGAATTATTTTGGGGATGGTCTCTGGCCTGTGTTATACAAGAGGTCAAACTAAATGATCACAGTGTTCCCATGAAGTCTATGAATCACTACTCTGCTGGTTTCGTAATACGACACCACCTGCCTCCACTTCCCCTCTGTCAACTTTGTCACTATTCTGTACACAACATGTCCATAGTCTTTCTGGATTGGCAGAAAGCCTGATCATAAGGGAAGGAGCTTCTCTGCCCCCCTGAATCATGGTTCAAGTTAATCATCTGCTTGCCTGCTCAAAATTGCATTCTGCCCATCATGAAACTAAACTTCCAGTGTGGATCATGATTAATAGAAGTCAGCAGCTTTGGGAAGCAATGGAGTAGGAGAAGGAGTAGCTGTTTATTCTGAAGGGTGGGATGGCTGTGGTTCTGGAAGCAACCTGGGACTTGCAAGACCTGGGTTCAAGTCCCTGCTCTGCTACAGACTCCCTATGTGTCCTTGTGGAAGTTACTTAACCTCTCT
The DNA here is from genome assembly GCF_026122565.2 of Emydura macquarii macquarii. Lineage (NCBI taxonomy): Eukaryota > Metazoa > Chordata > Testudines > Chelidae > Emydura > Emydura macquarii. The sequence goes on from NW_027130587.1 coordinate 3,884,550, forward strand.
AAGCCTCAGTCCCTCACCTACACAATGGTGGTAATAGCGCTGCCCTGCCTCACAGGGCTGTTGTGAGGATAAATAAGTTAAAGATTGAGGCACTGAGCTAATGCAGTAATGAGGACCAAATATGTACCTTAGCTAGGTGGATCAGTGGAACTGCTAGTCAAACTGTGGTCAGTGATCAGCTCTTTTCTGGGCACTTTTCAAGGCTGAGTGGGAAATAAGAACCATTGTTGAGAGATCATAACACCTGGTTAATTGCATACAAATCAACATAGAGGTAGGTGTTCCCTGAACAGTCCCATCCAATCCATTACATTGCTCTTGATCATTTCAGAAATCTGTCTTCAGCTAATCACTTTAATGGTCTAGAAGAAAGAAAAAAGCTGTATATTCATAAAACTGGCAGATGCTAAATTTGAAGGGTGTGCAAATACCCATGAGCACAAAGGCAATGCTATCAATGGACCTAGGATTTACTAGAGAGAATAAAAGGTGGATAGAAATAAATAAACTGGGCTTCATCTTGGAGGAATGGGCACTCGAATTCAGTACTACCAACAGGGAGCTAGAGGTGCTAGTGGACAGCAAATTAGACGTGAATTTGAAGCCAAAAAAAGAAAAGTGCATGCAGCTTGGGGATCCTAAGCGGCATCACACCATGATGCAGGAAGGGAACGGTCCCTCTCTGTGGCTCTGGTGTGGTTGAGTAATATGGCAGTAAGTTCTGGGCCAGAAAGATACAAGAGGGAAGAGCAACAAAGACAATTGGGGTGGCTGGAGGAATTGACTCCTCCAGATTTAACATGCTGAATGTGTATTACTGGGGTAAGGGCCAGCTAAGAATTTGGTCTGCCTCCTGTTACGAGCTTTGCCACTGGCATCGAGGGAAGCCAGATCAGGAACTCTGAGATGGGCACGAAGCTGCAGGTGTTTGAATTGTGCTAACGCCAAGGATGGAGTGGAAGCTGTTTAGGGCTGATGCAACTGCAAAGCAGACATTTGGGCTGAATATAGCAAAAAGCTTCTTAGCAGTGAGATGCATTAGGCTGTGGAACGATCTGTGATGGCCTCTCGCTTGGGATGTTGAAAGCTATACTGGAGTAAGCATGTGCTGAGAGGTCTTTTCCATCTCACTTCAGTGATGCTCTGGTACTGTTTGCACTTTGATTATATGTCTTTTTTTTTTTTTTTCTTTCCCCTTTCTAGTGTTGTTGGTTGCCATGGGGGATTCTGCCATGGACTCCACCGTTCCCCCCACTGAGAGCACCGTCCAGGAGGGCGCCCTCTTTAGCATCACTGACGTCTTTCTCTTCTCTCTCATCATTGGCCTCCTTTCTTACTGGTTCCTCTTCCGCAAGAAAAAGGAAGAAGTCCCTGAATTCACCAGAATCCAGCCAATGTAAGTGACTGTCCCGATGCACGTGGGGTGAATGTGCTTCTAAATTGTATTGGTCGGTTGTGAAAGGGAGGCTTACCGCCAATCCTGCCTAGTGGTCAGGCAGGGGTGTGGCAAGTTGTTTTCCTCCCGGGTGATTCCCTTTCTCATTACATATCTGCCTTGTGGAGATCTGTCTGTTTAGTGTCTCAGCACTCTGGCTGGGTCACATGTTCACGCCCAATTTTTGCGGGGTACACTTAGAGTCCAAAGATGGAGAAGTCTTCAGAAGTCAGCAAGAGCTTCAGGGTTTCCCCCTGGCATCAGGATGTTGGGTATGGAGCCCGGTATCTTCAGGGTCTTGGTTCCTTGGTGAGGGAGAGAATTCTGTTATTGTCCCCTCTTTAGTGGCTGAGCGGGGAGCCTGGGCCCATCCACCTTTCCACTGGGCTCCAATCTGGAGCTCGATGGTTGGCAGCTAAGCTCTGCACCGTGGGGTGCTATGCAGCTACCTCCCTGGATCACTTCCTGCCAGTGCCCTCCCTTCCCACAGGTAAAGTAAATAAGTGAATTGCAGGCTGGGATGGGGGACTTGCCACTCAGAACTGTACCTTGCAGAGCAGGAGTAAAGTCCACCTCGGTGCTAGCCGTTAAACTCCCCCCTCCCCCCCCATGCCTTGTGTACTCATTTACCTCTGTGTTAAACACAGCTGTCTGTGGGGTAGCTTTTCATGCTCACTTTGCACAGGTGTCCGTGACCACACCAGTTGCAAGGCTGGGGAGAATCAGGCTGCAGATCTCATCAGGACCAATGGCCAGGTCCTTGAGATGAGAGGAGCTCATGTCCTAGCAGCCCTTCGGTGTCCCCCAGCCAGCAGAACATGCCATCCATGTGCAGTGAACACGGCTTGGCTGTGCTGCTTGGTACGGTGGAAGCACCCAGCCACACACATTCAGTTCTTTTCCTCGCTACACCTAAGTCGCTAAAGCAGGGCATGTAGACTTTTAGCTTAGAATGTGGCTAGAGGTCTGGGGCCAGTGTGAGTGAGTTCACAGGATTTTAACCTTTATCCTGCACTGTCACTTATTCCAGTTCTAGCAGTTTTGCACCCCATGCTCTATATCCACCCTGCCCTGCTGCTCCACTGGTGGTCATTAGGAACTGTGGATACCTCCCTGAAGTGCGAAAATCTCCTGCCCACTGGGACGTTGCCCGTTTCCAACAGCTGAATGAGCATGTCTCTCAAGGTTGCTCCATAACTGGTGTGTCTGGCACGATTGCGTGTTGCACTTCAGCAATGCTCCCTAAGTCTTATCTATTTTGATACCAAAGGAGGGCGGGGCAGTGCGCCTTGAAGTGGCTTCTTCCCACGCGATCCAGAGTCAGCCCTGCTGCAGTGACCGTCAGAAGCTCCATAACAGTCATGTTACCAAATAGCCTGGAAGGCTTTGCTGGTTGCCTGGCCCTTAAACCAGTGGCACCACAAACTGTGTGCCTGCCATCAAAGGCAAAACTAGAGGCTGCAGCCAGACAGTGGCCCTGTGATTGTGGTTGTAGCTACATTTTTAGAATAGTTGGAATCCGGAGAGAAATGAATGAGAGAGGCTGTTTTATCTGGGGATTTACTTCCCTCCCATCCTCAAGCCCACGGTCAGGTTTCCTAATTGATAAATGTGCAGACAGCATGAATCCGTGAATTGCAGAATCAGTCAGTCAATTACTACTAATCCTGGTTTACAGATTTGTCAGCTAGCCTGGCCATCTTGATGGGTTAGCCTGACTCTGATAATGGATTGATTAGTCAGCTGTTCTCCGCACCCTAGGTTCTGACACACAATGCAGCTGGGTATATTAACCAGGCAGGACTCAGAAGGCCGGATCCTAGTAAATGCCCGGCCCCCAACTCACTTGGATTTCAGTGCACATTGCAATTGCTCAGCGCCTCAGAGAATCAGGCCCATTAGGGCAGACGGCCCTCGGGGCAAGGCTACCAATGTCTTCAGCACAGACCTCGATTGTTACAGTGTGTTGGCTTTATTCAGTGCTGTGATTTTCCTCCCTCTGCTTGTCTAACCCTGGCTCAAAGAGGCTCCATAATCTCCCTCTGCTGATGGCAGACATCATGGTTTGCAGAAGGCTTCCTGGGTTGCATGTTTAGTACCATTCCATGTTTGTCCCACCACCGTATAAAGTTGCCATTTGTTTCCTACCTCTCGGAGCAGTGCTGTGTTTTTGTGTTTTTAAGTCATGAAAGACAACTTTGGCACCTTACACTGATTGCTTCCCTCAGTGGATTTCTTCAATATGCTTTGGTTCACCTGTCACTTACTAATATAACACTTCACTGGTGCTAGACATTCACACCAGGGCTGTGTCCATTTAAAGAGGTGAAAAATCAATTGCTTGTTTTCTTCCTAATTTATTAGCTACTTGCTCAGCATCCACTGGGTGTGTCAGGGCAGTTAAGTATTGATTTAGGTTACTGGCTGTCTGTTGTTGCAATGTGGAGCAATTTAGTTTGTAGCCTAATCTCATGGGGTGGAATTGAATAGGTTGCCCTAATGGATGGAAAAGGCCAGATAAAAAGACCTCATCTTTGCCCTGGAAAGTAGATAACTATTGATAGTATCCAATATGTCTTTTGGACTAATCTAAAATGCTACTCCTGGAGACATGAATTAAAGCCCAAATTGAGATGTAGCTATCTGTGTAAGTGAAGAATTTGAGTAGTTATCCAGATTTCAAGGGGGATAATCCCTACATGCCCCACTGGAGAAAATGCTTCAAATCAAGACTATTTCCTAATTGCATTGGGCTAGAGCCTGCCCAGATCTCCATGCAAAAACAAACTGAGCAGCGGAACCAAGAGTTGGGAGGGAAACTGGAGATGTCTGTGCACTGTTACTTCCCAGGACGATTTATTTAGTATGGCTGCTGCTGCTACTTCTCCTTCAGATGTGTAGGCTGCTCTTTGTTAGACAGAAAATATTATCTTGATTGTGATAATGCAGAAGAGGAGGTGATGGTGGCTTGGACCACATGTTCATGTGTGGTGGGAGTCAAGTGTACTACCGTGTTGAGATTATTATGGTCACTAGGGAAACTGCTTGATCCAAAGATCCTGTTCTGGACAGTCTTTATTGGGGCCCGTATGGAGAGAATTGAGCAATGGCAGCATTCTGTCATGGCTAGGGCACAGCAGTGGAAACCAGGACTGCTTGCTCCTGTCCATAGCTCAGTCACTGACTTTCTCTTTTGACTTGGGCAAGTCACTTGACTCCTTTGTGCCTCAGCTTTCCATCGGCAGAACAGAGATACTTTTCCGTGCAGGATGGGTCGTGAGGGTTAATATTCGTAAAGTGCTTGAGGCCTTTGTTACAAAAGACTCTGTATAAATGCCCCCTGTCATTAGCCATTCATGGCAGGCTAGAACATTGAAACCTAGAGCAGTGTGCTTGCATTTTGACCATTCAAAGACTTAATTGAAACCGTTAGGGTAGCATTCTTAAAGCGCCTGCTCCACAGATGTCATTAGAGAGGAATGTCCCTTTGATCTCCATGGGTTCATGGACTAGTGAGTTTGCAACTTGCATTTGGGGGGAGTTATTGGGGAGCTAGCTGTTTGCAAGGCTACATATGCATGTTTCATTATCTTCGATTTCTCACCATGTCCTGTGGTATTCCTCTTTCTCTGCTGTGGTATTTGTTGGACAGTTACCTTAGGAGAATACGTGGAGACACGTTAGGTGGTATGTCATTATTTTCCATCTGTCCTGCAGCATTATTTGGGACGAAAACTGGTTTATCTGTATCCTCAAATATTAGGGAGATTAATTCCCTGAACTTAAAGGGCTTCCTAGTTTTAGGAATTGTTCCAGTTTTTTAGCTTGATTAGTTACCGGAGTGGTAGAGGGGGGAAGAGTAATTGTGAGGCCATCTCTAATTCAATTGAATATGATCCCAAAGAGAACAAACTCGCTATGATCAATACAGCCTTTCTTCCTAATGGATGGCACAGCCACAGTAACATTCAGCGCTGCCTCTCTAATGTCAATCGCTTCATTCAACCTACCCGGTTTCCTTAAAAAAAAGAAAAAAGAGGCTATGAGATAAACTGTTGCTGAGGTAACAAGGGTTTGGGGGTGGGAGTTTTATCCCTCTTCCATACAGAAGAAGGGAAGTTGGGGGGGTGGGGGGGGGAGTGTGCTGCAGAGAATCATGGGAGGTTTCATTCTCCACTCCTAATTCCTTTCTGCCACTGCTGCCAGATGTTGCAGTTTCTCAGGATTGTGTGGATCTGCTTGGTAACTTTCAAAGCGTCCGGCGAGAATCCTAGCGAATTGAACTGCTCTGATTATGACCTGTGCAGGGACTTGGCGTGCAGGCTCCGTTCTCCTTAACAAAAGGAGACTGGCGATTGCCTTTCATTTCTGAGAGGTGCAGAATGGAAAGGCCTGCATGCACCTTTTTAAACGGCTTAAGTTAAAATCTCTCCCCTCTCTGACGGATACAAAAGCTGTGGGACTCTTTTTTTTTTGTTTTTTTTGTTTGCCTTTTTCCACCCTAACCATGGGATGTCTGTACTCCCTACCACAAGAGGAAGCGACCCTGGGGAGGTGAGTCAATCTGCCTGTAGATCTTACTCCCGGGACCGCGTTTCTCGTAAGAGTTGTATGTAATTGTATATTGATCTCCCTGCTGAACTCTGAGGGCAGGAAGAGCTGGGAAAGGAGAGTGATGCTACTCAGACAGAGAGTACGAGAGACTGCTCTCTGTCCGGAGGGGTGGAGGGTGCATAGGGTGGTTTCTATCTTTTCCTGACTCTGTGACATCTAGACCGAGGATCTTGTGCTGAAAAATACATACAAGTTAGTGCCGGTGCTAGCCCATTGCATGCCGTAAGCAGGAATATTTTTTGGCCCCCTCCTGCCCAAAAAACACCCCAAAACCCACATATTAATAAGGAGCCACCTTGAGCTGCTTCGGGCCCAAAGCAATTGCTTAGTCTGCTTATGTCTAATGCCAGCTCTGCAGGCTGATGAGTAAAGAAGACTGCTTTGCTGGGACGGCGCTGCCCCGGGAGCTTTCTGACAGAATGTGGATGGTTCTGATCTAGAGATTTCCAGACCCTCATCAGGCTGTGTTGGCGTTTCTCTCTTTTGGATTGTTGGGTTTAAACTCAAACCGGAGGAAGAGTCTCTCAGGGAGGTTCTCTGCATTTTTGGATGTTGGTAGGAACAGAGAGAAGCATGGTTGTATGGTTGTATATTTCAAAGATGTAGGTTAAACCAGGTTAACCTCCCCTCCCTCTGCCTTGTTCCTCACTTGTGTTACAAACCATACCTCCGACTGTTAGAACTGGAAAAGAATTGTACGCATTGACAGTGCTTTTCACCCCTTAGGCTTACGGTTTTGATTCTCTCTGCTTTTGGGCAATGAAAATAGACTTCTAATATGGCTTTTATCATCCATGTCTGTCCTTTGCACATCCAGGTTCTCATGCTCTATCAGGGTGCTGCAGTGGAATGCTGATTTTAAAAAACAAACCCAGACCTGTTGCCTTGAATCTGTTTCATGTTTATGGAGTGCCTATCACCACAATGGCTAAACACTAGAGGAGAGAGAGTGTCTGTCTGTCTTAAGATGTGTAACAGCTTCTAACAACCTAATCACCTGGTTGCTTTCCCTGAAAATTGGTCTAGTACAGCTGCTGTGTAAATTACATGGCATAAGTGGATCTAATAATGGTCTGACACTGGCCCATAGTTCTTTTGTCGGAGTAAAGTAAAAAGCTAAGTTAGGGTTTGATTTTGCCAGGGGTACTAACAATAGTAGTGCTCCCTGTTGTAAGTAGCCACTTTCTTTCTCCCCGGACACCTAAACTATAGCTGCAAGGGACTTATTTCTTGCAAAGAGAATTGGATTCACCCAGAGCGGGCAGAGCCTACTGTGGGAGCTGTAGCTGCTCATTATTTTGGGGTGGGGAGAGGAGGCCTGGAGAGAGATTTATTTAAAGCCCTCTTTGCGCTGGGGATGTGCTCAGACACATTCTCCAGGATCCTTCTCTTGGGGCCGTGTGGTTTAGGAAACTGTTAGCAACTCTGCACATTCTCACACTGTCAGAAGCCAAAGCCATTTGTTTTTGCCCAGAGGCCCCTCTTCCCACGGGAGACCCAGCCTCGCATTCTTCCACTGTGAAAGGGAAATGGGAACGGGTCCCATGTTCCTTGCCTCCTGTGTGCTGCTGAAGCCCCATCCGGTGAATGAGAGTGAGCAAACGGCTGGCACTCATCCTGCTGTCTGGGAAAAGGCCCCAGTGTAGAATGTGACTCGCTAGAAAACCACCACCTTTCCTGGGATTCCCGGGACCAGATCACGCACTCATGTAGTTTACTTCTGTCCACTTCCAGAGTCCTCTGGGTCACTTACATCCATGCCACCTTGTGAGGCCATTGGGGTTGCACTGGTATAACCGAGACATTGTTTATACTGCCTTTCTAGCCACTGACGTGGCTGCACCAGCGCACGCCCGTAGTGTAGACGCTATTTGAACTGGTGCGGTTTGTCCCTCTTTCAGGCTAGAGCGAGCTGCCCTGATACAAATGGCACTACGCTAATGTGAATTGTGTCTGCATCAGTGGCTGCAGTGCCTGTGTAGACAAGGCCTGAGACCAGACTTTAGCCCTCAAATGGCAGCAGCCTCCTTACAAAGGGACTCTTTGCAACTCTGATCAGTAATAAGTCTTCACATAAGCACAGCTCTGTTTCGGGGAGGTCTCGAGGTGTTTGGTTTTTAGGGTGCGTCTACACTGTGGTGTCACTACACTCGGGTCAGCTGATGCAGGCATGCAGGGCTAGGGCTGCGGGGCTGTACAAATGCTGTGTAGTCGTTTGGGCTGGAGCCTGGGCTCTGAGGCGCATGAGGAGAGACGTAGCCCAAATGGCTACACTGCAAATTTTTAGCTCTGCAGCCTGGGCCCTGTGAGCCAAAATCAGCTGAGCCGGGCTCTGACACTTGATGCCGTGGGTTTCTTATCACATGCCCGTAGAGGCTTGTGGCAATGGTTTATTCTGTGAGCAGAGCAGACGTGTGCCCTGGCTCAAGCGGCAACCACAGAAGGACACAGAAGCTTGTCCTAGAAGCTTTGTAATGGAGGGCAGCGGCACCTGTGGGCCGATATGCCTGTCTTCTGAGTCAGGTGTTGTGTTTAAAACATACTCTCCTCTAAAGCGAAGCTTCAGGTGCTGATGAAAGTGCATCCCTTTACGGTCCCAGGAGAGAGGCAAGAAGTTCATCCGTCTCTTCTCTTGCCTGCATTTCCCTCAGCTCTGCTCTACGGGTAGTGCATCTCTTCAGCTATTTCCAAGGGACATGGCCCACTCTTGCCCAGATGCACCAGGAAAGGGATGTTGTTGCAGGGCAGTCCTGAGAACCAGTAGAATGATTAATCTCAAACTGGATCATTTCAGCCAAGAGGTGGGGGAAGGAGAGCAGGAAAGGATGCTTGAAGGGATTCGTGTTGAATGTTGAAATCCATCTGAATCGGAGGCCTCTAGAACAACAAAGGGGTCGAGACTTTGTAGTGTCAGGCTGCGAGTTTCCGAGCTTTTGCCGCATGGAGGTTTGCCCGAGAGGGGGAGGAGGGCATTCTGTGGAGCTGTGAAAACTGAAACGTCTCTTTGCAATAGCGAGCAGTTTGTTGGCTGGATTGTGTGATGAAGAAGCCCTGCAGCTGACCCGCTGGGGTCCTTGAGGTTGCCTGAACTTAGGAACTGCCAAACCAGAACAGAATAATTGCACATCTAGTCTAGTAGCACGTCTCCAGCAGTGGCCATTGCCTATCTCTGCCTCCCCACTGGCAGCACTGGTAGGAACAGGAAGACTGGGGATCTGCTTTTACTCAGGCCAGGTCTCCACTAGAGCACTTTGCTAGTACAGTTATACTGTTAAAACTATACTGGCAAAGCACTCCCAGTGTGGACACAGCTTATACCAGCAAAACTGCGCTTTTCCCAGGCCTCCATCCTTGCTGAGCCAAGCGAGCTATCTTAGCAAAAGCAGGGTTTGATTGATATAATTGTGTCTACACTGTGGGCTTTGCCCAGCCCAGCTGTGTCAGTCAGGGATGTCTCCCCTTCCCACCTCTGACCGATAGGGCTCTGCCATCCAAAGTTTGTAGTGCGGATCTGGATTTAGAAGTCTGAGGAGTGTCAGCCCCTTGCAGTCGGTATCCTAGCTAGGTTAAGTGCAGATGCTGTATTTATTCACATAGGCATCTAATTGTTTGCGGTTTTTTAATTCTTCCTCCACTCAAGCTGTCTCTTCCTGCTGCAGTTTGTTCAGGGGTTGATGTGCCTAAAAGCCTTTCAATTGTTTTCTTTTTATAACTTTATTGAGTGCCTTGTGGGACAGGTTAAATAAAAGCATTTGATTGAGCATCTCTATGGACCTTGCTATGTTTACAGAGATCTATCAGATCTGCTTTCTAGATTAAATAGTCCTTGAGCTAGATTTACAAAGGGATTTAGGTGCTTGAAGATGCAGACGGGCACCTAGAGGGATTTTAAAATTGCCTAAGAGAGTTAGGCACCTGAGTCTCATGGATGTCCTGATCCCAGTGACTCTGATTATTTCTGTTGTCCTCATCTGTCTGTCCGTTATGACCGAAGCTGACTGCACCACTGTTCAGGGTGGGGGTATGCCCATTGATTCATAACGCAGTGTTATCATAAACTTGGTGACTGGGGCAATGAAGCCAAGAAAACAATTGCTCGGAGGAATAGTGTGTAGGAGCGAGGGAGCGTCACTGTTTACTACAAAGGAAGTGAGCTGAGGAAGTGAGCTGAAGCCCACGAAAGTTTACGCCTGCTGACATTAAATGTGTTAGTCTTTAAAATGCTACAGCACTCTGGTTGTTTTTGCTGTAGACAGACTAACACGGCTACCTCTGGAACTGTTTACTATGTGTTCTTCGTTTCCAGTGAACGTAGCTTGTGAAGATCAAGGAGGTACAGAAGTAGTCAGGCTCTACCACCATGAGGGGGTTTATGCTTCCAACATAGTTGTTGTTTCAGTCTACATCCATAGACCAGTGTTCCCCAGTCTGGGGGGCATAAGAGCAGTCTGGGCGAGGCAGAGGGGAGAGGAGAAGGTTCGTGCATAGCATGCAGCTGGTTAAATAATCATGGGAATCCTGAGTCTTCTCTGCATTTCAATAGCTGCTTATAACGGCTATTGGGAGAGGGGAATGAGTATTGTCATCTTCTTTTAGGGCTGACTTTCTCCTTCCCCAGCTCATTGATCTGCCCTGTATGGGTCACTCTTCGGATCATCCAACTGCTAATGCTCTTGGAGTAGGCTGATTTCACCTCTTGGGTGGAGAGGGAAAGTCCTGTCTGCCCCCTCACTTCCATCCTGCTCCACGTTCCATGTAGGTGGGATCTCAAGGTAGCTAATGAATCTGGGCCCTTGTGAAGGGTGGTGGGACCTGTTCACCCAGCCTGCTCTCCTCCATAGCCTTGCTCTGCCTTGGTAAAGTGGGTCTCTTCCCTCGCTATTTGTAGCAATACCCTCTGGACTCCACGCTACTTGCTCCAAGCTCTGATTGCCCCATTTTGCCCCTCTTCGGCTTATACACCCATTTAAAGGGAGGCTTTTGCTGTCTTTCAGAGCATCCTCGGTGAGAGAGAGCAGCTTTGTTGAGAAGATGAAGAAAACGGTATGTTTTTCTTTCTCCCTTTTCGATGCTGTGACAGGAACAGGTTCTTCCTGTTCAGCCGGGGTGGAGGGGATGGTGGCCTCTTCCTTCCCCATGGTGAGAGAATTGCCTTTCTGATTCCTGCCAGCGTCCATTGCACTCTGGGGAGCCAGACAGCTTCTTGTGTGAGTTACTGGACCCTCCCGCTCTAAAGAAGCAGGAGCCGCTTAGCAACTGAGCTGTCTAGCTAGCATCAGCAGGGAACTGCTGGGATATGGATTCAGTCCTGCTACTAATGAGCGTCCTTGTGCAGTAGCTGAGACCTGGAAGGCCAGTAAAATTAAATAAAAGGAGGGGGAGATCAGGGCTGTTTTTAGAGCGCTCTGCAGATGCCCTTTAAACTAGACAGATGAAATCTGCCTTACTGAAGAAAAAGGTAATTCAGGTGAGGGCTCTGCAGCAAAGAGAAGTGTCATGTGGAGTTGGGGTCAGGAGGAAAATAGTGGAAGTCCTTAAACTCACTGGCTGATTATTCTTTATGGTAGTACCCACTACATGCTAGCTGCTTTCCAAATGTTTAAGAATGGCCAGTCTTTGCTCCAAGCGGGAGCTTTTCTCCAATCACGACATTCATCGCTCCCTCCAACCCCGTCCACAGAATAATAATTGGCTGCATTGTAGCATGTTTCCATGGTGGATCTCAAAGCACTGTACAAGCATTAGTTTTGCCTTCCAGTCGACAGGTATTATCCCCATTTTACAGATGGGGACACTGAAGCCCAGAGATGTGATTTGCCCACATTTGTGTCAGAACCAGAAATAGAATCCAGGACTCCTGGTCCTTTCCTTTAACCATGGCAACATCCTCTTTTCTCCTGAATGCCAGTTACTGGCCAAATTAGCAATTTGTGTGTAATTGGGTCTCTCTCTCTCTTTCCAGGGGCGAAACATAGTGGTGTTTTATGGTTCCCAGACTGGTACAGGAGAGGAGTTTGCCAACCGCCTTTCCAAAGACGCCCATCGTTACGGCATGCGGGGTATGGCAGCGGATCCGGAGGAATATGATTTGGTAAGTTAAACTGGCAAACGTGGGCTCGCTGTGCACAGCATCTTTACTCCATTATCGAATTCCATGCATGCGAAGAGCACAGAAGCAGTGTCTGAGAGCAGCTCTGACACTGGCATGCTGAAGGGATATGTTGTTCATTAACAAAGAGGGGGATGAGCTGTTAGCATCAGCTGCTTGTAGAAATTATGCAGTGAGATATGGCACAGAGATGAGGAATGTGTCCCTGAACCACTTAGTGCTAGCAAAATCTAGGGCTTTAGCCCCTGGAAAGTGATGTGCTGCCTCCTGTGGGAATGGGGAGTGGCACTTTAGAGTTATTCCAAAAAGTGGAGCAATCGTGAACTGAACCAGCCATTTTTAGGGTCCCCAAAAGTGCCAGACCTTCCCCTCTGCTGGGAGGGGAGAAATCCATTGGCCCTTATGGCAGTGGGGCTGAAGGAGGAGACAGGGCTGTGAGTTGCAGAGCTTTGGGTGTGCTCTAGGTCTTCAAGCTGCTGCTTGCTTGATTGTTCCTGAGGCGTTGCTGACCAGGGCAGATCATGCCGTGCAGTGAAAGGGAAGGAACAAGCAGGAAGCTGTTGTGGACGTTTCGCCTCTGAAGAGCCCATCCATTCTGCTCCATGTTCCTCCATTAGCTAACCTCAGCCCTCTGAACTGAGACCTCTGTGATCTCAGCGTTCTAGTCAGAGGTGCTACTGAAGAGAGAGAAAATAATAGCTGCTAACAAAGTGAAATGAGTCAGAAGCCACTCTTCTGAGGCCTGGCTGGGTGGGAGGCCCCCTTGCTCTGGCTTTGGAGTCAGAGGAACTTTACTCCCAGGAGGAATTGGACCCCATACGCTGAGGTCAAGTGAGTAGGAGAAACATCTCAATTGGGACCAGAACTCTGATGTCCTTGCAGATCTTCCATCCCTTCAGTATCACAGAGCACACCAAGGTTCTGGTGATTTGATAGGTCACGTTTACCTTGGAAATCTGTTCCGTGGTCCATCTCTTAGATTAAACGTTTGGTCCTGGCCATTGGTCGTCTGTCTAGAATCTCTCATGGTGCTTTCCTCAAGAGTAAGAGTGTTAATCGCAGTGTCCTGGCCCCAATCCAGTTTAGGTAATCAGCTTTTGTTCCCTCTACCCTCCCACCAGTAATTTCAGGTGGATATGGTATTCCCCACTTCCTGTTCCAAACTGTTAGTTAACACTGCAAAGTAACACCAAACAGTTGCCACATTGCACACCTGAGGCAGTTGCGTTTTAGTGGTGGTGATGCGACCCCCATATAACACGCACAATAACTTCTTTGTGATCCTTGAAGTTGAAAAGTGCTACGTACATGTAAGGAACTTAATCTCTCTGGCCTTGTTTCTAGTCTGATCTGAGCCGCCTCTCTGAAATTGACAATTCCTTGGCCGTGTTCTGCATGGCTACATATGGAGAGGGTGATCCCACGGACAACGCCCAGGATTTCTATGACTGGTTGCAGGAGACTGACGCTGATCTGATGGGTCTCAAATACGCAGTAAGTCAACCAGCCGTGCGTTACTGCTTATGCCTGATTTAGGCAGGAAAGTCCCTCCAGGCATGTGCCCAGATCAGACGTGACCCTACAAATGAGCATGCGGTCTCAGTTTGCATGCCTTGCCTCTCTGACTTGCATACCTATCTCAGGTGCGCACCGTTGTGTGCTGCACGTGTGTGCAAACATGGGTCTGTGTCCTTTAAAAATAACTATCCTGTCTCCCTCCTCCACCTCTACATCATGAAGGATCATTGGGTGCACTCTGCTGCAGCTGGCGTCTAGCCTGCACGTGACCATGAAGGCTGTAACTAAGTTACAGGCTCCTGTTGTTGTTTAGCAGGCTAATTGGACAGCCCTAGGCCAGATATTCTCCTGCAAATTAGATCATTCCCAGAAATGTATCATTTCTTTCCTGTACTTAAATTTAATAATCGGCTGAGATGGAGCTGCCTTACCTAACTCCCCTGCAGATTTCCTGGCTAGGTGATACCCAGAATAGCAAATCATGAGATAATCCATTGCCTGGTCTCCAAATTAAGCGTGTTTCACCCCAGTGGGTGCATAACATACAGTACAAACATGTCCCTCGCTGACAATGGACTGGAAGGGGTGGTAGAGTAGAGAGCTGGATTTTGATGGTGGGAGGAGATGCTGAGCCCCAGAAGAGGCACCGCTTCCCTCATGCAGTCCCACCGATGTGCCTGAACCAGTGTGGCCTAGTGGCTCAAGCACAAGACAAGGACTCAGGAGAGCTGGGTTCCATTCCTGGCTTGCCAACTGGCCTGTGACCTTGGGCAGGTCACTTCCCTGCAGTGTGCCTCAGTTTCCCCATCTGTGCAATGAGCACCTTTGCAAAGCCCTTTTGAAATCTACTGATTAAAAGTGCTATAACAGAGGCTGGTGATGGTATTAATATTATTTATAACGGGACAACTCAGCCTCACGGCTCATTCAGTGCAGGGCCCTTCTCTTAAGGCTTCTGAAAAGGAGCCAGTTGTGTTGATGGTTTTTACTATGGTTCTGTCCACAAGGAACTTAACAACCGCTGTCCCCCCCTCCTTCCCCTGGGCTCACTACATCTACCACCGAATAATCAGCAGATCGTAACAGCCTTTGGCCACTGCGGGTCTGGGCTGAATTTGAACCGGTGGCTGACAATGGTGATAATGAATGATGGGCACAGAGAACCTATCCCCTTAGCCAGCCAGAGCCCTCCAAATGGACTCCCCGACTCCTTCTGACAGAGACTTTGTATGTTTATAGCCAGCCCTGGGGCATGGGGTTTTTGAATTCATGCACTGGCTTAGTCTGATTGGCTGTCGATCCCTTCCAGGTGTTTGGGCTGGGCAACAAGACTTACGAGCACTTCAATGCAATGGGGAAGTACGTGGACAAGAGACTGGAGCAGCTCGGAGCCCAGCGAATCTTTGAGCTCGGGATGGGAGACGATGACGGGAAGTGAGTAGACGGGGATGTGTGGTTCGAGTATTCGCTAGCTCCGAGCAAGTGTGGCGGAACTGAGCATGCCATGAGCGCGTGTCTCTGTGAAACACATGGCAGCTTGGTTTGGGTCGTGGGGCTAACTTCCTGCTACGTCGTATAGGTACCTGGCTAGAGTATGTCTGCTGAATTGGAAAGTGGGCTTTCCATCCTCGCCGAGGCGGAGACCAGTGGGACCGCTGTTTGGTTTGGAGTCACTTGTGCGCCAGTGGCTGTCTGTGTGTACGCAACAGGGCGTAGCTAAAATTTGTTAACTTTCAAGTGTATGAACTAGCTGGACTGATCTGTGTTTCTTCACCCCCACATCCATATCTTCCGGACACAGTGTTGGTACGGTAGCTTTTGATTTGCTTTTACATGCCTGGGTGCACAGCAGATGGAAACTTACGTAAGCACAGAGCCTGCCTTAAGAGTTCACCCTCTCACTCTGCAGTTAAACCTATTAAATAAAACATAGGCCTCATGAAACCTCTATTGATCTTTCTAGGTAATGTTGCCTGCAGACTCACTACTTAGTGCTCTGATCTTATTAGTGGGGTCAGGCCAGGATAGGAAACCTCCAGAGGTGCAGGAAGCATTGCTGCACACATTCTTCTGATTCAGGGGTGTGTGACCTGGAGTTAACCAATGAACATGGAGTTACCAGTCTTGCACCTGCAGCCTGTTGCATGGGTGCTACATGAATCACTGATCATGCTGCAGAAATGGAGACGTGGCTTGGGTCTGAAAGTGAATGTGTCGTCATAGCTCTCTGGGGTTCAGCTAACACTACTCATCTGGTGTGTGAACTGGAGGAGGGCAGGTATGGATGGGAGCACAAGGCGACGTTTCAGTGGGGCATCACCGCAGTTTGCTTCAGGAGCACCCTTCTGCCTCTGTCCAGGACATGGCATTGATCCTTTTGCTTCTCCCCTCCTGCCCTGAACAGCCTGGAAGAGGACTTCATCACTTGGCGCGAGCAGTTCTGGCCGGCAGTGTGCGAGCATTTTGGCGTGGAAGCTACCGGAGAGGAGTCCAGGTAAGTGTGGGAGCAGAGGAGATACTGGCATGGATTTTTGCCAAAATCCCAAGTGAAAAGTGGCATTTTTGCCATCCAGTCCCCATTCAGGCCTTAACTGGCATCTGCTTTTAAACCCACTCCATTGAGACTTAAAACTTGAGAGAAGCATTAAGTAGATTCACCCTTGGAAGTGAGAGATGGGTCTAGTTCAAACATCCCCACCTTCTGGGGTAAGTTTGACTCCAGCTCAGAATTTTTTGGCTCAATTTATTGAATTCACTGTTCCATGGCACAAAACCCTTTGTAAATAGCCCTCAAGTAAATAATCTGGACATGAATCCAGCTGTGCTGATGCTGCTGTTTCTCTGGTCTGCCTCTTGTCTGTCTCACTGGGTCATCTACCAGGTGCTACCTTACCCTCAAATTATCTGTCCTTGTCTGATAAGACACTTAGATCATCCACCATCGCAAGCCTAGACACCAGCATGTCACGCTGAATGCTGATGGACGGCAATCTGTAGCTAGAACCAGTCAGATGAAATCTGAAGTGCCCAATGCATCTTGCTGAAGGCCTTGTGAGACAAACATCTCAAACCTCTTGGAGATCTGCACGCTCCAAAAGCTCAGGGCCATGGAGGCAGTAGCATGGGGAATAGCCCACCTGCTTCAGCACACCCCTGGCTCCAGTCAGCATAAGACAGTGAGGTTGTACAGAGAGCAAGAATCTGTCGCGCAGTGAGGAGGAGCCTCCATTAAGGGCTTTAAAAGCCAAAGCCCAAACCTTGACTTCCCTCCATGTGAGGCGTCTAGAACGGAACAGCTGGGAGGCAGCAGCTTTCTGCGCAGGGGATGCCAGAGGGCAAGCAGATCCCCTAAGTGATATCACATTAGCTGTGGTTGAGAGAGAGAAAGAGACGAAGTCTGGCTAAAACCCTCCCCTCCCCATGGCCTGCACCTGAGCCATCGGAATCCGCTCCTGGTCAAGGACAAAGCTGTGCAGCAGCTCCCCATTAAAAGCCAGGGAAACGTCTGTCTCTCTCTCTCCCCGGAGCTCCCCACTGACCCTAGTGGTGAACCGTGTTTGGTTGGGTTTATTCTTGGCCAGCTGAGTGGTGGGTAGAGCGGTATAAACGCTGACATTGCATGGGCCCCTCCGAGCTCCGCAGGAGTGAGGTGTAACGTGCGCTATCTTTGGCATAGTAAGTGGGAGCCGCTGTATCTATTGGGAGCATTGTCGAGAGGCAGCACATCAAGACTGGCCTGCATCAGAGCCAGCCCTCGCCCACCCTAATGCAGCCCAGGGGCACGGACTAAAACTCATTCAGCATGTTCTCAGTCATGCCCAACTCTTGTCAGCAGAGAAGCCAGGGCTCGGATGCACGTGGAGAAGAAACTATCCTCTCCTCCCTAGGGGTGGTCAGTTGTCAGATACCCTGGGAGGGCCCGGGCAAGTTTCCCCGCCCCCAAGGCAGTGACTGGAGCTGCTGCATGTAAAGCAGTGGCGGTTAGTCTCCAAAGCTGCCAGCCTGTCTCTTTCCTACCATTAATTTATTATAGAGCAGATAAAATGCTTGATAATGGAATGTTTCAATGCTCCGGGTTTTCTAGGAGCAGTGGTATTAATATTCAAATTTTGAACGTATTCTTTCTTATCCTGGACAGCACCAGCACAAGGGGCTCCCGGGGCATATGGATATTATTGCAATACGGAGAATAAATCCAACGTTTTCCCAGTGCTGCAGCTGTTCTTTGCCGGGGGGGATTTAGCATGGTTTCATGAGTGAATTTGCAGTAGGTTAGAATTCCTGACGCTCATTTCCACAAATGCTTTGAAAACAGGGAAATGGCTTCTTTTTCTCTCTGCTGTTCCAGCTCCCCTGTAGTTCATAAACTGGGAACATTTGTCCTACAGCCTGAAGCTGATAAACTTTGCATCGATTAACAGCATGGGAGCAAAGTCCCACAAAGAACGTTTTCCAATAAACCATAAAGGGTTCAGCAAAGATCAGCACTTGGTGAACTTCATTTCTTCCTTTGGAAGCTTCCCCCGGTAGCTCTGGCTCTGCTCTCTTCTGAGTAAGCTGAGTATTGTGCCAAAATACTGAGTGTATTTTGTGATGAGGCCTGTGTTCCCTGGGCTGTTAGACTGAGACCTCCAAACTCATGTCGTGTGTGACCTAAGCAGCTCTAATGAGCATTTTTGAACTTTAAAATGCTAAAATAACCCATCCTGCTATTTCCCACCGCTTCCAGAAGTGCTTTGTCTGCAAGGGGGCAGGAGAACAGGGTTGTTGATTACACCCAGCAAACCAGGAGTTGCACATGATCCAAGCCATGTTCAGTGGTTCACAACCGGCTCCTTTCTCTCTCTCTCCAGCATCCGTCAGTATGAGCTGGTGGTCCACACAGACGTCAACATGAACAAGATCTATACTGGCGAGATGGGCCGGCTGAAGAGCTACGAAAGCCAGAAACCGTGAGTACCAGATTATCGCAGGTACCTTGGCCAAGTGCGGTCAGTGCAGAAGTGTCCAAGACCGTGGGATTTAAAGCTTCAATATTAAATGTTTCGCTGAAAGAGGTCATTTCCCTAAGGCTGCCTCCTAAAATACCTGCCACCGGTGGAGAGATGGTTACAGTGCTTAGACCATAAACTCTTTGGGGCAGGGACAGTCTTCTCTTATGGGTGTACAGTACATAACACAACAGGACTCTAACTGGGGCCTCTACGTGCCCCCCAGAGAATGCGGATTAATGATCCAATAGTGATGAAAAGTCAGCTATATTAGACTTGTGGTAGGCTTCTGCTTTTGAATGGAGCCAATGCTGTTAAGGGCCACATGAGGACTTAAATTGTACCTGCATGGACATGCCGTTGTATATACAAATCCCACGTGCAGATGTGTACTCGGCCTGCATTACATTGTTTGTGTGTGCACATTTTGTAGATTAAACCCCATTATTTGAATGAGTGGCTGTAAAATACCAGAGTCCAGATTGAAAAACAAAAGTGGTGTCCCACAATGACTTGACGAGCGTTGCTGCTATCTTTCCTTTAGGACTTTGGGACTCGAACTATATTCTGTCCTGTATCATTCCTGAGCCCTGATTTAGTCTGAGAAAAAGCATTAGGCAGGTGACAATCTTTCATTCCCTCTGTGCTGTATTGAGCTGGGGTTGGTCGATGTGGGATGGGTACGACTGACTCTGCTGGACTGAGAGATGGATCCAAGGCAGTGATCAGAGTTCCTGAGTTGGAAATAACCCTGTAGCTTCAGCGCTGCACTTGTAATGTGGGTTTGGGTATTTCAGCTTTATTTATCACCTTTCCCAAGAGACGAATGCATGGGGAAGTTCAGGACAGAGCAACAAACGTAATGAAAGATCGAGACCTGGGGGAAATTGCTGTCTTCTGCGGGGAGAGAGGGACGAGTTACTTTCATATAAGACAGAAGGAAGAAATAGGGGTTACTTGCAGCAGGGTAAACTCAGGTCAAGTATCGGGAATAAGTGTAGGAATCAAACAGCAAAGGGAGGCTGTGCCTGAGAGTCCAGGCTAGACACCCATTCCTTAGGGATGGTGTGAAGATAACGAAATCAGTCCTGTTGAATTGCAGCGAGATGGTTTGGGTAGATGTCACACTAAAGAGCCTCTTCGGACCCCAGTGATCCTATGATCTGGTCTTCCATGCGGCCAGGAGGAGCCATTTTGGTCCAGAGAGAGAGCGAGCGAGCTAGCATTGATGCATCTTCTGACACTTTGCCAGCTTACAAGATTGCATCATGCTAACTTTCAACTCATTTAGAGAGTGGGAAGAAGAGAGGAAGGGTGGTACAGTGGTTAGGGCACTAGACTGTGACTTGGGAGACCAGCGTTCAGTTGCTTGCTCTGCCAGTCTTCATGTGTGACCTGGGGCAAGTCGCTTAGTTCCTCTGTGCCTCAGTTTCCCATCCCTAGCCTTCTCTTAGCTGCCCTTCTGGAAGGCTGTTCCTGAAAGCAAGTCCTAGGTAGCAGCAATGAGGGATTCAGAGCTCACTGTGTTGCAGAATTCCCTCTGCTCCCTTGAGTGTAGATGGCCACTGAGGAAAAGCCACGTAACAAATGTGACGTTCTCAGAAGAACCATGCACATGTTGCAATGTCTATTGAAACATGCCCCAGAGAGGGTGGGGACAGCGTCACTAATTTGCAGAAAGATAATAGAAACCAGTGCTTGGCCCAGAATCTTGGCGGACGAAAGCTGTGAAAAGTCCATCGTGTTTTCCCTGTGGCCTCTGTTAACCTTCAGAGGTATGGCCTGGAAAGTTGCGATCCAACAGAGAGTCATCTGATGCCAGGTGCAAGGTCATCCTCTGTGTTCTTTTAGTGAGGACACTGTGGCCGTTCTTTGCCTTAGGCAGTGATCCTTTAGGCTGACTCATGAGCAGCTCCGCATTTGGTAACATGAGTCTGGCATCTGTGCCAGGCGCACCCTCCTATCATGGTGTTGGTGGGTGAAATGCTAGCTGTGTTCAGATCACAGGAACTGCTTTCTCTTTTGGGAGCTCTGGGGAAATGCAAACACTTGGAACAGGCTGTGGCAAAAAAAACCCTTTCTGGCGGGAGGGAACTGAAATCTAGCATACTTGCTCTAAACACTAGGGGCCATGTTTTTAACCAGGGCTTTTTAACTGCGTGCAGATTTGAGAGGCTGAATGGATTTGTGTTGGAGTCGTTAAGAATCAGGAGATCAGGTTTCTGTTCTTTGCTCTGCTGCTGACTTGCTGGGTGGCCTTGGAGGAAATTGTTTCCCCTTCAGGAGAAGAGGGATTATAATCCTTCCCTATCTCACCTGGGCATTTGTGCTAAATTCATTAGTGCATGTGAGGTGCTCAGACACTATGGTGATGTGTGCTGTAGAAAGGCCTATAAATAAATAGCATTTCAGTGCCTGTGTACCTCTTGTATCTACACACCAGGCAGTTTAAGTGTGTACATATTGTCACCTGCCTCTGTGCAGGAACAAATTTAGAGGCCAGATTTGCCTGTAACCTTGATTAAAGCAGCACCTTTAGCAGCTTGGATTGGTTGGGCATCAATTTCCTTGGACTTCTGGGGAGGTGGCAGATGCATGAGGGTTGGTATGATTGGGGGAGAGAGAGGTGGGGGGTCTCATATCCCTCTGGCTGGGCTAGTTCTGGGCTGTTGGTGAGAATTAGCTGCTAGGTTTTATTACTTCTATATGGACTGTTTTAAAGCTTGTCGGAAGCAGCTGGACAGTCACACACATCATTGTAAGCAGAAAGAGACTCATTTTTCAAAACTAATCTCCCAGGGATCTGCTTCTAGACTGAATGCAGGCAGCTCTGCATTCATCCCTATGGGTCAGCAATCAGGCCGTAGGTGCTACCTGGGCGTTGTCTATAACCAAGTGCTGCAAACTGTATTCCTGCTGTAGAGGGAAGTGGGAGCATTAGCGGTTCAGATACTATTGCGGTGGGAACAGTAATAATAATACGTAGCTCTTATATAATGCATTTCATCAGTAGATCTCCCAGCACTTTACAGAAGAGGTGGTATCCCCATTTTATAGGTGGGGATACCCATAATGAGAAGGACCTAGACAGGGTAGGACTTATCCATTGCTGTTGCCATGCCATCGAGCCAGGCAGCTGTTCCTCTCAGGGTGAAGTTACCTAGTGACCTGTCTATTTGAAAAAGAAAAAAAGAAAAGCTCCATTAGAAAAAGGAAGAAAACGAACCAAAAGCAGGATCAGCACAGTGGGGTGAAACGAACCATGCTCTAAGTTGCACAGAACAAGGATACTGGAAAGTCCAGTTGTAAATGGAGTGCTTGCTATTCCCTGCAGCCCGTTTGATGCAAAGAATCCCTTCCTGGCACCTGTTACGCTGAACCGAAAGCTGAACCAGGGCGGAGAGAGGCACCTAATGCACTTGGAGTTGGACATTTCTGGTTCCAAAATCAGGTACCTTTCCACTGGGGGATATTTTCCTTATACTGGGAAGGGGTGGAGGGACATAAGTTAAGTTTGGGAATACACGTGCCTGACTTGTCCAGAGCTTAGAGTAGAGCCTCGCTGTTGAGTTTCCTGGCACCAAGGATATATGAAGTTCTTTTGGATCAGGATAACTTTGAGAGATCAATTTTAATTTTTTGCCTTGACGTTATTTCCTCCTGTCTTAAATACTGTGTTGCTTCATCACAGAATGGCTGCCGTGTTCCTCCCCAGAGGTGGCTGTATGTGTCAGTAGCAGTTGAGGAATCCCGATAGCTGCAGTCAAGTGTTCTTTGGGCTCCTTCTCCAGTAAATATGCTAGAAGAAGAGAGCATCCTAATGGGATCAGTAGCACTCCTCTTTTTGGCCTAACTTCGGCTAGTGCTGTACAGGCCCCGCAGATCATCTGAGATTGGAACAGGCAACTTTATACTGAAACCTCTTTAATGGTAGTAAATGGCTTCGCTAGTTCTGGTATGTGGAAGGCTGAGGCCTGTGAAAAGAGGGTGCAAAACTTCGTTGGTGGACTCTTAAAGCAGAGGAAGATGTCACAGAGGCTTTAGGGCCCATTGTATTCAAAAGCAAAGGGCATCTTTTCTGAGCTGAAATCCTGTGCCTATTGAAGTCCGTGACAAAACTTCCATTGATTTCAGTAGGGCCAGGGTTTCTCCCCTAAGCTTAGCTTTAGGAAGCCTTCAAGAATGTAGGATAATCAACCTGGTGCTGTTTAGCCTAATTTCTAGGTCTCTTGGCAATGCTGATGGCTTGTTAATGAAGGACCAGAGTCTGCTCTCTGCTGTGCATACACGGCTCCCTTTGTTCACTCAGTGAATCTCAAGGGATAGAATCTGGCCCTATGCTTTTGTGATTGCGAGGGGAGGGGAGAAGCCAAGTCTAAAGACAAAATAAATAAACCTGGACCAAAAGGTTTTGTCGTGTCGTCGTCGTCGTCGTCGTGTCTCTCCCCCCCCCCCCAACCTCTTTTGGTTCCTTAAGCCTGATTGGACTCTGAGCCAAATGTTCCCGGAAGCTGATGATTCTGTGTGGAATACTGTTGTGTTCTGGAGATTGGGGAAGTCAGAAACATCAGTGTGTTCATTATAGCTTCAAAATATTGTCTCACACTCATCAGTTTCTAGCTGTGTTAACTCAGTCATCTCCCTTTTCTGACTGGCTGAATCTCTTTGCTTGCAAACACGCTGGACAAGATCTGACATCAAGTAGTGATGATATTTCACTGAAATTAACTCTGAAACTAAGTTGTTGCAAAGGGGTTGTCAGTCCATCCTCCTGAAGAGACGCCTTTTTAAAATGGTTATTACAAAGTGTGCAAAAACCCATAAGAAGATAGCTCTTGCCTCCTTCTTATGACTAGTATTTGGCCGTTAGATTAAACAAGCACAGAGTATCTCCCTGACCCCTACAAATCCATGCAAATAATAATTCAGTGCAGATGGTAAAAGAGACGCTTTTTGCATATCATCCCTCTGCATGCTCCACTTCATGCTGCACTTCTAGCTGGTTTGCTTGCACCTGTTTGAGTGGACGTGAACCAGTGTTGGTGTTGCATGTTGATGTCGTTTTCCTCTCCCTAGGTATGAGTCTGGGGACCATGTTGCTGTGTACCCAGCCAACGACACATCACTAGTGAACCAAATCGGCGAGATTCTGGGTGCAGATCTGGATGTGATCATGTCCTTAAACAACCTGGATGGTTAGTAGTCCAAACGAGCAATCGTTCCAGCAGCCTATTGGAAAGTCACTCCTTTTCCTTTATTTGTGTCTGAATTTCTGTGTGTCACTTGCAGAGAGTGGGGGCATCCCTACATGAGACAAGCTGAAGAACAGCTTTTGATCACGATATCAGTATTTTTGAAGAGAAGGATCTTTTAGTTTGGTTTGGATCATATTTTGTATGAGGCCCACAGAATCAGGCCAGTGGATTTGCTCCTTCTGCCTTTCCATCAGGACCACAAGAGAATGAACTTCAGATCCTGCTGCCTCTGTGGGGTGGGGACCATGTTTCTGTTCTGTGTTTGTGCAGCAGTTAGCACCGCTGAGTTTCGGTCTTTGACCATGGCTGTAGGTGCGCCCAAAATATAAATAATTCATCATCGAAACGAGAGGCCAATTCCATCTCCTGTATGGAGGCTGGATTAAGTGTAACTGGCATTTCTGTCCCGCGCACTGTTAGCCAAACATTTTGTTTCTTTCAATTTTTAAGTAGTTGGCTCTCTTAGGCCATGTGAAGTTTTTATGAAGAGCCCGGGCTTTGTTGAGCTCTGCATGTCTGTAACTCCTGCAGAGTTGGAGCGCTGTGATGTAATTCAGTAGCTCTCGTGTAAAACATACTATGTAAATATATGCACAGGTTAGGCAACTGATGGGGCCCCTAGTAACAGGATATCAGAGCAGGTCTACTGTGTCCTCCCCGTACATCAGATAATCCTCTCCAGCACCATACCAGCAGTTTCCTAGTGCCACTATTGAATCAAAAGATTAGTCTCTGGTTTGCACTGTATTGAACTGCAAAGATAATGCCCCTCCGTACAGCACAGTACAGCACATACTTACAAACAATGTTCTTGGCAGAGTCGGCCAAGGTTTCTGACCCTTCTAGATGGTTCTCTGGCAGTACCGTATGTAAAAGCTATGAAAGGACACTTTATGGTGTGTGCGGTTTTTCCCACCTACAGTTCTGTTCTTTTGTATTGTGCATTAGCCTAGCCAGGACTCCTTGAAAACGGGTTGTTATAGGGCAGGGATGCCCGAGCTTTGCCCTTCTGAAGGCTTCGAAGGCAACTTACTGGTGGTCCAAGAACCAGTGCCTCAGTTTCTAGAAAATGAAGCAGTGTGCAGCTTGCCCACATCTTTAATATGCAGGTGGTGACTGCAAGATCCCAGCCTGCAGTCCCCTATCTCAGTCTGTTACAGCCCCAGGCAGCATACTTTGGGTCACTCCTGCTGTAAAGGGCTTTCTTCCTAGCTCACTAAACTGAATTCACTACACTTAGCGATCACAGATTTGTTCGGAGCATGCAGAAAACAAAGAGAACCCAGTGTGTTGGTGATGGTTCTTGTCCTGTCTCTGATGACCCTCCTGCAGCATCAAAATGGAGCCTGCAAACTCCCCCCTCCCCTCCGTGCCTCAGTTTTCCCGTCTGTAAAATGGGCACGCTACTGGCTTCCTTTGAGACCTTTGGGTGAAAAGTGCCATGGAAGTGCAGAGCTCGATTGCTGGCCAGTCAGCAGCTAGGCTGAACATAAGACCTGTACAATGAAAAGAAGGAAGGGTGGGCAAGATGGCCATAAGGTTTCCTCCATCTTTGCTGCTCAGTACACCTCCATTCTTAGTGTGCAGGCCAGAGTCCTGCTAATGCAGCTGACCTTGCGCTGGAAGAACAGACAGCTGGTTACCCCGGGATGGACGCAGCACTGACTCTCATCATGCGGGGCAGCACGTTTCCATTGCTGCTGCTTGTCTCCTGGCCAACAGGGCTTCTGTTCCTGGTTCTGCCACCGGGCGGCGGTGTGACCTTCATAATAATAGTCCTCCATACATAGCGCTCCTCATCTGTGAATCTCAAACCCCTTACAAAGGAGGTCAATATCCTTATCCCCATTGTGCAGATGGGGAAACTGAGGCACAGAAATGACTAGTCCAAGTCACCCAGCAGCAGAGCCAGGAATTGAATCCAGGGCTGCAGAGTCCCAGTCCAGTACTCTATCCACTAGGCCACACTGCCTCCCATGAAATCAGTCCCCCATTCTGCATCTCTGTTTCACTGTGGATGTGGTCTGTCTTTCTAACAGACTCGCAGTGTCTCTGAACTTCACCTTCCTCTCTTCCCTTTCCCAGAGGAATCCAATAAGAAGCATCCATTCCCCTGCCCCACCACCTACCGGACAGCCCTGACCTATTACCTGGACATCACCAACCCACCGCGCACCAACGTCCTGTACGAGCTGGCTCAGTACGCCACAGACCTCAACGAGCAGGAGCACCTCCGCAAGATGGCATCTTCTGCTGCCGAGGGGAAGGTGAGCATGCTGCTGCTTCTGCGGGCAAGGAAGCGGTTGAAGGGGGATTCTCTCTCTGCACGTGTGCTGATGGTGGGCTGGATAGGAATTGCCAGACGTCTGTCTAGCTCAGTATCCTGTTTCTGACACTGACTGCTACCAGATTCTTTAGAGCAGGGTGTGAGGAAACTCTTGACGAACAACTAGAGAGTGACCTGTTTGTAGAAATTCCTTCCTGGCACCTGTCTGAGGGTGGCTTCTACCTTGAAGTCTGACGGTTTATATGGATTTTTTTATTTGTAAATATAAAATATTTGAACCTGTTTGGAATGTAAGCGGGATCGAACTAATTATCTGTCTACATGTCCAAGGCTGATTGTGGCATGGTAAAACGAGAGGGGGGGAATCATTCTTAAAGTAAATAATGGCCTGCAAACCTTTTAATTGGCTTTGCCACCAAGAAAGAGGTTAACTAAGTGTCATCAGTAAAATCCCCTAAATATCCACCCAAGAGATCCAGGTGTATACAAATCACTGGTAGAGTCTTGGGCGGCAGCAGGTCAACGGGAAGAAAAAGACAAGGAAGTTGGGTTTTTTTGGCTTTTGTTTGTCCTTCCTCCAAAAAAACGTTGGCAGTAGAAGCCGAAATCTCATTGATTTCCCGAGTGCCTACGTCCATTCTGAAAACGGGGCTTCGGAGCCTCTACGTGATGTAGGCGTTTCTGAAAATGTTGCCCCTTATGTTTGTCAGGGCCAAGTATCCCTTTGTGCCCGGGTGATGGGAAACAGGACAAATATAGGCCTTAGCGCCGGCTCGCCTTGGTTATTCGGTGAGAGGCTGGGGGGCGAATGCCAAGAGTTCCACGGAGCTTGGTCTGTGCCAGCATGTCTTTGCCTGGTTTTTTTACTGGGTGTCAGGATGGGAAGGTAGCGCCTCTCTGGGTGGGGTAGGGTGGGCGGACACAGGTGTCCCTGGGAGTTGCTTTGCTGATGGTAGGCAGAGTTGCTCCTACCTGTCCTGCAAAAATCACTTCACCAGGCCCCATCCATCTTGGGGCAACGCCCCACATTTCTGCTAAGATTTCCTCTTGTGCTGCCCTATGCAGAGCTGCTCCTTCATTGTGCAAAGGGAAAGGATGGGTGCAAAGAAACCTAGTTCCTGATGTGTAATAGAGCCCCAGATTATAAGTCCATAAGGGATGGTTGCGATCCTCTAGTCTGACCTCCTGTGTATCACAGGCCATAGGATTTCACCTTGCCTTTGTTCTCATGTGTTCACTCTCTCTGCACATAGGCGCTGTACCTCAGCTGGGTTGTGGAGGCCAGAAGAAACATATTAGCCATCCTGCAGGATGTATCTTCTCTCCGACCTCCCATCGACCACCTCTGTGAGCTGCTGCCACGCCTGCAGGCCCGTTACTACTCCATTGCTTCCTCTTCCAAGGTGAGTCCTTTCCCTGTGTCTCCAGGAGCTGGGCAATCTACCAGCCCTGGTGAAGGACTCTGGTTCTTAGCATATCAAGGCCCCTGAGCAACCCAGAGAGATTCCTTTCTAAACCCGTGGCCATCCTCACAAATCCCTGCACCACTGAGCATCTAGACATCTGTGGAGCCTCTTCTAGGATTAGCCTGAAGGGCTGGGAAAGGAATGCAGGGATTTCCCTTGGAAGAGAACACAGCTCATCCTGTGCAGAGGGGCTGCCTGTTTGCCTGGGTGACCAGGAACAGCAGTACGTGGTCTTTCCCATGTGGGATGCAGAATCGGCGCGGAAAGCGGAGTCTCCATCACAGCTACCACCAGGGTGCCCTCGGGCTGCCTCCAGCTCTGCTCTCGCTGCTGTAGGGCCCTGCTTTCAGCAGGTAGCGAGATGGACTCCGGAGGTAAATACCTCGTGCCTGGGGATGGTTTTCACTGGTGTTTTGTACCAGGCATAGCCTTATAGCTCAGCTCTGTGACTATCCACTAGTCCTCATTGTGCACCCGGCTTCAGCAATAGCTGACCCTGTGTCTGGCGTTAGTTCTGCTGCAGTAATAAGCGCCCTGCAAGGCCGGTGATGCGTTGCAGGCTGGCTAAGGACACCGGGATGGTGAATCTAAAATGTCGTCGTTCGCTGTAATTCAGAGAGAAGCAGAGGAACATCTTGGCCCAGGATCTGACACCGGGTATAGCCTGAGAGGCTGTGCCCTCTGTAACTCATGGTGCAGATCACAATGTCCTTTCGCTCCAGTTACGTCCTGCACTCATGCAAAGTTCACGTTCCCCCAGGTAGCCCCTGCTGACCTCCAGCAGGAGGAAGGTCTAGCTGCACTCCCAACTCAAACAGAGAGAACTTGTGAGCCAAGGTTTAGCTGCTCCCTCTCGAAAGCACTGTTAGTTACTCTTCCAGCAATGCAGGGAGAAGGGCACCAGAATCTGACACCAGATTTCAGTTCGAGAGCGTGTCCTACCCGCCCTCCTCCTCTTCCTCCCTAGCCAAATTAGTGCTGCATCTGCGCAGGGGAAGGGAGAGTCTAAAATCAGCACGCTGGGAATCCGGCATTCCTCCCGGCAGGGGTCACTAAAGGACAACTCGATAGACTCTAGCATCTTGTCCCTGGTGCTGCAATGTAGCAGAGGCGGTGGGCATGTCTACCCTGCAGTCAGTGGTGTGACGGCAGCATCTGTAGCTTTCATCTAGCGAGCATGGGTGAGTGAATGATAGCAGTGAAGCTGTGACGGCGCTGGTGGTGACGGCTCAAGAACATATCCAAGATCCCAGGAGGGCTGGCATAGGCTGTTCTGCCTTCACTTCACTGCTGTTGTTACAGGAGCTAGCTGGACCAAAGCTCCGACCTGTGCTGCAGTCGTCATGCAATGGAGACATACCCGGAGTGGAATATGTGGAGGCTAAATTGTTCCTGTGGCGCAGTGGAAGACGGGCGCGATACAGTTCTTGTCGATGAACAAGCAATGGGGCTAATTCCCCCATAGGTGCTGCCTGCCAACACATGGGTGACTGCATTTCTCTAAAGCTGGTGCCAATTGTCTTTGCTCCAGGTTCACCCTAACTCCATCCACATCTGCGCTGTGGTTGTGGAATACGAGACCAAGACCGGCCGCATGAACAAAGGAGTGGCCACCACCTGGCTGAAGAACAAGGTGCCCAGTGAAAATGGGCACAAGTTGATGGTGCCCATGTACGTGAGGAAGTCCCAGTTCCGGTTGCCTTTCAAACCCGGCACGCCCGTCATCATGATTGGGCCCGGGACCGGGATCGCCCCGTTCGTTGGCTTCATTCAGGAGCGAGCCTGGCTGAAGCAGCAAGGTGAGTGTGTGGCAGCTGCACAGTGTTACCAGATCAGCTGGTCCAAAACCCGACCCCAGAGTAGCCATCGGTTGGATGCACTACCTTGTCCGCTGCAGTGCCAGCCACCGGTGACCATCTCCGAACCCCCAATCTCCTGTGGGCAGCCAGAGGGGAGACCCCCCCGGCCCTGCAGCCAGAGGGGAGACCCCCGGCCCTGCAGCTCTGGCTCGCTCCTGCTGGGTTCAGAAGTAGCACTCTAGCGTTTGTGTGGTCCCATCTCAAAGCCGTTTCCGGGGAGCAGGCGGGGAGGGGACTTGCAGCAGTGGTAAGATTTTGGAGTCTCGCCCCCCCCCCCACCTCCATGTGCCCCCGAGTGCCTGGCGGCACCCCCACCTCCATGCACCCCCAAATCCCCTAGGTCAGCGCTGTTTGCTGTGGGTGTGCGGGCGGAACCCCCACCCCCCCAGACCCGCAGTGACTGACAGCAGTGTGGGCCAATCACGGCTCTCCTGTGCTGGCCGGGCTCTGGGGCACACTCAGGGCACTGGCTGCAGCCCATCCTCCGTGTCCGGTTCACCTGCAGCCCGGGAAAGCTGCACCACGGCTTGGCCAGAGTCCGTGGGATGACGAGGGGCAACTCCCCCCATCCCACCTCAGTGCTGCCCCGTCTCCTCGTTGTAACGTGGTCCAAAGTACCTTTCCCCAGCACACGCCGCTGGAAGGGAGAGAAGTCCCTTTTCCTCTGTGGGCCCATCTGCTGGGCAGCTCCTTGGTTCCTCCGCCCGCAGCCGGGGCACTCCAGAGCGCTGGGGTGGGCAGGAATGCAGGAGAGGGCATCCTCCCGTCCCTTCTCTGGACGCGGGCGGCAGGCTGGGTCTGACAGCGCTGGGGAAAGTGGGATTGAAAGACCAGGGCTGGCTGTGAGGTGCCCACACCCGAAAGGAGGAAGCGCCTGGCGCTGTCAGCAGCGGAAGAGGTTTCAGCTCAACCTCCTGCCGCTTTAACCTACCCTGGGCGCAGCCTGCGCTTGCAGCCCGGTGGGCGGCGCTAGATAACCGTGACGTAGAGGCTGGCCCGGTTTGGAGCAGGAGGCTGCTGGGGAGGTAGCTGGTCAGGGCTGGAGGACTGCCGGCTTCTGGTAGCCGGGGCAGGGTGGAAAGATGGTCCAGCGACCTGGCTTCGGTTCCCTACTCTGCCACAGACTCCTTGTGTGACCCTGGACAAGTCACGTAGGCCCAGATCCCGGTTAGGTGTCTAAATCTCTTTGAGAACATGGGCCTTAGTGTCTTTATGCCTCAGTTCCCCATGGGAGAATAGCCCGGCCCTTCCTTATGGGAGTGTGAAGACAAAGGCCTGAGACTGCGGGGCTCAGACTCGACGGCGGCAGGGGCTGTGGAAGTCCCGCAGACAGCTCACTGCCCAGCCCCGGGGAGACGGCAGGGCTGGGGTGACAGCTGCCGTGTTGTGTCCCAGGGAAGGAGGTCGGCGAGACGGTGCTGTACTATGGCTGTCGCCATGAGAACGAGGACTACCTGTACCGAGAGGAGCTCACCCAGCTCCACAAGGAGGGAGCCCTCACCCAGCTCAACGTTGCCTTCTCCAGGGACCAAGACCAGAAGGTAAAGCCCAGCTAAGAGGCTATGGTCCTTTCCTCCCTGAAGCCTGTGTGTGGAAGGCTGGACTCCTGCAGCTGGGTGGGTGCTGCCTTCAGACGGTGTCAGGACAGGACCATGGGAGCTGCCAGGCCATAGCCCAGGCTACTGCTCCGATCGGGCCCTGGTGGCCTTGGTCTGGACCCTGCGCTTCAAAGCAAGGCCGTGGGGAGATGCCACAGCCCTGGGGAGCATCAGTCTCCACTCCCGCTTGGCTTGAGAACCTGCCCTTGAGCCGCCCCCCGGCTGGCGTGGCCCTGTGCTAGTGCCGGAGTGGGGCAGGCCCGCTGACGTCCCCTCTGCAGCTTTGGTTTTCCTCCCCTTGGAGGGACACGCGATGAAGCAGCCAGCCCGGCTGCTCGCTGCATTTGGCGCGTGGAATCCTGTCCCCGCTGCGCTAAACCCAGCTGCCATTGTTCTGCCAGGTTTACGTGCAGCACTTGCTGAAGAGAAACAAAGAAGGGGTCTGGAAGCTGATCCACGAGGGGAACGCTCACATCTACGTGTGCGGGTAAGGCCAGCCAGCAGCTCGTGGCCCTTGGCTGGACTATGGGCTGATTCGGGGTGTCCCATTGTTAGCCCCAATTCCCAGGGGCTGGGGTGAGTGAGGAGGGGGCGGGAATGTGGCTTTACCAGGACCTTGCCCCTCGATTTGCTTGAAAGATTTCAGCTACATGGCTGGACTCAGGCTCCTTCAGCAATACATTGGGTTCAGGGACGCTCCCCCGGCTGTGAAAGGGGAGGAGCCAAGCTCTCAACTCACATGCCAGGTTCAGTGAGTGATGTGGCCCCCTTCCCCCACCATGCACCTGGGGGTGGAATAACAGCAGTGTGGTCTAAGCACAGGCTTGGGAGCCAGGAACTGCTTGGTTCTCCCCCAGCTCTGCCACTGCCTTGCCAAATAGCCTTTGTCAAGACACCTCCCGCAGTGCAGATTTCCCAGACCAACGTGCAGGTACCAGGCTGCTGGCCCAGGGCTGGGAGCAGGTGCCGGGCTGATGGGCAGTGCATGCTGCTGGCCCAGGGCTGGTTGCTCACACCCAGTGATGTGCAGGTTCCTGCTCAGTGCCCCTTTGATCCCTCGGTAGCCAAGCTCCCTAGACCTGTTGCTTGTCCTGGCCAGGCCAGATGGAGCAGCACGTGCCCACATGGCAGCCTGGTATTGCCTGTAAACCACCTTCGGCATGGGAGACAAACATCTCTGGCCTGGCACCAGAGGCTGGGGGGCTGGGACCTTTTCTCCAGTCTCTGCCCAGCCTGGCTCCTGCAGCATCTCACCTTCCCCCGGGGCTGTGATCGTCAGGCTCGGCCCGGTGCCCTAGCCTGGCTGGGTTGCTGCGTCTGCGCAGCCGAGGGAGGTGGAGGGACGTGATGCCTGCCCTCGCTCACGTCCCCTCTCTGCTCTTGTCATTCCAGCGACGCTCGGAACATGGCACGGGACGTGCAGAACACCTTCTACGAAATCGTGGCGGAGTTTGGGAGCATGGCCCAGCCCCAGGCTGTGGACTACGTAAAGAAACTGATGACCAAGGGCCGGTACTCCTTGGACGTCTGGAGCTAAGCCGGGCTGCCGGGCCAGGGAGAGGAAGGATTCCCAGCCGGCTGCTGGATGGGAGACGAAGAGCACCTGCCCAGCTATTGCAAGAACGTGCCACTGAAACAAAATGAAACCCTAGATCCCCCTAACTGGTAATTGTTCCTTCTCCGCCCGCCTCCCCCTCTGCTAGACTGGTCGCAGGAGAGCCCTGGGAAGGACGGGGCAGAGGTGGGGAACACCTAGAATCCCCTTTGGTTTTCTGGGGGAGACGCATCTCCACTGGGCTGGACGGGCTGGGAGCCAGGGCTTGATTTGAATTCCTTCTGGGGTTCCCATGTCCCTGGCTCAGGGCCAGGCCCATTAGCTGGGGGGCTGCCCCCTCTGCTTTGCCTTCTGAACAGCGACCCATCAGCAGTGCCGCTCACCGCCCTCCCCTCTCTCAGGAACCGCTTTCTGCTCCCGTGGAAACTGAAGTGGGAGTGAGGGCGCCCGCCCCGTACCAGCCCTTGGCTTCCAGCCAACCCCCCCCGGGCGCCTCTGGCTAGTTGCCTACCTCCTGCTGCCCCCTTCCCTCCCAGGGAGCTGCCTTGGTTTTGAAGCGGTTCTTTGGTGACGGTGTGGCCCCTGCTCCGGCATGGCCTGGAGGAGATCTGGCCCAGAGCCCTGGGCGGGCAGCCACTCTGGGCTCCAGAAGTGGATCCTGGCCGTGCCATGGGTTCTAACCGGGCCAGCTGAGACTCCAGGACGCTGGGTTGGAAGGTGCCCAGCCCCTGCCGCTGCACGTGGGAAGCAGCACCGAGGAGGGAGGGATTCTCCACGTAGCTCCCCTGAGCCCTGCAGGGTAGCAGGGCTGCACGGGCAGAGGCAGGGATGCTGAGCCATGTCTGCCTTGTGTCTGCCCCTATAGACTTGCCGCCCCTCGTGCTGTGAGGGGGCAGCCTGCGGCGCAGTCAGTGCCCTTTGAAAGCCCTTGTGGCCTGAAACCAGCCTTGGCTATCGGAGCCTGCAGAGCCCTACTCCAGCCTGGGTTAGGGCCGTGTGAGCTTACCTAGGAGATGCCAGTGCCAGTGTAAACGCCTGCCCAGCTCCTGGCCAGGCTCTGAGTGTAGAGGCCTTTCTAGATGTGTTGCTCTGCTCATGACTCCTACCGGAGCCTGCTCTGCTCAGCCAGGCTGTGGCTGATACTGCCAGCGCCAGCCCCCTTTCTCCAGTGCTGCTCTGACCACAGCCTAGCCCCCTGTGGATCTGGCCAGAGCTCTCCCCACCTCTGCCCTGGTCTCACGGCCCCCTCCCCTACTGAAACCCGCTCCAGCCCCCGGGGCCCTCCCAGGAAAGTTGGCTGGGGGGCGCAGACTCCCAGTGGCTTCCTGCACACACAGCTCCAGTCTCAGCAACTGGTGCCTCACTACGTAACTTCCCAGCCCCTTGACAGAAAATCCCTCTGGAAGCCTGGCCCCTGGGAGGAGGGAACAGCTGTTGAGGCTCCTTTCTTAACACAGTGTCTCACCTCGGGGCAGAGAGAGAACCAGCTCCCGGGGCTGGCTCCTGTGTGTCCACTGCTGCCATGCCAGCAGCTGTGTGTGGCAGGGACTGAACTGCAGCTCTTGCATTCATTGACCCTTATGTTTCCTTAGCCCCAGGCAGAAGGGAAGGGAAATGGCTGAAGCCTCCTCAGGGGAAAGGGGGGAGTAATTCCAGCCACTGCCCTGCCGTTAAATGGGCCGAGCTGTCCTGCAGGAGGCAGGGCTGTGCAGCGGCAGGCAGCCCCAGGGAGCGGTGACTGCGTGGTTAGTTACATGACTTCACCCCCTTTCGCACCTTGTACAGTCCTGGCTTGGGATCTGTTGTATGTTCACCCCTCGGAGACTCGCTGATGAAGAAGCTGCAGCAGCCTGTTCAATGACTGTACATACTTCTAAATATACTGCCCTGGGAATAAAACAGGCTCTTTATTTTGCCTCTTGAGATCAGTTTCCTCTTGCTTCATTGCACTGAGAAATGTATCCAAGGGGCCTGAGCTGCTACCAGCCAGTCACTTCCTCGGCCCCCGTGGTCACCCTCATCCTCTAGCCCCATAGCTCCACACAGCCTGCAGGGCCCAGGTGCAGCTGCCTGCAAGAACAGACCGGGCTGTGCGAGTCTGGGCTTGAGACCCAGCTTCATTTCCCTGCTTTGCCACCACCTCTCCTGGGTGTCTCAGCTGCCGGCTGTTACGAGCATGAGATGGTGCTGTGCTCAGCTACTCCGCTCATGGCAAGCGTTCCTGTAGAGGGGCTGGTTGTGCCTGTCAGCCCCCATGTGTAAATGTCGGAGCAGCATTTACTTGAACGGTTACGTCTCTTCTTCCCTCGGTGTGGTGGCAGACGCTGGCTGTGCTGGAGAGATGGTGGGCGAGTTACGTCTAGGGGAGATGATGGGGGGGGGGGGGGGATCCTAAGCACATCATGTCCCGTGTGTTTAACACTCGCTTCCCAGGATGGCTGAGCCTGGGCAGCCCTACCCCCTGCCACCAGACTCCACCTGGCTCATTTTCCCACAGCAGCAGGGCCTGGTCACCCAGTACACCCCTAGGGCCGGGCAGGCTTGAACACACCGCCCTGCTGCTGGTCAGGCGAGCTGGGGCATGACAACACGTGCCATAGGCACACGTCCCTACGCTGCTGCAGTGTGGCCGGCCTGAGAGCTTCTCCCCTGGGATCCTCAGCTCAGGGGCTGACTTCAGCCCCCCTGCTAAGTCCCAGCCTGGCTCAGAGCTCCCCCTTCCTTCCAAACAGGCTTCCCGGGGAAGGGTGATAGAAAGCAAACGTCATTGCAGCCAGTCACATGGTCATCACTAGGCTTAACACTAAGAGCAAGAATTAACCAAGTAACTTCATCCATTCAGAAGCAAATGTGGATGGGCCCCAGGGCCCTGCTCCATGACACGCTCAGTCCAGCTGCGGTTTTGGGGTTAGTTCAGATCTGCTCTTACTAAAACGGACAGACCTCAGCCCATTCCCACCTCTAGCCACAGGAAGGGGGGACTGGAGCCCAGGCCCAGTGCACCCCCACTTCTCCCCACTGGAGATTTAACCTTAGGGTAAGGCATGTGGCTCTCCCCCAGGTACCGCCTCCCTCCCAGCCAGGAGTAGGCTTCCTCCTGCATGCCAGGGCTGGCCCAGCAGCAGCAGCGGGCAGAGGACAAACAGCTCCTGACCCTTGTTGTAAGAGCCTTGATGCTAAGTTGTGCGCCGTCCCAGCTGGACTCTTCCCTCTGCACTTTGCCATGGGGGGTGGTGAAGGTATAAACCTAACCCACAACCTCTTCCCCCCCCCCCCGAGTTCAAGGTCATCCTTCAGCAGGCACAGAGCTCTGTGCATAGGCCCTGCGGACAGACTAGGACACCCCCACCCCCTCTTCCTTCCTTTGAAGCAGCATCTCCCCCCTCAGCCTGCGCCGATCCCGGGGGATTAAGAGCGGTTCTGGTCCGACAGCTGTCAGGGGCCAGCATCTCCCCTTCCTCCCTTTCTTCTGGAGAAGTGTCCTGGCAACGGCGGCACAGACGTGAAGACAGGTATGAGCGCTCGCTCCATGACACCTCAACACAGCTCCTTACCTGAGCAGAGCAGTGACTGCAGCTGATTGGCCAGGCTGGGGAGCCTGCTGGCTAGTAAGTCAACAGCTCCGGGAGCCAAGCTGCTTCCTAGCACTAGCTCCACACACACCCACTCTCTCTCAGATGGTTTTTGGCTTCTGCTGCCCAATGAATGGATTTGTTTGGGGGGCAGGGCGGGGGAAGGGACAGGAGGTTGCACCAGTTCCAGAATCATTACACCATCCTGTGCTCTAAAAGCATCGGGCTGGTAACAGGATGAGTTAGGACACTGCTGGGGCCGGGGGTAAAGACCAGCGGACACCGCCGTAGCGGAGCGCTTTGCCCATTGCGTCTCAGCCGCCCTGTCCCTGGCAGTGGGGACGGGTAGCTTGGAACAAGGCTGGGGCCTGTTCCTTCCCCGCTGGAGTGTGCGGAGCAGAAGCCAGGTAAGAGGCAACCACAGCCGCTGTCACTGGGGAACTCGGGTCTTTGGTGGCTTGGCGCTAGTGAGGGTATTGTTCGGCCTGATGCCCAAGAAAGGGGTCACCACCGACATTTGAGCTGAGCACGGGGGCTCTGGAGTAGCTGCCGCAGTCCCAGCATTTCTGGAACACAGGAGGGGGGAGCTGCAGTCCCTGCCCCGGCTAGAAGGGGACAATGGGGGCTGGCTGTGCAGCCCTCGGGGGAGATTGCTATGATCCTCCTGCCCGGGCACCAGGCGCACAGTGGCTCCCACCAAAGGCAGCGTTTCCCGGGGCCAGGATGGGTAATGAGCTCGCCCAGGCAGGTGCAGCAGCTTGGTTTACTTGATCACATACATTCCCCTGAGGCTGGCACCAGGTTAGTCCCACTGGGCCTGCCTCTGCGTAACGGGCATGTGTTCGAGGGGTGAGGAGAGTTGGACGGCAAAGCCTGGAGTGTGGCGAGGAGATGGCAGCGGGGCGGAGAGACACCCCTGGTCTCTGCATCTGCTCCTCTTCTCACTTCGTCTTAGCCTCTTGGTTCTGGTTCTGGAATTTCTGGTGGACGACCCGCAGGGTGGTGAAGAAGTTCCCCGCGAAGAGGACGAAGAAGGGGAGCCCGCACATGAGAACCTGCAGGATCCAAGGGACGAGAGTTTTATGGGAGACACTAGAATTAACCAACTAGGAGGCGTCTGAGTCCCCCCAGGCCTCTGAGAGGGGCCCCAACCCGTCAGTCACACACTTGGTGCTGCTCCAGCTGTGTCACTTCCCAGGAGAGTTTCCAGAGCCTGACTCAGGCCTTCTCTCCACACCTGGTTCATGCAGACTTACTCCCGCCATAGCACAGGGCGGGGGATGGACTAGACCTCCTGAGCTCCCTTCCAGCCCCGTCTTTGCCGTGGGGACAGGGGCTGTCCATTCACCCCTGGGCTTTGACACCCCTAAGAGTGAAGGGAGGAAACCAGGCAACCGGCACCAAACTGCAGGTGCCCAGGCAAGCCAGCAGCAGGCACTGAACGAGCAGAGGAAACAAGCGCAGACGAACACCGAGGGCTGCAGTTGTTACGCAGCTGAATGGCTGCACCACCACAAACCCAGGGCAATCTCCCCCGCGCCAGGGAGTCTGTCAGCCAAGCACTCGTGTTGCTGCTGGGAGGACAAGGGGTTTCCAGGGCATCTCTTCCATGCTCCCCTACCCCTCCTTCCACATTCCCTTTGGCCAGGCCGCCCGCTCACCTGCCATTCCTTGCACTCCGGGTGTCTGGCCAGACGGAAGAGGGTGAGCGCATTGTAAAGCTGCCAGAACTGCAGGAGACACAAGGGGTTAAGGAACGGTTTTGCCTTCATGGAGATGGTCCCCAGCACCGATGTCGCAGGCCAGCTCTATCGGCCATGGTGCCTGCTACACAAATACCTAGGCCGAGGCACTCAGACAGCAAGAAACCATCACTGCACGTCCCTGGGATTTGGGGTAGTCCCCAGAGGTTTCTCCTCTGAAAATCCCAACTTGCTGTGCAGGAGCAGGTGTATTCCTCAGCAAAGACGCTGCTCTAAGAATTTAAGGTCTGCCTGGTTTTCTGCGTGTCTCCAGCCGGAGGGGCCCCCTAGAATTCGTGTTCCCCAGCTTTCTGCGCCTGCAGGATGCTGGCATCTCTCTGGTTGCGTTACCATAGCCTAGAATCTACCCCCTGCCAGCTGCTTGGTACCACATCAGCCCGTGTCACTAGCTCCCACGTCTCCCAGGCAGATGGAATTGGGAGCACGTGAGGGACGTTAAATCAGTTCGAATCCCCACCACGCCGTAGCTGGGTCTCTTGCGCCAACAGGCGGAGATGCTCCCATGGTGGACGGTGTCTACTCACGTGCCCAAAGAAGAGGAATGGAAGTAAGAAAGTGAGGCCCCTCCACATCCACGACTGGAAGCCCTCTGCAGAGAAGGGAGATACGCAGGGGGCTGGAGAACTCAGAGCAGCAGGGACTTAGCAGGGAGGGTAGAGACCTGCCAGCTAGAGCCAGTAGCCATGCAGCCTTGGGCTCAGAAGCCAGGGACAACCCTGCTGTCTTGAGAATCCCACAGCTCTGAGAGAGGCTTTAGCTTCCACGGGGCTGGCCGTGAAGGGCCTACAGCCATGCAGGGCTGCACAGTGAAGGAGACTCCATGGCGTGCTGGCTCGGTGTGCTCCAAGGTGTCTGTCTAAACCAGTTTGCTTTCTCAGAAAGTTTCACTATTTTAGAAGGAACCCAAATATTTCCACTTCCCTTCGAGCAGTGCTTCCCGGGAGCTGGCATTCAGCTGCTCTCCACTCCCTTTCTCCTCTAGGGGCTGGGACCTCCGGCCAGACTACATCTCCCATGATGCACAGCTGACAGGGACCCCATGGATGCGGTGCATCATGGGAGGTGGAGTCCAGCCAGAGAGCTAGACAGAGCCAGATACCTTAGACACATGCCCAGCAGCCCCAGCTGAGGTAGGCACGTGGGGAACAAGCCATCTGAATGTCATGGGGAAAGTGGCAGATCTGCTCTGGCCCCCAGACGGTCGACTTACTGCACTGAGTTTGGGGAAGGACCAACCTGCCCCATGTGCATGGGCAGGGGCAGGTGCCAGGGACTGAGACCAACAGCTTTGATCATTTCCAGGCCAGCGGAGTGCTAGACGGCAGCTTCCTGCCAGTGCAGACAGCAGTGGGGTCATTTCGGCTTTGGCAATGTGTGGGGACATGGGAGGCAGCTTACCGACGGTGAGATCCATATTGTGCCTTTCCCCCAGCGCTCTCAGCCGGTACAGGCAGCCGCTCTGATAGTAATACTGGAGGAACTGCACAAAGCCTGCAAGGAGAGGAGAGCTCAGCCTGGGAAACTCTGCTGCTCTTACTCGGTCCAGAAGCCTGGCTGCCCCGAGGAGCTGGTCCCCACAGCTGAGGCAAAGGCGCTTTGGGCCCGTGCTGGGGAACGAGGGGAAAAGCAAACCCGAAAGCATCATCCCTGCTGCTTCCCAGGCCGACCCTCGGCAGCAGCAGCCCAGGTCGACGGCACGAGGGAGCAGCTTGAGTCAGAATGGGCAAGAGAAGGCTGGCATGGCAGGCCCTCCCAGCTGCCTCCTTCCTCCAGGCGCAGCGCCATACGCCGGCCAGGCCAGCATTCCGCCACCGCCGGAGCCTGCAGCAGCGCAGAGCGCCAGCGAGGAGAAACGGGCTCCTCGGCTCTGGGGATCCTGCTGACCCGTCAGAAAATCAGTGCCGTGGACACAAGGGGCATCGCTGAAACACAGGCTAACGGGAGAGGTATGCGGACGCCAGCCTGCTGCTCTGATGGCGGGTTCCAAGCAGCCCGCTTTCTAAAACCCATTGAGCCCAGCCGGCGCGTTGCCGGCACACCCAGGGCACTTACTCTGATACATGGAGAAGGAGAGGAACTGGTTCCGGAACATCTGGTACATGCGCCCGTCCGGCCTGCAGGAGAGAAGAGACGGGCTGGAAATGCTCAGCGTGTTACCGGATAGGCACGGTATCGTACCCTGCTGAGATCCGCCAGCATTCCCACAGCCCCCAGTAGAGGGTGATGTCAGAGAACCACTGGCCTTCGCCTTCCCGTTAAAACCATAGCGGGTTCCCCCGAGGCAAACTCCCGCCCTGGGCCCACAGGTCTTGCTGGGGTTGCAGAGTGGCAGGAGGCTGGGAGAAGGAGTTGCCGCTGGGCGAACGGAGGAGGTTCGAGGGCTTGTCCCCCACGTAGACGCGGTGGAAAGCACGTCAGCACCAGATTTAAACATTAGGAAGCTGCAAGTGCATTTCCCCAACCAGCGCAGAGGAGGCTCCTAGCCTGTCCGTCTGTGAGCTCACAAGCCCCTGGCTGCCCCCTTTGCGCCCAGATGTAGGGCGGCTGGCAAGTCCATCCTCTAAATCATCCTTGAGACCCAGCTGTGAACCAGGGAGGAGAGGGCAGGCAAAACGCAGGATGATCTGGCATCACCAGCACCAGGGAAAGATGGAGACTCACCAAGTCAGCATGACGCCCGAGAGGAAGGTGGAGACGTAGTGATGGAAAACCCACCAGCCCTTGATCCTGGAGGAGCAGAGAAGAGGAAGCCAGAATGAGACCCCCACACAGGTGGGGCTGAGTTTGTAAGCGACGCGCCCTCCCCCCACCGTGGCTGACCCCTCCAAGCCACCAGCTCCCCTCCTGCTCACAGGGAGGGGGAAGGAAACAGGGCCCGGAGCGGACGCTCAGCTGGCAGTGACGACAGAGTCAGGCATGGCCTCTCCCACAGAGGGGGGTTCATACACTGCCGCCTCTGCCGGGAGCACCTCACAACACAGAGCAGGCTGTTCTCCCCCTCAGCAGAGGGGACGCCCCCAGTGCAAGGCTTTCACCAGCTCCCCGGAGCGCGGGGTGTCTCTAGCCATAGAGGCTAACGCAGCAGGTAGGGGTTGGTCTCCTCTGCGAGGCAGGGCTGGCCAGCTGTTGAGTTCAGTCCGCTGCTCACCTGGACCCATTGGTGATGAGGATGCACTCGCGGATGGTGAGGGTGCAGTAGTACCAGACCAGCAGGAAGTTAAAGACGGCGTCCGTCACCCTGTCACAGACAAAGCGGACGGTGAAGAGGGCAGGCAGAGCAGGGCTTCCGCAGCTCTGCCAGGAACAAGCCAGCCACCAGCTCAGGGCAGCTCTGAACCTCTCCCTGCAGCCATTCAGACGCAGCGCTGCAGTCCCTTCCGCCCTCAGCAGCTTCCCGCTCATACGGAACTGCAGGTACCAGCTACACCAGCCAGGGAGGGCGTGACACCATGCAAGCACTCTGGTGCAATCCCACTCCTGCCCCACATGCTGCTGGAAGGCAAGGTCTGGGCTGGCCTCTAGGGGGCGCAGGACGGGTGAGGCCTGACCAGTCCTGCCATCAAGTGCAGGGAAAACTCCGAGTGGGGCACTGGGAGCCTCTCAGTTGAATCAGCCTACACTGGGAAGCGACCTAACCTGCTCCCGTAAGGCCAGGCTCTTGGGAAAGGACTTGAAAGCAGCAGCATGGCCCCGGGATTAAAGACAGGAGAATCCAGGGGACGGACGGGCTGCACCCCTCCATGGGCATTTCCAAGTCTGTGGCTATTTCCGCGTGTGCCCCCCGCTATGGCGCGGCCCCAGTGGGGGGGGGGGGGGGCCCATTGTACATAAACGCAGGTGCTGAGACAGTGCATTGACACAGTGACGCCGACCAGCCGGGGCACAAGGCTGCAACAGGTTCACCAGCTATTCGGCGAGTCTTGATCCCAAGTCGGTTACAGCCCACAGGCCTTTGGTAAAGTCAGGGCAGACCTGGTGCCCCTTCGATGCCACGTTCCTCACGCCAGGGAGGAGACCAACATTTACGGCAGAACAGGCACAATCCCTAGTGGGGAATGGCACCTCGTGGAAGAACTGTGTTCAGCACCCAGATCCCTCACCCAGGTGGGAACCATTCCACACGGCCTCAAGCACGTCAGTCAGAACGCGTAGGATAGCCAGCAGGGACGCGGCACGCCTGCACACGGTCAGACGTGTTCCTTATCTAGGGGTCCCATCTCCAGCCCCCGAGGGGACTGTTTGAGCTCAAGATCTTATTACCTACAACAATCCTATCATAGTTCTTGCAGGATCCTATACCCTACAGCACCAGTCTGCAAGTCGAGTCCCGTCATCTGGAGAGGATAGCGCAAGTCACATGAGCCCCAGGCATCTCACCCAAGACGTCTGTGAGCGGACCCTGGTTTCAGCCCAGGAGATGGTCTCTATTTTGCGGCTGCCCAAATGGCTTGGTGAGCATCTGGCTGCTGCTACAGACTCACCTGGAGTTGAGAAGGAACCTGCAGGAGAAGGAGATGATGAGCAGGATGATGGTGAGGTAGAGTTTGAACTTCTCGTACTCATCTTTATAAGCAAACCTGCAGGGAAGCACAGCAAACGGTCACAGCGTGCGGAGAATAAGCCCAAAGTCTTCAGACAATGTTCCGTTGACAAGGGCCATCTCCCATGGGTACAAAGAGCAACGGGGTAACCCGGAGTGACCCTGCAGACATACTAGCTTGGGCCGTGAACTAGCTGGATCTTGGAGGGGAGACCCAAGACGCTGTAGGGGAGGGTGCTGGGCTCTTGGTTGAGCAAGTCTTGGATTGTCCCCCAACATGGCATTAGAGCCAGAGGCTCCTCCTGCCCGGAGACCAGCCCCAGCCCACCCATCCTAACTGCAAGGGAAGAACGCCACCTACTGAATTACTAACAAGCCCGGGTTCTCCTTGTAGGTCTCCCATCAAGGCTTGACCTAAAGATCCCCGCCAGAGGTGGTACAATTGCAAGAACATGCAAAAGGTGGTCAAGTGTCAGAGGTTAATTCAGGGAAGGGAGCGTCCTAAGCCCGGCCATGTGGCGGATCCATGTGGTGCTCTGTCAGCTGGTGGAAAAGGTTCTCTGCAGCTGCTGGGATTGGGAAGAGCGCCACGAGGCACTCAGCGTGGCACGGGTCAGTGCCAGCTGGCAATCCGCCGGCAAGCTCACATGCCGGCAGAAGATGTCTCGCCTCTCCGAGAGTGAAGGGAATTCTACTGCCTTTAAGGCTTAAGCGGACGCAGATAGATCGGCAGCAGAGGGACATTTACTTAGCCTGCTTGCTGAGTAGAGTCACATTCACGTTTCCAAGCACCAGACTGAGATACAACCTAGATGAGAACGGAAGGAGACGTGAGAACACACACGGGAGGCGAACAGCACCACGTCACAGCGGCGGTACCTGCAGCCAAGACGGAAGTGGATCCTACTATCCACACACATGCATTGTACGGCTTCAACGCCCAGCTCCACGGCGTATGCGTGCCACTGCGCAGACGTATATAGGATTATTCCCAGCAGAGTCATTCAGCTGTCGGGCCCTTGGTAGTGACAATGGCTGGGACAGGTGCCCACACATTTTCCATGTGTCAGTGATGCAGACACAGCTCTGTCATTAGCATGGCAGAAGGTGGCAGCTGCCCATCTTCCCAAGGATGCAGTATAGCACCTCGGGCACCACAGCAGTCTGGGTGAGCATGGCTAAGGGCAGCACTTACACCCCTAGAACCGTCCCACCCCCACTCACAAGGGTCCCGGGACAGTGGGCAGCGTTTGCTGGGGATGAGAACTCTGGACCAAAGAGGGGCCACTGCTGTTACCAGAAAGACAATGGTAGGAGGATTTGCCCTTTTAGGAAAGTCACTAACGACAGGTGTTACCGTGAGTGGGTGTGTGGAGACAGGAATCCTGCACATCCCGTCAGGGAAAATCTGGGGCAGCTCCCCAAGGGATCAGTCGTCTTCCCCCC
Organism: Emydura macquarii macquarii; assembly: GCF_026122565.2. Taxonomy (NCBI): domain Eukaryota; kingdom Metazoa; phylum Chordata; order Testudines; family Chelidae; genus Emydura; species Emydura macquarii. The sequence continues at coordinate 3,928,558 of NW_027130587.1, forward strand.
CCCCCAGGACTGGGATGGCTTCTCCCACGCCCCAGCCTGGCGTGAAACTCCTGAATGGACAGCTCCCTGCTTAGCAGCACGGCAGACCTATGCTCCGCTGCTTGGGACCCAGTGTGGGACCTACCTGGGGGTGTGTGTGTGTGTGTGTGTGTGTGTACTCCTCACTGCAGTAAACATCTGCTCAAATACCACATGAGCAGGTCTCTTGTCCAGCCAGGCTGCCGTGACCACAGCTAATCACTGGGTTACACCAGCGCATGCCAAAGCCTGAGCTCCGTGCAGCGGTGTGCACAGACACTGCTGATCCAAGCACCCCGTCCCATGGGTGATACCCTGGGCTCCAAACTGGCAGCATATGCGCCAAGACAGCCCTGGCCTGGTCTGTCTCTGGTCGGTTACTCTGAGGTTTTCCCTAAGCCATGGAGAAATGGAGGCTTGGAATCTGACTCAGGAGGACAGGGATTCAAAATAAGCAATGGGAAAAATTAACTAGTACCAGCTGTGTATCAGGTCTTTCACTGACATCCTGCTAGCGTCAAACCTGAGAGTCTGTGCAGTTTGGGGCTGGTAACCCTACCAATCTCTGCTAACAGCTGCATAGAAGTCAAAAGCTTCAGTCCTTTTACTGCTAAGGGCCCCAGACCATGTCGCTATCTTGACCCGAGATGGCTTCTTACCCATTCTTCTTTGGCAAATAAGCCTCCATTTCAAAGAAGACACTCTGCCTCTCTTTGATGAGGCTCTGGATCTCCTGGATGGAGTCTTCCTGTTCCGCCGTTATTGAGGACTTGCATCTGGGGAAAGGAAGGGGACTTGGTCTGCCAAGGACCGACAGCTGCTGACATGTGAATTTGTCTCAGAGCAGGACGGTGCGATAGCAGGAAACGAGAGATTAATTCAGAACTGGGGGATAAATCTGGAAGCTAATCCATGGGTCTGTCCCTAAGTTTCAGAATGGGACCTAGGTTAAGAGGAAGCAGGGTGGAAATCAACAGAAGTGAGGAGCCACCAATTTTCGAAACCTTCAGCGACGTCAGCGAGCCTAGTGCTGAAGGGAAAGCCTCGCGGAGCAGTTACCAGCGTCAAGGCGGCTCCTGCAGGGAGAGTCAGCACTGGGGAGTCCCTTGCCTTTCCAGAACTCTGTAGGCACTAGGAAATCAGCATGGGGAGCGGATATCTAATGTGGACAAGGGGTGATGCAGCTATTGGAGACAGAAAGATGGTCAGAGAAGCTACAGCTCCACCCCACACCCTCATAATTCATCTAACCCAACCATTTCTCCCCCCATCAGCACCCCAAGGTGTAGGAACGCCGCGCGCTAGGCTCCCTCTGACCAAGGATCTCCTTACGTTGCACTCACTTTTTGAAAGCAAGAGAAAGCTCCTTCAGCTGCTTCTTCTGCCGTGCGATGGAACTGGAGATCCCATCCTGCAACTTGGTTAGCTCTTCGAGCTGCTGCTTGTACAGTTTATGGGTCTCCTAGCAATGGAAGGGACAGATCAGTGGAGCGCCCAGCTGCCTCAGCTTGGAGACCGTTTAACAATACGGGAGGCGGGGCTGGTGATTCCATTGGCCCGATTCTGTTTTCATGAAACACATGAAAGAACAGAGCCACAAACACCCCCCTCCCCACTTCCTACCAAGAGGCACTTCAGCCTGACATATTGTAACTTGAATCAAAAGTTACAACCTCACCTGTCTCTTATTGTTCTACCCTTTGAAATGTTCACTTCGGTCTTTTTAAAATATCCATTTGCTGCAGAATAATTCAAGTCTGTCTGTACTTGTTTGTAAAACCACGCCACTGACCACTTAATTTTACCCACTTTCAATATATTTGTCAAAACCCTATTTTAAGTAGAAGAAGCCACACTGGGAAATGTAATATACCGACCTAATTGTGAAAGCCACGGGCAAAAATGAAATGTTTCTTTAAAAATAATCTGTGAATTCTTCAGCTAGGAGTTGGCACTGAGTGATTGGAATGTGAATGGCTGAGCAATCGAGGTGGGTGTAGACAGGGAGAGTGACTGAACAATTGGTCTGAGTAAGGGATGTCGAAACACAATGAAGAAAACACCAGCCTCACCTCAAATGTTTGAGGGAGGAAGAAAGGAGCGAAGATAATCTCGTCGGCCAGTTGAGTGGTAAAAGTTAAGTCCATCCTGATAACTTTGGAGTCAGCCCACTTCAAAGAACAAAATCTGATCAGGTTTGCAACAATGTGGGTGATTAAGGATCGCACCAAATGCAGAAGCAGCATGACAGAGCAAAAACCCACAGACTTACATGGGGTCTTTTTCCTGTAAAATGGGACAGAAAGATGAAGGCTGGAGGGTCGGATCTACATCACCAACCACCCAGGAGTACCGATGCGCATGGGCAGAACCTTGCTCCTCACCCTCGTGCTACAGTCACCTGGACAGTGACTACCATGAGCACCAAGAGGCTGGTAACTATAACATCTGAGAGACCACTATGTATGTCTGTCTGTCTCCCTGTCTGTGTATGCAGTAAAGGGAGTTTAAGGAGCCCCCCCTACGCTTTATTGCAGAGTGAGCTGCATCTTCACTGACCTCTGCTCCTCTGAGCCTTCTCCAGTATGAGAGAGAACTCGGAGGGTTCAATAAAGCAGGGTTGGAGAAAGTTCTCCAAGACAGGCGGTAGCTTGCCATCCCTCCTTTTCCTCCTCCAGCCCCCTCCCAGTGACTGGGAGCAATCTGGCTCCAGGATAGATTAAGGTCTTGTCTGCACCATGCCGCAGTCCAGACTACAGCTGGGTGATTCGTAGAGAGTTCTCAAGTAGTCCCAATGCAAACTAGGTACCTTTTAGTTCACACCGGCAGGCTCCACATGGGGCAGTTATAGTGCTATGCCAATCACCCCCCTGGAGTCTGGACTGCAGCACTGTGTGGACCCGAAGAGCAGCAACAGAAATTTCAGTGCGCTCGCCAGGGCAACAGCGTAAAGGTTCCACATTGACGGGTAGTGGGAGAAAGTGTGAGTAACCGTGGAACGGAGAAGCGGTTCTGATTCTGAGGAGCAGACCAAATGGGGAGACACGTGCTCTTGGTAAATCAAGGGTCTCAACCTGCTGCATGGGGATTCGAGTCCCGCCCGTCTTGAGTCACCAGTGAAATGAGTTTGCTGGTCTTATTCCAGTGTCCCTATTTGCCCCTTCATTCAAAAGGCCACTGTGCAGTTTTTGAAGATCATTAGTTCGTGCTTGAGAGAGACTGGTCTTGGAATACTGGGGTGGTAGGATAGAGGTAAATTGCTGTAACTGCCTAGGGACGTTTGCGACACCATCTGCCTGCTTCATTCCTAGCTGTAAGCGGTGCCAAGCAGTATAGCCACCAAGTTCCATCTTAAATCATCCCCGGCTTCCACAGAGCTACTGGGCTCCCACTTCTCTTAGCAGCTTCCTTCCCCCTACACGCCGGCAGTGAGACTCAGAATGGGAACATGCAAAGTATGTTAAATCACAATCAGTGGGGCTGGAAAAACCCTACTCCAGGACTGAACTGCTAGAAAACTCTCAGGTACTCTGCTGCTGTGTTAATGGGCTCACAGGACTGGCCCTCTATAAATCACGGGGCACGACACTCAAAAGTTAGGAGCAGCTGTAAAAGCCTTCGTATGAACCAATACAAGTGAACTCAGGAATGCAGTGAGTAATTGGCAAGAGCTGCAGTAATTCAAGCAGATGCATCAGCAGTCAGATATCTAGGAAACACTGACAGAAACAATATAAACAGTACCAGAGGTAGCTGTTTCTGAGCCAGGACACCCACAGCCTTCTTGACTCCCCCCTGCACCATAAGATATTACACTGGGGAACTCTAAAGGCCTTCACTGACGCCTACTGTGGCCCTTGCTGCAATCTCCATTTCTGCTCCCTCCCCCAGGCCGAGCATCCCCCTACAGCGTAACCCCTTCCCTACTCCTCAGCAACGGATGCCACGTCAGTCATTGTTGCCATGTTAGCGGTTAGTCATCTGTGGTCGCAGCTGTGGGACAAGTTGACTCCTGATGTCATGAAGTACAGCTCCACTGACTCTGGTGGAGCTGTACCCACTTATGACAGCTCTGACGTTCGGCCTGCGTGCCTCGCCAGGGAACGGGAACATTGCCAAAGCGGTGGGAAGGTTTACTGCACTTTGACAAGAGGAATGCAGTTGCAGCAGGAGTAAATTTTTACTTTCACTCTTTTCAGCTATTGAAGGGTTAGGACACTAGCTAGGACTTGGGAGACCCAGGTTCAATTTCCCACTATGCCACAGACTGGTGTGGGACCTTCGGCAAGTCACTTATTCTCGCTGTGCCTCAGTTCCCCGTCTGTGAAGCGGTACTTCCTACCTCACAGCGGTGCTGAAGATTAAAGATTATGAGGTGCTCAGACACTACAGCGATGGGGGCCATATAAGAACCTAAAATAGATGGAACCTTCTATGGAAAAACATGGGAAATATGCCATTTCATCTTCTATTTGGTATAGCATATATGCTAAGAGTTCCTGTTGGGTACGGAATAGCAGCCTGGTAGGAGGCAGCTAGAGAGAGATACTCAAGGTCATGTTAAAGGCACACGGAGTGTAAACCAAACCAGGATTCTCAACTTGACTCTTTAAACTGACTTGGTTGCTGGCAAGTTCGAAGTCACATTTGAAATGCTAGGTCTTGAGCTCGGAAGTTGGGAAATAACTCCAGAAGTAGGCAGGTGGATGCTAGCAGAAATAGAGCCGCTGCGTGAACAGAGCTAGTCCGGCTCCCCTCTTGGATGGCATGCTCAATAGAGCTTCCATTGTCGGAATGCTGCCCTACCAACGTGATAACAAACTATCACTCTTACACCCCAGGTCTACGAAGAGTCGACCATAAACACAAGGGAAGCATTGCAGACACAGGAGCTCTAGACGGGGCGTGCCAGAGAAACAGAACATGCTGGATAAGAGGGACTAAAAGCAAAGTTCTTAAACAAAGCATTTCCTTTGACTGTAACTAAGCCAAAGGTACCTTCACTTGTATCCAGTAACTCTCTGGATAGCTACATACTACAGTATCTGAGCACCACCCGGTCATCAACAGATTTTTACCCTGAGCACCCCTATGAGGCAAGGAAATGTTATCCCACTTCTACAGAGGGGGAGTCAGCGCACAGGACACCCAGGTAGTTTGCAGCGGAGCCAGAACTAAACCCAGGTCTGCTGAGTCCCCATCTAGTGTTCTATCCCTTATACCTTCCCTCCTGTAGAACGTGGAGCTACGTATGCTGTGCAGACTGGCTTTATTGCTTTAGGGTGGGATTTTTAAAAGCAGGACTTGGTGCTCCTAAGTCACTTAGGTGACTTTGAGAAGCAGATCTTGAATTTGATCTTTCTATTCTTAATAAATCTTGTTCTGTCAAGTCCACTAGAGTGACTGATTAGGAATTTCATGCAGACTGTCCCAAGATGGAAAAAATCATCAGCATCTAAGAGGAGGCAGTGAAGAAAGGGTGTCCTGAGCATACCCTATACTCATGGTCTGGGGCAAAAGGGCCTGGATTGAGGAATCTTTTCGCATACGACACGTCACTGGTAGGGTGCCAATCTAATTGACACAGGAACTGCCAAGTACCATGGACAAGAACCAAGTGGAAAAGAGGGGAGTTAAGGGGACATGTATTCAGACAACGTACATCAGAACATCCTACATGACGGTACGTGTGGTGTAAGTCACACCAGACAGTGGGACAAACACGCTGTAGTGTATTCACTGCACAGTGAACATGTTAAAGAATTCAGTCATATACCAAAACAAACACAAATCAAGGGGCAGGATCCTACCACTAAAACAGGTGCATCTCTGAACCTGTCCACAGACAATAGCCTTCTGAAAGAGACCCTAAAATGATGCTGTCTCCTCTACAGCTGCATCCACAGGAGATGAAAATCCTCGGAGAGCCCAGCTCAAAAAGACATGAGGGCTTCCAGAGCCAACGAGACTGCTTAGTATCGGCTGCCAGGAACACCAGATTGCCAGTCTCTGACAAAGCAGGAGAGACACAGCAGAAGGAAATGTGAACAGGGATGGGGAAGGTCACAGACATTCCACTGATCACTGATAAGCGTGCATGAGGCCATGTGGAAAACTGACAGCCAAACATGGTAGACTCACTTACCCAATGATAAGCTTAGCAACAATTAAGTCCCCTGGCGTCCCACAGATGGGGATACAGAATGTGGGCTGAACAGCAACTTGCTATTTCATCTCAATTATTGTTTTTCCCTCTACCCTTGGCTGAGGTCACATCTAAAATGCATGTTTTGTTTTGACACCAGCTTACAAGAGTCACTGCCTCACAATTCACTCAGCAGTCAATGGAGGCAGAGTAAATACATCACTGGAGCAGCAGCATTACACTCCCTTTAAAAGCCACCATTTTTCCTTCCCCCCGATATTCAGAACACCAGGATAAAAAACTCCCTCCAGACTGAAAGCTTGGCTGGCCACAGAAGGACCATCTCTCACTGTGTGATCCGGATGGGTGACCACTGAGGAATAATGATCAATATTTGATTTACACATAAGGAGAATAGATGCCCAAAATGGCCACTCCGGCAAGTTTGCACTATTGTGTCTGCTTCCCTCTTGTGCAAGAGATCATTGACTGGGGCTGTGAAAAAAGCGCTTTTGCAAAATTTCACAGCTGCTGGCAGTGTGCAAAATAATGGGATGAGCGAGTCTCAGAGCAGCAGCGACCGTGGAGCGTGGATCACAGCCACGGTAAACAGCCCGGGACTGGATGCACACCGCTCGGAAGGCAACGTGCTGAGCGCCCAGCCGGGGCGGGGAGGTGTCGGGCTCTACGGTGCACAGCCATGGGCGGGCGGTCACTGGGGCATGGTGGAGGCAGCGGGCGGCGGGGGGGAGGTGCAGTGCCAGCCCCGCCGTCTGCACCGCGGGCTCTGGGCAGGCGGGTGCAGCGCAGCGCCGAGCACGGAGGAGACGCTCGGCGAGCGGCTGTTCCCCCACGCACCGCCGGTCTCCTGCCCCAGCCGCAGGCCCTGCCGCGCAGCGCCGAGCACGGAGGAGATGCCGTCGCTGACCGGGGGAGGGGCGGACTCGCCAGCCCTGGAGACGGGCCCTGTGGCCACCCGCGCCAGGCCCGGGCTGGCGGGGCGGGGCTGGGGGGGTAAAGCCGGGTCTGGCCCGCGGTACCTGCACGCGCTGGAAGCCGCCCTGCAGCTCCTGCCAGTCCCGCAGACACTCGCCGACCGAGGCCCGGCGGCTCATGGCGGCGCCGGCAGCTCCGCTCCGCTCGTGGAGCGCCACGCACCGGCCGCGCCGCCCGGCTCTCGGCAGCCTGCCTCCGGGGGGGCGGGGCGGGGGCACGTCCAGGAGCCGCCGCCGCCAATCGCTACGGGGGAAGGGGACAGCTCCGCCCTGACGTCACAACCAATCGGCGCTCGGGGGGCGGAGCTCGAACGCCGCGCGGGGCGGGGCCGGGCCGGGCCGGGCCTGTCCCGGGGTGTGGCAGGGACTTGTCCCAGGGGCTGTTTAGGGGGCGGCGCCTCCTCTCCGCTCGCGCGGCAGTCACGGTGCTGCTGAGTCTGGGGAGCAGCGGGGACACAGCCCGACGCAGCCGGCCGGCCTTTGGTGCTCCCTCCCCGCAGAGACGGCAGCGCTGCAGCAGCAACCTCCAGTAGGTCGGGTTTTCCCTCCTAGTTCTCCCTGTTAAGTGCTAGCCTGGCCTGACCCCCTGGACCTTGGGAGAGCCCCGAGAGCAAAGCCCAGAGTGCGGCGTCTGTCCTCACATTACATACTGCCCTTAAAAGAAACAACCACAACCAAACAAGGTCCATAGCGTCCAGTGCATGAACCTGAGATTCTGCTCCTCGTGGACAGGCTGCAAGCCAGGAGTTTAGCCTTTGTAACTCCACCTTACAGTCCTTAGTCCTTCCTGGTTTTTGCCTGAGAGTTGCCCTTACCCATCCATCGATTTACCTTGGATTGAACAGTAATACAGCCGGAGAGACACAGTGTTTATCTCTAGGGCCAGATCCAAAGTACACTGCAACCTGTGGAAATCGTCCCATTGATTTTAATGGACTTTGGCCCATTCCCTTATCCGACGCTTATCACCACACTGTCTGAGGCCCAGCTCCTCAGAGGTATTTAAGAACCTTACTCCCATTGATTTCAAAATCAACAAAAGCATCATCACTTTAAAGATCACGTGATCCAGATTCCTGTCCTCTCCCTCTCAGACAGCTGGGGATTTTTGTATTCCTTCTCCATCCTCTGCCTTCTTCCCCTTCGCTGTTGTTTTCCTTGTGGCTGTGGTTATATCTGCAATACCCTGAAGTCCATCTTCAGCCCCAACCCCCTAAATGTGTTCTTTTGATGTTCTTGTCAGATTAGAATTACCGTTTTTTGTGCAGTGTTTGGGAGGAACTGTTCCTTCCTTGCTTATTTTCCTCTTAGGCTGGTAACTCTATCACTTGTTTGCCCTTTCATTGTGAATCAGCACGTCTTCAGCACCACATACAGTGCTCGTTTCTGGAAGTCCTTCTCCTGAAGGGAAATTGGAATTGGTAAATTTGGGATACTAATGCAAGTAGAAGACTTAGTGCTGGAATTTTCAAAGAAGTCTAAGGGAGTTAGGTATCCAAACACCATTGCACTACAATGGGAACTGGGTGCCTAATTCCCTTGGGCCCCTTTGAAAATTCAGTCTATGCATTTGCTACAGGGCAAACTGGAAGACAGCACAAGCCTTATGCCCCTTGGAGAACAGGAAAGAATAGTATAAGAGTCCTTTACTGAGAGGTGACACCTAGTGGCTAGTACTTGGAACTGGGTGTCAGGAAGCTTAAGTTATAGTTCCTCTGTCAACAGAGGACACATCTACACAGCAATTAAACATCCGCAGCTGGCCTGAGTCAGCTGACTCGGGCTGTAAAATTGCTGTGTAGCTGTTCAGGTTTGGGCTGCAGCCTGAGCTCTGGGGCCCTGAGAGGAGGGAGGGTCCCAGAGCCCAGAAAAGGCAATGAAACAGCCCTGCAGCCAAAGCGTCGTGAGCCGGTCAGCTGACATGAGCCAGCCCTGGGTGTTTACCTGCAGTGTAAACATACCCTCTCTTGCTTTGTGATCTTCAACAAGTCACAAGCTCTCTGTTGCTTCTGCTTCCCCATATGCAGAATGAGTAGAATGAAATCCACCTTTATAAATTGCTCTGAAATCCTGGGAAACGAGCAGATCCTCAGCCGGTGTAAACTGGCATAGTTCCCTTAAAGTCAATGGAGTTCTGCTGGGATACACCCGCTGTGGAGCTGGACCATAAGGTCCCACCTACGTGCACAGTATTTTCTTAAAAAATAATGGTTCTGAAACAGAAAGTACAAAGTTGATAAACCCATTTATAGATCTCACCGCAGTGAAAGGACGTTAGTACAGAAAATCTACGTTTGATTGTGATTTACAGCACAGTGCTGTGTTCTGGTCATTCAGTTTCCACAAAGCAAATGCATTTCAGCATTCTGAAGTAGTTAGCTGTCTAAATTCATTAGCAAGACTGTCAAGGTTGTGAATAGTTCTGGCCCAGACCAGATACTTATTGAGGCTGTAATAATGTTCCGATACAAACCACTCGAAAAACCTGAAAAGGTTCAGATCTAGGATGAAGATTCAAAAGGAGGACATAATATAACTATTAGTGTAGGGAGCTCAAGATTTGGTGTAAGGCCTAAATAGCATTTTCTATAAGCTCTTCTCCTGCACTGCTAATGTACAGAATTTACAATGTTAAGGAGACAGATGGTACTGAGCTTGGGGAGGACTTACATTTGGCTTTATATAACAGGGCTGGAGCTTCATATTGATGGAACTTCAATGCAAAGAAGTCTGACTATTGCAATGTGAGGATGCAAATAGGAGGCAAAGCTGGAGAGCCTGGGCCCAGATAAAGAAATCAATGGGAGAGACGTGTGTGTGTGAAGGCGTAACTCAATCTTGATATTGGACTGTACACCTGAGAGAATGCATTTATAATGGATGAATTCCTGCACTGTTGAAATTCTGCATCAAGTATTTATCTGCTGAAACTGAAATTGTGTATGATAAAGTACCCAGCCGTTACTATCCGAGGGTAGAGATCAATGGACTGGTTTTCAATGGTGCTGCTCACCTACTGACTTCAGTGGGAACTGCAGCTGTTCAGCATTTTGATAATCAGCCCACAATTGTCCTAGCCAACAAGAGTGACCAAACCAAATGAGCCAAATCTGGATGTCTTTACTTATGCACAACTTCCATTGGCTGTTCAGCAAAGTTTGCAGGAGTAAGGGATTCAAAACTGGACCCCAAATGATGTAAATAATACCATGTGAAGATGAAAACCAATCCTAAGGGTTGGGGTTATTAATTATTATTATTATTTTACTTACAGCAACCAATCCTAGTCAGACCTTACCTACACAATACAGCACAATTTAAACTGTGGTACAGATGGAAAGGCTTCTTTGCCAGTCGGATGTTCTCAGTGCTCCCTGTCAGTAATGTGGTTCGGAGATATCAGTGATCACTGATCCATAGATTTGGCTTTCCCAATCTGACAGCTGTTGCACAAAGCCACGGTTTGGTCTCATATTTGTTTTGCATTTCTGGACGTGTTTCCAAGCCCTCTACAAACACAAGTAAAGACAGGGAAAAGTCAGGACCATGCTGGCTAGTAAAAGCCATTTCCCTGAGATATATTTAAAGTGACACGAGCTATCAAGTCTGTATTCCAACACATGAATTTCTCCTAACAATTGCACTGGATTGCAACGTACTAGTTTTGGGGAGGAAAAATAATCTACCATGCGTTGGTCTCCAAAGCGAAGAATCTGGGCACATGCCTTTATATTGAAAGCTTAGTTTGGCCTCTGGAAGTACAAACACAGCAATGCACAGGACAGGTGATCTGTAACACTCCCTACTAAGGGAATACCCTGCAGAATGCGGATTGGTCCTGATTTAGAAGTTCAAGTTCAGGGCCTTGCAGTGTTATTAAAAGACACTAAATTCAATGTCACACAGATACCGTAGGAAGCAAATGTAATGTAGCTACACTGTAGAGTTATATATGTAAACTACACAGTTACATATTGGTTTCCACCACATTATGCACTGCACAGCTAGGTATTGGCATGAACCAATACAAACCTGGAGGTAGTTTGGATCCAAATCTGAACTTCAGAGTAGTCCCTTATCTCTATAATGAGCCAAACTGATATTTTGGTTATGAATATACCTGCATTGTGCAGCTCAGGCCTCTTTCTTCATCTGTGAAGTACCTTCCATCATTCTGCAGCAAGACAGTGCCACAGTTCTACCTTAGGCTACTGGGTCTGATTATAGCGTAAAATGCTAGCAGTCTCTTTCATCTTTTTCAATGGAAAGAGCAGAAAAGCAGCAGCCACCTCCAGCTGCATGTCAGAGATGCTTCTGTTCCTGGACTGATACTATACGCTATTGCACAAGCACTGATCTATAGGTCCAGCTATTCCGAAGTGCTAATTACAGCCATCTCAATTGTTTGTTAGTTTCAGGCAATTAGCTGAGAATGCTGTTACACAGCAGGGTTGTTATGCAGATGCACTGCAGGCTTCTCAGGCTACACTACAGAAGTTGCTGAGTAATGCCTCTCTCACCAGATAAAAATCAGTACTTCCCATAGCAATCAGGAGCATAATTAGGATTGCTTATGCTTAATGAGATGAAAGGTGAAATGGTACTTGCATGGTTTCTTCCTAATCTCTGATACTGGAGACCAACAGCCTAACCCTCCAACCTTTACTCTAGTAATTCCTATTCACACATGTAGTTCAGTGGGTCTATACATGGACAAGTTACTCATATCAATAAGGGTTTGACAGGATCATATTCTAACACTGCTGTTTCTTTTAACATACTCATTTCTCCAGACCCCTGATGCCTCACTTAAGCATTCCAAGACTTTTGTCCAAACTGGGTAAAAGACTTAATTGGAAGAGAAGCTTGCGTATATTCCACTGCTGCAGTCCACCGGAGAGCAAGTTTGTCTATTTGAATCCTCCCTTAGGAAAGTTTCATGCGACAGGAGTCTCAGGCATTCAACCTGTTTCACTATTGGCAGCCCATGGTGGGGGTGCTCTGTCAAGTTTAGACTCGACAAGATGTAAGACAGAAAAGTTGATCACAATGAAGGGCAATGTCAGTTACCAGACTTTGACTTTTGCACTGTGGGTGCAACAGGTTACAGTATTTCAGTAGGGCTCAGCATGGGAGGGAGTGATAGCGACAGAACTGTTATCAGTCTGTGGCAGCAATCAGATCCAATATTAGTGGGATAGGTCCATAGGTTCCAGTGCCTGTGCTGAGTATGCAGCGAGTCTCTATTGCTCTGCAGGCAAACTCATCCTGCAATTACTCTTAGACGTGTGTTGCAGGGTAAGAGGCCTCATCTTGTATTGCAGATGTTTACACAAAATCAGTAAAAAGGGTCTGATCCAGGCTAGGCTTCAGGACAGTTTGGATTCAAATACTCAATTTCCAGAAGGGGGCAGGGGGCTCACTTTCCAAACATGACCAAGACTTTTAGAGGGACTCACTTCAAAGATGATGGTGATTTCCATGGAGGAGATCAGATAGCACTGAAACCCCAACCTGCCTGAGAAGGCAGAATGAGAGACAGACCTACCTTTTCAAAATGCTGGGACACTGAGTAAACTGAGGAACATCTGTGAATTTGGGGATAAGCAACCAATCTAGTATACAGCTAGATATCTCTCAGCCTTTGCCCAATATTTTTCTGAAGACCTGTAGAGCTATATAGAGAGATGTACTGGCCCTTTAAGGTTTAGGAGGGCACCCCTCCTAGACTAGCATGACCCTATTCTGGATTTCCCTAGAACAATACTTGTGGGATGGGATATGGTCTTGGGCAAGCAATTTTGGGTTTTAAAGACACCCATGCTGCTGACCCCAGCTTGAGGACACAAAACCAGAGTTCCACAAGCAGGGTGGGCTGGATTCCCATATCCCTCAGTAGTAAGGGACAAAGCCAGCTCATGGTAACTTCCCCACTCAGAAAGTCTCTCTCATGTTTGTAGTCCTGGTTTCTGGGCAGGTCTGCTGGGAAACAGGGGAGGGTAGATACATATCACTCTCCCCACAGAGACTGAGCTACGTTACACAGGCCCAGGCACCAAACCCAATGTATTATTTCATTAACCAGGGAATCTGCCGGAAAGCACAGGTGATTTGCTACTCATTGCTACAGCACCTCAGAAGACTTCAGAAATAGAAGTGTACATGACACCAAGTCACTCTCTGCAGAAAGCAGAAGTGTGGATGTACCTTTAACGGATAATGAAATGAATGCATGAGGAAGGCCATTATTGCCGTGCTGCTCCGACTTAGACCAAGGGTAGAGAAAACCAGAACTGCTCCAAGAGCCATCTGAGCATCTAAACAAAGAAAAGCACATTACAAATTAATTTCTCGAAAAAATCAAAGCCAGAGAAGTCTCCCCACTCCTGTTATTTTTTAAGTGAATTTCTAATGCTGGTGAAAGGTGCCAGATAAAGAGTCCCAGAGACACAAGCCCTCTTAAGCCACTGAATAGAAGTTAGGATTTGGACCTAAGTTAGCCGAAGTGTAGGGGAGCATGGAAAATTGAAGTTGCTAGTGTGAGAAGTTAGAGATAAATTGAAATCAGTGTTAGTCAGGGAAAGTAAGAGTTAGCAAGGACATGACTCAGGGTTATGTTACCGTTATGTTTTACTTATAACTGATTTAAGCATGGTTTTTAATGAGTGTTTTTGAGAATTGTGAATGTTTTATTAAAAAGCTATCAATACTGGTAGTGTGGGAAGGACACTGGTGCACAGGTTAATTTAAATAACGCAAAGAGCCAATAAAGAGCTGAAATATACTTATGGTAAAGGGTAGTTTAATGTTAATTAGTTTTATAATGGAGTATAAAAGGAGTAGCCTTGCTAAATTGCTAGAGAGCTCCAATTAACATCCAAAGGGTACTGTAAGGTTCCAGGATTAAAAGGCTGTATTCACTCAGTTGTTAGGGAACTGATCACCCACTGACACACGATTTCATCTTTGTGTGTGAGTGTAACAGTAGCATTTGTGTAAGTAGTAATTCAATGCCTGCTTGCTTAACTACTCATTCTTCTTTTAATAAAGTTTGGTTTAAATCATTCTACGTAGCGCCTACTGGTCCTCTGTGAAATTCATTTTCTGTAACTGACCCAGAGGCTTGAACCCGAACACTATGCTGGGTTTCACTGCACCCTTATCTTTAACAACTGAATATTAATTGGGATCATTTCTACAGAAAGGTTACAATCTTCTCTAGAAAATGCCATTTTGTTTAAACATAAGTTGTGAAGTAGATGACCATAACTAACCGGTCAGTGAAGAACATGGCAAATCAGTGTCACCGTTGTGTCAGTAACTGTGATCAAACTTGTTCTACAGTTCCCGGTCAGGATTGTGTCAGCTAACTCAACTCTTCACAGTTGTGATTAACGACAATAAAACTTCCTAGTGAAAACAAGCCTAGAGGCTCTTGCCCTTGACATGGAGGATGTCACAGGGCATGTCTCCTCTCCTGCCTTCTCCCACAGAAACAGCACGGACCCCAGTGCTTGTGCCTTCACTGAACTCTTTTATTTTAAGTTCCCTCCACCATTTCCACAACAATCCCCATGCAACAATCTATTTACAGCACCAACAGTTCTTTTTGGCCCTCTCCCCAGGACCTGAGGGGAACAGAGATCTCCCTCCCTTGAGGCCTCTGTGTAACTGAGCTCAACTTGCCCTGGTCCCCTCTCTCTCCTCTCCGGCACAATCTTCCTGCCTCTTTATCGACCTTGGCTGAGAGGTAATTGGCTCCTTAGACCATCCAGCTGGCCAGCCCGATTGTCTAATTACCCCCACCAGTTTTCTCAAGGGGAACTAATTAACATCTGAGTGATCAGTGTGCGGGCTCAGCTGTTTGCACCTTACACTCTATCACAGAGGAATCATCTCTAAGGTTTTGTCTACACTAGCCCTTTTGTTGGTCACACTTTTGTCAATCAGGGGTGTGAAAAAAACACATCCCTGGCTGATATACATTTCACCGACAAAAGTGCTGGTATGGACAGCACTATGTCGGTGGGAGAAGCTCCCCCACCGACCTAGCTACCGCTGCTAGTTGGGGGTAATTTAATTATGCCGGCGGAAGAGCTCTTTCCTGTCAGCATAGAGTGGCTACACAGGAGACCTTACAGAGGCGCAGTCGCAGATTGCATCCAAGAAAATACCAGACTCCATCTATTTCTACTTCCAACTGAAACATTCTCAGGGCCCTAAAATTTGACTAACTGTTAGTGTTAAAAAGGTGCAACGATATGATGTGGTGGTACTCACAATTCACTTGTGGTAAACAGTATGTACAGACAATGCTATCTGAAAGTGGACTTGTCTCACAAGAAATTTACCACGATGGGACTGCATGGGACTGTCCCAGTCTCCTGGTAAATTTCACATTGTACATGCACACACTAGTTATGATTATATAAAGCTTCAGTTATTGTAGGTTTGGGGTCTTTGTTCTTATCAAAAGACTCTAAATGAGAAATCATTTAGTATTAGGGGCATGAAGGTTTATTACGTGTTCCTGTGGAAATCTCCCAGATCCTGTTTATTTGCCTCCATATTACACACTAAGGCTAAATTCAAACCTACACCTCATTTGATTTCATGGAGTTTGCCCTGGAGTAACAGTAAAATTTAACTTCCTAAGGCCAACTCTGAGACCATCAGTGTCATCTGACATACACTGATACAGAGTAGGTGGTGATGGCTTTGCAGTGGTAGCTCCGTACAGTCTCAAATTCAAAACTATTGTCATTATTTATAGTTGAATTCACTCTGATTGGAACACAGCATTCATTCATTGTTATTCCTTTTGCTGATTGAATGTACAGAGTATCGTTTGACTGCAAGCATAATGGATTCTACTGTTCATTCTAGGCCAGATTCAGATACCCTTGCACTGAGGAATACCTTATGGTGTGCAGTCCCATTTAAATCATTGGGACCACTCACAGAATCTGACCCCCTCCAAGATCTCCCTTCCCTTCATCAGGAAAGTTACCCGTAAATGGACTGAGCACTTCCAGTGAGCAGAAGTCCTTAGGACCAGGCTTCTAGGTGTTGAAAGACTATGGCCTTCCACACTCCATGGAACAGTGTGCACACTTGGTGCTTACAGATCAGGATCCACTCACCGATGAAGTGACAAATGGTGGGGAAAAAGGAAAAAAGATCTACATCGGGCGAATCTGCCACAGAAATATGAAGAAGTTTTTCGCTTTCTTCTGTGAAACTGGAAAGGGAGTACACAGGAGAGATGTTAAACAGGCCAATAAAGTAGTTTTGCCAAATTCTACTTGTTCGGCGCAAATCAGTAATATTTTATTTGTGGTTACATGAGTAATAGCTTTTCATTCTCATCATCATGGTAAGGGAGGGTGAGTTATTCATTGAGGCTGCATTAGGTGCATAAGTAATAGTTCCATTATCAGTCAGCCACTCTAAACTGTAGTGGTATTTATGTATTAACATGACCCTGTAGTATGTCCTACCTGGGAACTTGATGAAAGCAATAACATTTCAAAGCAAATGTTTTGTCATACATGTTTTGAGAGTTTTCTAAATATATAATTAGCACACATAGACGCTGCTTTATGTGGTTTCTTATTAAGGTGTTATATACCTTACAAGGTATCTCTCATCTCACTAAGCAAAGGCTGCAAAACAATGAAGAGGAATTTTTAAGCTATGCAGATGCATTTCATGTAATGAGCAGTGACTTAGAGATGAGAGGAAGCCCAATTCTCTGAGATTTTTGTGGGTTCTCTTTGGAGCCAGATACACAAGAAATGCTTGGTTATTAGTAACACTGGCTGTGTACATTTAACCAGGCAGAAATCTGTATTCTTCCTCACTTGCTTCAGACTGGTCACATCCTTGAAAAATGTCACTGGGTTTTGGGCTGTATCGAGTTGTATTTCTAATATAGCTCACTCACTGACTTGAGTGGCTAGTCAAATAGCTTTGGTCATTGACAAATACAGAAAAAGTAGTAATAGAAGTCACATGAAAGGTAAATGAATTACATTTTAAAGCATGTTGCTTTGTAAGTTTTCTTCTTACATGTTTCAAAATTTAGCATTAGGTTCATTGTGAAGGTTGGTGCTAAGTGTTGGACTCCCAGGCCCAGAACCTCACAGCTATTTAGATGTCTAATTTCCCTCAATTTCAATGGGAGTGAAGCACCTAAGTATCTCTGAGGACCTGGGCCCCAGTGCTAAAGATCCCATTCTTGCTCTACATAATCTCATTCCTTCTGATTTATGGAAGGCTGATGCAGTAATGAGTCATTGCTTTGCAACCTCTATAGTAGAGAAGTCAGAAGAACAAGCATTAAATAGCTTTAAGTTTACCCCACTACTTCTAATTACCACCCTACTCTTACTGAATGAGTATCTCGCGAGGTTTCTGAAAGGTCTACAAACATACAGCTTCTGCTAACTGGCTCTAATGCTCTCCAACCGCATCACTTGGCAGTTTTTCACACACACAACCATCAATGCCAATCCAATTGGACCATTTGACTTACAGTGTTGCAATCTCCTCTGAGATGTTGACTTGCGCTTTGATTTTCAGATCCTTCTGAATCTGCTGGTCACAAGCCTGCCTGCAATCTCCCATATATAACTGAGCAGGCAATATCTCTACAGGGTATGGCTGAAAGGCATCCAGTTCCTGCAGAAGAGAAACAAAAGGATCCATACAGTTGAAAGAACTTTCCTGTATTTCTACCTGCCTTCATCTTAGCTTGAAAAGTTCTTAAACCTGAATCCTGAGAAGAAATGAACCAGTGCTAAGTCAGTGTCCCACAGCTACATTCAAATAGAAATGGAGTACATTCATTTAATCAAACAGATATTCTGAAGAATGGAAGCGATCACTAGATTTAGTCAATGAAATTAACAGGGTCACTGCCATAGTGACCCTGCTGAAATAAAAAAAAGAAATATGAGATAGATTATGTCCTTTGTAATGTAGGGAGGGACACTAGTAGTTCAAATTAATTAATGTTTGCTGATTATTTGGTCCACGGCCAAATGAAACCACTTGTCAAAACCGGGCTGGCAGGTGTAGTGTAATTGCATAACACAACTCATACCAGAGCACAAAAAATTTGGAGCATAGCTTAGCAGCCTTCCATCGGGGCAGCATGAAGGCTAAGGACAAAACTCTATAGCCACGCCAAGACTGGAAGGGAAGAGAGTTGAATAGTGACTATGCACCAGCATTCACCACTGAAATGCAGCCACCGCTAGGGTGAAACACAACAGCTATTCAACCGCACAAAGCAACACTGAACAATAGTTTGGAGAAGGAAGTATAGAAGAATGCTGCATCCAACTGTGACCGCAGGGAGAACTGAGGTAGATGGAGTGTTGGACATCATGAAAAAGCAAAAAAGGGTACAAAGACAATTTATTTTCTCCTTTGCAGGTCACCCAAAAGCCACTTTATTAAGCCAACACATGGCACTGGAGCACTGCACAGCTTATGTGAAATAGGAGTAAGAGAAAGAAAATACATGTTTCAATGACGTGCCACTACTTTTTTTTTAAGCCTTGCCCTAGATGGTAAAGTGGGATGCTCATCTCTCACAGTCTAAACAGGCTCCAGCGGGTTAATGTTTTCATAAGAAAACAGGGTGTTGCTGGAAGTAATATAAATGAATCAATACGTGGTACTTTTCTCCCTGAGTCAATACTGAAAAAATGTATAAGTGTTTGCTTTGTGGTCTTTTGGGATGAAAGCCATTGCATGTAAGAAATTTTTAAAGACACCCTATCATTTTAAAAAATAAAAATCACACTTCTGCCCAAACCTATTTACCTGCTATTGTTATAACACTGCAAATTACTATAACTGAAAGAGATTTGTTTAATCTAACAGCACTTTCTGTTTAGTCAGTTTCCCACGTTGTTTGTATGAGTTTTTCCACACAGTATCAGGGAAAAAAGAATAGATACTTGTGGTTGTAAAAGAACAAAAATTAGCAGAGGGACTCAGGGATAAGCATAATGTTGGAAACGACTTTTGACTCCTTTTTTAAATTGACTAGACATCAAATTGACAGTGACCCTTTAATTATTATTAAGGAATTCATTGGAATAATTTTAATGTACATAGGAAAAAATCTATGTATAGAATGAAAGCCTGGCCCTTCTATCCAATCATCTCACCTGAGGCATCCAGAATATCTTCTGAGTCCTCAAGAAATGGTAGCATGCAGTGAAGCGCTCATACCCTCCTTTCAGGATGCGGACTGGGTGACGGGTGAACTGCTCTAAGACTCTGGCACACCGGGTGGCAGCCCCTACCTCAGTGTCTAAAGACATGGAAAAGCTATTACACATGGCTGCTGCTGGGAATGAGATGGGGGGAGGGCTATTTCCAACAAGTCCTGAATACTTGGGGTGAAATCCCGGCCCTACTGACACCAGTGGCAAAACTCCCTTTGGCATCAATGGGGCCAGGATTTCACCCTTGATGTATGAAAGACCTCGAAAGAGCAGGCTACAATCGCTCTCCAGCTACTGCTGCTGCCAGGAAGCCATTGGAGACATTTCTGGCAGTCCCTGCGAACCTCTTGTCTGGAAAGCTCCCTTTTTTCTGTCATCACATCTTTTTTTTTTCCCTATGGAGAAAATGTTTTTATTTCTCTTGTTCCTTTCATAGTTCCAGGTATTATTTTAACTCCTGTCATTCTCTGGGAATCCCCTGCAGCAAGGTTTACTATAGAGAAGTATTGCTGTTTTAAAACTAAATAATATTCCTGGTTCTAGGGGTGGCCTTTTATTTGCCCCATTATGCCACCAAAGAGAAGGCAGGGGGGACACAGGAGGCACCTTGGAAAATGTTTTCATAGTTAATCTTATCATGACTCCAAGTGGGGAGATAATGTAGGGTGTAGGATCTTATTTTCCCCAGACTCATCTCTGATTGCCTTCAGCTGTATCTCCTTTAGTACTCATTAAATTAGCACAGTGGAAATCTGATTCTGGTTCTCCATCTCATTCCATTCCTCATGTCTCATTGGAGATGATTTTCTCTCCAATAAAACTCTGAAATAAAGCCCCATTTTAGCATGTACCTAACGAGACTATGCCTGTGAGCAAGTTATGCATGTACTTAAGCGTTTGTAGGATTGGCTCTTAGATTTGGCACAGAAGTCTAAATCAGACTGTTTCAAATCAAATTATATTGATTTAATATATCTATCCATCTTGACATATTGTACAATGTACCACAGATACAGAAGAAAAAGATTAATGAGCTTGATGTAGAGAGCAACGCTTTACATTTTCAAGTGACTAAAGATTTAATGTGTCAATTTTGGGGTGCCCAAGTTGAGACACCATAAAGGGATCTGAATTTCAGAAAGTGCTGAGCACCTGCCCGCTGAAAATCAGGCCTCATTAAGAAACCTCAAGTTGAAGCACCTCAAATTGTTAATCACTTTTGAACACTTATGTCCAAGGATTCTCTTGTGCAGAATGAGAGCCCTAAGACACTGATTCCACAATGATCTCTGAACAGACAAGACATTGCAGAATCAAGGCCTAAAGCTCTGATTGGAGGATATGTCAAAGACAAAGATATATCAAAATCCACACCCCTGAGCAATGCGGTTAAACTAACCTAACCTCCGGTTTAGACAGAACTCGGTGGACAGGAGAATTCTCTGTCAACCTAGCTACTGCCTCTCAAGTAGGTGGATTACCTATGCCAACAGGAGAACCCCTCTTGTCGCATAGGTAGTGTCTTCACTGAAATGCCACAGCAGCACAGCTGCAGTGGTGCCACTGCACCGGTTTATGTGTAGATAAGCCCTTCATTAGGTTTTATGGAAAACTTGATCATATCTACAAATAGGTGGATTTTAAGAATTCACAAAGCTATTTTTAACAAGTTAGCAGTTAAAATTTCAACTTTCTTAGCTTCATCAATTTCAGACTAATGCCTGAAACAAGGAAAGATGTGCTAAAAGTGGATCATATACTCTTAAAAAGGTCTGTATTTTGCAAAATACCTCTATGCTAGTGTTATAGGCACTTTGCAATGCTGGACAATGGGGGGGAGGAGATCTAGAACCAAAGACATGATTCTGCAATGAGCTCCAAGGTCACTGCAAGTTCAGGGTCTAAAAGGTAATTTGCAATTCGAGAAAAATAAAATTTCAATGTTTCCTGATATCTTTAAATTAACCCAACAAATGCTCTTTATGCCATGATCTGCATTTTATTTCCTGGGTTTCCAGACCTAACCATTTTCCACAGAACTTCATCTAATTACTAATCTTATGAAAGATAAATCCTATTTTTGTTACTATGATAATGCAACATCTTTTTTTTATCCTTAGCTTACTAATAAAAAGAAAGAACTCACTTTTTGAACATGAAGAACTGGATTGAGATATTGAGATCTTTGAGTCCGCTTTAGTCCCTTAAAAACAATAAATAGACACACTCAACCCCATCTGAAGTGGGAAAAATAGCCTATTTTCCACTTAAATGACTTTGAAAGTGAATGGTTCACAGACTGGAAGATGAACCAGCCTAGATGAGACACAGGGACCTTGAAAGAAAGTCTGGATTTATGAAGCCCAAAATAGAACATGTGAAATATTATGACAAACAGAGGCTCATTGATAGTATAGTTTTACCAAAATAAAGGCTATGAATGTAAGTGTTCTTGTCAAGTTATTTGAAATAGAAATAAGATGATAAACGTAAATAAGGAATGAGAGGCATTCACGTACCAAGATGGTGGTCCTGATAGAAGAGAAGAGAATAGAGCTGAGCTATGAGTTGTAGTAAGAATCTGTCTTGCTAGCCAGTAAACATACCTTTTTCATCCTCCTCTTTCTCATAATCATCATAATAGGCATCATCCAAAGAGCTGGTTTTGCCATCATATACGACACAATATTTGACACACTCCAACTCAATTGATTGAGGTACAAGATATTCCCCCATAGGATTCTACCAAAATCACAAAAGAATCTTATTAAGAAAGAGACTGCATTTTTCCTCATAGAACTATCCCTAGTAATTTCTCCCAAGTTACCACTGTACCTTATTTTGAAGAAACTAAGCGGAATTCAGAAGTGATGTAAGTTACATGTCATCAACTGGGTCTGGGTCTATGTGTATGGGCGAGCTAGGGTATGTAGCCAAGGAACTGCAAGGTGTACCTTACACCAAGTGTACCTTACACCTGATTCACTGTTGCCTTGCACCCTGTGCAATCTTTTTCACCAGTGTAATGATCCAGAGCATTCACCCCTCCTGAAACATAGGGATATAAAGTGTTCTCCTCCCATGACAGCAGGGGCTGTTGTGCCTGAGAAAGATACCCTCCTGAGAAGTGCAGGTGGTGTTTGCATTGCTACTTTCTGGAGGAGGGGCAGCTTTAGCTTGCAGTCAGCTTCCTGGAGCGCTGACACTGACCAGATGATATGGTCATTAGTGCATCTCCTCCCCACCGAGGACAGAAGGTCATGAAAGACAGCACACATGGATGATAAACTTGCTTGAAACCACAACTTACCTGTTTAACCCTTCTTGCTGTAATTACATGGCTTTCATTGTACTCACGTGTTGTACGGGCATCTGAAAATAACAATGAAGATAGTGTGAATGGTTTACATAGTGTCTACAAGGCAGAATCCTGCTCCTAATGAAGTCAATGGGAATTTAAGCACACTGACTTCTATGGGCGCAGACTGGAAAGAGCTCTACAAATCTTACACCTAAATATTCACCAACAAAATACAAATTATATACATTTCTTCATGGGATTCCATGTTTACTGTGCCTAATCACTTTCAGGTTAAATGTCTCAATTTGCAAGCAAAACAATGTTTTTTCAAGATGTCAGTCTTGTGAATTTAACCTGGGATCTGAAAATCAAGCTGAATTATTTCCTTTTCATATCATCACCAGTAATAAAGATTCTGTAGGACCAACATTTGCAGTCATTGCACAGAGATTGCACAAGTATAATACAGAGCAGAATCAGGTGCTGCAACTGGAATTTAGAAAACAATTTTAATCATGATGCAAAAGTCAGACTAGAATCCAACTATTTTTCCTATAACTCTATTCCTCTAATACAAATAATAGTTACAATTTGTTTTTGTCATTACATTAAATAGATATGACTAAATGCACCCAGACAGCAAGTAGGTGTAGTATGTAGGTGCCATTTTTACACAGCCACTTTTATACTATGGCATCATTAAATGGTGTTGTAAATTACACATTGGAAAGGTGACTTAAGGGTGTTTAACTTGGCGGAATTTACATGCTGAGGGGGTAAGACTGGAGAGTGGCAGGTCAGATAAAGCAAATAATACCACTGGGTAACAGAAAGCAGGAGCTGTCTGCTTTATCTTAAGCCTTCCTACACTTTTTTTAGTTGTTTTTCCTATTATACCCCTCTCTTCCACCCCCATGCAAAGTAAGTTACACCAACTTAAAGGAATGTAATTAACACTTTCATTTACACCATTTATAAATTTGGCCCAGATATATTAATTGGACAGCAGCAGAGCAAGCAGTGGAACCCAGCATTTTCCTGGATTCCAGTCACATGCTCAGTCCTCAAGACCATGCTGTCTCTTCTAAGGCTATGTTTGCGCTGCAAATAAAGGTGTATTTATTACAGTGAGATCCCTATTTTGAGAAAGCCACTCAATGTGAAATATTAGTGGAGACAGGTCAACCCCTGTGCCTTGTGTCCACTAGACTTTTATGTTGAGATGCTTATCTCCAAATAGTAATCTTGATGTAAAACACCTTTTTATTTGCAGTGAAGACATAGCTTAAGAGAAATAGGTTTCCCAAATTCTAATCAAAGAAGATACAGCTACAAAGTAGAATACTAACTGCTATACATAAAATCACAGTGACCCACAAAGCCCTCTAGGCACTATACAATCACATGCATGCTATTGGTTTAAGAAGGACTAAGGGACATATCTCTGTTGCCTTGAACTTTGTACTGTCATTTACCCAACTCCCATTACAGTTAATAGGCATCTTTTCACTGATTATTATAGTTAGGTCAGCCCCAAAGCATGCACAGATTTCCAACAATATAGCCCCAATAATTAAACTAAAATAATGTATCACAAATTGCAATTACAAATACATATCAACATTCTCATTAGCTTACCCAGTAAACAGAGATAGTTAGGCTCAGTTAACCTGGAGAGCTTCGTGGACTGGTTCAAGATGTTGTAAAGCTCTGTAGGCTCACAGAGAACCAACCCTGCCATTTTACTGGATGGAAATAATAATAATAATAATATAATAAAAGAGCCAATACATTCTTAAAAGGTGAGTTCTTGCAAAGTAACCTAGTTAACATGAAAAATTTACTTTTTATCTGTTGCAACTCATCTGTGAATGAAAACAAGCTTTGAACCCAACCTTGAGTCCTTAAATCTTTGCCTTCATATGGGATATTTGCTCCCTGAGAACTGCAAGATTAGGCCCTTCAAAATATAGAGGTCAGAATTCAATCTAAAAGAAATCTAATTTAAATAGTGAAATATAAAAATGAAGTATGATGTACAGAGCATCCAAACCTGTGCACATCACTGACATGAAATGAACAAGATCCTATTGCCTAGAGTCAGGACTTACATTTTTTAAAATTGTTTTCTTGGGGGAAAAAAATCCCTGTTCAGCATTTCCATATTTAGGAACCGATCCTGAGTAGTGCTGAGGCTGACTTCACTAGCAGTCGTAGGAGCTCAGCACTTCACAGGACTGGGGCCGTAGTCATTAACACTTTATTCCTCAGTAACTTAGAAACATGTTTCCCAAGTATCTGTGTTATTAGGCAACAAGACAGGTTGGCATCACACCTGCCAGCACTGGGAAACTGAGAAGCCTGAGACTTTCCTCTGATCTAATCCAACCTTCCCCGACCTTCATACCCTTGCAGTTTCTCTCGCATTTTGTAAAAAAATAAAATAAAAATCATATTTCAATTAATACTAAATAAAACTATGTCCCGCGCTGTAAGTGGCATCAGTTGCCATGGGACCTATGGAGGTCTGTTGCCATGACACCCGTGGCATCAGTTGCCATGGCACCTGTGACATTGGTTGCCATGACACCCGAGACATCAGTTGCCATGATACCCGTGGCATCAGTTGCCATGACACCCGTGGCACCTGCCGTTGTGCCCGCTGTGGTGCCCGTGGCCGCGCTCGATCAGGGAGGGCCCTTCAAAGGC
Source organism: Emydura macquarii macquarii (assembly GCF_026122565.2). Classification (NCBI taxonomy): domain Eukaryota; kingdom Metazoa; phylum Chordata; order Testudines; family Chelidae; genus Emydura; species Emydura macquarii. Next base: position 3,953,971 of record NW_027130587.1, read on the forward strand.
CTGGCCCGCTCCCATCCCCACTTACCTCCTGGTTGCTATGCGGAACGACGCACTCGACCGTAAACACGGCTGACGTCAGGTGGGTCCACAGTCCCCAGCTCTCGCGATCCTTTGATCGGCCCGACGGGAGCCGGCATCCGGCGCCTGCGCGTTGAGTGGGGCCGCGCGGCAGGGTGGGAAATCTCGCGGTGCTTGAGTGCGGGGCTCTCGCGATGCCTGCGCCGGGAAGTCTCGCGGTGGGTGGGTAGGTGGGGGGCGCTCGAGAGCAGCGCCGCGGGCGATCTCGCGGTGACTGGGCTGCGCGCGCTCGGACTCGCTCGCTCGCTCTCTGACTGGGCTGCGTGGAGGTCGTTGGAGTCACTGCGCCGGACCCGCGATGCTGCTCTCCCGCCTCAGCGGCCCCGCCGCCGCGCTCCGCAGGGGGATCGCCACCTCGGCGCAGGTACCGGCCGGGCGGGGGGGGCGGAGCTCTGGGGGCCGGCGGGGGTCTCGGGGCCCCCCTCTCGCCCGTGACCCCGGGCCGAGCGCTGGGCTGGGCCCCGCCCGCCGCCGGCCCTGGCGGGGTCCCTGCTCTCCCGCGCTCCCCGCCCGCGGCTCAGCTTGGAGGCGGGCTGGGGAGCGAGGCCCTTCCCCAGCGCGGGCTTGTGGGCCTGGCGCTGCCGAGCCGAGACCCCCCCTCCCCGTCCCCAGGCGGGCGGCGCTGTGCACGGCGCTGTGCTACCCTCGGCCCGCAGGCGGAGCCAGCTCCCCTCCCCCCCCGTGCCCAGCGGCTTGGGGTGACGTGTCCGGGGGGGTTCCCCGCTTCGGCCCGCCTGAGCGTGCAGCGCTACGCGGCTCGGCTGTCAGCCTGGGAGCTGCGCTGCCCGACGGCGGCCCCCCCGCGCCCTCCCCGTGTCTAGCTGGGGGGACTGGGGAGCAGCCTGGGGCGGGAGTGACTTCCCCAAGGTCACCCCGCACAGCAGCGCCTGGGCTTTCTTTCACCTGCCCTCACCGCCGGGCCACACTCCCTCCAAATAAACCACTCGCTTCGCTTCGCCACCCTTCTTCCCGTTTACACGGGATCGGAGCTGCCAGCGCTTCTCCCTGACTCCCAACGCCGCGTGGCAGGAGTTTGTAGGTCTCCTGCTTCCAGGCCTTTTCTCTTCAAATGCCTCTGCACCATCCTGCGTTCCATCGTCTCGTCTGTCTTCCCCATCCTTTCTTGCTGTCCTTTTCTCCCGTTCTTTCGTTGCTTGTCGCTCTTCTCCCATTCTTATCATACGTCCAGCCCACCTCAAGAATGTGTTCTCCATCCTGTCTCCTGTAAGGTAAACCAGGTGTGTTAAAATGCACTTACTCTCTTTTCAGTTCAGTGAGGCAACTCTACTATAGTAATGGCCCGTGTAGTTAGTTATGGTGCTATATTCTACTTGTTAAATTCAACATTTAGATTTAAATGACAAGTATTAACTTGAGAGCCAAGGTGGATGAGGTGATATCTTTTATTGGGCCAAGTGAGGTCCAGTAAAGCTCTCTGAGCCCTGGTCTACACTTACGTGGCAATTCGCCGGCAGTCGATGGGAGTTAGCTTGTGTAACTCCCGTCGACTGCTGTGCTTCCCTTCTGCGCACCGTTTTCACTGCACTGCGCTGACAGGGACTAGCGCTATGCCAGTTGAGCGGGTGGTTTACAAGAGTCGACTTCCTGATCGATTGAGCGGGTCTACACTGACCATTCAATCAATCCAGAAAGATCAATTTGACGGCGGCCACTTTGCCGCCCTCAGTATAGATATACCCTGAGGCTCAAAAGGTTCTCTCTAACCAACAGAAGTTGGTCCAGTAAAAGGCATTACCTCCCTCACCTTATCTCTGTAATATTCTGGGACCAGCACTGCTACAACAACACTGCAAATAAGTATTAACTTATTTAATAGTTGAATCTCAAGCTAAATAGTCACTACAAATAACAAAACAGGTTAAAAGTGGGTTGAAAACCCTGAAATATTGAAGTAAAAAGTGGGCCATATTGGGCATATTTAGGTGTCCAGCAACATAGACGTTGAAGGTCTTAATCTTGTGGTACTAGGTTATAAAAGAAAAATGCTGTTCTGCTTCTCCATCCATCTGGCTATTCACTTCTGATCAGGATAGAAGTGGACTCTCCTTGGTAAGATGTAATTAGGCCTTGTCTACACTAGCAGTTACGCTGGCAAAACTTTTGTTGCTCACGGGTATGAGAAAAAACACCCCGCTGAGTGACATAAGTTTTCCCAGCATAAGTGCTTGTGTGGACAGCGCCATGTCGTCAAGAGACGCTCTCCCACTGACATGACTGCTGCTGCTTGTTTAGGTGATTTTATTATGTTGGTGGGAGAACTCTCTACTATTGACCTAATGCGGCTACACAAATGCTTTTACAGCGGCACCGCTGTACCAATACAGCAGTGCTGCTTTAAATTTTAAGTGTAGACTAGCCCTAGTAATCAACAGGTGTGTGGGAACTGAATATTGACAGCATTTTATTGAGCTAAGGAGTAGATTAGTATTGGTTATGTCATTACTTTCCTGAACATAAGCATCTAGTTGTTTGATTAATGATGGAAATTAAGGATGGAGCCTGCAGATTAAATCTATTTAACTCACTTAATTGATGCATGAAAATTGGACTCTGTACGGAAAGGCTAGAGCTCTATTGCCTTCTATCTTAAATAAATAATTTCTCAATGGTAAATTGTTCATTTAAGAGGACAATGACATAATCGCAAGAGAATAAAGGGAAACTAATACTAGAGAGAAGCATTCAAATATCATACTTAGAAATGAACTCACTGCCTACTAATTCTCTCATGACTTCAAGTCTTTTAAGAGATTTATAAGGCCCTTGTCTACACTAGCACTTATGCTGGGAAAACTTTTGTCACTCATGGGTATGGAAAAAAACACACTGTTGAGTGACATAAGCTTTGCCAGCATAAAGTTCCAGAGGGGTAGCCCTGTTAGTCTGCATACGGCAAAAACGAGAGTCCTGTAGCACCTTAAAGACTAACAAATTTCTGCGGGCATCTGACGAAGTGGGTTGCAGCCCACGAAAGCTTATGCCCGCAGAAATTTGTTAGTCTTTAAGGTGCTATAGGACTCTCGTTGTTTTTGCCAATATAAGCGCTTGTGTAGACAGCGCTATGTGGGCAGGAGACCCTGTCCCATTGACATAGCTACTGCTGCTCATTTAGGTGGTTTTATTATGTTGGCGGGAGAGCTTTCTCTCTCCTTGACATAATGTGGCTACACAAGCGCTCTTACAGCAGCACAGCTGTACTGATACAGCTGTGCAGCTGTAAATTTTAAGTGTAGACTAACCCTAAGACGACTTCACCTAAGTGTGAATTCACATTGCAGACTGGAGATCACTTCATAGCAATACACTTTCTATGACCATTGCTAGATTTTGATCTTTGCAGGAGAAAGCATTTATGCAGAATTTTTCTTCCAGTAGCAAGTAGGTTGGATTACTGCCAAAGTGAATCTACTTGTGGATAAGTAGTCTAATTACTACCTTATCACAGTCATAGAGTCTTTCCCTCCCTTTAAAGATAGAGCCTCTTAAAAGGAGATTTTCAAAGGGACTGAAGAGTTTAGATGCCCAATTCCCATTGATTCTTAGTGGGATTTGCTCTGCTAACTTCTTAGGCCCATTTGAAAATCCCAGCTTTAAACATTAGTCATTAAAGCTATGTGATTTATGTACTGAATCAATACATCCATTCTAAAAGGGCACTGATTCCAATGTACCCTGGCAAGATAACTATCAACAAAAATAAATGTTCTTCTATTAAACTTCAACTGCATTTAATCTTCCTTCTAAAAATATGCACATGAGGCAGTGCAGAAGTGAGAACACAAAACTCCATTGCCGGCAACACTTATGAGTAAGAAACTACTTCTCAAAACTGCAGTGGGGACCTAGTCATGTATGAAGACATCCTCATCGATAAAATCTAAGTGGATAGGCTTCTTAATCATGATCTAATAGTAGAGTTCTGCATGACAAGAGCTAACTACTAAAATTAGTGTATTCTGTATAATTCAAATTTCTGCTTTTCAAGCAGTAGTGATAAGCACATTCATTCAAGAAAGCTATTCAAAGACTTTCACACAGCTTTTATGCTACACCATACAACCTGATCGCTGGTTAAGAGCATAACTGTGTGTGTCCATGTTCTGCTTGTTAAAGGCTTGGAGTTGTCAATCAGACATAGTAAAGGTTCTTTAGTCACAGAAGATGTATTGCAAGGCAAATATGGGTGTTCTATCTCACTGCTCTCCCAATACGTCTTCATCCTGATCCAGTGCTTTCAGATGGCAGCTTAGTTACATGAGTTGGGTTTCATCAACTAGCAATGTACTGTAGAAGATAGAGGCTTCATATTGATTCACCAGACCATGCCAATTTAACACTGCTGTTAAGCAGATCCTGACACTCCAGTAGCAAAAGTGGTGCAAAGCTTGTTTGTGAACATATGAATTTAGCTGCCATATCTCAGGGTTTTTCTTCACTGCATTGTTAGCTTGAACTACAACTCAAGTTTTGCCCCAACCCATCTCCTGTCCACGAACACATCTAGCTTGAATTAAGTGGTGCTTTAAACTCAAGCTAGCTGGCCTGTTGTGCAAGGTGGGTTGAAGCTGAAGTCAGAACTGAGACAAATAGAGCTCTTTAAAATGACAAGCAAACTAAGTGTGATGAAGGCTCCAAAGCCATTACTGAGTAACTACTAGAAACCATCTCAGTGTCTTTTTTTTCTTTTCTCCTCAGAGCAATGCTAAAGTGGCAGTGCTTGGTGCCTCTGGAGGGATTGGCCAACCTCTTTCCCTTCTACTGAAGAATAGCCCCTTAGTGAGCCACCTCAGCCTGTATGATATTGCTCACACCCCTGGTGTTGCAGCTGACCTCAGCCACATCGAGACAAGAGCCAATGTCAAAGGTAGCGTAAGTCATTATAAATTATCTGAGGCATGTTACTATACACACAGAGGTCCTAGATTGAAATGATTCTTACATGTATTCTGTGAAGATTACACAATAATATTGCAAGATATATGAACTAGGGCACTACTTGTCCTTCATAAATAAATTCCTGTTAACTTGAAACTAAAAATGAAAATGACTTATTTCTCTAAATAACAGAAGAATATTAGGTAATAGATCAGCTGCTGCTGAGATGATCAGAACATCTTTGACAACTTTTTCATTTTTTATCCACTGAAAAAAAAAATTTGATTAATATGAAAGCTCACACTAGCTGCCAGAATAAATTCAATAAAAATTGAGAAGTTTGATCATAGGCTTTTGCTATCAGCTATATTTTCTGATTTTGATAAACTCAGAACTTTGTAGGAAAAACTAGTTACTATAGTAACTCATTGAGATGGTTTGCATGAATCCATGCTCCTAGCATGCATCTCTCAAGGTGTGGCTGGTATAGGCAATTCTCAGAAAAACTATTTCCAAATTTTCACTTTAAGATGTATATTCACTCTTCGGGTTTCCATTTTATTTATAGGGTCTGTTGTTATCAAAGGAGAAAGTTTTGCTTTCTGCTTGATAGGAGGCATAGGGATTTGTTTTGATTCATGGAATGTAATTACAAACATTTCTTCTGAGGAAAAAGGTACTTGAGTCCCTCTAGTAAAATTCAGCCATTCTCATTCTAAGGGATGAAATTAATATTAAAGAAGGTGAAGGCTACATTAAAAATTAACATGGATATTCTTAAACATATAGTTTCATACACTACTAAATTTGATTTGGACTGTTTAATCTTTCATTGGAACAGTGAAATGCATAGTTACCTGGATCTTCCATTGCAGGTTTCATCGGACCTGAGCAGTTACCAGAATGTCTGAAGGGCTGTGAAGTTGTAGTTATTCCTGCAGGAGTCCCTAGAAAACCAGGTAGGTCTTAATTTTATTAAGTATACCACTCTAAAATGTTTGGATTATTGTGGTAAGGCATGAAATACTGCACCATTCTATCTTAAGTTTTCAAGTCCCTCAGAAGATGATCTTGGGCTTAGAGTATTGAATGAACTCTGACATTTGGATTCTGTTTCTGGTGTGCCATAAAATTCCTGTGTGACATTAGACAACTCAGATAATCTTTCTGTTTCCAAGTTCCTCATCTGTAAAAGGGTGATGTATTCCTACAAGGTGGGAAAGTATTTAATGAATGTATAGAATATATGAGGCATTCACACCACCGTTATGAACATCATAGAAAAGCCTATGAAGGCTTCATGTGAAAGTAATGTTTCAGGAACAAATCTTCATTTTATTCTGCTGGTAACGGATTAGATACCAGTTGTAGGAGTGTAAAATTAATATAATGCTGACACTTTTATAGTACTGTCCCTTCTGAGGATCTGAGAACTACAAATACTAGTGAAGCGTCACATCACCCTTGTGATGTATTGCCTGAATTTTACAAATTGGTGAAAATTGCCTTTTATTTGTTGGTGTTTGTTTTTTGTCCTAAGGTCACACAGGGAGTCTTTTCCAGCTCTGCTAGATAAACCCAGACTTCTTGACTCTTAATCTTGTTCTTAAAGTTATTGTGTTAGCAACATAACCAGTAGTGTGGAAGAACATAAGAATGGCCATATTGGGTCAGACCAATGGTCTATCTAGCCAAGTATCCTGTCTTCAGACAATGGCCAGTGCCAGATACATCAGAGGGAATTAACAGAACAGGATAATTATCGAGTGATCCATCCCCTGTTGTCCAGTCCCAGCTTCTGGCAGTCAGAGGACGTGGGGCACCCAGAGCATTGGGGTTACATCTGTTACCATCTTGGCTAATAGCCATTGATGGATCTATCCTCCATGAACTTCTCTAATTCTTTTTTGAATCCAGTTGTACTTTTGGCCTTCCTAAAGGGGGCTGTAGTACCCATACAGCAAGCAGAGTATTCATATTTGACAGTTAATGGTCAGATACTACAGTGATAAGGGCCTTTTAAGGACCTGGATACATAAAATGGGGGGTAAAAACTGTGCAGCTGCCGTTATTCTGTGCACTTATCTTTGAATGACGATCCCTGACTGGTATTTGTCTAGACTGATGTGGTGATAGTAATACATTAGGTTGCTGTCCATATCATTTGGGTTATGACCTGTGGAACCTGCTCCCCAGGCCAGTAGGTAGTCAAGCCCATTTCAGGAATGAGACATTTAGAGTATTTCTCCTATAGAGACTGTACCAGCGGAGCTACATTGTCGTAGCTATGCCGACATAACCCCAAAGTGTGGACACAGCCTGCGCTAGTGGAAGGGATTTTCCATTGCTGTAGGAACACCATCTCTCCAAGTGATGGTAGCTAGGTGGCATAGCTGTGTCTATGCTGGGGGTTAGACAAGCATAGCTACATCAGTCAGGAATGTGGACTTTTCATATCCCTGACTGGTATAGCTATGTTGACTTAACTTTTGAGTGTATACAAGGCCTCAGTCTTTTACTAGCTGAAGCTATTTTTACAGGGTAACCTTGACACTAGCTTTGGAAGACATTAATTGCCTTCTCACATGTGAAGAGTCTGCTGCCAGGAGAAGTAGGCAAGAATTCAGTGAGGTCTGACACAACACTGTTCCCTCCTGGTGTTATAATTGGGTAGGGCTTGCTTAGTCTGGTTTTCTGTAATGGACACAACTTGGCTAATTTCTGGAATTGTATTCAATTTGTTGATTCCCAGGTATGACCCGTGATGACCTGTTCAATACCAACGCTACCATTGTTGCAAATTTGACGACTGCCTGTGCCAAGCACGCTCCAGAAGCCATGATCTGCATTATTGCTAACCCGGTAAACATTAATGTCTGAGACACCTTGAATACACAGTGGAGAGACGCCAAGAGACTGACAGTGTTAGTTAACTGATAGTATTAACAAACCAAGAATTAATGTAGTACCATCCTTATTAAGTCATGTTTTCCAATCTTGTTGTGAGTGAAAACAAATTGGCTACAACTAAATTTCCAAGTTTGTCATGTGAATATGACCAGTTCCATAGGTATAAAATGGTAGGGAGAGCCTAAACCAGCAGTTCCCAAACTGTGGGTCGTGACCCCAAGTGGGGTCACTTCAACAGCAGATGGAGTCACAGCAATCCTGAGTGTGCAAAGGACACCATTTTACAAAACGGCATCCTCCACACAGTGTGACTTCACACACACCATATGCACAAGGTCACGTTGCATGGAGGATGCTATTTTGCTCTACAAAATGGCGCCCTCCATGTAGCAAGACCTCACACACATGGTATATGTGTGAGATTATGGAGTCCAGAAGACACCATTTTGTAAAGCAAAAAGGCATTCTCCTTGCAATGTGACCTTGCATGTATGCTGCATGTGAGGTCAAACTGCAGGGAGGACACCATTTTTAAACTGCAACTTCCATGCTATCTGGGGTAGGGGGAAACAACACGTCTGAAAATGGGGTCATGCAGGGAAACTGTTTGGGAACCGCTGTCCTAAACAAATATACAGTACACCCACAAAAGAAACAGCTACACAGGATTTACGTGTGTACCAGTAAATTAGTCAGATAGAAGCTTCAGTTCTTAACTTGCAGATCTTCATAACGTGAATAAACCAGTGAATGTCTTGATGCAGGCTTGATGAAGCATTATTCTAGCCAGTGTGAGTTCTGTTGTTCAGTTTAGTTATTGACAAAGCTTTTGAACAAATTTATGTTTGCTGAATGCATTTAATGCAGGAAAACTGCATGCTGGTGTGTACAGAGGTATTTGAACACTACTGTCAGCTTGTTTGTATAATTGAAGTTATGTAATTACATGTCATAAATATTGTGAAGATGCTCACTCTGTACCCTGTTAGAGAGATCTGATGATTACATTACTATCATTTTCTGTAAACAAAAGCTCAGTGTTGTAATGATTGTTTTGTTTCTGATATTTACATGACAAGGATTTGTAAACCTGTTAACATTTCATAAATAGCTATAAAAAGTAGTAGTGTGGTAATGCGTGCCTACCTGTTTCTCAATTATAGGTAAATTCTACCATCCCAATAACCTCTGAAGTTTTTAAGAAACATGGGGTCTATAATCCCAACAGAATCTTTGGTGTTACAACACTGGACATTGTCAGAGCAAATACTTTTGTGGCTGAACTAAAGGTAGGTTGTAATCTTCCTGTTTCAATAGATTTGTCACTATGAACCTTTATCATTCATGTTAGCAATGCTATTTGTTATAAATCATGAGTGAACAGAGCTAAGGTGATCTCAGATTCCCCAAGAACTAGAAGATGAGGGGGACATGATTTGCTATTTCCAGTCTCTGGACTACCCTAAGGATAAGGTTTCTGTCCTTGAAGGTGAAGTTGTAGTCAGAAGAGAATTTCATAGCTGTACTCTGAGAGTCAGAGCCACATGTTTACCATACTGACAATGGCATTTTCACTTCTGCTAGTGCTGGAGTCCAGTGAAACTGGAAGAGTGAGCTGGTTGCTTCCATGCCTCACTGAGCAACAAACTTGTTGCAGGATGTTGTCTTGTGAGAGAACAGCATGACTTTCATACGCCAGGTGGAGTTTGTAGTGCTGGCATTTCAGTTCATGTATAAAAGCCTAGTGAGAGTCAGGTAACTGGGATAACAAACAGATTTCTATGATGTGGTTTTAATTCACTCTTCAGAACATTACTATACCTTAAACTGTTTCCATTATTCTACCCCATGTAGCATTACATTTCAGATATCTATTTAAGTGTCTGGGGTAGAAATAGAGCACAATGCCTTTAAAGGCATACTGCTTTTCTTGCTAAGACACTTAAAAATAATTGCTGAAGCTATGGTTTTTCCTACAGGGCTTAGATCCAGCTCGAGTAAACGTTCCTGTTGTTGGTGGCCATGCAGGGAAGACTATCATCCCTCTGATCTCTCAGGTAAGTGCCAAGGCACTAGAGGATGTCTCTTTCTAACTGTCTGTATGTACTCATTCATAAGGGAATGTGTTATATGATTGGAAATTCATTCTGCACACTTTCAACATCTGAAATATAAATTCCTCTAGGAGTTGACTATTTAAAGTGCCATAAACTTATGTGGCATTTCAGAGTAAGACCGTTTTTCCCAAGGAACTTTTAGTCTGATAGACAAAACATGGCACATCTGCTCAGGGAAGAGAGCTGGGAAAGATCATTAATACCTGCGTTTTAGTGACAGGCACTGTATTATGTGTACACTTCACAACCATAAATGAATTAAGCTGCATTCACCTCTGAGCAATACATGTAACTGAAGCACAGAGGTGAAATGTGTGGGCATGTGGTTGTATGAGGAGTCTTGAGGCAGAAATGAGATGAGAGCCCACATCTGACCACATTAGTCCTGTGCCGAAAACACAGGTCTTTGAGAAAAGGAAAGGAAGAAATCCTGAAAGTGGGCTGGTGCAAAGCTAGGAGATGGCATACTAGATGAGTGCTAAAAGACATAAAGGGAACAGTAAGGAGAGAGGGCTGTGAATGGGAGGAATTATGTTCAGGTGTAAGTGAGGAGTTTGATTATATAGAGCTAGAAAGGAAAAGCCAGGGATCTTGAGTTTGATGTGGTAAGAGGAGGAAACTAGTAGAGGGGTGGATAGCCAAAATGACTGGAAAAGATTACTTTAGCAAGGTGGGGAACTCAGCTGTCAGTAGTTGGTCTGGATGATGACAATAATAGAACAGAGGACTTTAAAGGGTTCAATATCCTCCTAAACACCAGCAGAAGACTAGATTCTCAGCAGTGTGTATCCGGAGGCCTTTCCTTGGTGTAATCCACTGTGCTGGAGGTGTGGAAATCATTGCCATGTAGTTTTGAGATGCCAAAAGCCCACTATTCACATTACTTGGAGGATGTCTGGTGCAAGAGACTGAAGATGGGTCTGCTGAGTTCTCTTTCTATTTCTACCAGGAAGCAGCAGTTTGAACTTGGGCAAATCACTTGGTGTGGTCTAGCTCCATTTATAGTCTGAGAGAGCTTCTCTGTTGACTGATAGCATCTGGATCAGACCACATAATGGCTTTGCCTGTCTCCTATCTCTAAAATGGGGATACCTGCCACCTGCTTTGAGTGATTTGAATTAACATATGTGAAGCACTCTGACTTTGCTGATGAAAATTACTATAGGAATACAAAAAATACTATATGTGTATTTAGGCCTCATAATGAATGTAAAGGGGTCTTGAGATTTACTGATAACTGATACCTTTCCATTTTAGTGTACACCAAAAGTGGAGTTCCCTCAGGATCAATTGGAAACACTTACAGGGAGAATTCAGGAGGCTGGTACTGAAGTTGTGAAAGCTAAAGCAGGAGCAGGTTGGTTCTTGGAAATGGTTCTAAATCTTAGTTGTTTGACCAGTTCTGAGTGCAAGCAATACTTTTTTATATCCAGAATAGGCTGGAAACTACAGGGCAAGGTAGTGCATTGGTGTTTATTACAGACCCTTTGTGGAATGGGTTAGTGCTGCCAATGGTATGCTCAAAAGCAGTTCAGTCCTTAGGGGAGGATTAAACAGTAACCTACCATATGGAATTTATTACTGTGCAACAACCCTCTTCACCAGAAAATTAAACTGTTCAAACACATACCACTAAAATGGCATGCCAGTGGCTGAAAGCTACTGCTTTGTGTTAGGTTCAAGGCATTTGTGCATTCTCTTTAAAAAGAAAAGATGCACTTGGCATGGTGGGGGACAGGTACTGAAAGCATTCAAAATACATAATCACAATATCTTCTGTACTTGTGGCAGCCACCTAGCCAAAAATGTGACACTAAGATTCAAATGGTAGAGACTGTAAACAAGTTTCCATCCTACACTAGTACTAACTTCTCAATTGGGTGTAAAGTTTAAGTAACGAGTGTATTAGTCCATGCTACTAGGATCTCTAATACTTTTGTTCTGACTCCTATTTGTACAGGATCTGCCACTTTATCTATGGCATATGCTGGTGCCAGGTTTGTCTTTTCTGTCCTGGATGCGATGAATGGAAAGGAAGGGGTTATTGAATGTTCCTTTGTTAGATCGGAAGAAACAGAATGCCCCTACTTTTCTACACCTTTGCTACTTGGGGTATGTATCTTGGATGGTGGCGCTTTTAACTGGCATTTACTGCACCAAAAGTGTAGTGTAATAAATTGTACTTGAAATTGGAATGGTGTTGCATAATTAGCTTGCGTGACTAATGCAACACTTTTCAGAAAATATTTTAACACTTTGGATACTTGATTCAGGCTTCTAATAATCCTATTCTAATTTTTTTAGAAGGGGCAGTGGCCTAACTCAAAAGCTATTTTAATTTCTCATTAAAAATTTCAAGGACTATGGAATACTTTAAACAAATGTATTCAATAGCTTTTGAGCTCCAGGTATTTCAACAGAGTTACTTAAGAGAAGGACTAATCTATTTTAGTAACTTATTTACTCAAGCAACAGCAAACTTCCTGCTTCAGTTGCTTCCTGTCCTTAGTTTTGCATTTGAATTGACTGGATAACCAGGTCCTCTAATTTAAATCTTTGTTTCAGCCTGAACTCTTGTTTCTTAGTTACACTGTCTAGGAGGTTGTAGTGTCTCCATTTATGAAGAGCTTTCAAAACTTCAATAAAAGCACAATTATATGGTCACCTTACATTAATCTGCTAAAAGGAAATCCTTTACACGTTGACTTGTGTGTGTGGAAGTCACACTGAGACTTTCAAAGTTCTACTGGTGTCCAGGAATTGCAATTTGATGGCCAATGCAGGTGCTGGGTTAAGGGCTGTCCTGTGGCCTTTGGGAACCACAAAAGAGTGTTTTATAGTATCAGTAATACACAGTAATGCAGTTTGTTTTATGTGGACTGTGTAAAGAGAAGCTTTTGAGGCAACAATGAAAAAGGAAAGGGAGCTGCGGTCCTTGAGGGAAGGAATTCCATATGGACAGTGAAAGTATCGTACTCACTCCTGCCAACTGTGGTGAGTGGACAGAAGTAAAGACTGGAGTGAAATTAGTGGGCTAGGAGTTCAGATACAGGATGATAGTCTATAAACTCTTTGGGTTCTAGAAACTAGAAGGGTAACTATGAAAATTTGTAGGAAGCCAATGGTGAAAGTGTAAGTGAAAGTCTTCTTCCTACAGAGTAAATTTCGGGTCTTTGGACTAGTGTATGGCTTTAGGAAAGCAACAAAACAGTTGAGGGGAAAGGAGGAATGAAGGCACAAAAGGAGCAGTTGGTATCTCAACTCCTTTTAGGAAGGAGTCAGTCCTAAAATTAGACAGGACATCTTTCTCCCCCATCCTGACCTATGGGTGGGAAATTCATATGGGGGTATTGAAATATAGTCATTCTATTTAATTAACTGCTTTGTGGGAGTCTCCTGCAGATATACGAGTTATAGAGACTTGTGGAGGAGGGAGTTTGTTTTTAAACCCAAATTTAACCCTTTAACTAGGCACAGGTATTAAAGCTGTTCCTCGCTAAAGAATTCAGTGAATGTATTAACCCTAGAACCCTTCTTCTCCTGTCAGAAAAATGGAATTGAGAAGAATCTAGGTATTGGTAAGATCTCTCCTTATGAAGAAAAGATGATAACTGAGGCAATGGCTGAGCTGAAAGCGTCCATCAAGAAAGGAGAAGAGTTTGTGAAGAACATGAAGTGAAGAGCGGATGCGGAAGAAGAATCACAGTTTCCTTAATTTATTAAGGCATCATGTCACTTTAAAAGACTTCAGATGCAAAGCACAAGCTTTGATTGAAGTCATTCTGTATTAGTGTATTATCTGCTCTCAATTTGTCAATTGGAATTCTACTCATCAATAAAACAGCCTCCTATTTTTTTCAGGGTACTCATTGAGGAACTGTTCTGTGTGCTTTCTGGATTTCTAAATCTGGAAACATTCAGATGGGGGAAGGGGAAACAGTATTTCAAAGAATACACTTCTAAGTCTCACTAATACTGCAACACTCAGTTATGCTGCCATTTACCTCCAAATGCCTGTATCTACGTAATATTCACAAACAATACTTCTGTATTGATCAGACATGAGATCAGTTATTCCTTCCTACAAAGAAAGGAACACAGGAACATCTGCAGATGCTGACATTCACTCCATAACTTCTTGAGCTCCTTTTTTAGTTGTATTTAGTCTCTGGGAAATCCTGAGGGTCATTTCTGGAGAAATTTTGGGTGCTTGTTGAGGAAATCATACACTGCCTTCTCTAGATGAGAGGCTTAACAAGGCAAATGCAGTTGGCCAACTGTTGCAACAAGATATACTCCTGTTAAACTAAAGATAGACTTTCCCATTGCTTTGTAACATTCAGCTGCATTAGGCTTCCCTGATGCAAATCTGCAGATCATCTCAAGCTTGGTGTTTCAATTCCCTTGAGCAGCATCTTCGTAAAACTAGCAAAGACAAGGCTACTGAAAATGGCCAATATCCCCACACCACTGTAACATTCACCACAATTAGTGGCAGATATGTAGACTCATCATCTTTTGACCTCAGACATATAATACAGTAAATGACTTCTATGCACACAGCTTTTTCCTTGTTTTACACTAAAATGTACAGTTTAGAAGGTTTTTGCTCTCTAGATGGTGCTGTTCTCTCAAGGTTTGCGTTCTGTTGGCTGTCTGTTTGGTATAGCATTGCCAAGTGCTAAACTAGATAGCGCGCTCCAATCAAGATAACGGTGTTGGAATGTTTATAAAATGAGGAACTTCTCTGGTCAGGCTATCAAATCAATCGCTTTATTTCTAAACACTTTTTTGGGGGGAGGCAGAATTGCCTCTATATCTAGAAACTGGCTTCTGCTGCTAATTATCTGGGGCCTAAACTTACGGAGAGGCAAATATACAGCTCAGAGGAAAGACTAGAATTTAATACTTGGCATTTCAGCTATCTTGAAGGATGATCCAAGTGATTATCAGCACTATTCTCATTTTACACAGGTTAACTAACTAAACTAAGGCCACACTGACTCAGTGGGAAAGCTGACTGGAATCTTGCTTTTGTCTCCCCTCCTGGTGTTACTGACTTGTATTACCATCATGCCTGCTCAAGTGATAAGACTTGCTAAAACAAGCTATACATTAGTAAACTGCTGCCTTCTATGATCAAAATTAGTAAGGTGCTGTCATGGCAGTTGAATCAAATTACATAGAGGTCTTATCTACATGGGAAATTTACCAGTACTGTTATAGTTCCACCTTGGAAACAACCAGCTTAAGTCATAAAAGGACACTTATTCCAAGTAAGTGTTCATGCTGGTGGACATACTGGTATAATAGGGCTAGTAAATCTCTGGATAGATAAAACCTGAGTCACAGCAAATAACACAGCACAGATGTACCTTCCCTCCTGTCCGATGCCTGGTCCTGCATCAAGCTTTTCTTAGCCCCAGGATGGGTAACTGTGGCTGGTGAGGCCTCTGGAAGGCCCCTGTAGTAATATGGGTGTCTCTTGGAAGGCAAATAACCTGAATGGGACAAACAGAAATGGGCTCTGTTTAAAGCATAATGTAAGGATCTTAATTCTTGTTTCCAGGGCTCATGAGCTTTCCTCTATTGCCTGCTTCTTCAGCATTCCTTGGTAAGGTATAAAGCAGGTGTCACCTTTCCAGATGACCATCTCATACCCAAGAGCAAAGTGTGAAAGACCCCTTTTTCAGCCCAGGTAGAACATTCTTTTAGCTTTTTGCTATGACTTAGCTCCTGTTTTTGAGTATTTTCAGTGTATGGGACCCAAGGTCACAATTACCTGATCAGCTGTTTTGATATTTAGGCTGAGGAGGGGATCCTTAGTCAGAGCAGTTGAGACTCCTTAAAAACCAGAACCAAAAAGGAAGTAATTAGTAAATGATTATTACAAATGTGATGTGTGAGATACTATTCTATACAAACTCCATGGGGATAACCGTTAAGTCTATACAGGGTCCCCTTGTTGCATTTCTCTTGTTTAGCAATCCCCAACTGATAGATGAGGTGACTTGTCTTTAAATTACACCCGTGACAACTTCTTACATTCTTAAATTACACCCATGATACTTGCTGTGTTCTTTAGTTGGTGATGAGCTGAAAGGGAGAGTGAACTCAACCCTGTTAAACCTGCAGGCAACCCACCTGGGTGAGGCACAGCAGATTGTCATAGCTGTGCCAGGGGAATGGGGGGTTGTAGATTCCCCACAAGGGTAGAAGGCTCAACCTCTCCTGATTCTGAAAAGGTGGATTAAATCTCCAGGTAATTTACTGTTTGTATCATGATAGCACCTAGACCAGGACTTCGTTGCGCTAGGTGCTGCACAAACACTGAACTAACAGACGGTCCCTGCCCCCAAAGAACTTAGTCTAAATCTAACTGCGGTTAGCACTTTCCAAGGCTCTAGTTTTAAGAATTCCTAACCGTTAGGCCTGGACTATCTGACCTAGTTTTGAGAGCTCAGCTCTAGGTGTTCTTCGCTCCATTTTCCTCTGATCTCAGCCAGTCAGCCCTGTCTTTTTTTCCATGTTTCTTTTGTACATCGTTTCCCTTGCCAGGCCCCCCTCATCATTATGTAGGGCTTGGGCTTTAATCCCTAAAACAATCTGCTATTTTAGCCTTCTCTGCCCAGCTGGGGGGATATCAACATTCCGCCACTCATGGGGGTGGCAGAGAGGAGAAAAGTGAATATTTTGCTGTTTCTCTCATTCAACTCCAGGGGAAGCTGTACACAATGCCCACAATGGGGACTGGTATGGAGTTATATTTTAGTAACACTGCCAGGTCTGCTCCTATGATTCCAAGATGGCATCAGTTGGTAATATATACTGCTGTTACTACAGGTTCTTGTATTGTGCCCATCATGGTGTCTGGGCACCTGGCTTGTCCTGAGATCCTGCATCCACAGGAGACCCAGAATGCTAAGACAATGCTGCTCAGTGGTAAGAATGCACAGTTCTCTATTATAGCATTAGAGTCAGGTAAAAGGTGAAACAAGCTTGGTTGTTGGTTTTTCTATATTTCCCTTGGGGCCAGTTTTAATATAATTAGAATATCCTTTAGGGTTATCCCTTAACTGAATCTTCCCTCTTGGGCTGTGTCAGGCTGTATGATGGATTGCGCCACCGTATAAATACATAGAGTACATTGAATGTTCAAGGAGATCTTGCTAATTTGAGAAATTGATCAGAGGAAGCTGATGTTTAACATAAAGAAATGCAGAAGTTAACACATGGGAATTAACAGACGGTGCCACTCTAAGAGAGGAGAACCTTATCTAGGAAACAGCTCCACAGAAGAGATTGATCGATAATTGAATAAAAAGTGGTATCTGAAGACTGATGCTGTTGCAAAGAGCAACTGGTTCAGATCTTGGCTGTATTTGCCCTAGCATCTTTTGCTAGACAATATCCCATGAAGGACTGCTGAGCTGCTCCAGCATGGCATTTCCCATGTTCCAATCCCACTGCATGTGAGCGGGATGCAGCTGGAACACAACGCCTGATTCTCTTTAAAAGAGATACCAAGCAATCAGAGAATAGAAACCGCAAGCCTGGAGAATATAACATACCAGGAAAGAGTAAGTGAATTAACACATTTCACTTGCAAAACTTCATTTTAGGGGCAATGTGATGATGCTAATTATTTAGAAGGTAAGAGAAGCAGACATTGGACACTATTCATAAATCAAGGGAAAGTGGATTAATGCTTGAGAGTGATAAATTGAACTTGTATAGTAGGAAAAATGGCTTGGTTAGATAATTATATGGAAAGCCTAACACCGAGTGCGTCTTGCTGTGGTAGGTGGCTGGACTTGACCGGAGAGGTCCCTGCTTTAACATAAACTGGTAATGTTGGGTTAAGATTTGAATATGGACTTTGTTTCCACTTGGAGTCCGGTAAGCAGTCAACAAGGTGGTTTGCTGAAAAGGTGGATGCCTCTCAGACCTGCTCATGTCTGACCCGATATCAGCTGTGAGTGGAAATGCTGACAGATGCACCCTCTCAGTGGGCTACTCAATCGGAGGCTATGTTGCTCCTTGGCTCTGCGGTGACTACTGCTTTTCCTTTCATTTCCAAGAGCTAAATCCTCTTGCTAGTGCTCAGTGCACGGAAATGGGCTCTGGGCTGGGAAGGGATGGAATCTTTCTTCGGTCCACCCAGCCCTACCCAACGCACCACAGTTGCTGTGCTTTGAGGTTGAAGGATGGGGTGGCTGGCTGGATAC
Organism: Emydura macquarii macquarii; assembly: GCF_026122565.2. Classification (NCBI taxonomy): domain Eukaryota; kingdom Metazoa; phylum Chordata; order Testudines; family Chelidae; genus Emydura; species Emydura macquarii. The sequence continues at coordinate 3,972,200 of NW_027130587.1, forward strand.
ACCAGGCTTCCTCCCAGCTCTGCAAATCCTCGGGCATGCTCAGTTGTAAGGAGCATGCCACTCACTCTGCACAGGCTTTCCACATCCCACCACCTCTCCGCCACCGTGTGCACAGGGAGGAGGGACTGCACTGGTCCCACTGAATTCCAGAGCCAGACCCTCCTTGGCCAGGGAGCGGTGATGGGGGCAGGATTTACCTGTTGGAGCTATGGTCAGTTAGGGGCAAGGGCAGCAGGAGGAAGCTGAGTGAAGGAGAAAATTTAACTGTCATAGAAATCGCCAGACTAGATTAGACCTGAGGTCCATTAGCCCTATATCCCATCTCTGACCGTGGCCTGCACCCAATGCTTCAGAAGAAGGTGAAAGAAATCCTTCAGTAGGCAGATGTGGGATAATCTCCGTCATTCCCTCACTTGCCTTGGTGCTTGAAAGCTATTCCATGCAGGGTGGTTTATACCCAGTCTTTGCACTCCTGGGAAGCAGAGAGTCAGCAGAGATTGATTGCATAGGAAAGAAGTCAAAAGAAATATAAAGTAACTGGCAATTTCCATCATGGCTAAGCTGACCCCATTTTCCTGATCTGCTGTCTTGTGAGAATTACCTCCAAGTGACATGCCTCCTGTGAGATGCATTTCCTCCTCACCCTAGAGGCAGTCCTGTGATTTACCCACAGGGCCATATCCTTCCAGGGAAGTCACAGCACACCATAGCTTTTATAGCAGCAGAAGCATCCTTTTTAAAGACAGCACTGGGGAACACATGGAGAGTTTCCTCCAGTCTCTTACTACTTAAGGATGTACGATTAGCAGTAACTCCTTGATGCAGATCTACAACCACAGCTGTGCTCATGTCACTGAAGCCTCCACCCAGTGTGCAGCACAACTCTTGTATTTGTTCTACCATCTTTCTCTGGTCTTTTGTTAAGATAATGGATTGGGCAGGGTCTGGGTTCAATTGTGGGCTCTGTCACAGACTTCCTGTGAGACTTTAGGTAAGTTGCTTAGTAGAACTGGTTGGATTCCCCGTCCCCCCTGGTTCCCCCCCACTGAAAATGTTGAACTTTTGCTGAAAAAATGAAAACCAAAATAGTTCAATTTATCAGTGATGATTTTATGTTTTTTTCCAGGTCATTAATAAAAAACATTAAATAGTTGATCCTTGGGGGACCCCACTTGAAACACACCCATTCAATGCTGATTTCCTGTTTACAATTACATATAAACCTAGTGAGATTAACCAAGAACATATCTTACATCCATTTCTATTAAGTGGCCTTTTGTAGTGTTAAAGATTTGGGCAACCCCTTTCATCGATCAGCCATTAGCATGGAAATGAAGATGAGTTCTTTGTGTGCTGCATAGCTCAGCTGTGATGCGTGGGTGTAAGAATCGTAAGAGATGCACGTTAAGACCAGTAAATACGGATATCCTCCCAGTGGTCACTTTCATGCAGTCGGCTCAGAATAATAAAGTAAAGGAGAGAAGAAATCAGGGAAAGAAAACCACATGCAGATCCTCATATGGCGCTAGATTGTGGATACAATTTGCCTTGTTTAGGGGGCCTGTGCTATCCCATGGTGGCGACAAAGCATCACTGTTTCATCCCTAATTTCTCTCCTTCCCCCTGGCGGAAGCAAACAGCTACTTCCCTTTGCTCATTGCAGGTTACTCCCCACTCCATGTCGGCTCAGCAGTGCATTAAGGAAGTAAGCATAGAATCATAGGACTGGAAGGGACCTTGAGAGGTCATCTAGTCCAGTCTCCTGCACTCAAAGCAGGACCAAGTATTATCTAGACCATCCCTGACAGGTGTCTGTCTAACCTGCTCTTAAAAACCTGCAGTGACGGAGATTCCACAATCTCCCTAGGCAATTTATTCCAGTGCTTAACTACCCTGACAGTTAGGAGGCTTGTCCTAATGTCCAAGCTAAACCGCCCTTGCTGCAATTTAACCCCATTTCCTCTTGTCCTGTCCTCAGAGGTTAAAGAGAACAACTTTTCTCCCTCCTCCTTGTAACAACCTTTTATGTACTTGAAAACTGTGAACACATTTCCCCTCTCAGTCTTCTCTTCTCCAGACTAAACAAATCCAATTTTTTCAATCTTTCCTCAGAGCTCATGTTTTCTGGACCTTTACTCATTTTTGTTGCTCTTCTCTGGACTTTCTCCAATTTGTCCACATCTTTCCTGAAATGTGGCACCCAGAACTGGACACAGTACTCCAGCTGAGGCCTAGTCAACCTGGAGTAGAGCGGAAGAATTACTTCTCATGTCTTGCTTACGACACTCCTGCTAATACATCCCAGAATGATGTTTGCTTTTTTTGCAGCAGTGTCACACTGTTGATTCATATTTAGCTTGTGATTCACTATGACCCCCAGATCCCTTTCCACAGTACTCCTTCCTAGGCAGTCATTGCCCATTTTGTATGGGTGCAACTGACTGTTCCTTCCTAAGTGGAGCACTTTGCATTTGTCCTTATTGAATGTTGTCCTATTTACTTCAGACCATTTCTCCGGTTTGTCCAGATCATTTTTAATTTTAATCCCATCCTCCAAAGCACTTGTAACCCCTCCTAGCCTGGTATCATCTGCAAACTTTATAAGTGTGCTCTCTATGCCATTATCTAAATCGTTGAGGTCTTCACTTATTGACTAGAATCGGACTCAGAACTGATCCTGCGGGACCCCACTCATGTGCCCTTCCAGCTTGACTGTGAACCACTGATATGGTTTTCCAACCAGTTATGCATCCACCGTATAGTAGCTCTATCTAAGTTGTAGTTCCGTAGTTGTTATGAGAAGGTCATGCGAGACAGTATCAAAAGCCTTACTAAAGTCAAGATATGCCACATCTACCATTCTCCCCCCATCCACAAAACTTGTTACCCTGTCAAAGAAACCTTGGTTGGTTTAACATGATTTGTTCTTGACAAATCCATGCTGACTGTTACTCATCACCTTATTATCTTCTAGGTGTTTGCAAATTGATTGCTTATTTATTTGCTCCATCATCTGGGTATTAAAGTTAAGATGACTGGTCTGTAATTCCCCAGCTTGTCTTTATTTCCCTTTTTATAGATTGGCACTATATTTGCCCTTTTCCAGTTCTCTGGAATCTTTCCTGTCTTCCATGACTTTTTGAAGATAATCACTAATGTCTCAGATATCTCCTCTGTCAGCTTCTTGAGTATTCTAGGATGTATTTCATCAGGCCCTGGGGGACTTGAAGACATCTGACTTGTCTAAGTAATTTTTTACTTGTTCTTTTCCTATTTTAGCCTCTGATCCTACTTCATTTTCACTGGCATTCATGTCCAATTGCTATTAAACTTTTTGGTGAAAACTGAAACAAAAGTAATTTAGCACTTCTGCCATTTCCATATTTTCTGTTATTCCCCCCTCCATCATTGAGTAATAAGCCTACCCAATCCTTGGTCTTCCTCTTGCTTGTAATGTATTTGTAGAATGTTTCTTTTACCCTTTGTGTCTCTAGCTAGTTTAATCTGGTTTTGTGTCTTGGCCTTTCTAATTTTCAAGGCTCTGCCCCCACCCAGCTGCATATTTAAATTATTTAAACTGATCACCTGCAGGGGAAGTTTGGCTCAATAAGCCACACCCACAAAGCCTGGGAAGGCAGTTTGTAGAAGAGTTTGTTCTAAGCTGCATCCTCTAAAAACCGTTAACCCTGCAGTAAAATTGCTGCCATTGGTCAGGGGTGGGCCTGCATGGTTGGTTGGGGGTGGGCCTGCATGGTTTTGAGTGCAGGACTGGGGCCCTGTCCCTATGCAGTGCTGAGCAATTCCATGCCCCATTAACGTCATCTAGACATGATCTTTGGCGGGAGTTGTGGGTGTTCGGCATCTCTCAGGATCAGCACTGTTGAATCGTGCTCACATAAGGTAGCATGATCTACTAGCTGGGCTATGGGCCTGGGAGTCAGGCGACCCAGCTTCTATTCCCATCTCTTCTCCTCACTGACCAGCTCAGGCAAGTAATTTTGTTGTTTCCTCTCCCAACCTGTGTCTGTCTTGTCCATTTAGATTGTAAACTCTCCAGGGCAGGGGCATGGCTGTCTTGAACCTCTAGGTGCTACTGTCATATACATAATAAAAGAGGCTTCACCGTAGTTCTCTGAGCATCCCTTGAAAAGCCTCCTGCCCTTGAAGAAAGTCAGTGAGAGTTAGGTGATGAACTCCCTGAAATGCTTCAGAAAATCCCTCCCATCCCCTCTTCATAGGAGCTTTTGCTCCACTACAGCAAACCCTTCCTTATCACACCCAAACAGGAGCCAGAGCTTGAGTGACCAGGAGATGGCAACAGTGCTTTGCTTCTTGGATAATACTTTTCTGCAGACAGCAGGAGCATTTGAGCCCAGGAACAATCAATGGCATTTAAGGATATTTGACGGAAGGATTGGGGGACGGGAGGGACAGGCTGGCATTTGACGGCAGTGTGAGCATTGGCAGAGCTGGCTGGGTTCCCAGCTCCCAAAGAAGGAATAAAACTCCCAGGCCTTTGATGGGAAGAAGAACTTTACAAGGGTTGTAAAATGGCACTGCCGGACGAGTGGAATTGATAACCCCCTGTTTCAGATCAGCAAAGCTGATGTTCCCACAGTGGTACTCCCATTGAGACATATAGCCTTTGGTTTAGTGGTGCTTGTAGGTTAGAGCGGGCTTTATCACTGATCGTGTTTCAGTGGTTCATGCTTTATTTACCATGTTCGACAGGTTCCTTGTACAATACCAGAGCCAAATCCTTCTCAGTAATAAGGACACCTACCTTTTATATAGCTCTTTTCATCAGCAGATCTCAAAGTGCATTACAAAGGAGGTCAGTATCATCATCCATATTTTACTGATGGGGAAACAGGCAGAGAGCAGTGACACGACTTGCCCCAGGTCACCCAGCAGGTGTGTGGCAGAGTCACCTGACTACGGTTAGGCTGCTGGTGTGGTAAAGGCACAGCCTTTCATGCTGAACAATGTTTTCTCATATTTTCTCATTGCCCTGAACAGCTTACAGTCCAAATAGAGAAGACAAAGGGTGGAAGAAAGGAAAGATCATTATCCCCATGGTACAGGTGGGGAACTACACCACAGAGAGACTCAGTGACTTGCCCACGGTCACATAAGGAGCCAGTGGCAGAACCAGGCCTTAAACCTATATCTCCTGAGTTCTAGTTCAGTGCCTTCACTACAAGACTATCCTTCTTCTTGGAGACCTGGTGTATTTTAAGACTTCATGCATTTAGCAGTAGGGGCACAGGTACCCAAAGCTGGGTCAAGCAAGTCTGGGGGAACATGTTGCCTTATTGTAACTTCTAATGCAGCAGTAATAGCTCTGATGGTAGCTGGTATCTGTTAGACTCTTCCACTGCCCCTTTATTGGGGGACAGCCCAGCTTCCTTGCTGCAAAGGCAGCTCCCATGTTTGTGTTGAGATGCCACCTGCATCAGATGAGTCACATACACTGTGCTCTCTTTACTTATGGAGACTTTACTTATGTTCTTTCTTGGGCAGTTGTTCTCTTAGTTTAAAATAAAGGACAGTGGTGCTGACACCTTGTGCTTGCTCTTTATGACTGGCAAAGCATTGCTTGGCATTGTGTAAGCACCGCACAGACACAATTGTAAAATGACATTGGGTAGTCCGAGATACTATGGAACAAAAGGGGCTGGAATGGCAAATTCATGCTACAAGTGCGGGGCTGCACAGCTGAACCACGGCACATTAAGTGACTACAAAGAAAACACGTGAGCACTGAGTGGTACTGAAATCTCACGGAGCGGCGAATTCTCATTTCAAGTGGCTGGTGTCCTTGCTCTCCAGGTTACCTTCCAGGGATGCAGAGGAAAGGAAGATGAATAAGACCGCAATGTCAAGGAGAGAGTTTCACCTGTAGAGAGAGGAAGAGAAGCCATCTCATCGGCAGTTTCTATAGTGCAGGGGCATTGTTTGTCAGTTTCCCTCCGGCAGCTCCACTTGGCACTGTGCAGTTTCAATTCACTACCTTGCATTCACCCTTCATGATTTACTAAATCCCTGGGAGCTGCTGCTTCCCTCCTGGGCTCTTCCAAGGCAGATTTGGAGCATAGTGATGAGACAGCAGGGTCTGTTTGCGTTTCCAGTGAAACCTGTTAATAAAGGACACCAAAGGGACTGCTCTTTTCCTGGGTGCTATAACAGATGGCTGCATAATGCTGTGCAATTAATACACAGACACGCCTGCAGAGGCTGAGATTTTACTGCCTGTTAGGAGAGGTCTCTGCAGTTAGCAGGTGACTATTAGCACAAGCTTCCCTGTGCCTCTGCCTTTCTCTAGCACCCGCCATCCGAGGATCTTAAAGCCCTTGACAGATATTAGTGTCCCCAGTAAGGTAGGGAAGTATTAGCTGCCTCTCACAGATGAGGCCTTGTGAGTTGATCAAAGACACACAAGAGTTTGTGGCAGTGCTGGGAGTAGACACGGGGGGGGGGAATATAGGGAGATAGGCTGAGAGAGCGGTGATATCAAAACAGAGTTTGCTCAGTGGAGTCACTGCGTTGCTAGTCAGGTTAGTGAGACTCCTTGAAGCTCTCCCACAATTCCAAAACGGGCAATTTGAACTGGTCCCAGAGGTGGTGTTAGCACAGAATCCCCCAGAGCACAGGGCCCGGGCTGCCGGTGTCCACTGTCCAGTGTGCGCCGCACATACCCGGACGGAGGGGAATGAAGGCAAGAATTGGGGTGCAGATCTCCAGCTGACTCTTTTAAGTCTGTTTTTGGCCAGCACGAATGATGTCTTGGTTCAGCTGGATTGAGAGAGTCCCAACTGTGGAGCTGGTGGAGAATTTTCCAGTGCAAAGCTTTGGCATTGAAAATTGCAGGTTTGTCAAAACCCAAACTTTGTGCAGGAAGGAGCTAGTTTTGACAAAACTTTTGTCAGGCAGGTTTCTGGATGGTGTCTGTGGGGGCGCACATGTGCACGAGAATAGCACAGCGCTGTGTGTGTGTGCACATGCATGTGCTAGAATATCTTAGTGGCTACCGTACTGATGCGAGAGGTTCAGGTCCTTCAGTCTCTCCTGCTGGAGGCGTTTCACGTTTGTATAAATCAGGGGTTCTCAAACTTTTTTTTTGCTGGGACCCCCTTTGAAAATATTTCCAGCTGTGACGACCCCCCGACAAAAGTGATGACCCCCGCCAGACCGTGCCGTCCTTACCGGCATGCATGAGGGGCTGACAGCTCGCGACCCGCAGTTTGAGAACCCCTGGTTGATGATAATTGACTATTCATTGGGCAAGTAAGAGACTCCATAGTTCAGTCATTAGGTCAGCTGGAATGCAGGAGATCCAGGTTCAAGTCCTTCATCTGATTCAGGAAAAGCGGGAACTTGAGTTAACTTGCCTTAACTACTGGGCGATTGGCTCCTTGGGCATTGGCTGCTCTCTGGTTTTCTTGTGAAAAACTTAGAAAGGTCTTGGTTTCATCTTGATGCAGAAAGGGGAAATGTGTGAAATCTCAAATATGTTTGTGGGACGGGAAACCCGTTCCCCACCCAGTTGACACACCGTGGAAGTAGCAACTGGAACAGAACCCAGGGGTCCCGAGTTCGCAGTGGGAACGTGCCCACGTGAATGGGTCACATTAAAAACAACAAGGCTGAATCTCTGCAGTCCCTGAAACATCATCTGCAAGTCTGGGGAAGGGGGCGATGGAAGTGCTCAGTGATTTCACAGCCCTTGGTAATGAAGCTGCTTTGTGGGCCACTAGCTGTCCCAGGGACTCCGGAGATAGACCGTAACTGACAGGCAGGCAATTTTTGTCTCAATAGGTTGCATCTGTGCCTCTTCCCTTTCCAGCTCTTAATGTATGTTTTCAGGGCCACCCCACTTCCTCATTACAGCTGTCTCAGGAGGACCTTTTCAATTAGCCCATTTAGAGGTTCCCGAAAAAAAAAGCCTCTTATCTCTGAATTCTCTCTAAATTATTCACTGTGCTTATTTAGGCTAAACTCTGATGCCGAGGGGGAGTGGGCTGTGCAAAAGATCCCTGTCTCCTCGCCAAGTAACCTGGGGCATCCCCAGATCTTTCTAAAAACTTTGGCGTTATCCCACTTTTCCCCGGCCTGATCCCGCAGCCCTCCCAGTGACTCAGCCCCAGCGTGAACTCCATGCTCTCAGACTGACAAGCTCCCACGGACAGAGCCCCCTTCTCTTCATCCATGGAATAGGCACAATTGGGCAGCTACGGAGCAGGCTTCCCTTTGAAGCCCACCCCCCATTCCTAGGGGTGAGAGTGAAACACGGCCACGCTGGCTCCTTGGGGCCTTTGTCCAATTTCCCAAGGGGGATGGGGCAGAGGTTTGAACTGCTGTACATGGGATCAGGTGGCCATATAGCCATCAGGGGAAAGTAATCTTCTCTTGTCACTAAGCTGGGTTGGATTTAAACCAGCATCCTCAATGTATCTAGGTCAAGCCCTCCAATGAGAGGAACTGTAGGCCATGAGCCACATAGCCCTCCGGTGGATTTGCTTGAGAACATCATAAGAACGGCCATACTGAGTCAGAGTCACGTCCAGCCCAGTATCTTGTCTTCCAACAGTGGCCAGTGCCATGTGCTTCAGAAGGAATGAACAGAACAGGGCGATTACTGAGTGATCCATCCGGTCATCCACTTGCAGCTTCTGGCAGTCAAAGGCTTAGGGACACCCAGAGTATGGGGTGGTGTCCCTGACCATATTGGCTAATAGCCTTTGATGGACTTATCCTTCAGGAACGTCTCTAATTCTGTTTTGATCCCATTTATACTTTTGGCTTTCACAACATCCTGTGGCAATGAGTTCCACAGGTTGACTGTGTGTTGTGTGAAGAAGTACTTCCTATGTTTGTTTTAAACCTATGTTTGCCTGTTAAATTCATCAGGTGAGCCCTGATTCTTGTGTCATGTGAAGGGGTAAATAACACTTCCGTATTCACTTTCTCCACACCAGTCTGATTTTATAGACCTCTAGCATATTCCCTCCTTAGCTGTCTCTTTTCTAAGATGAACAGTCCCAATCATATTAATCTCTCCTCATATGGAAGCTGTTCATCCCCCTAAATCATTTTTGTTGCCCTTGAGGTCTTGTCCTTTCAAGCAACCTCTTACCTTCCAAGCTCACAAATTCCAGAGAAGCCACAGCACCAAAAGGGATAATCTTGCATTGACACGTGAACTGAGAACAACACAGAGGCACCTAGTCAGGGACAACCCAGCTCCTACCAAGCATTTTACGTACAGGGGAGTCACCCGAGAAAATTCTTCCGTGCAAATAAAGGGACAGTTGAGCTGTTTGGGGATCACTGGCGTATACATTAGCTAGTTTGCTACTGCTCCTGGGGGAGTCTTGGAGCACCGTGGGAGAGACTTTCTCTTCACAAGGGCTGGAAGCTGAAGGGACCAGTCCAAACCATGCCGTGGAATCGCTGATTTCAGTTGCAGTTATGCTACCCGGCACTTTCTAAATAAGGCCCCAATGGCCAGCTGTTCCAAAGAGCTCCACACCCACCAGTGTGCGATTTGCCCAAGGTCACACCAGAGATGGGGATTAAACTCAGGCCAGTCCCGTGCCTGCACCACAAAACCATCCCTAAGAACGTCACCCCCGAACCCTAGTTCTATGGGAGCAGAAAGCATTGGTTGGAACAACAAAGGCAAAGACCTGAATGCAAGGCAGACTTGGCTTATTTTCCTGGTCATTCGGGTCCACAAGGCCCTGTCCCATCTATAACAGCCTCCCGAAACCTTGTGGCCCTTTCTCCACGCTGCAGGGCCTGCTGACGTGACAGACTGGGGGTAAGTCTGTGTCAAAGGGTGAGCTCCATTTTATTTGATGGCCACCATTTTGATTGTCACCTTCGCTCTGGATTGGAGCCTCCATGTTGACGAAGACATCCAGGCGGGGTTGAGAGCCTGGCTAACCTTGACAAGGCCAGTGTATTTGAGACACTGTCCTGCAAAGGGCTGGGACACCTTGGAGAAGTCTGGCAATGAGAGAGCTCTCAAGGCCCTTTCATTCTGTTTTCTCTCAGATGCCAGCCCATCCACATGAACGGTCTACACAGAAGCCTGGCTGGGGGAAGGGGCGGCAGTTCCTCTGTCGGGACACATGGCCACAGGCATTCAGAAGGAGCACTGTCTGTGAAGGACACTGACCACTGCCACGTGCAAGCAGGATAAGCCAAGAAGATAAGACAGGCTGCTTGATCTCAGGACACTGGCCCGGCCTCTGACTCACGAGAGGGCTAAGATCAGACTGCATTAAAGGAGGTGCGTTTAGGGCTGTTTGTTATAGTCCAGAGACCTGTGATCTCTGGCGCTTTCCTGAAGGGGTTAATGGAGATGCACAGTGTGCCCACAGCAAGGGGAGAGCATGCACAAGCAATGGGGTGGGGCAGGCACAAGTTCTGGGATCTGAGGCAGCTGGACTGTGGGGACCCGCTGCCCAAGAAGGGTGTCAGAGACAGGATCTGCCCCTGGGAGAGTGCCTGAGCGACCCAGAGCTAGGCCATAGGGACTGGTCACGGCCCAGACCCAGGGGGTTTAGCAGCACATGGGCTCCAGCAGCTGGGTTCACTCACACAGGCAGAGGGGGGCCGACCCAGCTGCCTGCCAGCCCCCCGCTCTCGGCTGGAATACGACATTGTATTTATCAAATCAATACCTGCCTCTGTAATGACACTGAACTGGGTCCGAGGGATCCAGCCAGACCCTTCATTTCCATAGTGCTTTTGTAATTAACCCCTTGGTGGCTGCACCTGGGCCGCCTCACCGGCACGAGAAGGACTGAAAGTAATATTATTATTTATTTGTATTATCATCACGCCTAGGAGTCTCAGCCCCGAACCAGGAACCATGATGCTAGGCGCTGTGCAAACACAGGACAAAAAGACAGTCCCTAATCCATTCTCCGGCCACCCCAGTATCCTTGTTCCCCATCCAGTGCCCTAACCGCTAGGATGTGCTGCCTCCACTGGCCATGGCACCCCCGAAGCTGTTCACCCCGCTGCTGCTGGGGAGCAAGACAGCCTGATTCTCTTCCTGCTCCCATGGCTGTAACTCAAAAGTAACTCCGCTGCAGGCAATGGAGTTAAACTGCGGTGAGAGGAGAATCAGGCTCGACTCCCAACCCCTTGGGGACTGCAGAGGGGTTGACAGTCAATGGGACTCATGTTCTAAGTTACTTAGGCACTGCTGAAGATCCTAGCCAGGGATACTAAGGCCTGAATTTTCAGAAGGGCTCAACGCCCCCGATCAGGGCCAGGATCTCAAAGTGCTCGGTATTTGGGGTGCTGCTGAAAGCTTGTCTGAAAATCTAGCCTCCAGTGTCCCAATGGGAGTGTCTGGAAGCTGAGCACACCTGAAAATTTGGCCTTTATTTAGGTGCCTAAATGAGAACCGAGCCTTTCGGAGAATCTGGCTTTGATCGCGCACCCCAAGCACTTGGAAATCTGGCCCGAAGGCTCTGATCCAGAGTGCCAGGAAGTCAGTGGGAGCCTTTACATCGACTGCTTTGTGGGCTTTGAATCGGGCCACAATTGACTTGCCTGAGATCACACACGTGGTGTATAAGGGAGAAATCAAACCCACATGACCCATCTCAGCTCCCTTCCTTAGCCACAGAGCCACCTCTCTCCTGCTTTGCCTTTCTTCCAAGCATCTGGCCAACTTTTCCTTTGTCCCTTAGGGGACATCTACAGCAGCTGGCGGAGTGATTCCCAGCTCAGGCAGACGTACCCACGCTAGCTCTGCTCCAGTTCGTGCCTAAAAATAGCAGTGTGGCCAGGCCAGTACGGGCAGCCAGAGTCCAACCCCGCCCGACCCCTGGGGATATACTGAGGTGGCTAATTCGAGTTGCCACCAATGATGCTGCAGCCACGCTGCTATTTGTAGTGTGAGCAGAGCTAGCACATGTACGTCTGCCCAGGCTGGGAATCACATCTCCTAGCTGCTGTGCAGATATACCGTTGTTTTAGTTCCCCTTCCTATCCCAATTTTGCTGCATGCACCAGGAGGGTCTGCCTGCCTGCCTGCGCGCTCCAGTGTGGGACATTGCTTTGCTTCTCTTTCATTTGCTGACATTCCTACTCTCTCGTTACCATCTTCTACTGCTAATACTAGGTCGCTGAGCGGCACGGATGTCAGGGCCGGGCTTTGATAGACAGGATGATTCCTGCCCCTCTAACACCACACACCTCGAGTTTCATAGAATCATAGAATCATAGAATATTAGAGTTGGAAGGGACCTCAGGAGGTCATCTAGTCCAACCCCCTGCTCAAAGCAGGACTAACCTCTGCTATATCATCCCAACCAGGGCTTTGTCAAGCCGCAGCTTAAAAACCTCTAAGGATGGAGATTCCACCACCTCCCTAGGTAACCCATTCCAGTGCTTCACCACCCTCCTAGTAAAAAACTTTTTCCTAATGTCCAACCTAGACCTCCCTCCCTGCAACTTGAGACCGTTGCTCCTTGTTCTGTCATCTGCCACCACCGAGAACAGCCTAGCCCCATCCTCCCTAGAACCCCCTTTCAGGTAGTTAAAGGCCGCTATCAAATCCCCCCTCACTCTTCTCTTTTGCAGACTAAACAAGCCCAGTTCCCTCAGCCTCTCCTCATAAGTCCTGTGCTCCAGCCCCCTAATCATTTTGGTTGCCCTCCGCTGGACTCTCTCCAACTTGTCCACATCCTTTTTGTATTGGGGGGCCCAAAACTGGACACAATATTCTAAATGCGGCCTCACCAATGCCGAATAGAGGGGAATAATCACTTCCCGTGACCTGCTAGCAATGCCCCTCCTAATGCAGCCCAATATGCCATTGGCCTTCTTGCCAACCAGGGCACACTGCTGACTCATATCCAGCTTTTTATCCACCGTTACCCCCAGGTCCTTTTCTGCAGAGCTGCTGCCCAGCTCGTCGGTCCCCAGTCTATAGCTGTGCATGGGATTCTTTCTTCCTAAGTGGAGGACTCTGCACTTTTCTTTGTTGAACCTCATTAGATTTCTTTTGGCCCAATCCTCCAGTTTGTTTAGGTCACTCTGTATCCTATCCCTACCCTCCAGGGTATCTACCACTCCCCCCAGCTTAGTGTCGTCCGCAAACTTGCTGAGGGTGCAATCTACCCCATCCTCCAGATCATTAATAAAGATGTTGAACAAAACCGGCCCCAGGACCGACCCCTGGGGAACTCCGCTTGTGACCGGTTGCCAGCTAGACATGGAGCCATTGATCACTACTCGTTGAGCCCTATGCTCTAGCCAGTTCACTATCCATTTTATAGTCCTTTCATCCAACCCATACTTCTTTAACTTGCTGATAAGAATACTGTGAGAAACCGTATCAAAAGCTTTGCTAAAGTCAAGGTATATCACATCCACCGCCTTCCCTACATCCACAGAGCCAGTCACCTCATCATAGAAAGCAATCAGGTTGGTCAGGCATGACTTTCCCTTGGTGAATCCGTGTTGACTGTTCCTGATCACCTTCCTCTCTTCCAAGTGCCTTAAAATGGATTCCTTAAGGACCTGCTCCATGATCTTTCCAGGGATTGAGGTGAGGCTGACCGGTCTGTAGTTCCCCGGATCCTCTTTCCTCCCTTTTTTGAAGATGGGCACTATATTTGCTTTCAATAGCTACTGTTTCAAGCCACCTTTTCTGGTGTCTCTTGAACTTCATGGAGCTTTTGAATCCCAGCATAAATCTTCTCAATTAGACCCTATTCTGATGCCTTCCCCACTTGGGTTCCCTTTAATTATTTACTGCACTTTTCTTTCTCTCCCTATCCTCAGTTTCTTTCAAGTGATTATCTTCTTCCATTTCCCTTCAGCTGTGACTCTCCCAGCTTTGCTGCAATTAATGTTCTTTCTACTGAGTTGTTTTTATCGCACCCGGCCTTTTGCTCTCTGCAAGATCTCTCTGTTCATGCAGCTAGCACAGCAGGACTTTTCACATAGCTTCTCTGGCCTGCCTCGTAGTTCTTTCTTGGGATCTTCTTTGTTTTCCTACCCCAACCAGTTTTTCTTCTTGGTCTCTTGGGTTTCTTCATGGCTTTTTTCCTCATCTATGCTACATTGATGGAGCATCTATTCTATTCTATTCTATTCAGGTTCTTATACTACTTACAGATCAATGTCTGCTCTTCACCTATCCTTTCTGTTCTGAATTCTTGTACTCCCAGGGAACTGAGTTAAAGTCAAGTAACTTTTCTCCTGAAGCTACCCAGGATTGTTAATGTGCAACAGATTCTCCATCACTGGCAATTTTTAAACCAAGATAGGATTTTTTAAAAAGATATTGTCTGGTTCAAAAGGAATTATTTTGGGGAAGGTCTCTGCCCGGTATTATGCCAAGTATCAGACTAGATGATCACAATGGTCTCTTCTGGCCTTGGAAGTCTATGAATCTAGCAACAGCATTGGATTTGTCCTCAGCAAAACAGCCTGTTTACTTTGGGCCCTGTGAAATAACACAACCAACCGTGCTCCTTTTCTTGGCAATCCCAGTCAGGTAATGTTCCCACTAGAGATGGTCAGAAAATGAGTTTTTCCTCCTGGAAAATTTAGACCAAAATGTGTTTTCATTTTGGTCAAAATTCTCAGTGGAAAAGTTTGACTATTTGTTGAGAAAAAAAGGGTTAGCTACACTAGCTGGTCTAGTGGGAGTTCATGTCTGGGAGGTGGCTATGTAACCTCACATCCACTGAGATATTTATTTGGAGACAAAAAGAATGAGCGTGGCACCATTCTACAATGTCATGGGCTTTTTGTTCGTGCTTACCTTAATCCTGCAGAGTTCTACAGGAATTGTGACAACCACTGAGGACCACCCATCTCCTGTCTTATTCACAACGGGTAAAATTCACCCCTGTACAGAGGCCTATGCACCACTTATGCTTACGTCCTCTGAAAAAGCTTTGCCAGTGAGACTTAAGGAGAGGACTTGTGTTGCCCTTCAGTGATGTCAGCAGGATCAGTTGGAGAGTAAGGCCTGGTCAACACTGGGAGCGCTATGCTAAATGGATGTGGGAATACTGGCAAGAAAGAGCCACAGAAAAAATTCAAGGGCTGAAGAAAATGCTTTCCAGTGAGAGACTTAAATTACTCCATTCTGTAAAGCTTATCAAAAAGAGGACTGCATGGTAACTTAATGGCAGTGTATAAATAACCACACAGGGAGAAAATACTGGGTAATGAATGGCTCTTTAATCAATCAAGAAAAGGCAGAAAAAGAACCAAGGGTTGGAAGCTGAAGTCAGATACATTTCACTGAGAAATTAGGCACAAATATTCAACAGTGAGGGTGATTAACCACTGAAACAAACTCCAAAGGGAGGTGGTGGATTCTCCACCAAATCAAGACTGGAAGCCTTTCTGGAAGAGATGATTTAGCTAAACACACGTTATTAGGCTAAACACTGGTGACTTGGTGAAATTTAATGGCCTGTGTTAGCCAGGAAGTCAGACTAGATGATTTAATGGTCCCTTTTGGCCTTAAACTCTATGAATCTATGAATGCCTGTGTACTCATGTTGGGGTTGGTCCTGTTTTGAGCAGGGGGTGGGACTAGATGACCTCCTGAGGTCCCTTCCAACCCTCATCTTCTATGATTCTATGATTATACTGGCAAAGTGCTCCTAGTGCGGACGCAGCTATACTGGAAGTACTGCACTTTTGCTGGGATAGTTTTTCTGGCGTCCCATCGAGCCAAACAAGCTACACGGGTAAAAGCACCATTTTGCCAGTATCAGAGCAGCTCCACTTTTGTACAGTGCAAAAGTGCAATGGGATCCATGGCCTAGGCACTACCACAATACAAACAATAAATATATTTAGGGGCTTTTATCGGCACAGCTGTGTCAGTCAGCGCTCACGCCTTCTCACACCCCAACTGACATAGCTATGCTGGCTGAAATCTGTAATGATACTCCTCATTCTACTTATCTTGACTAGATACTTAACATGGTCACGGGGACCAGATATCTGCGTGCCCCACAATCCCTCGTGTGTTTATCCTCACAATCCTCGCTGTGAGGCAGGGAAGTGCTGTTCTCCCTTTTGTACAGAAGGGGAAACCGAGGCACAGAAGGGTTACGTGACTTCCCCAAGGCTGCACAGTGAGTCAAAGTGTGGGCTAGATCCGAATCTCTCTGATTCAGGCCTTGCCTACACAAAAAGGTGGTACTGCTTTAACTCTCCTGGTAGAGTTAATGTGGTACCATCGCCTAGTGTGAATGGTCCCAGACCAGTATAATGGTGTTTATCCCAGAATGAGGGAGACAAGGTCGGTGAGGTAATATCTTTTATTGAACCAACATTTATTGGTGGAATGGACAAACTGTCGAGCATTCCAGTATATCTGTTCACTTATGGGAAGAAGAAAAAGCTATGTGGCTATAAGGCACTTTTAGAGTGGTACATATCCACCCTCATGGTTGTACAGCTATATCAGTACAAAATCACACCACTAACTGACTCAGTTATGCTGGTACAAAACCTGTGCGTAGTCCAGGCTGTAAACCCTGCACTATCCACTAGACAATGCTGCCTGCCTTCCCATTATTTATGTAGACGCAAGAGGTGTCCCCTGAAATCTAACTGAAGTGTGTGTTTGAGAACATTGAGTCAAAGCACTGCCCTCCACGGCTGATCCAGCACTCCAGCCTAATAACGCTTTGTGCTAAAGTTGGGTATTTCCCCAGAGATGCGGCGCGTGGAAGCTGCCGCAGTGAAAATGCTGCAAGAGGCCCAGGCGCTGTAATATTCAAGGTGCACCTGGGTGGAAGAGCTGGCGAGCCAGTTTCTCTCTGATCTCATTTGCTTTCGAAGGCTGCCTGATCAATTATTCAGTGCTGCAGCCATGCCAGGTGGTTATAAAAAGATAACTGCCGAGCGCAGGGCAAGGTGCCCACTCTGGGGACACCGGCTCTCTGTCTGTCTGGGCTCACTTTCCCTGCGTTTGGTCTGTTCTGCTTCCGAAATGCACACAGAAGAGGAATGATCCATGAAGCAGTTTCTTCCCATGAGAGGGCATCTGCTCCCGCTCAGTGGAAGACATAGATGTCAGTGACAGCAGCACAGGGAAAAGAGAGCAAGAGACGTTTGCAGAGAGGCAGCGTGCGGCGTAAATGAGAGCGAGATTCAGCGAAACACAGTCAGGCTCCCCCCCTGGGCGTCTCGTGAGCCTAATTTTGCTGAATGAATGCCAGCAAAGTTGTGTGTGTTTTCTTTCCCTTCCTCTTTCCCCTGAGATTCCAACAGCAGCTCAGAGAAAGCGCTCTTAACTCTTTACCTCCAGGCAGCCCGACCGCCATCCCGGTGGGGCTGATTGCTAGGTGCTGCACATAAAAGAAACACCCCCATAATGCAGCAGTCCCCGCTCCCCAGATTTCTCTTTCATGGAGGTGCCTGGTCGGGGGGGGGGCAGCTGCCATTCACTGTGCACACGTGTCTCAGAGAGGCCTGGCTGGGTTAGTTGGGGAGTAGGAAGGTGTGATTTTTATCCCAGAGGACATGTCTACACTAGGGGAGTTTCAGTGGTATCGGAATACCGGTGTCCTGTACCAACAAAGCTCTCCTAGCGTGGACGTAGCGATAGCAGCAAAGCTGTGCTTTGTACTGGTATGGGAAAACCAACCCCATGAGCAAACCATGCTGTGCTAGTAAATGTGCAGCACTGCGTCTGCACGAGGGACTTCTGCCGGCATAGCTGTATTGGTCAGGAATCTCACCTCTTCACCCTGACGGACATAGCTATGCCGGCAGAAGTTTGTAGTGTAGACGTAATCAGAGAATCGCCCTCTTCCTCCCCCACCCGTCCACGGATAACAGCTGGGTTCTCACTTCAAAATCCTTTTCTTGGTTACAAAGGAGAGATCGGAACCAAACCCGCTGGATCGAAACCCTTCATCACTGGGGTGTCCAGAGTGACCGGAGAGCAAGTGTGAAAAATTGGGACCGGGGATAGGCGCCTATATAAGACAAAGCCCCAAATATCAGGACTGCCTCTATAAAATGGGACCATCTGGTCACGCGAGGGGTGGCTGAAATTCTAACCCAGATCCATGTTCCACGCCTGGCTTCTCTTCTGTATTGGGGCAAATGCTCTTTCGGGCCAGTTGACTTTTCTCCTCATCCCGTTCCCTGTTCTCACGCTGCCAAGTTATGCCTGACCCTGGGAGCTGCTAAACCCTGACCTTGTCCGCTGCTGACAGTGGAAGTTGGGGCAGGGTCTCGGCATCTTGCAGGATCCAGCCCTCACAGCATAAAATCTTTGGCCCAGGGACTTTGTCTTTTTATTTGCAAAAGGCCTGATTCTTTGGCCCTTACTTCTGTTAGTTTCAGGCCTGCCCTTCCTTCATCCACACCCTGCCACTCTCTGGTGCTGAAGGAGGGAGCGGGTGCGCTGGAGACCCAATCCCATTCATTGCAGAGGGCTGCCCCCCTGTGCTTACCCTGGCACCCTGGCATATCTTCCATCTGCAGGCGATAGTCTTGCAAGCACTTGCAGGATCCAGGCCCACATCTGGGCATATTCAGAACAGGCCTCTGCTAGAAGCCAAGGGCCAAGATCTTGCCGGCCGGCCGCATGTGGCGCAACCCCCTCAGATTGTGCTCTTGGCTACCCAGGGACATCAGGAAGCAGAACCTTCACCCCTCAATGGCCCTACACATCCTCTCCAGACCTTGGGTTCCGGGTGTGGAGTGGCAAGCAGGCGCTACACATCTCCGACTCCCCCCCACGTGCAGGCGGGCGAAGAGTGGTGGGGACTGGCTGGAGCCCTGGCTGTGCTCTCCCTCCAACGTGCCAGCCAGTGCATTCGAGCCAGCGCGGCGGGAGGAGAACAGTAATTTGCAGCAGCAAGGAGAGACCAGGGGAGTGGCACTGCTCAGCACCCGCCAGGTTGATGGCATCGGACACTAAAGGGGCTGAGCCAGCAGAAGCCCCTGCCAAGGATGAGCACCGAGCGCCCTGATGCCAGCTGATCTCTCCACCCTGTCTGGCTGTCACACACACAGCAGGGTTAAAATGGAATTCTTCCAGGTCCCTAAAGGAGCAATTAGAGGGAAGAAGGGGGAAGGCTGGCTGCTGTGCTGAAGCTAGCTCGTTAGGGACGCTCAGTTAAATACACTGGGCCAATTTTGTCCTGGGTGTAGCCCCACTAAGTCGGCGGAGCTAAGCTAGGGGTGAGTTTGGCCCCTTGTTTATTTTGTGTGGGGCTGGGGCCCAGTCTATGCACACTAGGCCTCACGTCTGTAAATCCCAAGACCTCAGAAGCAGCCTGGGGGATTCCCCAGGCTCGCTGTCACCCCCGGGGTGATTTGTGCATGCTTTGTCTGAGAAGACGGGGGCCAAACCCAAGTGTCTAATCCTGTTCTCTCCCCGGGGGGATGCCTTGCGATGGAGTGTGCACACCACGCCGGCAGAGAAAGAGTTAACGGGAGCCCGAGAGCAATTAGCACACTCAGGTGCACCTGGAGGGTGGGCCAGGCCCAGTTAAGGGTCCGGCTCAGCTGAGGTGGAGCTGGCAGGCTGAATTAAGGCTGTGTGGCTGCTGAGGGGAATAGGGTGACTGAAAAAGGAAGGACTTGAGGGCAGTAGAAGAGAGGCAGGAGCGAGAGCAGGTGTTGGCATCCTCTCCTGGGATGGGAGCTCTGGCAAAGGGCCGGGAGAGACACTAGGAAAGGACAGGAGAGGAGCATGTTCCTGTGGTGGGCCTTGCTAAGAGAGCTAGGCACCATGGAGGTGCCTGGGGTGGGGGAACAGAGGTAGATCACCCCAGAGAGCCTGGGGAGAGGCAGACAAGGAGCCAGGCCTCGAGCGAGAAAGCCCTGGGCGGCATTGCTTGGTGCCAGAGCAGGGAAGAAGTCTGCAGAGCCTGGCCTGGGGGGGAAGGGTCTGGGTTCCAGCCCAGGAGGCCTGTGGCAGTCGGCTAAGGCCTGCTCCCTCAGAATCCCGGATGCCTCCTGGCCCCTGGGGAGGGTGGTGTGAAAGCCCCCCTAATGCAAGGGGCGTCTGGGCTCTGGAGCCCGGCGTTGGGCTGAAGACCTGCTGTGAGGTGGTGGTTTTGTGGCACACTGTTACCCCAGAAGGGCTGGGACTGAACGTGACACGGGCCGAGTCGTGAGAGGAAACAGCCCAGGCTGGAGCGGCTGTCAGCAGTGCTGGAGGGGAGCCGGTGATGTCACGCCAGCCAGGAGGGGACACGCCAGCTGGTGAGTCACTCTCCTAGATGCTTATTGACATTTGGCTAGATTCTCCCGTGGTGTAAATCCGCTTTGCTCCATTGAGTTCAGTGGGCCAACGGCACTGATGTCAGCATAGCTGGGCTGATTGACGCCAGCTGGGGATCTGGCCCAGTGCACTCTGGTTTATCTGCTTTGCTGGGTTAGCTAGCTGCATATATCTGCCATGTGTGACAGGCCTGATCCTGTGGGGTGCTGAGCCCTTCACATCAGTGGGAGTTAGAGATATTCAGCCCTGCTCAGGATCAGGCACTGATCTGTTCTGGTAAAGGCTGTACGCCTGATGCTCCAGTCACTCACTCACACCTGTGTTCACGCCAGCGTCACTCCTCTAATCGCCGTGGACTCACTCCTGACTGCGGAAAGGCAGACCCTATCCCTGCAGTGTGACTGGGATGAATTCCCGCAGGTCCAGTGCCCTCAGCTAGCCGTGTCGCAGAACCTTGCTCCAGGGGGAGAGAGCAGTCATCTCGGCCCAGATGGCATGGGTGGCGCAGGTGCCGGGATTCTTTGGGGACGCTCAGTGCTAGTTAGGAAACCCTCTCTGCAGTGATGCCAAGGCCCCAGGTTTGATTCAGCGACCACCTCAGTTCATCTGGAGCTGGTGCACTGCTCATTTCATTGGCTGTGAATGCGTGCTGGATTTCTTGCTTTAGAAACTGGAGTGGGAAGGAAATTCAAGTGTATTTTTCATGCACAGCTAGGAAAATCCCTGACTAGCACAAATCACCTGGTATCCTGGTTGGCTAAAGGCTCTGAGATGACACTCTTTTTCCGGTTAGAGTTCTGCTTACCTGCCCTTTCTGGGTTGTATCATCCTAGCATATCGCTATACGTTAGACCTAATAATAACATGGGCGTGATGATGACAGTAGGACTGTATAGCTGCTGCCACGACCGTGTCCTATTGACTGTGTGTTGCAGGGGGTTGAGGTTCTTGATAAAATTCACTGGTTCCAGTAACTTCGCTCCAGCCACAGCTCTGTGAATACATGACTCTCCGCTTTCGCTTTTTTTAAAAAGTCCCTAGCTCTCATGACTGGAGAAAATCTTAAGAATGGGAGGAAGGAGGGCCCAGTGAGTGGAGCATGAGCTTGGGACACCTATGGTCTTGCTGTGTGACCTAAAGCAAGTCACTTAGACCCAGATCCACAAGGTCTTTACGGCTCCTAACTTCCATCGCCATCACTGTGGATCTGGGCTTTAATGACTCTGTTTCTGAGTTCCGCCTCTGCCCAGCGGGGTCGGAGCACTGTCCTTCCTTGGGAAGAGAAATGCATTGACGATTGTGAGGCGCTCAGGTATGATAGTAATGGAGATCCTACAAGTACCTTGGGTAGAATCTGGCTCTAATGCACCCTGAAGGCTCAAAACCCAGATGGTGAAGAAAACACCCCCCCTGCACATTTTAAAAACAAAACCCTCCTTCTGGGGGCCCGACTCCTAGGTTTTGAACATTAGGGGTTGGCAATAGTGGAAGATCAGACATTAATTGACTGTGGTAACATCTGCTCCAGGAAGTGTGGAGGGAGAAACACTGGCCAGCTCTTGATCCCTCCCCAAAATGGCTCCACCCAGAGAATGGGGACAGCCAGGGTTGGATCCTGCCCATAAAAAGCCCCTTCCTCTGCAACACAGGGCTTCAGCTCCCTCCAGAGGGGCTGAGAAGGAGGGTGGGGAAAACACTGAAAACTGTAATTTGAAATCAGGCTCTCTGTGTATGTCTACACTGCAACATAAACCCAGGCTTGAGTCCAGGCTCCAGCCTAACCCTCACTTACATCTACACTGCAATGGCGCTAACCCGGGGCTTGGACCCAGGGTTCCAGGATTCTGGAGGGTCCAAGCTCGAGTTAAGCCAGGACCCAGAGTCCGAGCCCTTTTGCTTTGCAGTGTAGACGCAGCCCCGCTTGACTCGGGTCTAGGGAGTCAGCCAGAAGTATCCCACAATTTCATGGGACAACTTCCTTATCCCTCTTTATGCCAACAACCTGCAAACCGCTCTAGTGAAAATTCCCACCCCCCCTTTGCAAAAGGCGGCAGCTCAGGTCAGCGTTGACCCTTTCTCTTCTGGCCACCGATCTGCAAGCGCACTGTCAGAGAGCCTCCTGGGTTCGCAACGGAGAGTTTGCCTTTGGCAAAGTGAGCTGCTTCAAACCTCCTGTAATGTGCAGGGCGGGCAGTAAAGCTTTCCCACAGTGCACCACAGTTGTAGGGCTAGAGCAGCCCTGGGTGGGGGAAGCGGGGGTGGGAGGGACTCTGGGATAGTGTTACTTTGACTCGGATCGGCGCACTGCAGTGGGGGCACCAGAGCCCTAGGTTTGAGCACAGGCTAGAAAGGCCTTACCGTAGGGTTAAAATACAACATAGATGCTCAAGCCCTAACACGGGTCAGCTGACTGGATTCCCACTAATCCTGGGCTTCCACTGCAGTGTAGACATAGCCTAATAGTCAATAGTGGGTGTGTCTCCATTTAAACTGATACAGTGGCACAGCTCAGTGCTTCAGTGTAGACACAATGATGGGAGAGGTTCTCCCAGCGGCATAACTAATCCACCTCTCTGCGAGGAGGTAGCTAGGTCAATGGAAGAATTCTCCCGTCAACCTAGCACTGCCTAGACAGGGACTTAGGTCAGCTTAACTACGTTGCTCGGGGTGTGGATTTTTCACACCCCTGAATGATATAGGTGGGTTGATTTTTCTAGTGTAGACCAACCCTTACTCTCAATGTCCAGAAGGCTCCTTGGCATTGGTACCAGCGTTGGGTGCGTGAAAAGAGGGATGCCTGGTAGCTAATTTCACAATCTTACTGTAATGCCAGGCTGCTTCCTAATCCTCTTCATCCCTTAGCCCTTCTCTTTTGCTCTTTGAATCCTCTAAGCGTAACAACAGAGCATGACTGTCCAGAGCGGTCAAACGGGGCATTGTGGGATAACTCCCAGAGGCCATTAATGTCGAGTTACATTATGCTCTGTCTACACTCATGCAAAATCAACTCAATAAAATCAAATTAGGCGCTATGCCACTTGTGGAAATGGTTTTATTTCGTCGACTTTTGCCGCAGTTTAAGTCGACGGAACTGCAGTACCAGTGTAGACGCAGGCTTTTGGAGATCGACGTAAGTGACGTTACGTCAATCTCCGTTGCCAGTGTAGACCAGGCCTGTGTGTGTGTGAATTCATAAATGGTTGAAATCCTTGCATGGAAGTGCTTATTGTCTCCTGAGGTTTGCAGATAATGGAAATTTCCAAGAATAGCAGGCGGTATTCCTCTGCTAGTGTGCACCTAGCAATGCCATTCCTTGCTTTAATATGTTCCCTCTGAGTACCTTTTCAGAATTTTCTCAGAAACTTCAGGGTATTTATTCTATACAGTAGAATAGAGCCCAGGAATGGGGCATCAAAGATCTGGGTTCCATTTCCAGCTCTGCGGCTGGCTGACCTTGGACAAGTCATTCCTCTGCTCTGTGCCTCAGTATTCCCATCTGTAAAATAGGGATATTGATCTCCTTTGTAAAGGGCTTTAGGATCTACTGATAGGAACTAGGGTTTATTATCAATGAATCATTTCACAGTGGCATATAATTCAGTGCAACCCTGCATTGTGCTGTATTATTTGGGGGAGGGAGATATCCTTGTTACGTAATGTAGGGTTACCATGTCCCACCCATTGGGGGGTGGGGCTTATCTACTGCTAACCCATCTGTGACCCGTCCGTGCCTAGTAGCCAACCTGTAAATGCCAAGGTCAGGGCAGGCTGCAAAAGGAGAGCAGATTCTCCCAAACTGGTGACTAACATTTCAGTTAGATTCACCGAGTCATGAACAGTGTTCCTGATTTCCCACACTTGTTATCAGGAAGCTACAACAAGAAATGCTCAGCCCCCCTTATTGCATTTCAGTCTCTGGCTCCCAGTCAGCAACTAGGTCCAGTAAAGAGATACGTTATTTAAAACTCTATTCCCTTTATCAAAATGTTCTTCTGATCCCCAAAGGATCAGCCATATTACAGATCAATACAAGTTTGGATCTTACCCAAAATACCACGCTGCCAGCCAATCCTTAATAATAAACCTTTAGTTTTAGTTACATACATCTTCTTTCTTTCTTCTTGTAACTGATTGCTTTGACCATTTAACATCTAAGTGACTATAAAGTCCATATATATCAGATCCTCAGCAGAATTGTGGAGTTGGCAGGCTTGTACAGTCCCTCTGGTGCACATCCAGTACCTGGAGGGTCTCAGTCCTTTATTTCACAGCTTCAGTTGTAGATGAGCGGATCCAGAGGTAGGAAGCAGGAACGAAGACAAGATGGAGATGGTGAAGCACTGGTATGCCATGTGGCTTGTTTCAATCAAACATAAGCTCACAGCACGTGGGCAGGGAAAGGCATTTGCAGTCCCCCTGAGCACAGGTACGTCCCTACATGTCCTGATCATAGGTGCCGTACTGGCTTCTCTCTCCCTGAACTCATTGTAAAGATAAGAGCCCTCGATGAGTCATCAATGCTGACACTGATCTGCCTGGGGGCTGTAACCCAGAAATGACAGCTCAAGTTTGAAATACAAGGATATCCTGCATATTTAGAATTTATAACACAAAACTGATACATACATGTAAACGTGCTAATCAATCTTAGCGAATCATGACTTTTCCATCGGTACCTTGCGTGGCCTAGCCTATACGATATTTATTGCAATTCTGTAATGTTGGTGTCAGTAATATTATAAATGGTCCTTCCTAATGCAGACAGCGTCACACCTTCTTATTCCAGCATGGCTGAATTAAAAGGAAGGAGTGAAAAGTAAAAGACTCCCACAGTTGTTTGTTTTTCGGTGCGTAAATCCAGATGTTTTCAAGATGGTTTGATTCCCAAGGGCATTAGCTCAATAACGTGTGTGATTCTGAGCATCACCCCTATTATTATGACAACGTGCCGTCTCACATGGTTTTGTCAGCTGTTTGTTACAGCAGCAATGTCTTTGCCATAGAGCTAGTCCCGAGTTTTCAAATATCGAGTCCCCCCATTAGAAGATTAGCTTAAAAATGATGAGATTTAAAAAAAAAAAACAAAAAACAAATGTGGGGTTCTCAACGCTGTGGGGTTCTTTCCTCATTGCTGCTTTTATGCATGGGAGCCAATTACGCTGATCTCTCTGCACATAGCCATGGAATTGCGACATTCATGCTCTCCTATGGCCATAAGCCATGGAACCCCCAGCAAGCAGTGCACCCCGGTAAGCAATGGGGGCCTGGGGGTGCAGCTGGCACTGACATGGCTTGCCTAGTTTTGATCCCACATGCCCCGGACTTGATTTCATTGATGTAGAAGTCTGCTCCTTCACGGGCATGTTTACAACCTGGGTCACTTTTACCTCGCATGCAGTTCTGCCACCCTGCCTGCCCCGTGTCCTCGAGCCATCCCTACATTTGGACTAAGGATAAGCCATGGTAAGACAATAGCTGGGCGTGGCTTTGTCCCCTGCTAGCGTCTGAGCCATGCAAAGGGGTCTGTGAGCCAGCTACTGCCTGCAAGCTGTGGGAAAATGTCCTTTTTAGCTCAGGCAGCGAAGATGCTGTTTCTAGGTCCAAAGTTTCCCAGGGTCAGTCTCCACCCATGATCCAACCAGCAGCATCTCTGCACCTGCCGGTGAAAAATAACTGCCGGCTTGTTCCCCCCTCTGTCCTTCAGCTCCCCTTTCTTAGAGCCTGTGCCGATACTGTCAGATCAAACACAACGGGCTGGGAGGTACTGGGACAGGGACAGTGCTGTTCAAACTTCACTCTGATTGTGAGCTTCTCGGGAGGAGGATGGCTGCCCCAGACATCCCCTTGCTGTGTCTCGAGCAAGTACTACATGTCTCTTCAGTGCTTCTCATCAATCACCGTGCAGGGGGAGAGCAATCCCTCAAAACTGAACTAAAATCTTTACCCTGTAAAGCGGGCAGGGAACAGTGGGGACAGGAGAGGTCCCTTTGCACGTTAAAGTCACCCCAGGATGAGCAAGATGAATGTCCAAGCTTGAAAGGCAGATTCCACTCATTTGAATCTGCTGTCCTATTGTATGGAGTCTAGGCAGCCAAGCGATGGCCAAGCCTGGCCTTTCGGCTCTGCACGCGGACTCCAGGGTGAAATCCTGCTCCCATCAGCTTGAGAGAGGATTTCACCCACAGAATATTGGGCCCAAAAGGACTTCCCAGTAGGAATAGGGCAGGGGCTGGAGTGGAACGGCCAAAGAGAACACACATGAGCAATGTGACGTGGCATTCAGGCACGAGATTCTCTGCAAGACCTGGGCAAGGCTCGGCACGTCTGTCTGCCTAGGATGGAGCCATGCTTTCTCCTGGTTTTGGGTCAAGGGGAATCACGACCTGCCAGAATCAGCTGAGCCCATCCCAAACCGGGAGTGATGCTGCTAATATGACCCATGCAAACAGCTTGCTGGCTTGCAGGTTCATCGTTTGCTGTGTCTATGGGAAACAGCTTCCTTCCATGCTCCTTCAGTGCAAGAATGACAAATGCCCCTGCAAGATAAGAAGGGCCACACACACTGTAACATGGGCCCTTCTCCCCGATTGAATCCATGTGGCCAAGAAGGATGTTCTCAGAGCACATAGGAGCAACACACAGAGGCATCTCCTTTCCCTGCCAGCCACCTCTAGACTGATGTTTCATCTTTCCCAACATTAGGCAGTGCTATACAAGACCGATAAAGATCCTTCTTAAAGGGACAGCAGTCTGCCCACCGTGATCTTTAGTTTTGAACCAACTACAAAAAGTGACCATAGCACAAGTTTTTGCCTGAGTGTAGGTTGAAACGGCATACAGATGCAGTTTCCCTTAGTTTGTAATGATTTTCCATCCCTCTAATTTTAGACTAAGGGAGAAAACAAAAGTAAAACGTGTTTTGAGAGAGCATGACACGTATGTCTCCTCTTTAACATGCTGCATTAACCTCACCTCACAAGATGGCAACTACCTTCTGCAAATAGCAGTCTCGTAGACAGTGAGAGGTGCTATTTAGAGAAGAGAAAATATGAGTTATATACAACATGCAAACATTGCTGGGAAACGCTATTCCCATGAAAGTAAACTGTTTTCATTAAAATTAAAAAAATGATTGTGCCAGATGCTCAGAGGATGGAACTGGCCGTAGCTCTGACTGCAAAAGACCGATGTTAATTTCACAAGATGGGGCTCTGGGTCCATTGAAATTAGGCTCTGTTTCCTATTTTTATTTTTTAATTACAATCTAAATGTGAGGCCAGGCAGTGTCCCTGTAAATGCCTCTCTAGTGCAGAGATATTGCAGCCCCATTCCTCTGAGGCCCTTGTGATAACATGAAGCAGAAGACCAGCGGCTCCTCTGAAATTCCTGATACCTGTGGATTTATTCAGATCCTTAGCACTGTGCAAATGGATTTCTCCTCCCCCCCACCCCCTGCCACCTCCACCCCTTTGGTATAATTATGCTTTTAGCCGTCAGCCACAGATTGAAAATGCAAACCCTTTGTCTCTATGAGCAAGAACCTGGCAGTGCTAGAAAGAAATAAGCAATGGGAGGCAGGGAAAGTTAAATGAGCTACAAAGACTTTTTGTAAGAGATGCAAAGCAAAGCGGCCTGTGCACGTTTCAATCCCAAATGCTTTATAAACTTGTCCTACAGCAATGACCCAAACTCTTTTTGTTGCATTCAGTTACTGTGATAGATGACAGCTGGGGAGGGGAGGAGGCACACAGGAGCTGCTGTCTTCAACTGATGTTTGCTGCTAGAATAACCTGCGGAGAAATATGCTGAGACCTCTTGTGTGTTGTGATGCTGCCCACTCCCCGCCTGGCTTCTCTCCAGTCTTTAGCTTCACTATGTATTGATTGGCAGGTTCCTAGAGTCACTCCCCTCCCGGGGACTGGACTTCAGTCATTCAGGGCTAAGGGACTGGAAGAACCACACCCACTGTTGCCAAGTGCTAATCTGAGTCTTCTGGAGCACCCAGATGTCACCGTTTGGCTGGATTTTGGACCCTTCCATCCTTCCCCTGCGACTTCATCCCTGTGCATCCCAGTCTAATCCATGGTATTGCTGCAGCACCAACTCCTGTAGCATCTAGGTGCTGGATATCTCTGCCTGAGGGATGGAAGTGCCCACGTGGGTGCTCTGTACCCAGGGCTATTTTATTTCACGTCAAGTTGGGTAGAACGGGGGTTGCGCTGAGTGTACTGCACCGGGCACAACGGGGCCCTGACTCTGACTGGGCTCTCAAGGGGCTATCATGAGACCCGTGTTTGCTGTGCAACTGTCCTGGATCTAGGGTCATCACCTCCAAAAAGCAGAAAACCCCGATGCTGCCTGCCCTTAACCACACCCCTGATGCAGGTGGGGGGGCTGGTTCAAGGCCTCTTTGCCCCTTTCCTTCCCATGAGCCCCTTCACTCAGCCCCTCCCCAGGAGTCCCTGCCCCAGATTCCTCCCTGTGGGCCCATCCCACGTCCTGGGCCCTGGTGCTGAGCATTGCTGCTAACATGCTTTGGCAGATTGAGGGCCCGGCATGCAAAGCGGGGAGTCTGGTGCTGCGCCAGCTGTGTTCCCAGCCATGGGACGTGCATCCCGTAGCTGCAAGATCGCTGCACGGCTGCTGCTGTGCGTGCAGATTACAAAGCGAACGGGGGTCCCAAATGGCGGGGAGGCACCTTTTCACCTGCGGCCGGCAAGGCAGTACAAAAACCGGCCAGGAGGTGGCCTCACATAGGTCATGAGCGAGCAGAGCAACCCTTCACCATCCAGAAAGTGGTGGAGGGGGCTCTTCTTTCTGCGTACGTCTACGCCAGTGGCTCTCAACCTTTCCAGATGACTGCATCCTTTCAGCAGTCGGATTTGTCTTGTGGACCCTCAAGTTTCACCTCCCTTAACAACAACTTGCTTACAAAATCAGACACAAAACTACAAAAGTCTCACAGCCCACTGTGACTGAAAATGGTTTACAGTCTCATTTTTACCATATAATTATAAAAAAAAAAATCCAATTGGTTTCTTTACAGTTATATAGGCGAGGGCGCTGAGGTGGTAGCGAGAATTCTCTCTCTCTCAATCAGGTGCTTGGCTGGCTGGTTCTTGCTCACATGCCCAGGATCCAACTGATTGCCATGTGTGCGGTCAGGAAGGAATTTCCCCCCCAACCCCTCCAGATCTGACCTGCAGTTACCTTGGAGGTTTCTTGCCTTCCTGTGCAGCGTGTGGGTGTGATCATTCGCTGGGATCAGTTGGTTCTATTTCACTTACTCAATTCCCTTTCTTGGGCACTGATACGCCTCGGTCTGTCCTGTTCTCTGCCTGTGGCGCACAGCGGTTCAGCCTCCTGAGGGCTGTAATGTGCTGGGCTTGATGTGCAGGGGGTGCGTTCGACTAGATGACCCCTTGGTTCCATTTGGCCTGCAACTCCAGGACCGTGGGCACTGTGTGGCCTGAGCATGTACCCAGGGACTGCTCGTGTTTCTGAGACCCGGATGAGGCAGAGGCATGCTCGGCAGAAAGAAGGACTTTAGCCCTCCCTTTTGCCCTCTGCTTGCATCCCTTCTGCCCAGCTCCAACTGAACACTGCGATTATTTTGTCTTTTCCAAGAGGTCACCTTCCCGGCCGCGCTATGTCGTCACGGGGGGAGCGCCGAGGCCCATTCTTCCAATGCACTGGAGCCCTTTCTGCAAAAGACAATGATAAATGAAGACTCCCGAGGGGAGAGTGTTGGGTGTGGAATATTAATTCACCCCCTCTCCCTGTAGCTTCCTAG
Organism: Emydura macquarii macquarii; assembly: GCF_026122565.2. NCBI lineage: Eukaryota > Metazoa > Chordata > Testudines > Chelidae > Emydura > Emydura macquarii. The sequence continues at coordinate 4,002,250 of NW_027130587.1, forward strand.
CATGTTTAAGCCTTTCTCCGTTCATCTTGGCTTATCTTTCCCACAGAGTAACCTTCCCTCCCCTGGTTCCCACCGCAGCCCTGAGAATGGCCATACCTAGCTCCTCTTTGTATTGCACTCCATTTTTATGGTCATTGATCTCTTTATATTCTGCATGACCACAGGTGGAGAAGCCTCCCCCAGGGTGGGGGCAGGGGAAAAGAGGAAGTCCAGCCCCTTTCCGCTTGGTTATATGGAAACTGGTCCTCCGCACATCTCTTCCTGTGCATAAGAGTGGTAAAGAGCTGCTGCTAAATTCCCCTCTCTTACTTTTCCTCTTGCCTACATGAATCACTGCTGGGCAATGCCATCCGGAGCGTGAGACCTAGCTATGCACGGAACAGGGGTGCTGGCAGGGCTAGCGTTCCAGGCATGGCCCTGACTGCGGCCTTCAGTCCTCACGTGCATGGACCACTTCTAGGGCTAAGGGGTAGCTCTGGTCTCTTTGGCCTGTGTGTGGAGAATGGCTGTTATGGGGCTTATGGAACTGGACACGAGATCTGGATTCTATTACCGGCCCTGCTGCCGGCTCAGAAAGCAACTTGCGCAAGCTCCCACACTTTCTCTGTGCCTCAGTTTCCCCATTTGTAAAACAGGAGGAAGGGAGGTTTGATACTGGCCTACATGGGTGTTTGCAAGGTCTAATTCGTTAACTGTTGTGAGGCGATGAGGACCCTAGAAAGGCCTGTGTGTGCACCTCTCTCATTTGGACTGGGAACCCAGACTCCTTTTGCAGAGACAAAGGCGCTGGTCGGACTGTAATGGCGTTAGTGATGTGGAAACACTGTCCAGTCACTGGGCCACATCCATGGTAGGCAAGTCTTGGTGTCACCCCCTTTTGTCACGGCTGCTTGTCGTTTCCGAGATGCCAAGGCTTCTCCATTAGGAACTGAAGTGCCACGCTCTTTGCACAAAAGGGCATCCCCAAGTTGTAACCACATTCAGTCACAGACCGTTTGAACCCATGACTTAGCTGTGAAAGGAATTACAGCCCTGTACCAGCCTGTCCTCCATTTCATGTTAACAACTGCTCCCTTTCCCCACCCCGGTCTGTCCCACTTGGTGGTGTCTCTCTAACCAACGTGACTCAGAAGCAAAGGGAACAAAAGGAAACAAGCGTAGATCCTGCCAGTCCAACCTCCTCACCTTTTCTGAGAGGATAACAGATTTTTTTAGACAAAGGGAAGGCAGTGGATCTAATTTACCTAGATTTCAGTAAGGCATTTGATACAGTTCCACATGGGGAATTGTTAGTTAAATTGGAAAAGATGGGGATTAATATGAAAATTGAAAGGTGGATAAAGAACTGGTTAAAGGGGAGACTACAACAGGTCATATTGAAAGGTGAACTGTCAGGCTGGAGGGGGGTTACTAGTGGAGTTCCTCAGGGATCGGTCTTGGGACCAATCTTCTTTAACCTTTTTATAACTGACCTTGGCACAAAAAGTGGGAATGTGATAATAAAGTTTGCGGATGACACAAAGTTGGGAGGTATTGCCAATACAGAGAAGGATCGGGATATCATACAGGAAGATCTGGATGACTTTGTAAACTGGAGTAATAGAAATAGGATGAAATTTAATAGTGGAAAGTGCAAGGTCATGCATTTAGGGACTAATAACAAGAATTTCTGCTATAAGCTGGGGACGCATCAGTTGGAAATGACAGAGGAGGAGAAGGACCTGGGCGTATTGGTTGATCACAGGATGACTATGAGCCGCCAATGTGATGTGGCTATGAAAAAAGCTAATGCAGTCCTTGGATGCATCAGATGAGGTATTTCCAGTAGAGATAGGGAGGTGTTAGTACCGTTATGCAAGGCGCTGGTAAGACCTCATCTGGAATACTGTGTGCAGCTCTGGTCCCCCATGTTTAAGAAAGATGAATTCAAACTGGAACAGGTGCAGAGAAGGGCTAATAGGATGATCCGAGGAATGGAAAACCTGCCTTATGAGAGGAGACTCAAAGAGCTTGGCTTGTTTAGGCTGACCAAAAGAAGGCTGAGGGGAGATATGATTGCTCTCTATAAATACATCAGAGGGATAAATACCAGAGAGGGAGAGGAAGTATTTAAGTTCAGCACCAGTGTGGACACAAGAACTAAGGGATATAAACTGGCCATCAGGAAGTTTAGCCTTGAAATTAGATGTAGGTTTCTACCCATCAGAGGAGTGAAGCTCTGGAATAGCCTTCCAAGGTGAGCAGAGGGGGCAAAACATCTAGCTGGCTTCAAAACTGAGCTTGATAAATGTATGGAGGGGATGGTATGATGGGACAGCCTGGTTTGGCAATTGACTGATCTTTGACTACTGGTGGTAGATATGCCAACGGCCTGTGAAGGGATGTTAGATGGGTGGGTTCTGAGTTATTACAAAGAATTCTTTCTGGGTGTCTGGCTGGTGAGTTTTGCCCACATGCTCAGGGTTTAACTGATCGCCATATTTGGGGTCAGGAAGGAATTTTCCCCCAGGGCAAATTGGCAAAGGCTCTGAGGGTTTTTTGCCTTCCTCTGTAGCATGGGGCACGGCTCACTTGCTGGTGGATTCTCTGTACTTTTAAGTCTTTAAACCATGATTTGAGGACTTTATTAACTCAGTTATAGGTCAGAATTTTATTACAGGAGTGAGTGGGTGAGTTCTGTGGCCTGCATAGTGCAGGAGGTCAGACTAGATGACCATATTGGTCCCTTCTGACCTTAGAGTCTATGAGTAAGCGTGAAAGGTGCATAGCTACCATCCATCATTACTTCCTTGGGACTCCGCTGAAGAGAGCCAGAGGAATGTTGCTAGGCTCTGTGTGGATGGTAAAATTCAGTTCACCCGCTGCCCCCTGCCCGCCATGGTGCATTACAGAAGATAATAATAGAACAATAAGCAAATGTTCACACAGAGTGTCAATGAAAGGGGTCTGGATGGAGGAAGACACTGGGACTAGCCAAGCTCCAGAGCCTTTCACCTCTAGGTCACTGATTACACCCAGCCCATGGGAACAGTGACTGATTGCTTGCCTCCATGGAGAGTGGCCCCAGTTAACCCGCGGTGCGACGTTCAGCAGCACAGACACTCTCATTCCAGTTTAAGGGTGGCTTTTTTCAATGTAGCTTGAGTTGCCTGGGAACAGGTTTGCTAACCTGCAGTGAGCCGCTCTCGAAGTGGAATAAGAGCATCCCCCCCCAGGGCGCTGCACCCCTTTTACGAGGTGCGTTTAGAACCTGAGGGGTGTAGCTGTCCCCTGGAGACGAGACCTGAGAGTTGTTGCTTTTGGCCACACGCACTGATGGGTCTCAATCCAGTTCCTGGTGGACACATCTCAGAACCCCTTCCCGCCTCATGTATCCATGAGTCAGGCTAAGGGATGCAGGCTGATCCAAAGGCCAACAGAGTCCTTGGAAAGGCTCTGATTGGTTGCAAGGGGCTTTGGACTGGGCCCAGGTGAACCCAGCCACTGAACTAACTAACCTCTTCCCTATAGTGATGTTCCTGGTGATGGAGAGGCTCCATATCCCCTAGAAAAATACCTGGGTAACCGCTGGAGCCGTACAGTGCAGCATAATCTGGGTGGATGCCCATCACTGGGGAATCACAGCGGGGGCTGGGTTGGCCCTGCTGCTCTCCCGTTCTGCAAGCACGGAGAGGCCTCCAAGCGGCAGAGCCATCAATCCATCACCTCTCACCAGTGCTCCATTTCGTCCAAAAACCACTTCTAAAAAACAAAACCAAACCAGTTCCGTTTACTGCATTTAAAAGCTCAGACACAGGTATTGCCAGTGGCATGCAGAATCCCAAACACAAACCCATTAGAGAAGACAGTGAGCAATTCCAGGCGGCTGAAGGCTTAGAGGAGAGAGGCGAGGGCGATGACTGAGAGCTCCGATTAGGGGTCTGGGTTTTATTGCTGGAGCCTACATCTTACATAAAAGAACACGTGCCGTGGCGAGGGGCGCTGCAGAGCGACCCGCCAGCTGGGATACGCAGGGGGACTGTGAGATATGTGAGAGGGATTCAATGGCGAGCAGGCCATCCTCTGTCCCAGTGTGTGGAGGGGCTGATGCTGGATATATTTTCAATGAAAGGGGAAAAAAAAAAAAAACTGGATTCATTTCTTCCTGGGTGTCACCATTGGATAGGCTCTGTGAGTGTGGTGCCCTCTAGTGGCTGGTTCTACTTCCTCACAGCCAATGGGGTCGTTCCCTCGGCTTGTGGGGCGACAGGTCCAGGGTTTCAGTCTGGGGGTGGGGGGTGGGTTGTTGTAGACATGGAAGTAAATATAATGCTTAAAGCAGCTGTGAGCAGGGGAATGGTCCCGGGGGGATTGGCTAGCGGAAGGATCTGAGTCCTTGCTCCTACTCCTTTTAGCCAGTGGCCTGCCTGACCTTGAGGATCCCCCTCCCGCTCTCCCGTGTGGCAAAGTCCTTGTAACCCCAACAAGGCCGGGCCCAGAATTCCTGGGGGCTCGACTCCTGATCTTGTCATGGTCACGTAGGACGGGGGCTAGGGTGTCCTCACTCCGGGATGCTCTCTCCCCACCGGATGCTTACCTGACCCACTGATCATTGCATGTCGTTCAAAGCGAATACAATGTATTAAACAGCCACCAATTAAGGAAAAAATGGGAAAACCCGTAACCCCACTCTGTGGGCACAGAGACACCACTATCAGCCAGCTCTGGGGTGTAAGAGAAGTTCAGTCTGCTCCTCACACGTCCCAGGCCACCTTCCCCGGCCCTGGGGACTGTCAGTGTGAGGGTCCTGGTTTCTAATTGGCCCCTTCCCCTTTCTTTTGGTACTGGGAGATGGTCAACCAGTTTCAGTAAATCCTCTTACACAGCCAACTATTCCGCTGGCAGAGAAAACAGCTGCTATCTTGGAAACAGTGGGGTGCAGGCATTAGTGCTGGAGCTGTTCCCATTCTTTAAGGGGCATCTGCAGTTTAGGGGATGAGCTTCTAGGTAAGGCAACAGACTGGGTCTTGGAAGATGTAGATTCTGTTCCTGCCTCTGCCACAGACTCCCTGGGGGATCTTAGATGAGTCACTTAATCTCTCTGGGCTTTGGTTCCCCATCTGTAAAATGGGGATAATACTCCTTCCTCTGCTTGGAATGGGGTGGCTGTCGCTTTGTATGTGCAGCACCTAGCACAATGGGGCCCCAATCTAGCTGGAGCCTCTAGGAGCTACCTTCCTAATATCAAAAGCTGTGCTTCAGACAATACAGGCACCCTTCCATAATCGCAACCTGAATGAGTGAAACAAGAAGGGATCAAACACAATACATATGTGGGGAGGCAGCAGGGATCTAGTGGATCAGCACTGGACTGGGAGAGCTGGGCCCTGACCTGAGCTCTGCCACTCACCCATTGAGTGGCCTTGAGCAAGTCACTTTCCCTCTCTGTGCCTTTGTTTCCACTCCCAAGCTGGGCCTGTCTTGCCCATTTAGATTGCAGGCTCAGTCTCTTGCCACGTGACTACACAGTGCCCAGCATGATGACATCCTGATCTTTGCTCTGGTCTCTGGCTGCTGTTATAACACAAATCCACGCAATGGCCGAATACTTCTGAACTGTTCTAGTCCAGACCCAAGAAAGCAGCATTTCCCCTGAGCTGGGACAAAGAGGGCCGTGTTTCAGGAGGCACCTAGTTTGCTGTGTCACCAGGGGCTCCGGGACACAAGCGAGGGCCAGTCACCTTCCACAAACTCTCTGCCGCCTCAGCATGTCCCATAAAGATCTCTCTCCTACAGCTCTGCCTGCCAGCACCAGCACCCCTTAGTGTTACTACTGAAACAAACCCAAGCCGGCATTGTTCGCCTTCCTTTGGCCCCCATCCAAATGCCAAAGAAAACCTGACACTCAAGTGCCTGGCAGGGATGTCTCGGGGCAGAAGGAGCCCTGGTAACCGTGCCATCCTGGCGTTATTCTCCCTCCGTGACTGCCGTCTCAAATCCACTGGCTTTGCGGGCTTCAGCGAGATCCTTTCTCTTGGCTCAGCTCCTGCAGCGCAAGTTCAAGCTAGTGACTGTGCAGGGGGACGGTTCCAAGCTGCCCTCCTTCCACTCAGCACCTCCCCAGCTGCTGCCACCAATAAAACGGAGGGCTCTGAGAGCAGCTGGCAGTTTGGTGGATGTATGATGCAAGGTAAGGACACCGGTGGTGCTGAGGGGAGTCTTGCTTTTTATCAGGGAACTGAGTAGCTCGGACTGAGGAGATGAGATCAGTGAGCCGAAATGTGGCAGCAAGAAGGCGGCCGGGGTCAGAGCCTTGCATCTGAGCACTGCCACCTGTCAAAACAAGAGCAGGAGCCCACTGTCTATTGCTTTCCCTGCCCCTGCGGTGTTTGCAGCTGATCCAGAGATGGAGCTGAGCAGATACAGGACTGGAATGAATCTCTAATCCGCTCAGCACTGCAGTGTCTGTGTGGGCCGAGCCAGGCCAATGTAGTGCACGGGGATGTCGGGGTGCGGGAGGGGGGATGGCAGGGGTATGGAGAGGCTGGGGCAGGGGACAGAGGGTGGGGCAAGCCTGGCACTGGAGCGGAGGGCAGCCGGGGAGCTGTGAGCCTGAATACCACACCGCTGTGGGACCAGGCGTGCGTACTCGTCAGCGGGAAAGCAAGGCTGGGTTGGCTTCATTATAAAGGTCCAAATCCAACGTCCATTAAATCCATCCGAACATCTCTCTGTGACGTCAATGGGCATCGGAACCGACTGGCTCCGAGAGGGGAATTTAACCCTGTGTGTCCCAAACAGCAAAACTGGAGAGCCGGGGTCTGAGCCTGCTCCTGCTGAAGTGAGTAGGAGTTCTCCCTGAGTGAAGGCTGCGGGATTTGCTCCACACCCAGCAAATCCTTCTCTCACATGCAGCCAGAGAAAACACTCTCCCACTTGATTGCTAAGAAGATACTCGACCCTTTCCAGTTTTCTTCCACCTCCCAGCCTTGGCATATCATGCTGCTGTGTTCAGTTTCCTGGCATCTTCCCAGCATGTAATAATTAAACTCCATTTAGCGATCAGGCCGGATTTCACTAGGAACAATTCCTTTGTTTGGGGTTTTTTCCCTTCCTATAACACGAAGACCAGCTAAGATCAGCACTCACCAAACTGCAAAGGGAAAGGTAGAGGCCAAATCAGTGTTTAGATTCACAATTAATTGCTGCATCATCTCCTTCCGAAAAGACATCACATTAGGACAAGGCCGTGGCACATGTGATAAATCTGTGCAGTCGTCCTTGCAGCTCCAGCATCTGGAGTTATTACACGCATTAAGTTTGAGCGCTCTGGCAGGGAGCCAGCAGGGCCCTGACTGTCTTTGTTTAGCCCCACTCCTAGCAAGGATCTGGTAATAGTTCTGCGAATTCAAATCCATCATTCAACAGAGCTATCGAGGGTTAGGTCGGGTTCCACAACTGTTCCTTCACTTGATCAGGGGAGGAGAGAAGAAGAAACCATCTCAGCTGGGTACCATGCACATAGCTCTGGCAAAGAGTTATAAAGAGGGGAAAAGGACAGAGCTGCCTTCATGTGGAAAGCTCATTGCATTCAATGGCACGCTCCAGTAGCATGCAGTGACGCTGTATTTGGTCTCTGCATGCACCCGTCTAAGGCAGGAGTTCTCAACCCTTAGGGAGGGTCATGACCAGGGGTCATGCGAATCACTAGATCCTGGCCAGATGGGAGGTGGCCCCCGTAAGGGACAGGCTGAGACGCACTCCTCTAAGTCTGTCTGCACTAGAGAAATGGGTCGTTTTACCTACCACATGCACACCTGTTGCCGGGCCTACCAACGGGGGGAGGACGGCAAGGGGGGCAATTGCCCAGGGGCCGGCGATTTGAAAGGGCCCAGGCGGAGGGGAGGATAGACAGACATGTATCCGCCTCTCCTCCACACCCCTGCCTTCCCCTGACACCCCCAGTGCTCCCGCTTTCCCCTGAGCCAAGCTTATTTAGTATGCACCATGCGGGTTCCCAGGTGGCTGGGCTGGTGGCATCTGCTACTCAGCTTCCCAGGTTCATCCGTGATCTCCGTGGGGAGCCCAAGAGCTCTGGGAAGCTGAAGAGCAGATGCCGCCTCCTCAGCTGCCTGGGAGCCTGCACGGCACATAATAAATAAGTAAAAACTTCCGGCGGCAGCCCACTCGGACCTCAGCCCTCCCTTTCTAGGGGGGCCAGTGACTGTTCTGCCCTGGGGCCTGGAATTGCTTTTGGGGGGGCCTGCCTGTAACACACCTCGTGGGCACATTCAAGTGCTCACAGCAAGTGCCGGACACCATCTGAGTTAGGCTTGCTTCCAGCCAGGCCGTCCGCGCCAGTCTGGATGGAGACCGGCACTGTGACAGCGGCAGTGGTGCAGATGGTCCTCCAGCTACCATCCTGGTCGCTGCAGATGAGCTCTGTCTGGACTGTGCTCTATATTCCTCTGCTCAGCAGCTGCTTGCCTATGCACGTAGCGTTACACGTGTCATGCAGCCCAGTTAGCTACTTCCACGGCCAGTGAATTCTTCTGCCGTGTGCTATCGAACAGCCTCACAGGCCTGTCTCAAGGGAGGCGTTAGATGCAGGCTGACAGCTGGCCAGAGGCTGACGTTTGGGCCAGGAACACTTTTAAATCCAAACGTGAAAGGTATCTTAGCCCAGAAAGGGGTTGAAATGGGAGCCTTTCCGTTAAAATTCATCCCGGGAGCTCCACCCATCAAGGAGAAGAGGAATATGAAGCACCTGAATGACAACTCCCATAAGGGACCGTGGCAGCATTTCTGAATCGAAGTGTTTTGATTTGGGGCCATTCAGCTTTTTGAGGAGAAATCAACCATTTCCCCCGGAAGCAGGCAGTGCTGCGAAAAAATGTGTTTCCTTGAAAACCCTTTTATTTTAGCCAGAAACAGTTTGGATAGACCATTTCCCAGCAGCCCTAGTGCTGAGCTGTGTGGAAGTCCTGCCCAGGCGTCACAGTGGCAGCTGTTTAAAATCCAGCCCGGTTACGGGGGCTGAGCCCTGGAAGTTGGGCCCTGAGAGGTTATCGTCCAGGGCAGTCCATCCTGAACTTTCATTACCAGCTCCAGAAAGGCACACAGCAGCTGGTGCACGATCACATGAATCACAGCACAGCTGTGATTCTGGGCTGATCAATCCCAAGGCTTCCATAGGCAGCAGCGTTTCGGAACAAGAGGGTCTTGCTTTTTCCTCTCTGCTGATGTAGAAGTTCCTCAAATATTAAGAGGAAAATAAGAGTTGGAGAAATGAATGGGCAGAGAGCTAAAGACATCCCACTGCCCGTGGAGGCTGTTCTGTCAGTGTCAGTTCTTTATTGCGCCTAATCTGGGGTCGGGATTTAATTTCATAAGATCTTTAAGACTATTCACTAGATTTGTCCCCAAGATATTTGTAATTTATAAACTGCCAGCCTGCAGAAGGAAGAGCTAAAACACTCTGCAGAAACCAAGCAATTTCGGTCTTTGAGCCATCATATCCTAAGAGTTACAGTGGGAGACAGTGTGGTGGAGTGGTTACGGTTCTGGACTAGCAGTCCACAGGCTTAGATTCTCTTCCCAGCTGTGACTTGGGTAAATCACTTCCCCTGTCTAGACCAGGTTTGGCAAAGAGTTCCCCTCCCCTTTAGGCACCTAAATAAAGGCCAGATTTGAAGTGTAGCCAGGCAGAAGGCAGGCCCAGCATATTGGGTGCTGAGCTTTTCTGAAAGTCTAACCACACTTGTGGGTGCTGAGCCCCTTCTGAAGGTTCTGGGCTCTGTGTCTCAGTTTCCTTGTTGTAAATTGGGGATATTGGATGCTTAGTCACCTCTGCGGAGTGCATGGCAGGCTGCAGGTGAGACACTCCACTATACATACCGAGGATGGTTATTTGATATTTGCATTCTTTAAGTGTTCGCAGACTGACATGTGGGCTGATGTCTGTGAAAGAATGAGGGTGCGACCTTGTGCTTTCCCACTGAAGCCTCGGGGCCAGGAAGAGGTGGCAGACTGGCAGCCCCAGGAACGGTTTCAGACAGTGTGGGCAGTGGCAACACCAGCTCCTCGCACAGAGACGCCTGGACTGCTCAACTCTTGGTTCTTTGCTAAAACCACCCATTGAGGAGCCGGTTAATGCCAGCTGTGGTGGTGCCTTTGCGAGACTGGCAGTGGGAACCGGTCTGAACCCCACCCGTGTATTTCTCATCATCCATACCACAGGCTCAGCAATTCCTGCATCAAGCCCATAACCTACAGTTGAGCTAGATTGTGATTTTAGAGACATCCAACCTGGATGTAAAAACTGCAAGTGGTGGCAAATCCATCACAGCCCTCGGTGATCTGTTCCAGCTCTGATTACCCGGACGGTTACCAACAGGCAGCTCGTTTCCAGTTGGAACGTCGCTGATTTCAAATTCCAGCCCTGGAATCTTTGGGCTGGTTATCACACGGTGACAAACGTTGGCTGGGCTTGGACTGAAATTCCTCCTGCTTGGCGTGATGGGTGCCTCCAGGGCTGGGTTAAGGCTGTCAGGCTAGCTTATTAGCCGCACTTTTAAAAACAAATTCATGTCTGGCCAGTCAAAGCCCTGTTCCTTGGCTATTCATACTCTGTTTGTTTGCCGTCACTTGCTCTCTCCTCTCTTTGGGTTGCGCAGCCCTTGTTCTGGGCTCCTTTTACCAGGTGCTGGCTTTTATTTTTCTCTGGTTCTTTCGTTCCACTGATAGAAACGGCTCAACTATTTGCCCCTGTTGTTTTCATCTCCGTTGTATCCAAGCGTCACTGATACAGACTCTGTGATCCAGGCTGCTGTTTAGCCCTATGCCAGCTTTTCATTGTCACCCAGGGTTCTCTTGTTTTTAAATATCAAGTACAAACAAAAACACCCCAGACCAACAAAAAGCCTACATTTATTTGGTAGAGATCTAGGAACAAAGCTATTGATACTCCGGGGGCCTGGCTCTTGACAGGATGGTGTATGAAGTACAGAGCTACTAATGCAGAGCTTGGAAGAGTTTTGAAGCAAAGAGCGGCTTTGTGTTCTGTGTTTATACAGTGCCTAGCGCAATGAGGCCCTGGAGTGTAACTGGGTCTCCTGGGCCTCATGGCAATATGGATAAGTAAATCATAAGCAGGATGGTATAAGAACCTGAATGGAATAGAATAGAGGGGGACATTAATTTGCCGGCTATTTGGTTTGCAGCTTGAATGATCATGTCCCCTGCTCACACACGCCTGAATGTAGAGAACCTGATGTCCACATTGACTCCAAGCATCCGCTCTGCCCACGTGGCACGGTGCATGCGTGAGTTTCAGTTGTCACACCCTTCCCCACACTGGTGTTTGTGTCTCATCGGAAAGGTTGGCGAGCTGGGCCCGAGCACGCTTTGTTTCAGGAGTCTCGAAGCATTTCATGACCCCGCTGTGCAGAGTTCGCAGACTCCCTCTGCGCGCGCGTATGTGTCCACACGTAAGTGTATGAGATAAATACAAACCCATCAAAACTCAGCTGCCCACTTCAGATCATGGCTGCAGTCGACATTTGGAATGAAGCAGCTTTCTCCTGGAAATCTCTTTTCGATCCCGAGGGTTCCAACCTCTTGTAGCCATTAAAGATCCCGCTGAGCTATGGAAAGGGATTGTGAGCCCTGGAGTCCTGGCTCTGCTCCAGTTGCTTAATAACCTTCTCTTGGCCTAGATTCCACTCGCAGTTTCACCTGGCTGTGTTACTGTGCCTCGCTTTGAGTCCTGAGTGCACGGTTGTTGTGCGGTGTTAAACAGCTGACACGTCCCTCCCCAGAAGTGGCTGCACTTCAGCGGTGAGTGATTTGCCGTAGGGTTGGTAAATCCCCTTAGGATCCTTTGGGATGAAAGGCATGATAGAAATGTATTTAGATTTCCAACTCAGGGGTGGGGGGAGGAAGGAGAGGAAAAAGCTCTTATCCAGGGATCAAGGCTCTCTGACTTAATTTTAAAGAGACAGTAACACAAAACCAGCACATTTCCCCCCCCAGCCCCAAGCATGTATGCATCCAGTGATTATCAGTTCAAGCAGGATACACACAAATAGCAGCCTCATTGCACACCTCCCTCACTCCAAAAGCCTCGGTGAAGAAATAGGCCATGTATCATGCCCTGAAAATCAAGATAGTGTGCAATCAGCTGACTCCTCCAAGCACGGGCTGTGACTCAGGGCTCCCTCTGACACAGGGCCGCACTGTGATTTCAAACTGATTTGGCTAAGCTGGTGAAAAGGGCAGTATAGAGGCTCTTAGAGGTGTCGACACAGAGTTTTGTTCTGATTTAGCTCAATCCGTGTTAGAAACTGACATAATTATTACAGGGAAACCCGCTCCTCTGGATGCAGCTATAGTGATAGACACGTATTGACATCAGAGCTTGTTCCCATACATTTACAGAGGCAAGCTCACATCTTTTGAAGGTATTTTTTCTTTATTTCGTTACCTAGATTTAAATAACCATGAAAGACGCCCCGATGGACAGCTGTCACCGCTAATTAGATTCACCATTGCATATGATGACCATCCAGCTGCGAAAATGTAGCTAGATGATCATAATAGCTAGCGCTGAGATGGATCTCCACGTGCTTTACAAAGGAGCTCAGTGTCGTTATCCACATTGCACAGATGGGGAAAGTAAGGCACAGGGAAGTGAGGTGACTGGCTCAAAGTCACTCACCAGGCTAGTGGCAATGCTGGGAATAGTGCCCTGGAGTCCCAGTCCATGGCTGTATCCACTGCCTCCCTAGATAAATATATTGTAAGCTCTTTGGGGCAGGGACCATCTTTTTGTTCTGTGTTAGTACAGTGCCTAGGTTTGTGGTCTGTACCTGGGGCTCCTAGGTGCTTTAATAATACAAATAATTATAGATAGAGATTAATTAACTTAGCCAGCAAATCAAAGCAGCCCCTGTCAGTCTCCTGGACCATGCCTTAATCTCACCTGGATGTCCTACTGAATAACACTGAGCCATCCGCAGACAGGCAAAGCACATGGCCACACCAGTGCGCTGTGTATAGCAGTCTCTTTCCCTGCTAGCTCGCCTCCTGTGATTCTGCATTCAGTGTGTGGGAAGAGCATGTCTCAGTAAAGGGGCAGTAGGAGTTTTCCTATCGTTTGAACAAGCGACATTCGCTCCGCTTCCAGAAGCTCCTCGTGGCATTGTTCAGCTGCCAGCTGTTCCAGTGATTTGTTTGAGCAGTGATTTGGGTTTTATGTGGACTGGACACACTCCCAGGAGGTTTGAGAAAACAAGATCTCTGAACAGAAAGTTACAGGAAGGGAAAGAAAGGAGATGAAGCGTCTCTACTGGAGATTTTCAATGAAACACAAAAAAGAGTCCGACAAAAAGTGGAAACTAGGTCATAATACAAAGGATCAGTAGAGTGTGTGTGTGTGTGTGTGTGTGTGTGTGTGTGGGAAGGAGTTTCTTTGTAAGGGAGAATGTTAGGTCTGGGGAGCAGGGCTCTGGACTGGGAGAACAGGAGATCGGGTCCCCAAAGGGCGTCTGAACTGATTTCACTTAAAAGCCGACGCATAGGAGGGTCCAGTGCTCCGCTTCATGAGGCAGAACCAGGGCTGGACGGACGCACACAGCCTCTCCTTTGTCCACTATGCGACGCTTGTGATGCTGTGCCTGGCACCGCATTACCCACTGTCGCCCCCTAACGGCCTGTTGAAGTGCCGACAAACCTAAATTATTCTCAAATGTCTCTGCTAAGAAAAGAGGGTGGTTTTCAGAGCTGGTTGGAAATTATTCGTGGAAAGGGTTTTACGAGGAAAATGCTGTTAGTTGAAATCAATGTTTCAAAAAAGTCTCAATTTCAAAGACATTTTTGTCATGAACGCCTCTCTGAAATGCAGCATTTTGTTAATGACGAAATGTCCCATTTCGATTTTTCATTTCAACGTGATTTTTTGCAAGGCACTCATTGTTTTATACATGAAAGGTAAAAAATCAGAACAACATGTTTCCATGTCATTGAAATGGAACATTCCGATCGACACAAAACAGTTTTTTTTAAATTTAGTTTCATGGAAAATTTTTATTATCCCCCCCCACAATGAAACAGAAAATCTGGTTCTTGCCCAGCTCTTGTGCTTTCGCTGCAGCCACTGGCTTTCAGTGTTAGTTTTGGACACTTTACAGGTCCTGGATACTCCTTAAAACAAGATGTTCCAAACCTTTTCCATACCAGGCCCCCCTCCGTCTAGTAGCACCCTCTGATCTAGCCCAGATCTCCTAGGACCCTCCTCCCATTTACCAATATGCAGAGGGCAGCATGATTTTGGCCCCCAGTTTGCAAATACAGTTTGCCGGGAGTGGTTTGCCTTGGAAGGACACTGGTGAAATGTATCTTGAGAGCCCTGTTTGCAAAAGCAGTATTAATACCCGGGCTACAATTAGCAGCAGAACTCCCCAGCTGGCGGGGGGGGGGGGAGGTTTAGCCCAGGAAATGTCAGCACCTGCCTGGGAAGGGACCAGTTTAATCCCAGATTCTAACAGCGAGGCCGTCAGATGGCTCAGGAACCCCTGGCCGCACAGACAGAATGATGTGTAATATTGGTTCCTGGGAGACCTGGCCTTTCAAAGAGTGGCTGGAGCCTCGTGCAACCAGGGCTTCTTAGCTCGTTGTCTCTCAGCAGCACCCATGCACCAGCGTGTGTGTTGGGATGGAGGGATCTGGAATCCAAGGGGTTAATTGTTACAAAATTGGGTGACTGGGCAAGAAAATGGCAGATGAAATTTAATGTTGATAAATACAAAGTCATGCACATTGGAAAACATGTTCCCCACTATACATACAAAATGATGGGTCTAAATTAGCTGTTACCACTCAAGAAAGAGATCTTGGAGTCATTGTGGATAGTTCTCTAAAAACATCCTCTCAGTGTGCAGTGGCAGTCAAAAAAGCCAACTGAATGTTGGGACTCATTAGGAAAGGGAGAGATAATAAGACAGAAAATATCAAATTTCCTCTTTATAAATCCATGGTACACCCACATCTTGAATACTGCGTGCAGACCGGGTCACCCTCAGAAAAGATGTATTGGAATTGGAAAAGGTACAGAAAAGGGCAACAAAAATAATTAGAGGTATGGAGCAGCTTTCAGAGGAGGAGAGATTAATGAGACTGGGACTTTTCAGCTTAGAAAACAGACGACTAAGGGGGGATATGATAGAGGTCTGTAAAATCGTGACTGGTGTGGAGAAAGTGAAAAAGGCAGTGTTATTTACTCTTTCTCAGAATACAAGAACTAGGGGTCACCAAATGAAATGAATAGGCAACAGGTTTAAAACCAACAAAAGGAAGTATTTCTTCACACATCACACAGTCAACCCATGGAACTCCTTGCCAGAGGATGTTGTGAAGGCCAAGACTATAACGGGGTTCAAAAAAGAACTAGATACGTTCATGGAGGATAGGTCCATCAGTGCTGTTAGCCAGGATAGGCAGGGATTGCTGTTTGCCAGAAGCTGGGAATGGCTGACGGGATGGATCACTTGCTGATTCCCTGTTCTGTTCATTCCCTCTGAAGCACCTGGCATTGGCCACGGTCGGAAGACAGGATGCTGGGCTAGATGGACCATTGGTCTGACCCAGTCTGGCTGTTCTGAAGTTCTAGTGCTGAATTGCTGAATTGCCTCTGCCTTGTGTTATCCATCGTTATTAACAAGTGATACACTATTGCAGCAAAAGGTTTTCAGGAGACCGCGTGATTCACTGGCCAGGGCACTGCTTTGAGACCCAGCTGTCCTGGGTCCTAGCCTGAGCTCTGCTGCTGACCTTGGCTGTCTCCGTTGTACCGATACAGATTGCGGGCACTCTGGGGCAGGGCCTGCCTCTCGCTAGATGTTTGTACAGGGCCTAGCACAACGTGGCTCGACTCTCACATCCAAGGGCTTGTTTAGATGGACAGTCAGTCTGCTGCAAGTTCCCTAGCATGCTTTGATCTGCTCTGCATTGACCTGGGAGCAGATCAATAGGCACAAGGCCAGTTCCAGTGCGCCGTGGCAGGGGCCATGTGGACAGTCAGTGTGTGCTGTAGATGTACAGCCCAGCTTACCATGCGCTAACTGTTCGTCTAGACAGGCCCTAAGTGCCTGCAATGCTCCTGCGAAGGACGACGAGGGTCTGGAGGGGGGGAGAGGGCCACCCCACCTGGATGTACCCTCTCGGCTTGCGACTCGGTCCCTTTACCCAGGCTAAATAAAATATAGGCTCCAAGCAGGGAAACTTACAAGATGCATCCCAGCTGGCGCATCCCCTCGGAAGGCAGCCCCTCCCCTGCAGCGATGGCGTGTGAGAGGCAGGCGCAGGCCCTGCTGTGACCAGGCTGACGGTGATTACCGCAGCCGTTAGCCAGCAGGCGAATGCTGAGAGGGATGCGAAGTTCAGAGTCGCCCTCTGCCAAGGGGGAGCTGTAGCAGCTTGCCTGACCCCAGTGCCTCTTGCTGCTGTATCTCTTATGCCACTGCTTATGTGCCTTGTCTCCCTTAGCTTTGTGATCATTGCTTTGGCTTCTCGTTTGGAAAAGGTTTTTCACTGCCTCTGATCATCAGGGAGCGTCTCTAGTCTTCCCACGGGGGTGGGATCATTGCTCCTCAACTTGTCAGGGCTTGTCAGGCCAGGTCCCTCGCTGGCCTACGGGCTGTGCCATTGCAGCTGAAACGCACGTCAGTGCTTTATCTGGGGAGCAACGCTCAGTCCCTGTGTTAGGGGTGAAAGGGTCAGTCCAGGTGCAGCACGGGTCAGGAGCTCTCAGTCGTCACTGGGGTTTGAATTTAGGACCTTTAGCATCGGCGTCCGGCTTGCTCTCACTAGAGCCAAAGGAAACACTCTGTTTACTGGTAGCAGTAGTAGGCTGTTAGCTCTGTGCACGGCAGGGTGGGCTAGGGCAGCGGTTCTCAAACTTTTTAAATGGAGCCTCCCGTGGACTTTTGTGTAACAATTGAACCCCCCCTTCTCCCAAACCTCCTCCCCCCACTTTCAGAAAAAAAGCAAGGCCTACATATCAGAGGCGGAGTTTGGGGGGGGGCAAGGGGTAGCAGCAGCTCCCCCGCAGCTCCGAGCCTGATGTGACCCACCAGAGCAAATGCCACCTGCCTGGGGCTGCCCATGTGAGGCGCCGGGGTCCCCACTGCCGCCTGGCCCCTCTCTCAGCCCGGCGCCCCTCACCCAGCGCCCCTCACCCAGCAGAGGGAGACGGCTCCATCATCATAAGTTTGGTGGGGGCCCCCCAAACTCCACCCATGGTGCCCCCCACAATCCATCTCGCACCCCCTTAGGGCCCACCGCCCAGTTTGAGAACCGCGGGGCTAGGGTACTACTTTACCAATGGCTCACACACAGGGAAGGGGAGAAATGCCCATGGTCAAAGGTCACCAGCAAGACACCCGTGTTGATGGCTCCACCCTGAGCTGACAAGACCGGCTGTAGCAACTAGCTCCAACCAGCCAGCTGCCCTCGTCACATGGCATCCAATGCAGGCGGCACTAAAGAATTGCAGCCTTTAGTGCTGAATAACACTATCTTAGTGTCCATGTGTCTAGCATCTTGCCTTGTGGAGGATCCTAAAATGCATTCAGAACAGCCACCCCTTTATTCGCTACTGAAATGCGGCTGCCTCTGGGTGGAGCGGGGACACAGTTCAACATTGCACAGCAGCTATTATTATTGCTTGCGGCACTGTAGTAGCTAGAAGGCTCCAGCCAAGATCAGGGCCCTACCGTGCCAAGCACTCTGCAAACACAGTCCATGCCCCAGAGTGCTTGTCATCTAAATAGATGTGGCAGAAAGGGGGAAACTGAGGCACAGAGTGATGGGACGTGCCCGTGGTCACCCAGTAGGTCAGTGGTGGAACTCAGGGCTCCGGGCTCCCCGTCAGCCCCGTGCCCAATCTGGTAGACTCCTTTCCAGGTAGGAGCTGTAGCAGGATGCAGAGAAGATTCTCCTACCCAGCTGTAAGTGGAGGGGCGTTCAGAGAGGCAGGATGGAATGGCCCTGGGCTAGGATTTGCCCAGGGGCCACCTTGACATTAAGTGCCAGGGGCTCTTCAATGCCCACAAGTGCTCAGGAACTCAGCTTCCCATCTCTTCCGGAAGGCAGTTCCATGCACTGTGAATCAAAGAGAGATGTTGCTCTGTCACCATAGCGCTCCCCCCTGGAACAGGGCTCCGCGGGGTCTCGGTCAGTGGTAATTGATCTGACTCCAGCCTCCTGAACCGCCTGCGCAGGCCGGGAAGAGACAGCACACATTTCAATTACGTGGCGGAGCGGCGGCCAGGATGAGCTTTCCAGGCAGCGCAATCACACAGCATTTTAATCTCGCTTGGCTGTACCCTCCCACCCGCCTGCCCCTCTCCCCCCCCCATCGGCCCCGTCACCCCCAATCGAATCCTGAGTGAGCAGAGAGCACCCGCCGGTCACTGGCCGGACCCTGCCTCTGTTCTGGGCGGCCTGGCAAACTGAATCCACTGGGAGCACAATGTGATGGCAGCTGCCACGGCCGGGCAGGCCTGGGGGAAGGCATAGCAGTGTAGCTGTGTGCTCTGGGCCTGAGGGTAGTGCGTATTTGGGGGTCTATAGATTTATTTCTGTTTGTGTGCGTATGTGGGGGAGGAGGGTGTTTGGGTTGTCTCTGTGCATATACACGAGTGTGTTTGTGCATGCAGGTCTGTGCGTGTGTGAGGGTGTGTAGCTTCCTGGATGTTTGTGCCCGTGTTGTGTAGGTGTGGGTGCATTCGTATGTGAGAGGCATGGGCCAGATGGACAAGATGCAAAACTTGAGATCAAAACTGGAAGGCATCGTCATTAGTAAAGAGCCTGTGGTACTTTTTGTAAAACTGAGTTGCTAACACTAGCGTCCTCCTGGTCAGATTCCAGTTTGAGCAACTCTGTTCTGTTCTTTTACAAGTGCCTCTGCAGCTTTGATTAGATATTGGGTTCTTCCCTTCCCTTCCCTTCCCGTGACAATGACTTCTATAGTGTTGCTGTAAGGTGCTGAAAAGCTGCTGCCTTCTTGGGAAGGAGCTAGTTTTGTCCACCCACGCTTTGCAAAGCTCTCTGGGATCTCTCAGGATCATCAATGATCCATCGACATTAGATTTTATTATGGGTCGTGTTTGGCCCTTGGATGCAGACCCGTGCCGGCTCTTGACTTCAGTTGTGCCATAAACACAACTGAGTGCAGGCTGGCAGTGCTTTATTCTCACCTGTGAGTCTCACAGCACAGTAAAGCATCAGGAGGATAAATTGAATAGGATTGTCAGTCTGTCCATAATATCCTCAGATGATCTTTCAGGCTAATGCATCATCATCATCATCGTCGTCGTCGTCGTCATGTGATTTGTAAGTGAAAACATTTTCCTGAAAGACAGTTTTGAAGATAGGGACTGTTGTTAAGAACATGAGGAAACCACAGGGGCACAACTGTGTTCCAGATAACCATGTTTGCTGACTATATACCAGGCCTACTGACACACAAACCTTTTGAAGGGGCATTATTCAATTCCTATGCGCTGCAGTGACCTTAAAACGAAACAAGCTCCCATGCATGGATGGGGAACCGACAGCAGTTCAGTAGGTTGGCCTTATACTGTGAAAACGGGAAGCTGTGCTTACAGCCTGTCTGACATGCATGCTGTTATAGAGCAGTGCTTCTCAAAGTGGGGGGCAGGGGTGTGGAGCAGGGGACAGAGCCGGTCCAGCTCCACGCTCCCCAGGGACGGAAGCAGCCGCCGCCCACCTCCTGCAGCACAGCAGCAGCAGCCCTTTGCCGCTGCCGGGCATGCTCCCCGTGCTGCTGCTTCCCGTGTTGCTGCTGCCGTGCTCCCTGCTTCCCACGCTGTAGGCCCTGGTTTTTTTCTGAAAGGGGGGGCCCAGGGGAAGGGGGGCACGATTGTTAGACAAAAGTCCACCAGGGGGGGCTCCATTTAAAAAGTTTGAGAACCACTGTTACAGAGACTGGGTCTGAATAGGGACTGGGAATGGTTCTCTCATTACAAGAAGTAATTGTCGCTGTTCACACATCCTCACCTTCTGTGAATAGGCCTCAGCTACCCTAACTGAATGGATTTTGTTAGCACTTGCCCTCCCCGTTGTTGTTTCTTACCCTTGGATGTATGTATATACACACCTCCTATCTGTGATTTCCACTTCATACATCTGACGAAGTGGGTTGCAGCTCACGAAAGCTTATGCCCGCAGGAATTTGTTAGTCTTTAAGATGCTCCAGGACTCTTGTTGTTTTTACTGTTCTAGAGAGCGGATAAAGCAAGACAAACTTCCCAGAAACAGGAATAGAGCTTGGGAAGGATGCCCCAGAAGGACGATAGTTGATTTCATCCAGCTGCACTCTGCTATATTAGTCCTGTCGTGCCATTTGCTGCTAACGTTGGTTTTCCTGGCCGGCGTGTGGTCTGAATGAAATGCAGGGGAGACTCAGCCATTAGCGAGTGCTGAGCATTGCAGTTTCTGGGGCTAATTTAGATTAACGCTCCACTATTTTGGCCTGTTACAGTGTCTCGCCACACTTTTTATTTATCGTGATGTAATGTTTAAAGCACTGGCGGATCGATAAAGGTTTCCAGATGGCTGCTGTTTTTGCCTTCCCCGTTATTAGCAATAAGTCACGCAGACAGCTCACTCTGTTGTGTTTGCTTTGGAGATGTGGTTTCTTTCTTTGCAACTGTCTAACTTTCCCTCTGCCTGCCCTCTTGCTATTGTTATTTATGTTACAAGTAGAGCCCAGCAAATAACAGAGTATTGTGGTTTGTTGGCACTTCCAAACAATCAGGAAACCAGTTAATATCAGGTCAAATCGAAAATGATTTTGAGGGGTAAATTTTTGGCAAATCGAAAAGTTGAATAAATATTTCTTTGGGCTGAATGCAACATTTCACTTTGACTTTGAGCACTTTTAACTTTAAAAATTTTTTTAATATAAATTTGAAGGAAATTTTGAAATGTAAAAGTTGTCTTGAACAGAAACTTCCCCCCATACAAACAATTTGGCGAAACTGACATGGATTTGTGAAATGTCTTGGTATTGTCAAGGCTGCATTTTTTGCCAAAAAAGAGTTTCTGCTGAAAAATTTTACCCACTTCTAATTACAGGAGTTGCTAGAGACTGTGAGCAACATCTGAACCCCTTGTTCTATTCTATTCTATCCTATCCTATCCTTGATAGGAACGTATGCTGCCCTCATCACTACACTATCTGAGAACCTTTCAGTCCTTCCTAAACAATATGATTTAGGCTTTTAATCGCAAATTATTATTATATTTGTATTATCGGAGCAGCTATGAGCCCGTCATGGACCCCATTGTGCCAGGTGCTGTACAAACATAGAATAAAGAGACAATGCTTGTTCCAAAAAGCTCATAATCTAAGACAGTGATACTCAGACCTCAGTGATTCAGGAGCCAAATGAGCGATCAACATTACCCAAAAGAACCACAGTAGTGTGAATTCATTGCTTCATTTATTCTTTTTATATATATATATATATAATTCTCACAGCAAAATGACTGACCAAGTATTCTACCATTGATTAATAACAGAGTGAAAGGGTTAATAACTTAGATTGGTTAATCATTAAATCACGTGGTGTTTTAATAGCGTGTGCTGCAAAGAGAGGCAGGAGACACATTAAAGAGCCGCTTGTGATCCTGAGCCTCAGTCTGAGTATCACTGATCCAAGACAAGAGCCAGCCAGACAGGTGGAGACAGACAGATGAGAAGCAATGAGGCTGCAGGCTGGGCTGTGAGCGCAACATTGTCAGGTTTTTTTTCGTTGGCATCGCAGCGAAGCTGAGTTTTAAAGAGGAGTATGGAGGAGGAGAATTTCCCCCAAGATCCCCACATTCCTCACACACAAATTTGAAGCTTTCCCTCTTTGATTGCTGAAAAAACATAACAGCAGAAAGAGCAAGTCATGGAGCTGGGGTACTGTGTCGTTGACACGAAAGGAAGGACTCGCGTGGCACTTTGTTTCCTGGCATGGATGATTTTTTTTCCCACTCTCTCATTTTGAGCCTTTGTCGCACATTGTGCCCCAGGTCTGGGCCTTGGCAGGTTGAGAGGTACATAAAAGACAGGCCCTGCTCTGAAGCATTCACATTCTAAACAGAAAAAAAAAAAGGGGGAAATAGATGGATTATTTCAGTTTTACAAAAGGGGAAACTGAGGCACAAAAAATTAAGGGGCTTCCCCAAGATCATAGCAGGTGTCTGTAGCAGAGCCAGGAGCTGAATCCAAATTTTCTGAGTCTCAAGCTCATGCTTTAACTACAAGACCATCCTTTCCTCTGTTGTTATGCATAGATATTGATAACCTCCATGGACAGATCAGGCCATACTGTATCCGGTTGCCTCCATGTAAAGCTAGGATAACTGACGGATGCCAGTTGAATTATTCTGGATTTCCGTGGTGTATGAGACAGCAGAATTTGCTCTAAAGTGAACACAAGGCTGCAACTTGGGGTAGTCTCCTAAAATGGAAGGCAGCCAGCGCTGGGTATTCTCCCGAACAGGTTTTTGCTTAGTTAACTTGTAAAAGGAAGGTTTCCCTGCTGCCAGCACTGCAGAGCCGATAGAGCTGTGCGACACGCTGAGCTAAAGTCCAGACCGCCTCATGCATCATCCCCAAAATTGCCAGCGGAGTTTGCTGTCAGTGATATACAAGGTAGGAGCGAGCAGGGCTCAAGTTTTAAATTCCACCTTGAGCTCGCAGAGGCTGACAGCGAAATCTAATTTGGGCTTCTAAAGCAAGCACATTTAACTGGGGAAGATGCTGCTGAATAATAAATACGTACCACTGGGATGCTGCTTTTACAGAGCAGTCTTTCAAAACCAAACCAAACGGGTATTTAAGGCTCATGAAAAGAGCCAGCTCAACGTCCCGGCAGATTGAAATCCTTCATTCAGCTGCAGAATGGCACAGCACCGGCAACAGCACTGCACGTCTCTCCTGCCACGCCAATGGATTTCAACCCTGCACTGACGTGGACTCAACCAGGAGGAAGGCTGGTGCAGTGGTTAGAGCCCTAACTTCAGACTTAAGACACCTGGGTTCATGTCCCTGCCACGGATCCGTGGCCCCACAAAATCGCGGGACCTCCTCATCGACCTCCTCCTAGCCCTGGCCAAAATGGCCATCTAGAAGACCAGGGAGAGGAGGTTGGCAGGGGGGTGCTCTGCAACTGTGGGGCCTACTTCCGGTCCTCTGTCCACTCACGCATCCAGGCAGAGTTCCTCTGGGCAGCGTCCGCTGTCTCCCTTGACACCTTCTGGGAGCAGTGGGTGCTGTCTTGGGCTCTCTGCTTGGTGTCCCGTTCTGGTTCCCTCTGTTTGACCCTGTGACTCCCACGCCTGCTCCTTTTTTTCATCCTTTGTCCCACATAATCGGTTGTGTCCTGGGTCCAGTGACTCCCCCCCCCCCCTCCAGGGGGAGGGCCCTTTAGCAGTGGGTGGGTGTGACCGGATCACAAATAGTATGTCCTGTGTAATGCTGGGCAAGTCTCTGTGTGCCTCAGTTTGCCATCTGTGCAATGGGGATAATCGCACTGCCCTGCCTCGCGGGGGTGACGTGGCAGTAAATACATTAAAGATTGCGAGGTGGTCAAATATCATGCTGATGGAGCCCTGTAAGAACCTCAGCAAGCTAGTCTCCGTGACCCATTCAGCCCTGGTTGTTCTGTTGCAGAGACAGCCATTTGTGGCAGTAGATTTCATGACTTGGACACTCCCCTAAGAGCTAGAGTCAGATCACCCACCAGCCACTGTGAGGAGGTCAGGGCTGGGATTGGAAGCGCTGACCCAGTCGATCCCCGGACCTGCTTTTTGACAGCAGCCTAGTCAACATGCTGCCTTGAGAGCGATTCCGTCTGTCCTCCCGGCGAGGGGATTTTGTGCAGGGCTGTTCTGAAAAGCCTCTGGGGCTCCAAAGGGGATGACCTAAGGGGCCTGGTAGGGAAGCAGTGACAGAATTGGCATGAAGGGGCCCACTTCCCCGTTCCTCGCCGAGTCCTGGTGCTGGTGCCCCTGGTTCTGTGTGGATGGAGACACGGTCCAGGCAGGAAATGGTTCCTTTTCTCATTGATGAGGGAGCTGGGAACTGGCCTGTAGCAACTAGAGAATCTTCTTCCGGCATCTGCCGGTGAAGAGCACCTGGAACGGCAGGCCGTAGTGCAGCTGAGCAGCCCCTCGTCAGCACAATTAACCTGCTGAGGTTTCTCATGGCTACAGCTGAGGAGTTTCTTAAAGGCCGAGCATGTGGACGCCTGTTTCAATGGAAATGTAATAACCCAGAGTCCTCCCAGAGTCCTTCTGAGCAGTGCAGAGCTCTTCACGAACCGCCCGGCGTCTCAGCCCCAGAGCTGCAGGTGGGCGTGGGCCAGCCTTCTCAGCAAAGCACTCGCAGCTTCGCTCAGGGCATCCAAGCCTGGCGAGAGGGCTATCGCGCCTGAGACATAAAGCCAGTGTCCTCAAAGTGCCCGCAACGCCTTTTTGGAAGTGTTGGCGTGTTAGTTGTGAGCCAAATTCCAGTGAGGGGAACCACATTCTGTCTCCAGCATGGAGCATTTCTCCTTCCCATCTCACATCTGTTCAACATTGCTGTGTGCTGGGCAGATTCCTGCCATGGCACACCCCAGAGGCAGCTGCATTTCAGTGCTGTGGCGGGAGCGATTCCTAGGCGGGTTTATACAGTGCTTTGGGGAATGTACTTGGGTGAACAGTGCTGACCTCTATCATCTTACGTCCTCTCCCAGCATGCCCGTGGTGAGCATGCACCGGGGATGGATTGTTCAGGACTTGGCTCTGATCCAAAGCATGGACGGCACCTTCCCTAGAGATTCCAATCCCTCTTTCTAATGAACTCCTGGACCGTGGGGAGGGACGGGGGACGCGTTTCTTCCTGGTGAGAGCAGGGTGGCAGTGAGCCGCACACTAAATGACACCTGTGAGCCATCAGCCGCTTCTCGCTCCCTTTTTATTTTTAGTTCCTGCTCATTAACGTCCGAGGAGGGAAAATGGATAGCCCCCCGGGGAATGGGGCAGAGCGCCCGCTCTAGGAGCCAATGCTCCATCTCAAGGCTGGTACTGCCACTGCCTGTCAGAAACCATTTGGAAGATGAATAACTTCCCTGCTCCCCAGGCTCGCGGGAATGAGAGTAATCTAGTCACCTTCATTAATTTGCCACTCGGAAATACGGAGCCAAATGAAGGAGGGAGCTGCGGCAGGAATCCAGGTGTGACACACAGCATCTGTAATAATTAATGTCAGGGTGAAAGGCCTTTTCCATTCACGCTTCTCTCTATTTTTCTCAGGAGGCGTGTGTGCGGATGATGGGTCTGTTTGTTCCCTTTTTTCTTCTCTCCCTGTTCTCTGCCTCACAAACTGAGTTGTGAAATCACCGCCGCCGTGGCCAGGCTGTGGGGGAATCTTGGAAGATGTCACACTTGCCGTGTGTTAGTTAGGGCTCTGAAATCATATTTTAAAAGGAGAGACAGAGAGCTGGAAGAAAATAGCAGCCAGCCACCTGATCTGAAGGTAGGAAGGGTGGCTAGTTTTGGTTGGACGTATTCCTAGAGGTTTCATCACATGACATAATCCTTAATTAAAAGCGAATCTTTAATTCCTGGAGATTCCAGCACAATCCTGGAGGGTTGGCAACCCTGCCTGGGGCGGCTGGGTAGCTACAAAGGAACTGCTCTTAATAATAAGCCGTGGGGCTTTAAGGGCCAGATCCTCAGCTGGTGTAAACCAATGACAGTGTAGTGGCCTCCGTGGAGCTTGTGGTTCTCCATCTTCAAATGGACCGACTGCAATTAACTCATTAATAGTGGCTGGCCGTGAGTCTCCCCCTAGGTGTTCAGATCTGCAGATTTATGTTGGGTTTGGACCCCGCTCAGCCCCATAACAAGCCTTGCGAGGTGGGTATTACTAAACTCATGCGAGGGAGGAGAAACTGAGTCACAGAGGGGTGAGGTGACATGTGCAATTCCCCAGACGGGAGGCAGGGCTGGAGCAGAACTTGGGCGCTCCTAGCCCCATGCTCAGCCCACTAGACCATCCTGTCTCTCTAGTGGGGTGCATTCCTCTCCCCTGGGTCCTCACCGTGTCATCCGATTAACCCATGACCCTTGCTGCCTCTCCTGGCCAACTGCTGGTGTGGTGCCTGCTCTGCGCACCCTGCTGCCATTGCTGTGTTTGAGAGAGACCTGACTGGCTGCCAAAGTGGTGCCTGGCTCCTCTAGTGTCAGTCCAACTCCTTATTGCCAGCTGACCCCTGAGGAGAGCGTTGGGTTAGGGCCCCTTTGCGCCAGTCTGCCCCTGTGCCCCGGCTGGGAGCACCCAGAGACCCTGCCAGCACGGCTCTGTTGGCGCTTCTCCCAGTGCCGACCTGATTCGCAGCCGGACTGGTGCCCGGGCCCTAACGTCCCGCCCCCGAACATTCAGCCCTTCCTCAGTGCTAGGGTAGCCCTTCGCACGTGCGTCGTAGATGTCCTCTACCCCCACCCGCTCGGATTACATCTCTTTATTCCCCGGCAGCACCGATCCTGGGGAACTACTGCGTGCGCTTCCAAGGAGAGCAGATCTCTTCCAGCATTAACGACGTAATGAAATCCTGTCGTCATGATGTAGTGCCAAAGCAAGCGCTGGAATGGTAGCTCCAAAACATTCCTAGTGCGTTTGTTGCACATAACTTACCGGAGGGAAGAGAGAAAGTCCTCCATAGCTCCTTACCCTTCCTAGGTCTAGAGCATCGTACTGGCTGCCAAGGTAGCGAAAAGCCGCAGGCCAGGAACTCAGGGGTGTTGGTGGGTGTGGCAGTATTGGCTTCAATGGAGTTAGGAGGCTTTGCACCAGCCGGGGATCTGGCCCCTCCAAGATGACTGGCAGCTGATGGAGGAGAGTCAAGGAAGAACAAAATGCTAATTCATAGGCTGGCGTCACCTCATCAAGCCTGCAGGCCAGACTCAGGCAAAACTCCCACCCACGTTGTAACCGCACGGGATGTGTGACAGCAGAGCCTGCTACCAGGCCAGCCTGATCGCAGAACTAGCCCCCTCTGAGGGGAAATGGGCACAGAAGAGCAGCGGGTGGCTGCAATAAAGGGGTAGAACGAGGCTGGGGTGGTGACGAAGGCCAGCTGGGAGAAGGGCTGGAGGGAGAGCCAGGTAGGATGCTCAGAGCAGGAAGGAAAGCTCTCTGGGCCTGGGAGAGACCCTGGCTGAGCAGGGAAGAGTGGGGTAGGCGTGTAGGAGAAGCCTTGCGATAGAAAGTGGTCCCGGGAAAAACTGCAGCACTGGCGAAGGAGCAGACCTAGCTGCACAGTGCAGGGCCGTGGGCTGGACCCCTACGTAGAGTATGGGACAGGTTCCCTATGGGCCTCAGGGGAAGAGGCCTACAAGCTCAGCACAAGGGCTACTGAGCCCAGCAAACGAGGCTGCAAGCTCAGCCCTGAGGACAGACTGAGGAATAGCTCAGAGAGCGCAGATGGATTTTTTTTCTGTTAGGACGCTTTTGGATCCTTAGTTAGGACAACCGCAACCCTGGAAGGGGTGGACTGGAGCTGGGAGAGGGCTGAGTCCCTGGAAGAGAAGCCACCGCAGTGCTCGAGGGTCTGTTGGTGGGGGGGCGTGAGAGAAGTCGGGGAGCTGCTGCACCACGCTGGGTCGCGAGGGGGTGGCTAGCAGTGAGTGAACGTGGTTACAGATGGAGATCAGTAACAAGGACGTATTAGATAGAGCCTGACCATGGCCAAATCGCTGTCCCTCATTTGGAGCAGGCCAGGAGTGTAATGTCATTATCTAGCCGCTCATCCTGTCGTTACCTGGGTCAGTAACGATGAGCTGGGGCTGTAGGGACACTCGCGCACGAAAACCCATCGGTTATTGAAGCTGAATAAACCCACATCGGTATGAAAAATGAGACCTGATCCCAACAGCACCATGTGGGCTCTTAGTGACGGACTGGATTGGCGGTGGGTTACAGAGGCTTTCAGCACAGATCACCGCCCTGGATCTGGACTGGGCATGCACTAGAGCCAGTGATCAGGGTGTTGTACTGGGCTGGTGCCGAGGACCCGTATATTCTATGGGGTGACTGTGGCTGTCGTCTTGTGCTTCAGAGTCCGAAAAGCCAGTAAGCCTTGAGCCCTCTTGATTGCAAAGATAACCTTCAACGTGACACTCGGGTGCTGTCTTTGGCAAAGGGATGGGGCCAGCGTCTCCCGCTTGTTGCCCGGCTCTGGGTGATGGCACGCCAGCCCTGCTCGGGTGTATCCGCCCATGTTGTCTGCTGGGCTGCAGAGACGGCATGCCGGCCTGACCTGTGAGAGTGAGCGGAAATTCTCCTTTAGCGTGAGCTGTGCAGGCGGTATTCCTGGGGGGAAGGTTCTCCGTTGCTGGCATGTCTATGCAGCGGTCAGTGGCGTGACTGCAGCAGTGTAGACAGACCTGAGAGAGGTTGGATCTAGCTAGTTTGAGTAACGACGGCAGTGAAGCTATGGCAGTACGGGCTAGTTGCTCGAGTACATATCAAGGGTACCGGGCAGGCTTCTACAGCCCTTGCTGCTAATGTTACCGGAGCTAGCTAGATCAAATGGAGCTCAGGTCTGTCTATACCTGCCACACCTCTGTTACAGCATACACCCACCCATAGAGGTAATTGCAAAATCCACGTATGCTTGGTGCATGGGGATGCTGAGGACTGGGAAGCTGAGGATGGCCCTGTCTGTGCAGCCATGGAATTATGTTCTGCAGATGGTGTCTATGGCACATCAGCAGGAGAGACCTGGAACGTGGTGACATATGAACCCCTAAAGGTTCAGGCGTTCGGCTTGGTTCCAGTGGGGAGACCTCCACTTCTGAGCGCAAAGAGGTGCAGGAAATTCAAGGTGTCCAGAGGTCCCGATGGGAAGTTGGGATGAAGGCCCGGGTCAGTTTTACCTTTGTTATTATTTTGACACTAGAGCCAAGAGGGCCCCAACGTGTTAGGTGCTGGACATACAGACAGTCCCTACCCCATTTATCTTGCCGTCCAAACGCACTAGACAAACGAAGGGTGGGAGAAAGGAAGGATCATTATCCCCATGTTACAGATGGGGAACTGAAGCAGAGAGAGATTAAGGCCCAGATTAGGAGCCTAAATACCTTCAAAGATTTGGGCCCAACTGACTGTTTTACTGACTCACACGGGGAGTCCGACCAAACAGGGATTCCTGCATCCCAGGACAGTCCCTTAACAATTAGCTCATCCTGCCCTGAGCTGATGCAGTTTGCCCAGAAGGCACAATTACAAAATGCAGGATTGTTTTCCTCCAATGGCTTAAATTACTTGTCCTTTGCGGCAGGTCTCTAGTTTTAGACATGCTGGCTTCTCTTTGAATGGTTGGTTCAGGTGGGCTAGGAGGTTTTTTGCTAACCAGAGAAATCAAACTGGGCCAGCTCTTGGTACCAGAATCCAGTTGCCATCTGAGCATCTGTTCCTGAAGCATTTCCTCTCTCCTTCTCCTGGCGTGCATGGTCACGCCCTCTTCCCACCTGCACATCAAACCATTTTGGGACAATCGGAGGAAAGAGAGGAGAGTTTGGGAAGGAATGACACAGAGCAAAAGCCTGGAAGGAGCCCGTGGCTGTAAATCCACCACGGACAGGAGGATCAGCACAGTCCATGCTGTCACTGCACTAGCACGCAGCCAGGTTTGGTGATATGAGCAGCTCTCACCCTCAGTCTTACATTTCCAAAGCCCTGGATGGGGTGTAGCTGGGGCCCACAAGTCATGGAGCCCTGCTGCTCAAAAGCCCTTCCAAGTTTAAGTGCTTATGTTCAGGTGTGGAGAGGGTTGCTGTGCTTTCTGCAATAGTGACCTCTCTGGCTGATTCCAGAACCACCGTGGTGGCGGCTGTGAAGGGTGTCCCGGAAAGTAGTCTTGGCTGGAATTTAAGGATGGTGATCCTGACATGGAGAGACATGGCTTCTGGGACACCAAACTCTTTGGAGTATCAGACCTGGGGACTTCTGAGCAAGGAAACTGCCTGCTGCTGTTTGTTTCTGCTGCATTCAAGGAAACAGGATTTTGTTGAAATCACAAGACCTCACCAAGGAAGATACCTGGCTCGTCTCAGTGATTTACTCCCAGCAGAAACAACCCTGCAAGGATCAGAATATTGGCCAACAGCTTCAGCCAAAGGGGTCAACAATATTTATGCCCATGCTTAACATACCAGACTTACACCATGGGCCCTCACCGCTCTCCCCACCCTGATCTCTCGTTTCTACCTGTGACAAACCTCCATCCCCGCTCGTTTTCCTGCTAGGAGCAGCAGACGTGAGAAAGCAAGCAAGCAAAATTGCCCCCTAATAATTTAAATGGAATTTAAGCGGTTTGCTAAAGGAAACTGGGTCTCTTTGAGCAGCTGCTTTTGAACTCCAGCTTCTTTGATGTGTCGCGGGGATGGCATGTCGTATCGAATGGTGCGTGAGCAAATTACCCCGGGCAAAGCTCCAAAGGGATGCTGAGATGAAGGGAACTTTGTGCATGGTCTGTCCCGAGGCAGATCAAAGGAGCTGCACAGCCGGAGACAGAGAAAGTGAGGGAGAGAGAGAGACCTGCTCAGTTCCAAACTAGAAATGAGCGAGAAGAACCGCGAGAGTTTAAACTGGGCCATTCAAGGGTTAGGGGAGGAGAGGGGTGAAGTGGGGGATAGATTCAGGAGTCTGTTTAGATCCCAGGTCCCCACAGCCAGGCTTCCATTCTCTTTTAAGAACGGGGAGTCGTGAAAAAGAAATGGTGAAAGCAGCGGCCTCCGACCCCTGAGCGCTCCTGGGTGTGGGCACTGAGACAAGTGCCAGGGGGTTGATGAGGGGGTGATGATTGTCTCCAAGAGCTCCCAGCTGTCGCAGCACCAGAGGAGAGAGGGACCAGCCCTGCCTATCCTGGAGCTGGGGTCACAGACTCACCCAACTCTGCCAGGTGCCACCTTGGCGAGAGCAGCAGGGTCCTGGGTTTGCTGCCTCCTCATTCCCCCCACGCTCAGGGAACGCCCATCCTGGCCCGCGCGAGCTGCTCTGGGTCAGGGGGAGGCCCCTGAGCTGCTGCAACGCACTCGCCACATTGCCAAGGCCCCAGGGCAGCCAGCCTACCTCTCCATTGCTGCCACTCCTCGGCCTCTCCCTCTGGCTGGCAGCTGACAGCAGGTGGGGTAGCGCCGTTCCAACGCTGGCAGCGCCTGGGAACAGGGAGGATGAGGCTGGAAGGGAAGGTGAGAGTCACGATGGCAGGCTGCCTGCCTGCTGGAAGGTCCAGTCTTCCAATGCTCTGCGCTGATGGCAGCAAGGGGCAGGAACTCCAGTGCAGAGCCCTCTCCTAGCATTCTCGAGGTTAAACAGCTGCTGCTTTTTTCCCCAGAGGTGGATGCAGCTCAGTGGTGGGGGGAGCTACAGAACCAGCCCAATCAAACTTCCATGTAATACTGAACTAGCGATAACACTTATTAGATTGTCCTGCTCATCAGAAGTTCTCCAAGTGCTTTACAAAGGTGGGTAGGAATTCTAATCCCCATTTTAAAGATGGGGAAACTGAGGCTCAGCAGGCGTAACCGACTTGCCTCTTCCTATTGATTTTTCCCCCCTTCTGTCTCAGGCACACATAGATTGTTATTGTAGGGCTACTCAGCAGCAGTGCACTGCACACACTGGTTTGTTATTGTAGGGTTACTCACATGCCAGTTTGTTGTTTCCCACGTGCACTGACCTACTGGGATATTTAAAAATCAGCGGCCTCAGAGCACTTATTCTGCAAACACCCATAGAACCCAGCTTCCATGGACTTGGCTAATACAGTAAATACAACAGAACCTGTCTATTACATTTGTGGCATGCATCCTTGTGCGGGGTCTCTTACTGAGCTGCCTTGCAATGGTCTTGTCACGTTTGACCCCCCCTAGAATTAGTCTTGAGGGTCCCGTGTAAACAGAGACGTCAGGTGCCTGTCATCTCCGAGCTGATGGATGCCTCCGGACCGGGGAGGACGCGCTGCTTGGCTCAGCTCCTCTACCACAGGGAGCTGCCCGGAGCTGTGTTGCAAGAAGCAATTGCCACGTCCCGTGACAGGCCCAGTGAAGAGCCAGAGAGCAAAACGAGTGTGACACTTGTGGAGGATGAGACCGTGACCCCCCTCGATGGGTTCAAGAGAGATGTTGCATCTTGAGCGGGAGAAAGAAAGGCAGGGAAACAGCTGGGGAACGGAGCCTGCAGCACAGTCAGACCCCAGCAAAGGCTTGGCTGTGTGCTATAAACTCCAGCTGCACTGGCCCCTTAAGTGACGCCTGGGCTATAATCTCATGCCTTTCGCATTTAGAAGCAAGCATCATCTCTTAGAGCAGCTGCAGGGAGTGAGGATCAGCAGAGCAAGTGTTCCAGAAACTAGCCTCTTTCCCAAACACCTGTAATGCCCCCGGGGCTGACAGCAGTGAGTCCAGAGAGATGGAAGCTCTGGGCAAGCTTCCTGGTGCCAAAGCAGCCCCCTGCCCTCCCAGGTATTGTCGTTGGGGAGCCCTGCACACAGCTTGGCATATGAACGTCAGTCCTGACATGCAGCATCCCCCCCCACTTCTCTGCTAATGTGCCTGTGACACCCCATTCTGTTCTAGGGACATAGGAATTGCCGTATTGGATCAGAACCAAGGTCCATCCAACTTAGTGGCCTGTCTCCAACAGAGGGCAGCACCAGCTGTTTCCATAGAAGGCAGATGTTGTCTCCTGCTAATTCTAGTGATGGGGTTCCCAGTCCATCCCAACAATCTGGCAAAGTGCCTTGATCTGGAGCTGTAGCATACCCAGCATCCCAGGCCTGGGGATTTCCAGAGTCCAGGTTGCAAGCCATGCTACATTGGGTGTGGCGATGCAGAATTTCCGTGCCCCGTCGGGACATCTATAATACGACTTCAGACTCACGTTGTCAGCTGTCCTGATGATCAGGATTTGAACCCAGACGTCTCGAAATGATTGCACTGCTTTGAGCTCATCAGTCCTCCTCTTCTCATCAGCCAGGCCAATCAGAATAAGAATCTATTGTAAGCAGTTCCTAGATTCCCCCGCCAGAAGGCACCACTGTGATCAGCTAGTCTGACTTCCTGTATAACACAGGCCAGAGAACTGCCCCCAAATCATTCTTAGAGCAGAGCTTTTAGAAAAACATCCCCTCGTGATTTGAAAAATTCAGTGGTGGAGAATCTACCCCGGCCCTTGATAAGTTGGTGCAATAGTTAATTACTTTCACTGTTAACAAATTATGCCTTATTTCCACTCTGAATTTGTCCAGCTTCAGCTTCCACCCATTGGATGGTGTTAGACTTTCTCTGCGAGATGGAGGAGCCCATTATTAAATGATTGTTCCCCATGTAGGTACTTACAGACTGTAACTGAGTCACCCTTTAACCTTCTCTTTGTTCATCTAAATAGATAGACTCCAGGAGCGCAGTCATTCTAAGGCAGGCTTTCTGATCCTTTAATCATTGGTGTCTCTCTTCTCTGACCCTCTCGTCCCTTTTGAATTGTGGGCACCAGAACCGGACACAGTATTCCCAGCAACAGGTACACCAAGTACAGAGGTAAAATAACCTCTCCATTCCTACCTGAGATGGGTCGCGTTAGCCCTTTTGGCCACAGCCTCACACTGGGAGCTCATCTTCAGCTGATTATCCGCCACAGTCTCCAAATCTTTTTCAGAAGCACGGCTTCCCAGGGGAGATTCCCCCATCCTGTGCTCTTTGTTCCTAGATGTACACATTTACCTGTGGCTATATTAAAATACATGTTGTTTGCTTGTGCCCAGCTTCTCAAGTGACCCAGATCGTTTTGAATCGGTGACCTGCCCTCTTCGTTATTTACCGCTTCCCCCACTTTTTGTGTCCTCTGCAAACTTTCTCAGTGATGATTTTGTTTCCTTCCAGGTCATGAATAAAAATATTCAATAGCATAGGGCCAAGAATCGATCACTGCAGGATCCCACTAGAAGCCCACCCATTCGAGGGTGATTCCCTTTTACAATTACATTTTGAGACCCGTCAGTTAGTCAGCTTGCAATCCACTTCATGTGTGCCATCTTCATTTTCTGTCGGCCTACTTTTCTAGATCAGAATGTTGTGCCGTACCAAGTCGAATGCCTTAGAGCTGGAGGCGCGGGAACAGGTAGCCTCTCCTAGGAGAAAGGGTTGCAAAAGACAGAGAGCTCAGCAGTGCTGCCCATTTTCACCATTCCTTCATTATCATTAGGCTCTAACCTAGCTAGCCCGCCCCCATTTCCATTCCACAGGGGAATCCGTTCATTGTCAGCTCGTGCATTGCTTTGCCTGACCAGTTCTTTGGCCTCCGGCCTATGAGCATTGAAACCCCAGATAATTTCCACCACGGGAGAACAAAAGGTGTCGAGGCGCATGTCTGTGCTGCTGTTCACACCTGCACTCGTCGAGCGCCCATTCTGTGATCAATAAACGATGCATCGTTCCTGCTGCTGCTGCACGTCAGCTCAGATGTCGACCCTGGAGCTGCGGAGCCTTTGTGCATGACGTGTGTTCACTGTGGTGCCTTTCCACTTCCTCCGAGGTGTCACTATCTGCTCACGGTGCGGTTTAATTGGTGTGTGCTTCCAGAGTAGCAGCAGGAGTGTGGCTGTGTAGTGATAGTGATGTAGTGTGTAGTGTAGTGTGTAATGATACAGGCCTATCGTGTTCCTCACGACAGAGCTGCTCAGGCTGGCCAGGCTTCAGATCCACGGTCCACACAGACGCAGTTCTGTCCCTTTCTGGGAAAAGACGGGACTAGAATGATTGACCAAACCAGGAGCCTCCACTCGCTATTCACCATCTAGGCCTTTGCTAAGGCAACTCCTGCTATGGCAAGTTGCAAGAAGTTAACTGCCCTTCGGTGGCATAACTTCCGTGGTGCAAGCGGAGCAGTCACACTAGGGCCCATGAGGTTGTGGGGGCCGTCAAGGCAGGACAGTGGCTGCAATCTGGGGGGAGGGGGACCCTTAGGCTGGGGTGACCTCAGGTCCTGGGTGTGAGCAGCTGGCAAGGGTGAACGTTGAAGTCATGGGGGGAATGCAGCAGTGGGCAATCCATGGGGATGGGGGGGACATCCCCCCCTGAGATGGAGCACAAGATAAAAACATTGGCCACTTTCCATGGGGTGGGAGAATGGGGGAACCTGGGAGGCTAGATCAGAGCTGGGAATTGGAGCAGAGCTCAGGAGGCCTGGGTCAGAGCTGGGGGGATGGAGGGAAGTTGGGGACTGGAGCAGACTGAGGAGAGGCTCAGGAGACTGGAGGGGTCTGAAATGGGGCTGGGGAGATCAGGGGAGTTGGATCAGGAGGGGAGATAAATGGGCCTGAGGGCTGGACTGAAGCAGGGTGGGGCACTGGATCAGAACTGGAGAGGAGAAAGGGGAACATGGAGGGCTGGAGAGAAGCTAGGGGATGGGGGGCTGGATTGAGGCTATGGGGCTGGAGAGGATCTGGGGACATGGGGACGGGTTGGAATTATGGAGGAGCTGGGGATACTGGGTTGGATTGGGGCTGGAGGCTAGTATCATTGGCTCTATTTTAGAGAGGAGGAAACTGAGGCACGCACAGGGAAGGGAAACAACTATCCCGTGGGCACCCAGCGGGTCTGTGGCGGAGCTGGGACTCAAACCCAATCTCCTGACTGCCAGTCGAGCCCTCGCGCCACCAGACCACCCTGGCATCTGCGCAGACGCTTGTCATTTGGCTGATTTCCAAATGAACTGAAGCCATTCCTGACTGCGATGGCTCATGAGCGTTCAGCTGGTGTCTGGCACGTCC
This sequence comes from Emydura macquarii macquarii, assembly GCF_026122565.2. Lineage (NCBI taxonomy): Eukaryota > Metazoa > Chordata > Testudines > Chelidae > Emydura > Emydura macquarii. The sequence goes on from NW_027130587.1 coordinate 4,038,126, forward strand.
AGATCGGCTCAGCAGGAAGCCAGCTTGATGCTGAAGAGCCAGATCTGATTTTTATTCTAAAGAGTGATACATTTTTTTTAAGGAAACTTTTTATTTATTAAAATGCTCTGGCTCCAGCTGATCTTTCTTTGCTCAATATTTATTGTTCTTCCACCTGCCTTGAAATGGGAGCTGCTGCTTGCACTTTGATGAATGGATCAAAAGGCTTGTCTGGATTCTTGTCTGCAAGGGCTCTGCTGAGATGCTGCTTCTGACTTCTCATGGCTGAACCTGCATGAAACCTAATGCTGAGTGGGTCTCTGGGTAACTGCAGGGGTGCTTAGACCAGACTCCAGGAGCAAGCCAGTGCTATTTTAATTGGTGTACTCCTTTGGTAATGAGAGGGCAATGGTTTCAAAGTATTCCAAGGCATAGCATCTCTGCATAATTCTACTAAAACAAGATGCTGCAGCAAGACCTAAAAGGCAAGTGTAACCCGCTGGGGCGTATGCCGCAGCTGAGACGAGTCAGTTACAGTCCAAGTCAGAGAGCTTGTGTTCGAGCTGTAGCTTTCCTTCTAGAGGCCCATGGTGTGTCTTCCAAGACAGTGGCCGTCACACAAGCGAGTGCTATTCAATCACCCTGGCTATCCCTGCATCTCATAGATGATACTACAACAGCGGGGTTGTTGGTCCTCTTTTCCCAGCACTGGAGCGACATCAGCATCACAAAACATCAGAGGCCTCCTTTTCGGAGGCACGAGTGTGACCTGCACTAAGGGCCTGGTTTTTTCAAAGGTGCTGAGCACTGGAAGGTCCCATGAGATCCAGCTGGAGTGGTGGCTGCTTGATGATTCTGAGCAACGGGTCCTTGGGGCGGAATTCTGATGTCCTTGCTCATTCTTTATTCAGACAAATACCCTGTGGGCCAAACTCTGATCTCAGTTCGACTGCTGTAAATCTGAAGTAACTCCATCGGTCAGCCGGAAACCAGCACCCCAGGTGATGCTCTGGGTTGTTCCAGCGCCACACCGAAGAGATGCTTAGTGGCTGGTCCTGATTAGCCCAATGGGGCAGGTCCTCGGTTGGTTTAAATCAGTGTAGCTTCGTTGAAGTCAGTGGGCCAGACCGTCAGCTGACTGAAACAGGCATATCTTCACTGAAGTCACTGGAGCTAAGGCAATTGACGTTGACTGAGGGTCTGCTGCCACGGGAGCTTGTGGTCTAGCTGAGTAAGCATAAAGCATGGGCCACATTCATCCTTGCTTTGATCTCCATTGTCATCAAAGGAGTTACACGGGAGAGGAAATGGGCCTTCTATGCCCATAGAGGTGACGGACGGGAATCAAACTCAGGGTCTGCTTGCGGAAAGTTTCCAAACTCTCTGGCTCAGACACAATAAGCTTGGCAGGTGCTTTCTTCCAATCCGTTCCAGCTCTGGGTGGGTGCTGGTCACATGTGGGGCCCCGGCCCTCCAGAGACAGCCCTGTACAATAGGGACATTATCCACCTTACCCCGGAGCATCCCATGCTGCTCAATGCCTAATCAGGATGCCAGACTTGATGGACCCCTGGTCTGATCTGGTGTAGTAAGTCTTACAGGCCAGATCCTCCATGGCTGTAAACCCATATGGCTCCATGGACTTAAATGGGGCTTCTCCAGTTTATAAAAGCTGTCATCTGGCCCTTTGTTGGTAAAATACACTGCTTCTTCTATACACTCTTCTACTCTGATCAGATGTATTCCCCCCACCACCCCTTCGTGGATCCAGAACTCAAATGTTCTTTGCCATCCTCAGCTTTGTCCACAAACACGTCATGACACCATCCATTGGAGATGCTCAAGGACCCAGCAAATTCCAGTCACGTGTATGCAGTGAAGGCAGGTTTTGCAGAAGCCACTCGATAATACCCAGCCAGGATATTCGGCCGCATGTGCTTGGATGAGGTCAGCTTGCCGATGAAGAGCAGCTGGCGGAAGCTGAACCTGCGCAAGACAGAGGTGACGCTGATGGGCGGCAGAAAGCATTTTGAGCAGTTTGCAGCCACGGCGCAGCCTCCTTATGTTGGAGGTACACCTCCACAATCGGTCAATTCAGTCCGTAGTCTAGGTGTTCTCTGGGGCTCCTTGCTGAGGCTGAGCCCTCACATCGCAATGGCTGTGCGAGACGTTTTCTACCACCTCCAATTGGCTAGGAGACTCCATCCCATTCTGGTGGACAAAGACCTGGCCTCGGTTATTCATGCCTGTGTCACCTCTCCGCTGGAGTACACCCAATGCAAGATACCTGGACAGGAAACCTGTAGCACTTAGGACACTCCAGCTAGTACAAAACACTGCAGCGCATCTCTTCAGGCTAGTGTGAGGACATCACGCATGTTCTTAGTTCAACGGCTCAGTCCTCCTCTCAATGGCCTGGGCCCAGGATACTGAAAAGATTGTCTATAACTCTGGAATGAAGACCATGGCCAACATCTTTGCTCTTCTGGCACAATAGAGCTCTCAACAATAAAAGTGTAAACTTATCTGAACGGGATGGGAGACGGCGCCTTCTCCAGGAGGTCCTCTGCCAGGAACTAAGGACCATCACAAACCTCCACAATTTCTACTCCAAGGTGCAAGGTGCATTTCTCTGACCTGGCCTTCTCTAAAATAAACACAGAGCAGCAGATATATTTACTTAACAACCCCAAGAATAGAATAGAATGGGCTGAGGGTGTTTTGTGTGGTATCATTTCAATGGATCTCTGACCTATGTCTCTTTCATCCTCATGGTGCCTTCCTTCCTCTGCTTTTTGTTTGCCTAAGCAGCATCCAGTTGTTGGGGAGGGTGGGGTTGTGTGCGTATGTGTGTGTGTTGCTATCAGCCCTGCTCTAAAGATAAATTCCATTTAAAGCCTTTTATTGTTTCCCTGAGATGGCCGAGATTAAAAAGCATTCAAAGGAGGGTATTTTCAGGCTGCGCTGACCTTCTGTTCCCACTCCTGATTCCTCTAGAGAACGGAGCATGTTAATTGTACAGTGTCTTGGAGATAGATGCCGCTGGAAAAATAACTAATGACTGAATCATCTTCCCCGAGATTTAATTTGTAATTCTACATGTCTGGAATCCCAAAGCCTTGTCTTGGAGACACAGCTTCAGAGCAGAGTCTTGGCTTCTTGGGACTTTAGCCCTGAAAGGTGGCGGTTGTCTGTGGGGAGGGTTAGGATCAAATCATGTCTTATTGTTCATCAGCAAGCCCCTCTGGCCAGTGACTGAGGGGCTGCTGATGGATTCAGGGGATGGAGACCAGGAGGAGAGCCCACTTAGTTGATGGTACGGGTGCTGCAGTTTGCCATTTCTGTGCCGGGGAATGAACAGTGAGGCAGGGGAGGTCTTTGAGTATGGGAACGGCGGTTCCCACAGAAAGAAAGTAGTGATGTTAATGTGGCTGGAAACAAAGGGCATCTTCACAACTCAGGGTTAGCTTGGACTGTTGGCGTGACTGTATCTCCATAAACATACTTCTTTCTCTTGAACACTTGGCAGCTATTCAGAGCTGGATGCCGGACGCCATTCCTAGTTCATAAAAACCACTGTATTGAACCTTGTGATGGAGCGAGTTTACAGGCCCAGCACTGGCCAGGAGGGGGTTAACGAGGCCCTGTGGCTCCTCACGGGGCTGGAGCGTGACCACGAATCCTCTCTGTTGGCCACTCAGCCACCATCAGCTGTGACAGCTTGAATGGAAGGAAGGCTCTTCCAAGCTTGGTTTGCCAAGCCACTCCCTGCTTCTTGTTCACACCTTTCTTGAAGGCCTTCTTCAAGGGTGGAGACTACGCTGCAGCCTGTCCCTTTGTCTGGCTTAGGTGGTAAGCTCTTCAGGGCACTGGGTCTCCTGGTTTGTTGGATGCTCAGCAAATAATATTGAATTAACTGGCACCATCCAGGCAGAGGGGGTGAAAGGCTCTGTCCCCCCTTACCAGGCCTCTAAGCCACGTGTAACATCATGCAATGACCCAGATCAGTGGGTCTTGGAAAACCAATTCCAGGACCCCATCACCCCATCTAGCTATAAAGAAAGGGAGATCAGCGGACACCACCTGTCTGTGGCCCTCTGGCTGATAACCCATGCCCCGGTGTGCTGTTTCTGCTCCTGTCTCCATCTAGTGGCTGATCAGGGTAACTACAACTTGCTGCTTTCTCTGCTTAGGAGTTCTCCTTCAGCTGTTATGGCAGAGGCATGTGTGTTTGGGGCTGAAGGCCCTGGGTTTGATTCCCACTAACAGACACAGCAACAATTTGTTCCACAGGCACAGATCTCTTCTGAACTATCTGAGTTGCAAGAATGAGACCTGCATGTGAGCTCTACCCCTTTCCCACCTGTGCCAAACAGCACAGTAGATGTATAAGCGAGAAGCCCTGGCCTGTAGCAATGACCTTTGGAAAGGTTCAGTGACTGAATGACGGCACTAAGCGAATAGCCACTCATAGATTAGCACAAGGCAAAGGGGGAGGTGTGAAGCTCGACAATGCTGGCTTCTTGTTCTTAGGCAGTGGAGCTCTGAGATCGAAAGGTGTAATTGCTGCAGGTGGAATGGTTCGGAGATGCCACCTGGTTTCCGATTTCCCTCCTGCGGAGCTAGGAATAAGCCTCCATTCTCATCACCTGGACCCTGCTGCCATGGCCTAGTGACAGCCGTTACCTGGAGGGCTCTGTGCTCAGGCAGTCCCTGCTGCAGTCCTGCTAAGGTTCTCCGGGCTGTGCTTGTTCTCTGCTGATCCCTGGATTTGGAAGTTTCCAGTCCTGGGCTGTAGGTCTGATTTGTGTTTTTCTTTTGACTCAAGACTTGGAATTTTTCTTCTTTGTTCCTCCTCTGTCTCACTGAATCACCCACACTGAGTTAAGTGACAGAATCAAATCACCAGGCATGAGACATCAGCCGAGAAACCTGAGCGCTCTGCTGCTGATGGAGGGATTGCATCTCCACTGTGCTTATCTCTGAGCCGGGCACAGCAACAGCACAAGCGTTGTCCAATTCACCAATCCTGCATGCTTCTCTTCTGAGTGGCAGGGACCCCTGCGTGTATTCCAGTAGCACCTCAAGGGTCCAGTAGAGTTCAGGACCCTTTTGTGCTCTGCATAGTGAGAGATTGTCCCTGCCTTGAAAAAAGCTTGCGCTCTAAGTAGACAAGCTGGACAAAGGAAGAATTCTTACTCCTGTCTTACAGAAGCACAAATAGATTAAGTGACTTTCCCAAGGTCACACGGGGAGTTTGTGGCAGAGCTAGGAACTGAGCACAGATTTCCCGAGCCCTTGTTCAACGCCTTAACCATAAGAGCCTCTTTCTTTCATAAGAGGCTGATTCATTGCCACTTGATTTTCGTTGTCTCTGCTGAGTCTTTTGACAGAGAGGCTAAATTGTGCTGACGGGACCTATTCACTCCACCCTCTACTCAACCTCTTCCACCTTCTCATACTCAGATCAAAGGCTGTGTAGGAAGATGCTATAGAAAAAGAGAATCTCGTGCTTTTGGCCCAGCCCTTGTCGAATTGAACAGTGAATTCTATCCATGCAACAGGATCCTATAAGATGGGTCAAAAACCCTGGAGATGATCTCACTCAGTTCTATAGGCTTTTAAAATCCCTCCTAGAGGTCCCAATTAAACCTCTATAGAAGCCCATTGATTTCCTCCCTATCAAATTCTATAGGGTTTTTTTTTTATAGGGACAAAGAGCCATCAGACGGTAACAATTTTCACTTCCTGCTGATCTAGGCTGGAGTCAAATCCATGACCTCAGTGCAAAGGGCCGTATCATATTGCCTGAGTCATCCAGTCCCCATCTCCTCCTGTTTTTCCCCATTAACATTTTATTGGCTCTCTGCAGACAGTTACAGAGGACTCAGAAGTATCTACAGGCAATTACTATATCCCCAACCAATTCAGCAGACAAAAAGGATGCAAACTAGCAGGCGGTAATCAGGAAATGGCTTGGCCTCTTCTTTCTTTTATTCTCTCCCTGCTGAATGAACTGCTACATTCTCAAAGCTTAATTATCTTTTATCATCCTCAAATACTCTTCATTTAATGGAAATAGCTGAGCAGGTTGGAGAAGCAAAACAACATGATCTGTAATATTAAGTCTCAGCTGAAGGACATTTTGCTTGCTTGTGGAATGTAGATCTTGGTATGAGCTATCGCACACATCAGGCACCAGATCCACAATCCCACAGAAGGGCTGGAAAGCCAGTGTAAGTCGCCAGCTATGGACTCAGCGGGGGAATCCCTGGGTTACAGTGCTGGGATAGCTGGTGGCTATATTAAGGCTACCATGCTCCTGGCCCCAGGACAGGGGACATGTGGGTGTGATGCCCCCTGGCAATCCTTAGATGATACACTGGGCCTTCTGCATCACAGTCCAAGGGTGGCGTTTAAAGCAGCCTCGAGGCTGCTCCAGATGATCCTGAGGACAGGGATGGTGTAAACCCCAGGATCAGGGAATTGCAAACAGCTCCATTGCGGCCTATCCCCGCTGCCCCCAGCTCCAACTAGCTGCAGCTGAGGACGGAACCTCTTTTAGGAATAGGTTGGGCCTAATTTTGCTTTCGCACCGGTGCCAAATCCCTGGGCCTGACTCTGATCTCAGGCTGGCTTTGCGTGGCTGTAACTCCACTGAAGACAGCGAAGTTACTCCCAGTTCTCGCTACTGTCAGAGATCAGGCTCAGGCCCATTGAAAACCGGCGTGGGTCGGATCAAGGCCTCCCTGCTCCACTGACGTGGGGCTTTGTTGGTTTAAGTGAGTCCTTTCGGTTTCATTTTTTGGGGGTCACTGTATATTCGTTGGCTTTTTTTAAACACATGAAACATTCTGGATCACGTTTAGCCCAGATACTATTGTCAGGGCTACTGGTGTAAATCCACTAACCTCAGACACACTTCCACCAGTTATACCGAGATCAGAACCTGGGCCTTCGGCCAGCAGCTGTCCAGTGGAAACGAGGGCCGGCTTCGTTCTCTCGCTGGTGTTTTTTCATGATGTGAGCATTGACTCAGTGCAATGAATGATGGGCCGGATCCTAAGCTGGGATAGACAGTGTGGGCTGCATTGAGGGAGCTGCACTGGCTGAAGATATGGCCCTATAGCTAGTGGTTTCCTTTTGGTTACGTCCTTTTGCTGGGTCATGCAGCAGATTCGTATCACGTACTCAGAGGTGACCGTGAAAGTCTTGTGCCTAGCTCAGATTTAGGACGGTGCAGGGGTGGAAACACAGTGACTGGGCACCAGAGGCACCCTGGGTCTGCCATTGACTCGCTGTGTACATCACTTCCTCTCACTGTGCCTCAGTTTCCCCATCTACATAATAGGGGCTGGTGATGTTTCCCTAACACGCAAGCTGGCGCTGAGGCTTAATTATAAGCAGTGTGGCATAGCTGATAAAGCACTGAGTCTGTTTTGGCTTTGCCACTGGCTTCTTGGGCAAGTCATGTCCCCTCTCTCTGCCTCAGTTTCCCCATCTGTATAATGGGGATAATGATCCTGGCTTCCTTTGCAAAGTGCTTGCAGCTCTCTGGATGACAAGCTCTATGTAAGAGCTAGGGGTTGTTGTTACTTGTGATGTGCTTTTGAGACCCTGGGACGAAACATGCTGTGAAAGGGGCAAAAGACGATGACTCTGTTGATTGCTTCACCCCTGTCTAACATTACTGCACGTGGCTCCTCTGCTGTCTGCGAGCGCCGTGAAGGTAAAGTTTGGGGCATGGGGCTGTACCGCAGGGGTGAGGTTTGCCAAGCTGCCTAAGCTCTGGCTGCCCCACATCCTGTTGGAAACTGATGGGAACTGGGCTCCCAAAATCCTAACGGTGGCCTTTGAAAATCCCACACGAGGCGTTTCCCAAAGCCGTTCTCCCATCTCCTGTTTTGTGTCTGGTGCGTTTTCCCCCTCGGCCCCATCTGCTGGGCTCCCGCCGCTTGTTTAGAGGTCTGTGAAAGCGCTGCTGACGGCATTCGGCCGGCAGAGCTGGATAATTCCGCTGCGATTATCCCAGGCTAGATAATCCAGCAGAACAGAACTGCTCCGGCCGGGCTCTGGGAGGGAGGGAGGGAGGGGGCTGAGGGTTCCAGCTAGCGTGTTGCAGGGATGGGGGGGCCCCCGAGGCTTGGCAGCCTGGCCGCGAGCGTGGGCGGGGACATGGAAAAGAGCGAGCCTGGCCTGTGGGAGAGGGTATGGATTATACCCATCTCCGCCCCCTTGTCCCACTTCAGACACACGAGAGGGCAGGGATGGGGAGGGGAAACTGGGACACGCTCTGCTGCGAGCTACTCTGGTGCCCTGAGCAGTGGCTGTGTGGGTGTGTGCGTGTGTGGGTGTGCGGGGAAGGGTTTTGTATCCTGATTTACAGAAGAATCGGCTGTATAACAGGGATAGGGTGTGGGGGGAGGAAAGACAGGTCAGAGATGGGGGTGGGGAGAGGGACAAAATAGGGGGATGGGGAGAGGGACAGAGGGGTGGATTCTTCTCACCCTTACACCAGCGTCCCCAGTGGAGTCAGCCCCTGCTTCATGCTGGCGTGTGATCAGAATGAGCCCCAGAGAGCGATGGTTGGACAAGGGTCCAGGAGACACCAGGCAGGGGGTGACCAGGGAGCAGCCAGGATGTACGGCAGACGCTGGGCCGGAGTCCCTCAGCGCTGGGGAGACGCGTATGGTCTGGGTTCCCCCGTCGCTGCCGTGTTTGAGTGGGATTTTAAGATGGAGATCTGAAGTTCATCGTGCGGGTTCTATTCTGGAGTGACTGCGTTGTCTATTCCTGGCCTCCGTTGAACCGAGCGCCGCCTGAAACTCTCAGCCGGGCGTGTCACCCCACTTCCGTACTGGATTAATGCTGGGGCCGGAGAACGAAATGGCCTGTGTGCTCCTAATCTCATACAGCCCATGGCCCAACCTGCAGCACGGTCCGCCCAGGCAGCCAGCGGGACTCCGCTTTGGCCTAACTCTGCTCCCGCTGGAGGCAATGGTAAAATCCGTTCAGTCAACGCTGACTGCTTTCAAAAATACCCCTACGGGGATATTACTGAAGAAGCTGAGCAAGTGGTTAAGGCCCAGGAGACCTGGGTGTAGAGCCTGGCTCCACCACAGACCCCCACTTCTGACCTTCAGCAAGTCACTTAATCTCTGGCCTTAGTTCCTTATCTGTAAAATGGGGATAAGAAACCTTCTTTTGTCTGACCTGTCGGTTTAGCCTGTAAGCTCTTGGGGGCAGGGACGGGTCTGTGAAAAGCCTGTCACAAAGCCTGTCGGATCTCAGCTGGGCCTCTAAGAAGCCCTGCCACAATACACAGAGTGAGAAAGGAGCTGAATCCCACGGGCATTCCCAGCTCCTTGGTGAGGGAATTCCCTTGTGTTCCTCGTTTCGGGGCCGTGACTTGCATCAGACCCCACATTTGCGAGCTGACAGCATGACGAGTTCAACTCCACAGGAGCAAAAATCCCCTCCTGTTGCGGTGGGGAACCCGTCCGCTGCCCATGCTATGCCAGTGCCCGGCACTGTCTTGCATTATTGTCCACCAGGTGCTCTCCCCCTCGCTAGCAGTGGGGAGCGAATGCAGCATTCAGCTCACGTGTGCGTCATCAAGGAGCGAGAGCTGAGTGCTGGCAATGCAGGGTGTGTTAACTCGGCGCAGACGTGATCCAGATACAGACCCACAGGGAAACTGCTCCCATGTGGATTCCCCAGCAAAATCATCCCGCACACCACACAGATTCATTGACGGACGATTCCTCTGCTTAGTGAATTAATTCTGCTTCCATCTGTTCTCAGGTAACAAACAAATCTACTCTTAAGGGGCCACATCCAGCCATGGTGTAAGGAACTCCAGGGGATTGTTTCACCTGAGTGAACTGAGCTGGGCCAGCCTCAACCATGCATAGGTCTTTGATTGGAGTGTTCCCTTCGAGTTTCAGGCATTCATGAGCCGGGACTCACCCAGATTTGTCCCTGGTGCGGAAGAGCCAGCTGGCTTAAGGGATGCAACTAGTGGTGAATGACTGTGAGAACGTGTCCTGGATGGTCACGTTTGGGCAGAGCAAGTGTAGCAGGGCCGGGCCCCTCAGTAGCAGACACGGAAAAACCTGCCCCCTTCATTAGGTTTCACCCTGGTCTCTAATAGTCGGAGATTGACTTACGCCCTGAAGAAGGAGGTTAATATCCCTTCCAAAAGTGGTGTCGTTAATTATGTTAACTCCAGCTATTCTTGTGATCCATATACACAGTGAATCCCTCCATTCTTGGCCCTGCCACCTTCCTGCAGTAGTGAGCTCTGCCATCCAGTTATAGGTTGTGTGAAAACAATTGTCCTTTCATCATTTTTGCAATGCCCACCTTTCACTTTCCTTGGCCAGTCCCTTGCTCTTGCGTTATGAGACAGGGAACTTCTTCTGCTCTCTCTAGCTACGTTTGCTACCCAGGCACTATTTTATACACTTCTACCTTGTTCCTCCTTGTCTTCTCTCCAGGGTTACAATCCCAATCTTTTCAATCTCTTCCTTCATCTGAGAACTTCCCCCGGCCCTTGATCATTCGCCTCGCTCTGCTCTCTGAACCCCCTTAAGTTCTGCAATATCTATTTTGAGATGGCGTGGTCAGTACTGCATGCGGTATTCTAGATGAGGTAGCATCACCTCTTTCTATAAAGCCATCAGAATATTCTCCACCCCATTCCTTATGCATCCTCACAGCATGTGAGCTGCGTTTGATCACACAGCAGAGGCCTTCACTGAGCTGTTCATAGTCACGCCGAGTCCTTTTCATGGATTGATGCAGTTAATTAAAAAACGTGGTGCCTTGTCTCCAGTCAAGACAGGAATTTGCCCCGTTCAGAGAAATCACTCCTTGGAGCAGGGCTGGTAGCGGAGACGCTGACCAAACCCTTGGATCACAGCACCACCTTCGGATCTGGCTCAGGGGTGAGGTCCAGGAACATGCAAGCAGCTTCCATCAGGCTCTTCCAAAGAGCTGCGTGACAGACTCCCCTCGTTTTCCTGGCTGGCTGACAGTCCAAAGGGGTTATTTATAAATGGGCGACACCCGATGGTGCTGTGCTACGCAGAGACCAGCATGGCCTGGACGCTGAACCAGAGGCAGGGAAGGATTTTTCTTCTGCTGTTTGGAAACTTTGCTTGCACATTTCCTGTGCAGGGCACCTGGAAAGGGGTGGTGCTAGCCGGGAGTGGGTGGCTGCCATCTGGCAAGTTTACAGGGTGAAAGACAAGAGTTGCTCTGTAAATGGACCCAATCCTGACCTCCTCATCCTCCCCTCCCTTCCGTCCCATCCCTTAAACTCTCCTCGTACTTCCATCCCTTCCCCTTTCCCTCAGGAGCACCCGCTCCAACGGTGACACAAGCCGTGGTACCCAATGGCCTGGTTCTGCTCTCTCTCACACCCGCGTGAATCGGGAGTCACTCAGTGGGGCAGATCTTTAGCGGCTGTAAATCAGCAAAGTGCCATGTAAGTTCCGCTTCTCAGTGAGAACTGTTGGGGCCAGTGGAGCTATGCCAATGTGCAGCAGCTGTGGTGAGCTGGCCCTCTACTGGTAACGGGCCAGCTGCTGAGGCAATGCAGTCGATAGGAGTTTGCCTGAGTCAGGGCTGAATCATCGCTGAGAAGGGACCCCTAGGATCTGGCCCAGTAATAGCAATAAACACGCCTAAGTGAGGTCAAAATGCGGAGCCCAACCCCCTGGCACCCAGCTTAGTACGTTGCTTTGTGGTCTAAAGCAATCAGAGGCCAGGGACCTGAGCGAGGTGTGTGTTAACAAGCAGTCTGGGCCAGGCGGTTCTGGGTGCTCGCAGAAAGGAAGGTGTGCAATGCTCAGCGCCCCTACCCTGGCCTAGGTCAAACTGGTCTTTGCCTCTGGCTGGAATCAGTCCCAGGGAGTCGGAATCCTGGCTGTAATGAGGCAGAGGGGTGTGAGTGTGAGCGGTTCTGTCTAGCTGTGTCACTGACAGCTGGAGGGGGCCTGCTCCTGGCGCCTGTGGCACAGAGGTCAGGGCCCGGGTTCAAATCCCAGTGGGCGCCCAAGAGTGGTCTCCCCTTGCATGTCACTGATAGCTGGGCCGACTGCAACTTCTTAACTGTGATTTCAAATTCTCTAGGCTCAGACCATACTGCTAATGCCTTGCCCTCCTGTGGTTATTCACCTAAGGAGCACCCAGTGCTTGGCAGTTCATCCTCACAACACCCTGCGAAGGTAGCTCAAGGATGTATTCACTGTTCTCATTTTGCAGGTGGGGAAACTGAGGCACAGAGGGGCTGTGTAATTGCCAGGGTCCCTCAGTGAGTCAGTGACAGATCCAAGAGTCGAACCTAGTGTCTGGATGTCTAGTGCCCCGCTCCCACCATTGCACTGTGGTTATATTGTTTCCTTGCCAGAAGCCCATAATAACCCTGCTCCTGAGAGGCCTGGACACCAGACACACACATGCAGACACACCGCAAAGTCGCCAGCTCTGCCTCTCTCCACAGAGCACTCTCTGGAATGGCTGGGGCGGGTGGGAGGAGGGTGCAGGCCAATGGACACTCTGGTGGCCCAAACTCTGGGGGATAAATAAAGGGAGAGGAGAATGGCATGGGGACCTGGAAATCCCTTGGCAGAATTGCACGCCTGCTTGGAAATAAAGGATCGGGGAGATTGCAGGCCTGTAATGTTATGCAGGTCCATGGAGGGCAGCTCCCATCTAGCCGGCTCGTCAGCTCTCTTCTCCTCTCTCCACTACTGCCCTCTCTTCCTTCATCCCCTCCGCCCCCCCAGCTAGGCCATTGAATTTCTCAGGGTGGGACGGCCCCTTAAGGGAGGTGCGATTAGTTCCACCTTTCAGTATTTAACTACCTCCTCGGTGACCGGTCTGAAGCCAGGGACTGGTGATGGCCTGCAGCTCACCTGGTCCTTAGTTAAAAAGCCCCTTGTTTCCCTTGCTCCTGTGGAGCCCCTGGGCCAGGGGAATGGGGCCAGGCAGCATTTCTCTTGCAGTGTGTTGGGTTTGAAGCACCAGCCTGTTGCAGGAGACAGGCACTGAGGTTCCGCTGCTGGTGGGAGCTGCAGGTGATGCTCTGGCTGACGAGTGGACCGCTGGGAACAAAACTTTGCGAGGAACCTCAAGACACATTTCTTCCTCTGTTTCAGTTTTGAGGCTTGAGCCTTAGCTGGTCTCCTCAGCCCATTTCCACCAGCTAAACAGCTGGCCCTCTGATGGTGTCTCTCCGTGTCATGGCTTGATGGCAGCAGGTAATCACGGCTCTGCTCGGGGGCGATCAGCCAGAGTCTTGCCTTCTGGAGTGGAGAAAGTCATTTGTCTTCTCTTCCTATCTATCAGCTGTCGCTGTTACCACGGTTGCATCACCTGCAGGTTAATGTCGAAGAGGGAGGAAAGCTGCCCCGGCACTCAAGGAAATGAGAATGAATTACAGCACGCCGCGCCCGTTAGCTCTGGCTCATTGTCTTTGCCACAAAGCATTTGTGGATGGCACTGCCACAAGCTGCCCAGGATTGGATGGCACTGGGTGGGATGGGGAGCAGAAGCAACCAACTTCAAAGCTTCCGCTGAGGGGCAGAGAGTCTGTGGGCATGGAAAGACGAGCCGTGGACAGGCACAACTTGGTGAGTCTTTCCCAGCCCCACGTAGCCTCTTGCCTTCTGCAAAGTGGATCTAAAACACTCCTGTATCTGGGGCAGGAATGGAGGTGAGGCTGGTGTGCAGGCTAACGCCCCCTTCATGCTCCATGATACAGGAGGCCATGCAGGGGTCTGCCTGGTGCAGGAGTGAGTTTGAGCAGCCTTGGGGTTGCTCTACCTTACACTCTGCAGCTCATCGCTCCCAGTGGGCTTTGGGAAGTATTGCATTCCAGCCACAATCTCCCCCTGCATCTGGCCTCTATGGCAGAGCTTGAGACCAAGACGGGTGCAGAGCACTTCTGCTAATTCTGCCCTGGCTGGGACTATTTCTGCTTCATTTAAGTCCTCTTTACATTGCCAGAGCAGCATCAAAGGGGCCTGAGAATCAGGCCCAGCTGCTTTCCCGGTACATTCACAGGTGTGGCTGCTGACACAAGGCAGGGCAGACAGAGGTTCTGTGTATCTTCCAGCCTCCATCCGGTGCCTTGTCCTCATGTCACCTGCCTAGAAGCTAGAGTGAGCAGGGCTCCTGAGAGTTTTCTGCCTCGGGGGATTCCCCTGAATCTGAACACGCCTCTTGTTTTCATCCTGGAGAAAAGGGGGTAACTTGGCAAACGTCCGTGAAGAAACTGCAGGGAACTGGGGCCCAGAGAGGCTTGATGGTGTCTGTGTCACAGCAGCGCCCTGAACCCAGGTCTTACAAGCCCTCGGCCAGTGCACCCACCCTTGTCGCCCCCCTGTCTCTACGGAAGTTCTGATGGGACCAGCCACGAAGTCTGCTCCTGCTTTATGGCTCTGAATCGTTGCTGGCAGGAATCGCATTAAGCAACATTTCAGTTGCTCCCTTCCACAGCCGGCTGGTCCCACTGAATGTGTCTATGCCGCAGCTGAGACAGCCTCCCTGTCTGGCACTTGCAGGGCTCCAGCGAGCACGCTAAACAGCAGTGTGGACGGTGCCGATGGGGGCTACCAGCGCTGGGGCTCCCAAGCCCACGCAGCCCCCTCGCCACTGGAGCTGCAACCTTCGCGCTGGAGCCCGGCTAGCACAAGTCCCGTCCAGCAGGGCTGGGAAGCTCGCACCCAGCTGCAGTGTAGACATCTCCCTAGGGCGTTAGCGGCATGCAGGCTCCTGTCGGGAGCTCTCAACGCTTGCTGGTGGTGGAGATCAGAAGAGGACAAGGCTTCCTCAGACACTCTGCTGCAGGCGGCGAATGGGGTCAGGAAGGGCTTCACCCATTGCACTTCTGTCTAAAAGTTTTTGCCTTCCTTTGGGGTCTCAGATGCTGCAGATTATTAGACTCCAAGGAGCAATGATCCAATCCTCCGCCGCAGAGACAGCTCCATCTCTCCAGAGCAGGGAGCGTTCCTCCGGGAAGCAGACAGTTTGTTGTTAATTATTCACCCCCATTAACCTCCATCATTTCACATGGCTGCCCTGGCTGCCGCGCTCCCCTCGGCGTGGCTCTTCCCAGTGCTGCGTGCATGCGGGGCCGGCAGGCGTCCCAGGAGCTGTTCTTGGATGATCGTGTGGGGCGTGCGGTGGGGCCGCGGGGAGAAGAGCTGACTGAGTGCTCACCCACGCTCATCTCACGTTACCCCTCGGCTGGGAGAACGTCTGGATAGGGGCTGCAGAGAGATCAGCACCAGGAACCTCGCCTCGGCTCTGCAGTGTGGTGGGGAGTCTGCTGCCAGACCCTCTGGGGGCCCGGCCCTTTCCCCGTTACACCAGTACAACTGGAGTTACTCTGGATTGACACACGTGTCAGAGAGCTGATTGAGGCCCTAGATTTGCCATGCACTAGTAGGCACCGGCTGGGGGCTGCCTCCTGCCACGGCCCCAGCCTTCACCACCCAGCACGGTCCTGCTCGTATCCTGAGACCAGCTTTCCTTGTGAGGTGCCCCCCATGTCCTGAGTCTCGAACCCCTGATGGGGAGGATCCTGCAAGAGGAGGAGAAGCCATTTGAGATGGAGACGTGCCGCGCCTTGTTAATGCTGACGATGTTCCTATTCTATCACGACAGCGGCTCCTCGCCCTGGGTGAGATCAGGACACCAGCGCGCTAAGGGCTGGACGTTCAGGCAGTCCCTGCCCCGCTGAGGCTACGGAGACAAGACAGACAAAACGTGGGAGGGGAGATGGCTTGCCCCAGGTCACGCGGCGGAGTCGGGTCTCTGGATGCCCAGGTCTCTGCCCCGTGTGCTGGACCCCGCCGCTGCCCTGCTCTCCATTTGTAGATTGTCGTTAGCTCCTGGCGTTCCAAAGAACCTGGGAAGCATTAACTTGCTGAGCCTCTCTGAGAGGAACCCCGGCGGTGCCTGCACCGGGGTCAGAGAGCTGCCCAGGAAGTCGCTGGCCGAGCTGAGCAGAGAAGTCCGGGGTCCTTCATACGGCCTGCAGGCGGGATGACGCTTAGGAGGGGCAATGGGGTGGGGAAAAGGAGGCTGCCGTGCTTGTCTCAAATCTAAAACATCCCCCTTGGCTGGATCCCCCGTTAGATCCCCCCGGGGGCCGTGGGAAGAGAGGTGCATTCTCTAGGGGAGCACGAGGCTGGGCAGGTCTTGCAGGTGCCCAGCAGCGCTGGCAGGAGAGGGGGAAGCAGCCGGCAGCAGTATGTGTAAGCACATCTGGCAGGGCCGAGGCCCTGGCCCAGCCAATTTCCAGCAGCCCTTGCCTTCTGCAATGAAACATTCATGAAGCCGGCGGGCGAAGGCTGTCTGCGTGCGTCTCTTTTGGGTCAGCGCAGCGCAGTCCAGCCCAGATTCCACGCCGCAGCTCAAGGGGGCTCGGTGAGCCAGCTCAGGCGAGCCGTGCTGCTTCTCTCGGCCGTGCTTTGCCCGGCGCCGGTCTGCAGAGGGACGAAGGGGAAGGCCTGATCCCCAGAGAAAGGCAAGGGGCCAGCTCGGCGGGGTCTGCGGTCCAGGCCTGGAGCTTTTCACCGCATGCTGCAGCAAATAGACAGCTCAAGGAGCCCTGCTTGCTGGATGGAGACGAGGGCATGATGCCAGGCAGGGCGAGTGAGTGGTGGGGAAAGATGGCAGCGAACCCTCGCCCTCCTGTCTGGGGAGGAGCCATGCCAGGCAGCTGACTGAGCACATCCCCCGCCTATGGAGCTGCTGGGGGAAGTCAAAGGATTGCCCTCGGATGGGGTGAACCCCACAGGTCACAGCAGGCCCGGCTGCCCCAGGAAGCTCCTCTCCCCACAGCAGCCAGGCTGAATGTGGCCTGAGACATGTCTCGTTCCTACTGCCGTGTACGCAATAAAGACAGGGCCGCATCCTCAGCTGGTGTGAATCAGCAGAGCTCCACTGGCCGTAATGGAGCTACACCCAGTTACACCAGCGGAGGCTCTGGCCTGCAGGTTTATTACTTCCACTGGAATTTCTCATCCCCCCTCCAATTTCATTCAACGTTTTCTCTCTCTCTCCACCATCTCCTCCTCGTCTCAAAGTTTCTCCCGAGTGGGGCCTGGCTCCCTTCGCATTTGAATGGAACGTTCTGCGCTGCTGTGTTTGGAATTCACCAACACGAGTCCCTCCTGTGTCTCTCTTAGCCCCTTTTTGCCCATCGTTTCCTCTCAAGATACATCCCAGTTCCTATTAGGGAAGTAGCGTAGGGCACCTCTACTCTGCAGTTCACCACCCGTGGCTGGCTCATGGCAGCTGACTTGGCTGACGAAGCTTTAGCCCAAACCCCGCAAGTCCGAGTCAGCTGTGCTGCAGGTCTTTTATTCCAGGGTAGATGGACTCATAGAGGCCCTTGGCATGAGACGCCATGTAAATAAAGAGTTTCAAGGACCCAAGGGTGCCCCGACCGAGGTGGAAGAAGGTTCCTTGAGCTCAGAAGCGGCGCTGATATTTGATAGGGTTGCACTAAACAAGTTGGTGGGCGCTAGTTAATATGTTAGTTTCTTGTCTTTTTTTCTCTCTCATTGGGGTTGAAGGGTTATTATCAATTTACTTCCTTATTGCCTTAACTCATGAGAAAGGAGCATCAGTGTAAACTCTATCGTTTGATTAGTAATTACATGTTGTCATTGCTTTATTATATGGGGCATCCCTCTGGACTAATGTGTCACGGTTCTATGGATAGTTGGTGGCTACAATAGTTGTAATGTTTGGGGCCCCAACGGCTGTGAAGATCTCCAGTTTCACCTGATCCAACCACCCACTCTGGGGGAACATCTACACAGCAGTTAAACACCCACAGTTGGCCCAGGTCAGCTGACTCTTTTATTCCAGAGTAGACATTCCCTCTACGTCGTGTCTATTTTTGGACTGTTTAAATAGATTCTTCTTTTTGATGGTTGGTACTAATGTGTATTTCTCTCTCCACGATCTTTTCTGCTTTGTTTTTTCACTTATTTAATTCCTCTTTTGGTCCCACAGCTGTTACCCTCCCAAACTAGGAATTTCCTTCCCACTCCTGTCGAATATGAACTGGGAAGAGACGCCCTGTGCCCAGATTATATAACTTTTTATTCTTCGATCTGCAAGAACCATATGCTGCTCAGGAAAATTTGCAATTTCTCTTTTATTCACAAAGCGACTTTATATTCTATGAGGAATATTTTAACTATGATGGCTCTGATAATTAAATGTGTCTCCTGGTACATAAAGGATTTTAATAACCCTATTAAAAGAAAAAATATATACTCGGTGCTTAAAAAAGAGCATGTTGACATTGCTATACTCCGGAAGACATATCTGACAGAGCTTGAAGCTTGTAAACTGAATAGAAATTGGATAGGCCTCTTCGTTTCTAGTTGCTTTAATTATGCAGGGAGAGGCGTTGCTATACTGATACATAAAAAATTGAATGTTAATATTCTGAGCACGAGGGCTGATAGGAAGGACAGATTTACTGTCCTCAAGGCTGAAAATGGCAATTCTATAATAATCTTTGCCAATCTCTACGGGCCAAACCAGTATGATCCCAAATGTTTTTCATACATTTTTTATGAGTATAAATGACGTGGGCCATCATCCTATTATAGTTGGAGACTTTAACAAAAGTCTAGACCCAGTCCTTGATAAATCTTCTCCATCTCCATATAAAACCTCTAATACTCATGAGGTACTTCATACATACATGGCTGATTTAGTTTTCTTTCTGCAGCTCATTCAACATATTCAAGGTGTCACAAGATTTGATCAGTTTTGTCACCGATTGTGGCATCGGTAGTATTGATATATCTGGCCGTGCTCCTACACATAGGTCTTTGTAGGCTCCCCTGGTGTGCACCCCCAACTAAAATGGGGAGATGAAATACCTCTTTGCTGTTTGAGACATCATTGGTTAGTTCTTTCTGGCAGGAGTTAGAACCTTTTTCTAAAAAACAAATGCCCTCACCGCTTAATCAGCTGCTGTACTTTGGGAAGCCTTTAAAGCCTTCTTCAGAGGCCATATCATTTCTTATGCCACCTTTAAAAGAAATAGAGAGAATATAGAAATGAAGACCTTGAATGTGGACTGTGCTTCTGCTCTCTCTCCAGAGAATGTCAGAACCCTCATCAATTTAAGATATGAAATCAACAAACTTCTGTCCCCAAAGTCTGAGTTTGTTTTATTCTGTTTGAAGCAAAACTGCTGGGAATCTAGCGAGAGAGCTGGCAAGCTACTGGCATATATACTTCAACAAAAGGCTAAGATTGCTGCTATTCATCACAGTATTTAATATAAATAAATTACATACAACACAGGCAGCTATCAATAAACAATTTCAACAGCTTTATTCAAAACTTTTTGTAGCTGAAAAGGGAATCAATAAAGAAGCCCTAGATAACTTTTTTTGTGCATTGTTTCTGCCACAGATCCCTGACTCTCAGAAGGAACTTTTAGCGGCCCCTGTAGAAATCACAGAACTGATTCAGGCTATAAAGGAAATGAAGGTTGGAAGGATGTCTGGCGCGGATGGGTTCCCAATTGAATTTTACAGAAAGTTCTCTGAAACGTTAACACCTAGATGATTGAATATGTTCAATAAGGCCAAGAATGAGCAAACTCTCCTACCTACTCTAAGAGAAGATGTAATTTTAGTTATTTCTAAACCTGGAAAAGACCTTAGACTACGTAGTAATTACAGGCTAATTTCTTTAATCAATTGTGATGCTAAGATTTTAGTTAAAGCTCTTGCTATGTGATTGGACAAAGTTCTCTCATGCATTATAAATCAGGCAGGCTTCTTTCATAATAGAGACGGCTCAGATAATTTGCATCAGCTGACTGATATTATTGCCACTTGGAGAGATTCTAAAGCACCCTTAGCTGTCATTTGTTTAAATGCCAAAGAGGCCATTGACCGCTTAGCCTGGGACTTTTTCATGTGTTAGCAAAATTTGGATTTGGTAACCAGTTTATTGCTTTGGATTAAGCTTTTTTTATACTTTAATCCGACTTCCCGGGTAGTTACCAATGGTATTGTTTCTGCCCTATTTCCATTACAGAGAGGTACGAGGCAGGTCTGTCTCCCTTCCTCATCTTCTGTTTGATTTACTTCTAGAACCTTTAGCCGTCGCCATCCAAGCAAATCAACATATCCATGATCTCAGAGTATGCCGGAGAGAGCAGAAAATTATGCTCCGTGTGAATGATGCTCTTGTATTTGTTTCTTACCTAACCACTGTTAATAAGTTTGGACTCCTCTCAGCATAAAATATGAATTGGGGTAAATTGGAAATAATGCCCACAGAAAGGCCTTTTCTCAAATTAGGACTTCCAATGGCAATTGTTTTATATGAAATATTTAGGAATACTGATTCCCCAAAATATTCAGGACATCCCTAAGATAAATATAGAATCAGTTATTGCCCAAGTGGCTAACAATTTGGGGAGTTCGTTAGCCCTCGGTTTGTGGGGTAGAATTCGTATACGCCCAGAATTTTGTATGTCCTGAAGGGTCTCCATATTTCTAGTTCTCAAACTTATTTAAAGAAATTCAATAATATTTTCACAACGTTCCTTTGGGGTGAAGGTAAGAAACCTAGATTGGCTCTGAACAAATTACAGCTCCCCTATCCCTGGGAGGATTTCATTTTCCCAACTTGGAAAATGATTATATCTCCTTTTTGTTAAGAAACGCATCAGTGTGGCTGTTAGATATGACCACAAAGATCCCCCTCCGTTGGTTCAGATTGAATGAGAAGTTGTATACCCGCTCCCCCTTTCAGTCATTGTAGGATCAAGTTATGACAGCTCTGATGTCGCCAGAGCTCCCACAATAATGGGTGTGAGGGAAGCTTGGTTGAACTTGGCTAGAAAGTTCTGCTTCCAGCCATTCTTCCACAGAGAGGTTGTCCTATGGACCAAGCCTATTCTTAAAATCAGTGGCAAACCCTTGTGTGTGTGTGTGTGTGGGGGGGGGGGGGGGGGGGGATTGGCCGGACAGAGGAATTATGACTGTGTCACAGCTAATTGACAATGACAAATTAAAACCATCTGTAGATCTTCAGCAACACTTTGGCTTGCCCTGCTCTGAAGCATGGAAATATCTGCAGTTAAAGCATTTCCTTATGCATGTATTTGGACCGGATGCATCGGGTGCTCCAGAACCTCCAGGACTTTTATTATTTTGGGGGCAACTTCCTGGATTTTCTCAGCTCCTTTTTATGATTTTCTGGCCCAAAAAACTCTGCCAAAGATGAATAATTTGAGAGTAGCTTGGAATAGAGATTTGGATACACAAGTATTTCTGACCCAAAGGAATACAATGGTACCTAATGTTAAAAACGCAGCTATAGACCTGGGCCTTTGGCTTATTCACTAACAGACACTTTTTTGAATATACTGGTCCCCACATAGGCCAGTAGTAAAATGCAGCTCCCTTGGTGCTACATTGCCTCATATCTGTGAGAGTGCCCCTCTATCAAGAATTCCTGGTAGGAGGTGGATCAAAGGATCAGTTTGATATTGGCTGTTGAGTTGGAGGCCTGACCCTAAAGTTTCATTCTTGGATGTATCAAGATTACGTGGTAATAGGCGGTGTGGTTCCAGTGTGCAGCTTTGGTCACTAAAAAATCCGTTCTGCACAAATGGAACCGTTCATCCCCACCAAATATGTCTGACCTCGCCGCGACCGACTGACTGGCATTCTGCAGAACGGGAGTGCCCAAAAATTCAACCCAGTTTGGGGCTGACTTTTTAAAGGTCTCTGATTAATGTAGACCCTGAAGATAGATACTTCGCTTCCCCTGCCCTCCCCTTATCCTAACCCTCTATATTTACGTTGTGTAATCTGATGAATCTGGTAATTTGGTCTATTGATTGAATTTGGAAAATTCAAGAAGAAATGATAACTAAGCCCCCAGGGGATGGGTGTGAGGTGAAGGTGCTGCTTGATGTTGACCCTGAGAAAAGGGTTTGATTTAATGGTTTTCTTGCCACTTCTTTCCCGCTGTCCTGCTCCTGTCACTGCCTGCAGTGTCTCCAGATTGCCCCACTCACTGGAAAACCTCGTCTCTTCTTCCTCCAGACAGCTTCAAGGTCTGAGGCTGGGTGGGTTTTGCTGGGGGCGGGTTGACGATGTTTGCTGCTTTGCTTTCCCACAAGGTCCCTAAGTGTTTCACTGACGCGTGCTCTTTAAAGCACCCCAGCTCTCTGCTCTTGGAGTTGCAGAGGTCGGTGCTCACCACTTCTTTTTAATGCAAAAGTTTATTTATCATCAGTTGTCCAGTCGGCGAGGTTTTAGAAGGCTTTGTTCCATAGCTGAAGCAATAGCTAGTGCAGCTCTGAGCAGAGCCCAGTGCAATGGTCTGCCCCTCCTATGTGCAATCACAGATGGAAAGATGGCACTCTGCATTCATCGCCACCGAGGCCACCAGAGCCAACACTGCTGGTGAAGAGAACGTACCAGGGATGTGGAGCAGGCAATAAAGGCAGTGGTGGAAGGCAGTACATCAGCTCTGAAGCTAAATGTCAGCAAAACAACTGCATCTGTCAGGTGCAGGAATTGATGCTGGAGGCTCCAAAGTCCTGGTGAGGTACCAACATGCCTAGCGAATGGCTGGATCAGCCCTGCATGCAGGATTGGATGAGCAAGCACATCCAAAGGACTGGAGCCCTGCCAAGGGCTGATGTATTCGGTCCAGGTTGCACTGAGCATTCAGACAGACAGATGGGACCAAAGCACCGACACAGCTCCTCCAGGCTGTGCAGCCCCAGAGAGAGGAAAGGTCCTGGCAGAGCCCCGCTGACATTCTTTGCCCAGATTATAGACAACCTGAAGAACTCGTATTTGTGGAAGGTTGTTGGGTCAAATCCTGTGGCTGGTTTAATCAAAGGCCAATTTCTGAGAGTTGCTGTGCACGTGTTCCCAGGGGAGTTGCTGGCACTCAGCATTACTCAGAATTTGACCAAGTATATTTTTATTTATGCTAGGACAATTCAGTCTCATGCTTCAGGGTTTAAAACTGATCTTTGCAGGGGTCAGGAAGGAATTTCTTCTCTTGTGTATCTCACTGGCAGTTCGGGGTACTGTGCAGACACGGTTTCCTTTCTTCAGAAGCATCTGTCATTTAGCCACTGCCAGAGGCAGATACTAGATGGTGGAAAAGTACTTCACAATTATTATAACACAGCAAACAGCTGTTGCTTGATGTCTGATAAACTGCTTTTATGCTATAGTATTCAGCAGGTTCAGTGGTGGAGTGGTACAAAGGCAGCCAGTGGGCAATGCCAGGCAGGATACTTGGCTCAGCATAGACTTTATAACATGTCCTTCACTCCTGGTCCATGAGGATTAGGCACAGCCATAGACTGTATCAGGGTCAAGGTGACTTCTAGTGGGCCAGCGAGGTTACACCCTCCCCTATGGACATTTTAGGACTGGGGGTAGAGGAAAGCTGCCCACACGAGCTAAAAGTTAAAGCATGTGACTGGATTGCCAGGTTGCGGGTACAAATCCTGTTGTGGTGGAGGTTCTCCAAGCCCTTCCATGTGATGGAGATGGGTGTGGTATGCAAACCTAGGGGTGGGGCAGGTGCTCCCCTGCTCTTTGAACCACCACCCTTGGCTTATTCAATGGCAGCTCTAAAAACGGTCCTCCAAGAGTACAGAGTAAAGTTGGCACAAACAAAGGCCGGTGCCGTTCTCAGTGCCCAAGGGGTGAGGCAGAGCTTCTGTTCTCAGCCTGGGGACTGCAGCTCCCCATCTGTCCTTCCCGGTCACAGGGGCGGGGGCATGCTGCTATGGAAAGGCTGATAACCACTGGAGTAGGGAGACTATTTCTGGCCTATGGACAGATCCCTCATGCCGAGTACAGAGAGGACTGATCTGGGACAATCTTAAACCTTCTTCTGTGCCACTCTTTCACCGGAACAGGGTTTCACTGCCTGGGAAACTGTCGAGTGGTGCCACTGGAGCTACAAATGGGGGAGCAATGGCGGAGGGGGAGGGAATACAGGCAGCTCAGTGTAGCCTAGAAGATAGGGCACTGGACTTAGACTCAAAAGACCTGCATTCATTTCTTAGCTTTGCTGCTGGGTGTCCTTGGGCAAACCAGGTCTCACCCCGTGCCTCAGTTTCCCCATCTGCAAAATGAGGAGAATGATACTGACCTCCTTTGTAAAGAACTTTGAGATCTGCTGCTGCTAAGAGCCAGGAATTATTATTATATATGAAAGAATTCTTCTCACTGATCATTAACCTCTGTACTCCAAGGTACCCCATGAATCTCTCTCTTTGTATGTCTTGAGTTTTATAATGCAGCCGTTGCCCTGTTATCTCACTGCCATCTTACTGTGAAATGGATACATCAGCAAGAGCTTGAATCAACCTTGGTTTTCTCCGTGTATGTATACGGTGGTGCTCCTTCTGGCTACACAACACCCTGTAGTGGATTCACAGTGACATGGAAAAATAAGTATTGCTGCAAGCAGATTCCGATTCAAAGCTTGCTCTGTGTGTGAGAGATCTGGGCTCCGGGTTCAGCCTGCCAGAGCTGTGTTGTTTGGATCTGGTTCTAAACGCTGTCAAAGCGTCATGTGTGCAGCTGGGGAGGTGAAGGGAGGGAGAGTTTAGTCCCAGGGTTCTGGTCTAGCCTGCTAGAACTATGCAGTGCGGATCTGGTTTTGAACGCTCTCAAAGCTTAGTCTGTGGGAATGGGAGGGGAACACTGGTCCCAGGTTTCTGGGTTGGCTCCACTAGACCGGTGCAGTTTGGATCTAAGTCTGAACCTGGCTCTGGACACCCCCAAAGTCCAGGGGTTTTCAGATGCAGAGTTATGTTCCAGGCCCATCCCTGACTGGCTGCAGTAACTTAGCTGCTAGAGGAAAGACAGAGCCTTTGGCTCCCCTCCCAGTTTGCACAGTCTGGCTCTTCCAGTCAAGCCCTGTTTGCAAGAGATTTTACTTGCAAATTAATCCAATGTGATTTCCTTCACCAACCGCTATAATGCTGAGGTTTTCTCTGCCTCCAACACCAATAAAAATCATTTCTTCCCAGATTTATTCAGGTATTTAGAGATTTTATGTTTCGTATTTATTGGTTTATTTAGGGATTTTAATTTCTGTGGCTGTGATTTACCTGCTGCCCGGCAATGCATGCTGGCTTCTCCTGCGTGATTTTAAAGTTTATTAATACATGCCAAGCAATATACAGGCTTCCAGCAGTCCTATTTGATTACACGTATTTCCTTTTTATAGATGCAAGGCTATATTTTCAAGACAAATCTATTACTTCTGCGGCATAACATCTCTGATACAAGCCTACAGGTATGATAATGCTGCACAAACATCTGACACTAAACATTTCTAAGCTCATTAGAACATTAACCATTTGCAAACCACAGACAGGTATACCGCTATACCTAGAGAGGATGGATGCTTTGTGGTTAAGATGCTGTTCTGGGTTCAGTTCCCTCGTTTGCCACTTCCTGTGTGACCTCTGCCTCATTTCCAGTCTATAAAATGGGGTAATACTTTCTTTATCTTCCTTGTCAAGTTAGATTGTAAACTTTCTGGGGCAGGGACTGTCTCTCACTGTGTGTATGTACAGCACCTAGCACAATGGGCGCCCAGTCTCGGCTGGGATCTACTGTAATGCTAATAGGTCATTCTACGCTATTATTTGCTTGGTAGTTAGGAAAGTGTCAGTACTTTGGAACTCCTGGTCCTTCAGTCTTTTCATACATTCCAGGGCTGGAAGGGACCACTATGATCATCTAGTCTGACCTCCTGTGTGTGCCACAGGCCAGAAGTTCTCACCCAGTGACTTCTGCATCACGCCCATAATGTCTGTTTAAGCTATTGCGTATCTTTTAGAACGACACCCAATCTTGACTTACACAGTGCAAGTGATGGAGACTTCATCACATCCCACAGCAAGCTGTTCTAATGGTTAACTACCCTTAATATTTAAAAATTCATACCTTGTTTCTGGTCCAAATTTATCTAGCTTCAGGTTTTGTCACTGGTAGACGAGACGCCCCCATCCCTCTCTTGGGAGGCAGCAGCGTCTAGAGGTTAGTGAATGAGTCTGGCAGTCAACGGATTGGGGTTCTTATTCCTGGCTTTGCTATGGCCTTGCTGTGTGAACTGGGGGGAGTCGTTTCATCCCTCCTGTGCCTCAATTTCCCCACCTGTGAAATGGAGTGAAAAATAGCTAACTTAACTCACAGGGCTGCTGGGGGCTTAATGTGCTAAGGGGTAGAATTCACCCCTGTGCAGACAGCTTCATCCAGTACTGAAGTCCTACTTAAGTCCGAGGTGGAGGATTTAAATGGTGCACAAGCCTTGTACTGGATGCTTGGCACAGGGTGAGTTTCACTCAAGGGTCTGGGAAGTGCTTTGAGATCCCCAGCTGGCATGCACTGTAGAATCACAAGGCCAGTGTTATTATTGTACTGAGGCTCCTGGGTGCTGGGCCCTGGCGCAGGCCGCTTGTGTCACTGGGCATGTCCACACTCACCCTGGATCTTGGGTTCCTCATGCCATCGTGAGACTGGGGCCGGGGGCAGCCTCCAGCCCATGAGAGAGCACTGTCCCTCCAACAGGAGGCGCTGGTAGCAGGCGGCACAGTCGAGATCAAATGCTGACTAGACTGTGTCGGTTGCCCAAAACTGGGGGCTGCCGTTCTGCGGAGAAGATAACATAGTCTGAGACAGTCTGTCCCTGGAGTGGGAATCAAAGCGACCTTGCTAGGTGTGCGGGCATCCGCAGTTGAGATGAGCGCCCCAGAAGCAGAGGGGAGACACGCAGCCCCAGACGTCTGAGCAGCCCCTGTGCTAAGGGCTGCAATGGCTGCTTGGCTTTCCGGCATGTGGAGGGGGCGGATCTGGGGTTCTGCACCTCTCTCTGCCTACCCTGATCTGCCCCGATGCCCAGTGCCCATCCAAGCTAGCCTGGGGCCCCTACCCCACACTGGAAAAATACACTCTTAAAGGCAAGACACGTCTAGTCTCAGCCGAGTCGTTCCAGGGTTTCTTTCGCTTTCTCCGGAAGCCGGCACTGGGGGCAGGACTCTGGACTGGATGGGCCAGCGTCAGCATGGTACAAGATGATTTCAGAGCCCTCCTGTTCCTGGCGTAGAGGGAAGTGGGAAAGTTCAGCTCTGCACCATTGGCAAGCCCCCGGTAGCCTGACCCAGGCATGAGTAACAGGAAGGTGGGCCAGGCTCACATCAGCTCCAGATGTGCAGGCCTTGGATTCTTTTGTCCCTCACTTGCTTGGTTCACGTGCCCAAGCGCCATGCCTGCACCAGCGGCCTGCGGCCCGTGGCTCCTCGCTGCGGCTGACATTTCACTAGCAAATCCGGCAGAGTGTCTCAGTGCAGATTTGCTGGATCGATGTGAAATATCAGCCAGGCTGCCAATTTTGTTGGCGCTGGTGGCTGCTGGGGGAGCCTGGTGCTGTCTGGGAAGAACGCTGACCCCTGGCATGTTAGCTCATCTTATGTTTGACTTGGGCGGGGTGGGGGATTGCGGCTTGTCCATTTCTTGCTGGGTTGGAGGCAGGTATTCCAGATGCAGCTCCCCCAGGCTGCGTCTCATCTCAGTACATCCTTCCCCTGGGCCTCGCCGACACATTCTAACTGCACTAGCATTTGAACGCGGGCGTGTCTTGCTGTCTCCGTCCCAGGGCGCTGCACATGTACAAGAAGCACATCAATAACACTTAGTGCCAATACAGCCTCGGCTGCATCACAGAAAGTCATTACCGTTGCTACAGGCCAAATTGAACCAACTGGCCTGGAGTATTGATTGGAAAAAAGGGTGTGGGGAGGAGGAAATAGCTTTGCCTGGTAAATATCAACTGGGGAGATGCTTTCCTCTCCAGCCCCACTCACCTGGATTGTGTTGAGCCTAATTAAGTCTGGTGTAACTCTGTGAAATTCCATGAATTTGTCTTTAGAAGTGGCTGGTTTTTATCATGTGAAATCTCTATAGTTAAACTAATCCGTTAAACTAAGCCTTACTACTCCCCTGTGTTAAGTATCATTATCTTCATTGTACACATGGGGAAACTGAGGCATGGAACATGGCAATAATTTCCTGGAGTCACAGTGGGGCCACTGACAGAGCCAGAGGTAGAATCCAGGTCTCCTGATATCCAGTCATGCGCTTGAACCACAAACCTGTCCCTCCCTTAATAGCCTGGCCTGGGAAATAACATCTGTGATTTCTCATCCTGGACAGTCGCGTTACCTCCCCAGATTAAGTTTTTAAAAACATGATCCGTTATTGTCATCCGTGCCTTTAAATCGGGAATTCCATGGCACCTCGTTAGCTGGTGTGATCAGCTACTTTCACCGCCCTGGCACGGGCAAGCTTCTGGCAGCAGCTGGCTCTTAGTGATGGACTGGCAGGAGGGCATAGGGGGAGCCATGGCCCCGGTGCCCATGAGCTTAAAGAAAGAGTAAGTGGCAATCCCTGCTCCAAGTTGGTACCTACTGAAGGTCTTTACACGGTGCCTGTTACCACCGAATCTGAATACTTTCTAATCTTCAATGTGTTTAGCCCAGCCATACCCCGTCGAATAAGGGAGTCAGAGATAAGCTCAGTGAGAGGTACGTACCTTTGAGGGTCTGGGCCTGAGTGACTTGACCAAGGTCACACCGGCAGACTGTGGCAGTGCAGGGAATTGTAAGTCCCAGGCTAGTGCCCTAACCACTGGACCAGCCTTCCTCTCTGCATTATAAAGGCGTGTGTTCGTTGCTGCGGGAATTGTTAGTCTGGTTTAGTGGTTCAAATCCAGACAAATGGAACAGGAAAATCTCCCATGGATAGCTAGTTGAATTTTTAAATGAATTTGTTCCACCTCTGCCACTGACTTCCTGTGTGACATTTGGCAAGTCCCTTAGGCCAAAGTTTCCCAAGGTGATTAGTGATTTTTGGGTGCTCTGATTTTTGGGGCACCCAACTTCAGAGACATTCGAGTGGGTCAGGTGTTCAGGACTTTCTGAAAGCCAGGCTCCTTTCAGGTGGCGCACCCAAAATCACTAGACACTTTGGAAATTCTTGGCCTGCATCTCTCTCTGCCACAGTTCCCTAGCTATAAAATGGGATAAAAATCCTTCCTTTGTCAGTCTTGTCCAGTTAGATCGTGAATGCTTCAGGACAGGGATTGCCTCTTACTATGTGTATGTACAGCGCCTAGCACAGTACGGTCCCAATCTCAGTTGAGCCTCTAGTGCTACCATAATGAAAATAAATACTACTACTAATACTAATTCTAGTCAAGATTATCTACTAGAGAATGCTTGCGGAGAAGGAATTATGGATTTGCAGTTGTGAGCATTTGCACCAGCTGTGCGTTCTAATCAGGGAACCGAAATGTGCGTGTGCCATCCAAACAGCGGGCAGTTTGCACACTTGCAGCTAGCTGCTCACAAGCAAGCTACAGACTGGGAATTGTTCGCAGAAATGATCGAGCAAATCATTGCAAATAACCAGTAAATGCTGGGGAATTTTGGTCAGTGTGTGACCAGAAAGAGGCAAAAACCCCATCCTCACCATGAATTATTGCCTAGCTCTTCTCTCAATGCCTGGGTTCCACCCCCAGCACTGCCACTTACTAGCCATGTGACATTATTTTTTAAATTGTTATTTCTATTGTGGTAGCACTCAAGGGTCAGACCAGACCAGACCAGAGCCTCACTGTACTCAGTGCTATGCAGACACAGACAAAAAGACGATTCCTGCCCTGAAGATCTTATAATCTAAATCCAAAAAAAGTCTTTAAAAAGACTGTGTGTGAGTCAGATGTGCCTCCATTTACTCCTCTACAACTGAGGGCACCAGTGCTTTCCTTGCCACACTGGGGGCTTTGTTCTGCGAAGTGCTTTGAGATCCTCACATGAAAGGAGCTATGGTAGGTAAGTGCAAAGTATTATTTATCATTTGTACAACTAGCACCGAAGGGCACCAGCCATGGACCAGGACCCCATTGTGCTAGGTGCTGTACAAATACAGAACAAAAAGATGGTCCCTGCCCCAAAGAGTTAATAACCTCCTAAGTACAAGGCTTTGCATCTGGTCCGCAACAGCTAAATCAGGGTTCGAACTGCAACCACTGGCATGCAGAATACAGCACTGGCCGCTGCCCCCCGCACCATTGCCGTCATGGCACAGCTTTACCCTTTGAAAAACATTTAACACCCCCTGTCTTTCTTGGAGCCAGTGGGGAGGTATTGCGATCTCGTCATTTGGATTGCCAACCATTCAACAGCCTCCGCCTCTAGAAACCACTCTCTAATTTCTGTTCCTAGCCTCGTACTTTACCCTTGAGCTCACTTTTCCGCCCTGAAACCTGCAGTAGTTTGCCCCCAGCTGTAACCCCTGACTGGTTTTGCAAAAGTTGATCTGGGGGGGGGTAAGGGGGGGAGCTCTGCTTTGCTGCATCAGCCCCTCCTGGGCTCCAGGTGGCCCTGTGGCTGAGGATGTGGTGAGCAGGCGACTTTCTTGCGCGAGGCCCAGAGGCCCGCTCGCTGGTACTGAGCTGTCCAGCATTTCAGCTTTTGCATTGAGCACAGGCTGCAAAAGGGATCCAGGGACAGCGGGCTGGGCAGGGGTGCGGAGGCAGGGGCGAGCGCTGCAGGGGGGCAGGGGGGGAGTGGGATCCAGAAGGAAGGGTGGCAGGAGACGGCTGTAGAGCGAGGGCGAGGGAGAAGAGCTCAGACCCAGCAGCAGAGGCTGGCACGGACACAGCCGCCCTGCAAAGCCGAGGCGCAGCCCAGCAGGATTCTCCAGCGAGGTAAGGCGGGCAGGGCCGGCTGGCCTGGCTGGCAGCAGAGGGGTGCATGAGGAGGCCGGCTGCAGAGCCTTGCTGGGAGCAGAGCAGGGCCGGGGGGAGGGGAGATGGATTTTGGCTGGGATCCCATCTGTCGTGCATTTGTCAGGGCATGTTTTTTCTCGCTTTCCGACGGAGCGGTGGGTGGAGGTGGGGCGGGGTGGTGGCGGCTGTTGTTCTGTCTCCGAGGAGTCCTGGGGGAAAGCGGGGCCCAGGCGGAGACCGAGGGGTTTGAGTGAACCATGTTCCCCTTGCGCGTGGATCGGCGGGGGGTCTTTGGTGGCACCGGCGGGATGATTCGAGGCTGCCGGGGTCCAGAGAGCGTCTTCGCTGCCGGGCAAAGGCTGAGCTGACAGACGGGCGAGGCGCCGACTCCGCAGGGAGACTCTCGGATGTCAAACTACAGCAGTTTCCCAGCTCCCCTTTGCGGCGTGGCAGGGAGCGAAGGACGGGCAGCTCTTCTCCTGGAATGGATAAACCAGACCAAAGAGGCTGCCCACGGGCAGGGGTGGAAGGGCCTGGGCAGCAGGGGACCAGGGCATTCCCAGAAGAGAAGGTTTGCTGAACCAAGGCCGTACCCCTTGGCTCGGCCCTTCAGCCCCCAAGTCCCCACTCACCCTTGGTGCAGTTTAAACCCCTGCCGCTTCGGAGGAGCAGGTTGCTCAGGAATCCGTTTTGATCCTGGAGTGTGATTCTCTCCCCCGGTGAAAGCTTAGAACCATGCCAGCAGCTCGTCTGAAAACCCAGAGGGACGGGCAAGGAGTGGTGGGGGGCAGGAGGATGCAGGTAAGGGGGCTCCACTGACTTGTCAGAGGTGTCTTGCACGGCTCCTTCCTTGGGGGCTGGAGAATTTGACTCCTCTAATTGCCTTGGTAGGGTGCTCCTCAGTCTAGCTGGTGGGAGTGCTGGAGCACTGGGGGCGGCTAAAGCGGAAGTTTAGCAAATTTCAGGTTGGCGTGTGATGTTTCATTAATTAGTCCATCAAGGAGAGGGAGGGGCCTGAAATCTTCCTAGGAAATTGCCAATTGCAGTTTGATTTGTTTGGTTTTTTGCAGAGTGAACAGTTTCTCTTTAAAATAATACGGTTTGGGGTTTAAAGAGTTGGGCAAGGAACATTTAGGTATTATCCTGCAACAATATCGGCACACACGGACCATGGCAACACATCGTCAAGCACTAACAATACAATGGATACAGTAGAAATCCAGTATAGATGTGTGCCTGCCGCTGCTGGGGGAATGAGTGTTAGATGATAGAACGGTGTGGATGTGTACGTGTGGATGTGCATAATACATGTGTATAATGTGTGTACACATGCACACAGACACACACGCACACAGCATGTTCTTAGATCTAGGTTTTCTTCTCCTTGCTTTGGAAGAATGCTCTTTTGGCAGGGTAAGACATGTTGAGATCCAGACCTGTCTTGTGCTTGGCATTTGTACTGATGGCTGAGGCTAGCGATAAAATCCTAGGGCTCTAAAATGCACCAAAATACCGTAGCCAGCCAGCCTAAAGCCCCACACTGTGCTCTTTGGCTGGCTTATGCATAACTAGTGAAAGAGTAGGCTGGCTGGAGGGATCCTCTGCATGCCATCCAGCCTTCCCTTTGGATGCGTTGTTGTAACGGGAGACCCCTAGCATCTGAAAACGAGTGCTTGTATCTTCCAGTTCCCTCTGAGCCCTGACTATTGTGTATGCCAAGGGCAATAGCCACCTTACGCCCGTGACTGCAGGAGTCTGAGGTTGTATTTTGCATGTTTCTCCTTGTTCCAGGCTGCACGTTTACTCCCATTCCTCTTCATAATCACATAATCTGTCCGACACGTGCAGGCAACTCGCATATGTGCACACTTGGACACATATGCACGCCCTCCCTCACTCTGTCACGCACAGCACCCGCTTTGAATGACCCTTTGACTCCTCCTTGCAGATGGAGCCCAAGGAAGTTCCTCTGTGGTGACGGGGGAACTCCTGAGTTAGCCACGAAGGATGCAGAGGAAAAACGCAAGGTGTTGCTTCTTACCATAGACTCAGAGCATCCCCAGCCAGAGAGGAGAGAGTCTTAAGCATGTGGCTTGGTCTCCTAGGGGAAACCACTTCACCTTCCCAGCTGAGTCACAAGATAGGCTGCCCTCAGACGGCTCTTCCACTGAGGAGGGTGCAAGCGGGAGCTCTATTCTGCCCTCGTAGGTCTAAGACTTCCATGCAGACTCTCCTTTCTCTGGCCAGGGCATGGCTGGGCATGCTCTGAATCTCTGAAAGAAGCATTGTCTCGCATTGTTCCTCTGCATCCCTTCGCGACTAGCTGGAATGACCTCTGTGGCTTCTGCGTGGTGCTTATTTACACTTTTATTGCGTGCGAGGCAGAGACGGTGGGTTTTTTTTTAAAGCAAAGTTTACATAAATCTGCCCGTTTTTAAAATAAAATTTCCTCTTTGTACATTTCCTCTCTGCGGCATGAGAGAAGTGGCAGAGTTCAAGACTGGCTGCTTTTCAAGAGGAGACGCCACCCGTCATCAGGCTCGGCGCAGGGCTCAGTGACTGATGTGCTCTGGCCAGGGTTCTGCAGGTCAGATTAGATGGCCAGAGTTGTCCCTTCTGATGTTAAAATCTATGATCCAGTGGCCAACTAGCTCACTCCCCTGCCTCCCGCTGGACCGTAACTAGTCTCATCACTCACCTCCTGCCAGACCAGCTCAGACTACTGGCCCGTCTTATTTGGTGTCCTGCGTTTTGCCAGCCCAGAGCCATGTGGATCTAGTTCCATATCCCGCCTCGTGCCAAACTCGAACAGACCCAGGACCTGTCTAGTCAGAGCCATCCTGGCCTGTGTGATGTGGGAGGAGATGCTCACAGCAATCCCGTCTGGCCTTGACATCTATGAATTGACTCTGCTCCCTTCCCGACGGGAAGACAGCAGTGGCCTGTGTAGTGTGGTCCCCGGCCGTAGCCACGCCAGAAACAGACCCTTGCTCAGTCAACTCCCGGACCCTGCTTGTGAGAGCTTCAGGAGAGGATGCTGCCCCCCACCCCCACCCCCACCACGCTGCACACCACGGCTAGGGCCTGTGTCTCTCCCACATGGGACGAGTAAACCTCCCAAACCCAGCGGCTGCTAAGCATGCCCCGAAGCATGCGGCCCAAAAGCCCGTAATGCTGTTACCATCCCATCCTCATCCCTCCCATCCCGAATGTACTTCTCCCTTGGCCATGCAGCGCACGGGTTCATCACACGGCCAGAGAGCATTTTCCTTCCTGCTGCTTTTGAATTTGCTGTCTTTAAATTGAATGCAGTACCTCCTCTTTCTGCTTTTATGGGATACGGGAAGAGGCGTAGCTCCCCTTTCTGAAGCTCGACAGTCACACGTTTCCCTGGCCCTCCTATTCACGTGGCAATTTTGGATTCCTGACTACCGCCTGCCTCGGTCCTGCGCTTTCAGTGCGGATTAACCGGCCTGGTTTTGCTCAAACCCAGCAACATGGCCTCACAAAGCACCGTTCAGGCCCAAACACCCCTGTGTCTTCCACCGGCATCTGTTCTCATCTGGGAACAGCATGTTAGTTCCTGGCACTGTTTTGATTCTAGTGTGGGTGCTGCAGAAATAGGGACCGTTTTTGATGGTTTAATATTTCACAGCAGTGTTTTTTCAGAGAAGTTTGCTGGCTGGACAGGAACATGACTTAGTGGTCAATTATTGCTATTCCTGATTTGTATTGCAGTAGCATCTAGAACCCCCAAACCATGGGTCAGGGACCCTTTGTGCTAGGTGCTGTACAGACATATGGCAGAGAAGACAGTCCCATGGCCCCGATTGCTCACAGCCTTCGTGTCAGCCAAGGCACGACAGGTGGACGAAACAGATGAATGGGCTCAGGACAGGTTGAGAAGATGAGAGAACCATAAATCCAACAGAGTTTAGCAGGGAAGCAGAAGTCCCGGCTTACCACTTGCATACCCTGTGCCAGATGGGAGTGAGATGTAGGCACATGACAGAAGTGGCTTTCTAGACAGGGAGCCTTTGCCATGCATGGGGAGGGTGGCATGCGACAGTAGGGAGGGATTTGGAGAAGTGTGTAGGCAGGCAATTGAGGCCACCATCACTGGCAGACAGGGCCTGGGGGCTTGATTAATGGTGGCAGTTCTGACTGATAGGTTAAAGGATAAGTGGCTTCCCATGTCCCACAGTGGGGCAGGAATAGAGCCCAGCCCCTGCTCTAACCACAAGCCCATACTACCCCCCATAAACCACTAGCCCTGCAGGAGGGTATTAGTTACCAGGCCCAATGCCACTTATATTGGGCTGTTTATTTTCAAAACACCTCTCAGACATCAACTAGTCCTGGCAGCATCTCGACGAGGGAGGCGTGCAAACATTACTTTCGGGCTTGTGTTGATGGGGAAACTGAGGCACGGCAGGGCTGAATGCAATGTTTTCAAAGGTGGCCACTGATCTGGGGCCTCCCAGTTTGGGTGCCCCAATGGAGACACCGAAAGCCTGATTTTTCTGAGGCCCTGGGCACCCACGGCTCTGAGTGAAAGCAAGGGGAAGCGATTTCTTTCATGTGATGCCCACAGACACCATCTCAGTTAACCACTGGAACAGCTTTCCAAGAGTCAGGGTGGATTCTCCATCACTGGCAGGGTTGGATGTTTCCCCTGAAAGACCTGCTTTTGTCAGAGGAATTATCTTGGGGTAAGTTACACAGGAGGTCAGGCTAGATGATCACAGTGGTCCCTTCTGGCCTTGAAATCTATGAATCAGGGCCTGGATTAAGGCGTTTTAACTCCCAGCCTCTGCTGTAACCACTAATCCAGCAGGGTTATGCTACTGGTGTGTCTCTGAAGTTCCTTGCTTGGGCCCCAGTTCAGGGCAGTGCCAGGCTGCCCTGACTGGGGACGTTTTCCTGAATCAGCCTATGTGCTAGCAAAGCTCTTCAGATAAAAACCTGACTATAAACTATGTGTGGATTGCAGGCTGCGGGGTTAGGAGCGGGATAATCTGTCTAAGGGATGTATCTGGCCCCCCATACCATAGCATCCGAGCAGCTCTCAACACTCAATGTATTTATGCTCCCAACACCGCTGGGTGTAGGGTAGTGATGTCCTCCCCATTGTACAGCTGGTGAACTGAAGTACAGACAGATAAAATGGCAAAGAGGGGGCTTGAACCCAGGGCTCCGAAGTCCCACATTAGAGCCCATCTTTCACCTCTTCCTTTGGTTCAGGTGTTGCTCTGGGCAGAACTTTGCTGTGGTTGGAGGCCACTCTAAACACACACAGGGCTTGGCAGCTGGCCAGATGGCATGTCACAGCGGAGGAAATTATTGCAGGAAGGCCGATGGTACAAACGAGGGTAATCCAGCTCCCCGGCATGTCCCATCCCTCCTCACTCCTCTTGACAGGTGGCATGGACACTTATATAATCGCATCAGCACAGGAATAGCCGCCTCTGTTATGTAACGGTAATCGATGGGAGACACCTCCGGGGGGAGAGCATTTTGCCGGGGAGAGGGGCCAGGCAGCACCAGGCTTGTGCTGAGGCAGTCCCCCAGGCTGAGTGTATTTGGGTGGCTCATCATTACAAGGAGTTATGTCACTTGTCAGGGGGCAAACTTAGAAAGTCGGTGCAGAGAGAAAAATAATCACAGACTCACAGAGATGGTGAGCTGGAAAGGACCTTGAGAGGTTATTCCTTCCGTTCCCAGCTCATCAGCCCGTTCTTTTCACCGGCTGGTGGAATGTACTGAAGCTGTTTCCCTTCTGCTCCTGCGGTCCGCGAGTACGCGCGCCTGTACGTCTGTGTGCTCCAGCAGCACCTGCTGTCGCTGACGTGCTGAGCTCTTGCTGGCAAAAGCTGAGGCTGCCAAGATCGGAAACCCCCCAGGTGGGAGGGATTCAGCCCCGCGGGGGGAGCGCTTCCTTTAACACACTGTGAATGACGCGCGGCGGACGGGTGCTCGCTGGACAGCCCTGGAGACTGAAGCATCTTGTTGGCCACAGAAGAGGTCCAGCATGGGCAGCGATGGTAATGCCACTGTGCAGTGGGAGGGAGAATGGTCCGGTGGTTAAAGTGCTGCCCTGGCCCTCTGCTAGACTTGGGTTTGCTTCCTGCTCTGACTCATGCTCCCTGCCCGACCCTTGTGCCTCAGTTCCCCAGCTGTAAAATGGGGTTAATGTCTGCGCCTGCCTCCTAGTGGTGCTGTAAGGATAACATGCTAACGCTGGGAGGGGCTGAGGGGGCAGAAGTAGATAGGCAGCAGCTCTGCCAACATGCCTCACAAGAAGGTAGCTTTTTCTTGGCGGTCTAGTCACCCCTTCACCTCTTGAAGGGGGACCAATGACGGAGACAGATTCTGCCACCAGGGACCCACCGCCTCATTTCACAAAGGCTGCAGAATGGCTGCTTGTGGTCTCTGCTGACCGGCTGGGTGTGTTACTGAGATGAAAGGGTCTACATTCCCTCCCCAACCTCTGCAGCCTTCAGATACTCCTGACGAGGCTCCTCTGGGGCCCAGCATCCCAATTAAGTGGAATTAGCATCCCCGATAAGCAGCTTGTCAGCATTGCTCTGAAGTGAGCTCCTTCAGAAAGGCCCAGGTACAGGGGCCTGACGTAGTGGGGGGGGATGATTCCCCGTGTCACACGGTGCTGTCCCTGCAACGTCTGGGCAGCCAGGCGTTTTCCAGCGCTTGCGTGCCCTGGAGCCTGAGTGCAAAGAATGTAACAGTTAGAGGGCCAGAGCTCAGAGGTGCTGCGTGCTCACAGCGGGAGTTGCTGGCCCCCCTCTGCCACTGGCCCAATAATTCATAGCTCTTCTACAGCACAACGCACCTCCTCGGCGCTTTGCTGATCTTCACACCGCTCTTCTGGGGGAGGCATGAGAGGGTTATTACTTGCATGTGAGCACGTGTTTCATATACATGCTACACACGTGTATGTCCACCACACGCATATATGTCTGTGTACATCACACGCATGTGTGTGTTTGCCACATTCACATCTGCGTCCAAGAGTGTGTGTACGTCACAGGCATATTCATGTTCCTGCGTGTGTCCAAGAATGGGTTGGTCCAGTACTCGAGGAGCCAATATGTCCGTCAAAGGACTCGCCCCTTGCCTACTCTACAAGGCTCAGGGCTGGTCTACACTGGGAATGTACAGCGACACGGCTGTGTCTCTCAGGGGTGTGAAGGATCCAGTCTGATGGACATAGCTAGACTGCTCTAACCCCCGGGGTGCACAGTGCTAGGTCGATGGAAGAATCCGAGCCTCTCGGGCAGGTGGATTACCAACAGCCGTGGGAGAGCTCTCCCGTCACTGTGGAGAGCGTCTATGCAGCAGTGTTTTAAGTGCAGACACAGTGGCTGCATTGCCGAGAAGGCGGCTCTTGGTGGCTTTGAACTGAAGCCCTTTGGATCTTGGTTTAAAGTGCGCCGGTGAGAACGCTCGGGGAGGGCTTATAGCTGGTAGGGTTCCTCTGGCCTGGTGAACGTCTGCCCAGCTAGAATAGTGGGGCGTTCACATGGCTAATGGCACGTGGAAAGATAGTGCGGTACAGACAGTGCCTACTTGTGGTGTTTTGCACTCAGGAGAGACTCGACAAACTCGCACACGCTCGCTGTGAAGTCCTTGATTCCAGCATCGGGTCTGTTGCCTCCCGCGAGTGCCGGCTGCGTGTGGCAGGCAGGAAGCCTGCCTCTCAGGTAGGGACCAGGTTAGAAGAGCAAGGACAAGGTCCTCAGCTGGTGTTAATCTGCACATCTTCCCTGAAGTCAAAGAAGCCTCACAAGGTCTCTCCCTGCTACTCTACAACAGCCACCTCTCCTTTCCTCCATGCAAGGAAAATGCAACTTCCCAGGAAGGGGCTGAGGGGGTTTTGTTTGCACAGGGTCAGAGACCACTTCCTGCCTGTTCTTTGGCACTTGGTTTATCCTCCAGCTGACTGGGAGAGAGGCAAGTCACACGGGCAGAGGAGGGGACCCATGGTCCCAGGAGGGCACCGAATGAGAGAGAGAGGTGGGCGAATGAATCTGGGGGAAACATTCTGCATAACTTCCAGTGTTATTCCAGGCCCTCCA
The DNA here is from genome assembly GCF_026122565.2 of Emydura macquarii macquarii. NCBI lineage: Eukaryota > Metazoa > Chordata > Testudines > Chelidae > Emydura > Emydura macquarii. The sequence goes on from NW_027130587.1 coordinate 4,077,062, forward strand.
TCCCAGCTCTGTTGATTCAGTTCATAGCCAGCACCTAGCACTGCTCCATTCTCCACAACTCTGCCATGAAGTCCCAGTTTGGACTTTCAGCACCCTCTGCTGTTGCAGTCCTGGCCCTCCAAAGACAGCTCTGCTCATGCCCGTCTGTCCTGTCCTGTAGGCCCCTTGGCTATTCCCTAGAATTTAAGGCCAGAAGGGATCATCCAGACTGACCTCCTGTACATCACAGGCCACCAACACCACCAGCACCTGCACCCTGAACTCAACACAATCCACCCTTGGCCTTTCGCCTGCTCTGCTCATGCCCCTCTGTCCTGTCCTGTCCTGTCCATCCGCCCCCCCTTATTCCATTCCTGGCACCTCTGGAGCAGATTCCTAGTCATGTGCAATCAGGCTTGGTACCACAGTGATTTGGCAAGATGCAAAAACAGGGATTGGGATGAGAGCCACCCGGCTCCTATCCCCATGTAGCCGCTGGAACCCAGGTCTCTGCGGGCGAATGGCTAATGTAAGGACCCCAGCACCCGTCTAAAAGCACAGCAAACTTATGGCGCTGTGGGAAGGAGCTGGGACATCTGTCCAGCACGACTCCAATTCAGGTTGGAACTTGGCAGAAGGTTTCCCACTGTCGGGGGTGAGGTTCTGGAAGAGCTGCTCAGTAGGAGTTGTGGGGGAAATAACTTAGTTCGTTTTAAGAGGGAGCGGGACAGATTTGGGAGTGTGATTGTGGAGTGGGGTTGCTTGTGGAGGTAGGGAGCAGCAGTTCTGGGGCTCTGGGCCTTCCTGTTTATGTCTCGTGTTCCTAAATCTCACGCTTTGTGGTTTCAACCAGCTGCTGGCAGGGGTCCCCCCGCCCCAGCATATTCAGCGTTTTGGGTTTTTTAATCTCCTTTCTTTGAAGCATCAGGAACGGCCACGGCTGGAGAGGGGACATTGGGTGGGATGGATCGGTGCTTTAAGATGGGGCTGAGCATTTTCTCTCCTGGGTGCTTGGCTGGCTGGTTCATGCTCACGTGCTCAGGATCTGTCTGATCACCATGTGGGGTCAGGAAGGAATTTCCGCCCAAGTCACATTGGCAGTGACCGCGGGGGTTTGTCGGCTTCCCCTGGAGCTGGGTGTGCGGGTCACGCGCCAGGATTATCTGGGTATATCTCACTTCATCAATTCCCTGCCATAGCAGGGGCCTCGGGCACTGCCACACCTCAGTCCGTCCTGTCCTCTGCCTGTGCCACAGAAAAGCCCAGTCGCCTGTAGGCTGTGAAACGTTGGTCTCACTTTAGTGTGTGGGTGGTGATGGTGGCCTGTGAAATACAGGGGTCAGACTGGACCATCTGGTGGTCTCGTCTGGCGTTAAATTCTGTGACCCTCTGAAGTGAAGCTCAGGGCAGGCCAGGGGTGAGGAGGCGAGGAGCAGCCCGTGCTGCCGTGCGCACTGGTGTGATGCCAGGTGGAGAGGCGGGGAGCAGGTGTTCCCTCTTTGCACGCTCGGAGCCCTCCGTGCTGTCTGGGCGAGTTCCCGATGAGGCTCGTAGTACTGGCAATTCAGCTAATCGGAGGAGTGACCTCGCCAGGCCCTGACAGGTTTGCAACGGGTCTCGCTCCCCTCCCGGACTGCATGGGCAGGTGACGGCTGGCGGCTCGCTGGCAATGCAGGCAGCGCGCTGCTGGGGCTCGCTGGGGGCCCCTGGGCCAGTGGGATCTGTGCGCGCTGGGGCTGGGGAATCGCTCGGGGTTGAGAGGCGGCCCTGTTACCATGGCGAGAGGCAACCGTCGCACTAGCGGGCTGCTCTCCGGGGCTTTCGCCCGCGCCACACCAGCTTCAGATTGCTAGCGGCACTCGGCAAGGGGGGAGAGACTGATGCAGGGAGAGGGACAAGAGGGGGGGCTGGAGAGAGGTCTCCCCTGCTCACATGGCTGCAGACCTGGTACCCCTGTCCTGAGGGAGCCCCCTTCTCACCTGATCCCGTTAGCCCTGTCCTGAGGGGACCCCCCTATTACCCATATGCTGAGGAGTCACGCTAGCCCTGTCTGCAGGGAACCTCTCCCCCCTGCCCTAATTTAGGCTTCACTAGTGAAACTTGTGCCGTGTCGCCCGTTGTTCTCCGTCCTCTGAGCAGGCCCCGAGATGCCCTCCTGTGAAACGATGGGCCAGCGGGTCCCACGGTGGGGCAGAGCTCGCCTCTGCCCTGGAGGATGTTCTACAGAGATCTCCGGCCTCCTTTACCAAACCCTCCCTCATCAAGTGTTACCCTTCCTATGCTGGTCCCACCTAGAGGCCTGGGCCGAGACTGGGCCCCGTGGTAAGTGGACAGCAGGGAGTCTGGCGCGCCTGTTGTGAAAGGCCTGCAGAAGCACGGAGGTGCCCCCAGCTGCCAGCCAAACAATGACTCAGAAGAGGGTTTTTTGGTGTTATTGCAGTAGCCTCTCCCCCTGCCAGGCCCCCACTGAGCTCAGGGCCCCGTTGTACCAGGCACCGCACATACACCTGGCGAGAGCCCCTGGCCCACAGAGCTCACAGTCTAAACAGACGAGAAAAGGGACGGATCCTCGTCCCCGTTTCACAGATGGGGAACTGAGCCCAGAGCACGGGTGACTTGCCCAGGGTCACACAGAGCCAGGAAGGGAATTCAGCTCTTCCTAGTCACGAGGCCCTCTGTCCTGCCCGGGGCTGGTGCTCGCCGAGCGGTGCGCTAGCACGGCCAGCACCTGCCGGGAGGCTGCTGGTTTGTTTATTGGGTTTCAATGATGTTTATTAATTGTTAATCCGGGTATCGAATATTTGCTGGGCAAACGTGGCTGCACAGGGACTGTGCGCTGCCCATCAAAGTGCGGATGGCTGTGCTCACGGCATCCTATCCAAACCCACTAAAGAGCGTGCACCGAGACGCCCACTGGCAATGGGCTGGTGGTCGACGCCGCCCGTGGGGCTGGCGCACTGCCCCTCCTGCACTTCTCTCTGCTTCCTCCTAGGGGGGCTGAAGTTCTTATTGGCAGTGCTGGCGTTTTGGGGGCCCTAGGGTTGCCCACCCTCTGAGATTTGTCCTGGAGTCTCCAGGAATTAAAGATTAATCTTTAATTAAAGATGATGTCATGGGATGTAACTCCCAGGAATACGTCCAACCAAAACTCGCCGCTCCTAGGGGATGTGTCAGCTGAGGGGGCGGAGACTTCCTCGGAGGGGGCGGGACTGGCATGCCACTGGGCCCTGCCATCTAGAAGGAAATAAAAGAACCCATTAATTAGGCTACCTTAGTGCACCTGCCGGGCTATGAATAGGTTTCACAAACAGCGCCTGCAAGGCAGATCAGTTTCCCAACAGCTGGAAGAATAGAGGTGCAGCAAAATGAAGTGACATGCTCAAAGTTACGCTAGGACAGCGACAGACCTGCATGCAGGTGCCTGGATCCCCAGCGCTGCTGCAGTAACCAGTAGGTCACGCACCCTCGGCAGGGCCCCTGGAAGGGCATCACAGTGTTTTTTGCCGTGGCTCTGGCCCTCCCAGCTCTCCATGGGGCAGTACTTCCCCTGGGCGCATTGCTGGTGCTGCTCTGTGTGTTCGTCTACCCCACCTCTCTTGCCCTGGCTGTGGCACCATGGAAGAGCTGCCTGGATTTTCCCAGCGCACCCTAGCGAGGCCGCGCCGTGGGGGTGAATGCAGAAGCACAATTGTCCCGTGATTGTGCTGAGGGGGGGAGGAAAACGCCGGGTTGACACGGCTTGCCCAGGTGTGCCGTAAACAGGGTCAGACGTGAGTGTTGCAGGCCAGTTGCTTGCTGTGTTGGAGAACATTAGCTCTCACGTATCCCTGGATCAGGCAGCGGCTGAGGTACAAGTGAGACATTGGGGTAACCATCTTGGGTGATGACCAAGTTTAATCCCCTGGGAACTCTGCGCCCGGCCTCCTCGCTGTCCTTCTTAGCGTCAGTTGCAATTTCGCAGCAGGGAGGGAGGCTCTGTGAGCTCACTGGGGAGGGCAGGAAGGGCTCGGCACTGTTGGGGAATTTAGTGGGGGAAGAGGAGCTTCCTGGGCCCTAGCGTTTCCTAGGGCAGGTTGCAGGTTGGCCCCTTGCATGGATATTTGATTGCTTTCCCTGTTGGTGGGGAGGGGGTGACGTGACGTGTCTTCCCTGCCCCCTTCTACATCCAGTTGCAGATGTATGTGGGCTAACTTAATGGCTAGCCCAGTGCACCCACAGCACTGGACAGGGTCCGTGGCAGCAAGCTGCAGGGCTGGTCTGGGAGCTAAAGGGCCCCCCATCCCTGCAGGACCGGGGCAGGCTAGAAATCAGGCAGCATTAGCATCCAGACAGGAGCTGTCAGCCCCATGTCTTAGCCAGAGCTGGGGCTGGTTGGAGTGGCCTGTTACCACCAGGAAAGTGAGCTGGCAGGGTATGTGTGTGGGGTGTGTTGTTAACCCCTCGTTAACCTGACAGCATTCACTGCATGCTAAGATGAGCATGCTAAGCAGTGACTGATGGAAAGACAATGGTTCCCCACCAGAGCTCCGTAATCCAGCTCCCTGCCACCTTAGTACTACAGGGGGGAGACGGAAAACTTCGGGGCAGGACGGGGCGGACTGTGCCTAGTGCTGGAGGGGTGTGCAATGGGACAGGCGGCCCACGAGGCCTTGCTGTACTCTTGCACCGCCCTGCAGGGGGTAGGCACACAGCTGCCCAGCACGCTCCTGGTGCGCGAAGTCCAGGGCAACCCAGCGCCGGCCTAGAGCCAAACTCCAGCCCCGTTTGCCCAGACAGCCACATCCAGGCTCCCTTTGTGACGTCCCCCCACCCCTGCGCCTGTGACTCGGAGAGCAGTGTCCTTCGGCATTGACTTTGTTAGATCAGTTACATGAAGAACCCCGGACGAGAGTGCCGGGGAAGGGGAGCCGCTGGCTCGCAGATAGCACGCGCACACTGGGGAGAAGATAGGGGCACAGCTGGAACATCTGGCTTCTCGGCAGAGCCATGTGGGACGGCTTCGGGGCCCAGGGCGCAGCCGAGCTCACAGCACAGTGCACCGGCTGTCCGAGCTGCTTTTTCTACCTGCATGCCTGGGCCCGACCCTGAGAGATGGCTGGCCCCACGGAAACCAGTGGGCATGGCAGCTGCTCAGCACCTCAGTTCAGGATCAGGCCCAGCGCGAAGGCCGAGTTTGCAGCCCCAAGCTTTAGCCCTTTTATGTAATCCCCCTACAACTTCTTATATTTCTGGCATCAATCCCACCATGCTATTTCCAGCCCTGTAATACCTCCCTTCTTAGTGTCTCAGCTGCTGACATAAATCCCCCCCACACCCGTTTATCCTGGCTCAGTTATAAACCCCTCCCTAGCGTCCAACAAAGCACTGACCCCTCTCCTATTGCCCCAGACTGCTTGCTCTGCCGTAGCTAGGACACTGGCTTTAAATCCCTTTGCATCGCTCAGATGGTCAGCAGCAAGGACTTATGCCTGCAGGCACCTTCACTGAAGGTGAAGTGTCGTCTGCCATCAGTAGCGCTTAGCATCTAAGGGTCTCAAAGCATGACCTTTACAGACGGGGAAACTGAGGCACAGAGTTAATGTGACACAGCTGAGGTTTTTTGCTGTCAGCTGCAGACCTGGGAATAGAATCCCCCTGTGACTCCCGTGCCTCTGCGCTCACCACTGTTGCTATTATTATTAATAATCATTATATTGCGCTGTAAATGAATGTGGAGCTGTGTGACTCAGACCCGGCCGTCCCACACTGCTGCAGAAGTCAGCTCAGCGGAAGGGCTGGGAAGCCGCGTGGTGATAGCAGACTAAAGGGTGGTGCTGCTGCTAATTGGGATTATATATATGTATATGCTGGAGCGCGTTCCCCCCACTGGAAGCGTGGGAGCCCCGCTGTGGGCCTGTGTTTGCTGCCATGAGCTGTGTGCGTCGACTGCTGATGCTTGCACGAGGCTTGTTTCTGTGTTGAAAGCAGTGTGATCGCTGGGAACTGGCAGGCTGCGCTGCCCACATCTGGGGCTGTGTGCTGCCTGTGGAGGAAGACACAGGTTTTCCAGCTAGCCGACTCCACCAGCCAGTTGTCTGATTATGCAACACCACGTCCCTGATTTGACAAACGTGGAATTGGCCAAACTCCTTTTAAACTGCAGTGCCTGAGAGTGGGATTTTGTTCATCCCCTTGATTTTTTGAATGTTTCCAGGGTCTGTCGAGCAGAGAATGACTTGAAAAAGCACCATGGAGTTGTATGGAAAATGTGAGCATCCACAGTTACATTAGACAAAGAGGAAACAAGGTTTAGAAGGGATATATATTTTATGTGGAAGGCGCTCAGATACCACGGTGATGGGTGACAGTATAAATTCCAAAGATGAAGATAAATCTCAGGGCTTATGCTTCAGGGCAAAGCCAGCCACTAGCTGATAGGGGTCAGGAAGAAATGCTTCCGGTGGGCAGGTTACTCTGTAGCTGTGGGATTTCTTAGCTCTTCCTTTATAGCACCTGCTGCTGGCCACTCTTGAGAGTCAGGATACCGGACTAGGTGGACCCGGGGTCTGATCAATGACTGGCAATTCCTATGGTGCTAAGGCTTCCATCAAACCAGAGTTCTAGCTGGCTTCTTTCCGTAACTGACAATTGCCTCTCTGCTGCCCTTTCCCTGCCTGGTCCATGGGCAATGGACACTCTGACTGCATAAAGTTATCCAGTCCTTTTGTTTTGTCCATGTGTTAGAACATGGAGATGGGGAGCCAGGACTCCTGGGTTTGATTCCTGGCTCCTCCAGTGACTTTACAGTGTGACCGTGAACAAGTCACTTTAATAATTCTGTGACTCAGTTTCTCTGTCTGTGAAATGGGAACAATACCTAGATGACAGGGTCGATCTCTCTCTCACACACGTTGATTTCTCTATTTAATAATAATAATGTCATAAAATATCACATTTCTAACACTCTGCACTTCCACAGTACCTTTCATCTCAGGCACTTTGCAAAGGTTCCCTAAGCACCACCCCCATTTTACAGCTGGGGAAACTGAGGCACACAAAGACATCGCTTGCCCAAGGTCCCGCAGAGGGTCAGGAATAAAAGTCTAAAAGTCTAACCACTAGACCTGCGGTTCTCAGCCTTTCCCTTACTGGAACTCCATGTTATGACAGAAAAGTTTCAGGACCCCTCTTGCTCCCATCTAGCCATAAAGAAAGGGAGGGTGGTTTTGTCTCCTCTGGACCGGTGCTTAATTGCCATGGAGGAGAACCCATTCTCTAGGCATGCCGTGTTGTTTGTCTACCTGCCCGGGAGAGATATAGCTATGTAGAGTGACTTCTCATTGCTATACTTCTGGGCCAAATCATCTGCTGGTATCGACGCTCCACCGCCTCCAGTGGGGTTACACCAGCAGGGACTTTGGCCCTTCTGAAGCTGCCTGTGTAGGCCCAGTGAAATGCACTGGATTCGGCTCTTTACCCCTGGACTATGGGGGTGGGGGGAGTGATGGGCTCCAGCTTCTAGGCCCTAACACGTGTTAGCAAGCGCCCCAACGGTGGCTGCCGATGGCAATAGCCTGTCAGCTGAGCTGAGCCTGTTCCCTGAGGGGAAGCTGACAGCGGCTGGCCGGTCTCTGGGGTCCCCACATCACTCTGGAGGCTGTTAAGCTGGGGACGGTTTTTCTCTCATCTTAGAAGCGTGATCGTTGCATAAGGAATCCGGTCGCTGGGCTTGAAAGTCACAGGATGTTCTGGGCTCTCCCTGAAGGCCGGCTGACCTCCGGGCTGGAGATATGTCCATTAGCATATGACTTTCCCCCCATATTACAGCCCATTACTCTGGGGCTGGCACCCTCCCCCCGCCCCCCACGGTTCCTGCATAGAGGCCTCGCTCATTCATTGCTGCGGGGATTTCCAGACGACTCTAACCCCCTTCGACTCCACGTCACATGAACACCCCCTGCCATCACGTCCCTTTCACGCCGATTGGGGTGAGCGCCCTCCACACACGAGAGGCCAGCGGCCATCAGGGGGGCTTTGAAATAGCTTCTTGCACTGCCTGTGTTTTAAGGAGATCTGCTCCCTGAAACCTGTCAGGTGCCTGGCCTGTAAGCTCTGCACCTCCCGGCCCGGAGGGAGGAAATCAAGGTCTGGGTTCTCAGCCCCTTTGGGAATAATGTCACATTGAAGCCTAAAGCCTGATGAACTCACCCATAGACAGCGGCAGGTGTATTAGTGCCTCTGTCTCTATGGCTGCGAAGCAGCATTTGAAGAGCATGCTGTGTAATCGCTTTACCCTGAAGCACCTCGCCTCGGCTGGGCCTGGACGTGCAGAAGAGGGTTGCCTGTTTTTAGTCTGCCCTGCCTGCCTGGGATGGGCCTGTTATCTCTGGGAGCAGATACATTGGACTAGCCGGATGGGTCAGCTGTTCAGTTAGCCAGGAGAGTGGTCTCTAAGTGGCTGTGTATGGTCAGGGTTTTGCTGCTAATTCTGGATCAGAAAAGCATAGCTATGCTCCAGGGCAGACCTTTCTCACCTGGGGAGGGGGGTCTGAAGGGGCTTTATTCCCACTGTGCAATGTGCCCCTTGCATTTTGTTTTCATTTGACTTCCTCTCAGGCCTGGGGCCCAGGCTGGGTCAATAATGTGTTATTCAGGAGGTCAGGCTAGATGATCTGGATGGTAATGTCTGGCCTTAAAATCTAGGGTTTGGAATCCTGGCCCCATTGAGTTTTGCTGTAATTTTCAGTTGGATCAAGATTTCATTTTACAATGGGGTGTAGCGAACCCACGCTGGCCAGGAGGAAGCTAATGAAGGCCTGTGAGACCAATCAACCTTCTCTTCTCCACCTGCAGGAGTTGTGGGGCAGGGAGTATGAAGGAGAGAGCTCAGGCCAGCTGGCCCCTGATCAGGAAGAGAGCAGAGCTCTGCCTTGTCCTGCGTGAGAACAGCCTGTCTATAGCTAGGACAGCTTCCCCTGGGACAGAGAGAATGCCTGGTTGTTTGAAGACAGGCCCTGAAGAGAAGGGACCTGCCAGAGCCTTGCTGGGTGCCCCCCTTGAGTTCCCTGTTTGGGGCTGTGACACACTGGAAGGGCAATAACAGGACTGTGTCTTAGGCAGAGGACTAAGACTCCACCGCCCGGACCCCATGAGACGTGGCAGTGACCATGCGAGATCCTGCAGCAGGGTGAGTAGTGCCGTGAGCATGCTGGGCCATGAGGCGGCTCCCCCTGCCACAGACTGGTATGGCAAATCCTCTGCTCCTAAACATAAACTTAGCCATGTGGCTAATGATGCCTGGGTGGTACTAATTATCCCCACATACTGATTAAACACTGCCATGAAACCCACAGCCAATAGACACAGTGGATCTTGCCATATCCCAAATTATGTAGATAATAAGCTACATGCTGTCTAGATACCTCCCTTAAACTCCTAACTTGCCGTGCCTCAGTTTCCCCATCCGTGAATTAATGATAAGGTTACACTTCACATTAAGGTTCCATGTGTAAATACCTTATCAAAGGTCAAACAATGAACAGATGCTTTAACGTTTGAGGCGCTTGTTTGTTGTGGAGTCTAAGAGGCTGCTTACAATTGCCAGTGGCTGCAAGACTGTCGAGCGATGGCTTATAACCATCCGTTCCATTCATAGACGCCAAGGGCAGAAGGGGCCCTTGTGATTAGCTGGCATGACCTCCTGTACAAGGCAGGCCAGGGGACTTCCCCACAAGAATTCCTAGAGCAGATCTTACACGCTGCTCATGTCTGTAACATGCGTAGAGCACCTGCTAATCATGTGTTCACCCTTGTAAACGAAACCTTCCTGTTCTTCCTTTCTCTCACTGTGTGTGTGTCTTGTCTATTTAAACTGGAAGCTCATTAGGGCAGGGCCTGTCTGTCTATGTAAAGGCCTAGCACCAGGATGCCTTGGCTGTGGAGGGGGAAATTTAGGGACTGCTGTTATATATTCTACTCAGGATCTAGGGCCGAAGCACAGCTTTATGGCTAGCAATGTGTCTGCATTAGGGACCATACACGCTGAATGCATGTGCTGTGTGGACTGAGTCTTCTTTATTAACGTAGCCACCTGCAGACATGCTGGCTCCTCCCGCCTGAGTTTGAAAAGGCAGGTGGGCCAGTCCAAAACCCTAGATCCAACCACCCGCAAACCTCCAGCCCCAGCTACAGAGGATTCCTCTCGCCTTTAAAAGGCCCGTCTCCTTTGGGCCTGGGTGGCGGTGGCGCCCGCTTTCCTCTTGCCCTCAGCGGTAGAGGTGGAATGGTTTGTTCTCATCCCAGCTGATTGGTCTGGAGGTGGCGGCAGGAGGATGCTGGGTGGGAGTGAGGCATTCCCTGCTGACCTGCATCTGAGCCTCACGTGAGCTGTGCTCAGAGCTGCAGGGCGAGCATAACATCGATTCCTTTCTGCAAAGCCAAATTAACTCTTCCTCCAAGTTTTCTCCCTTCTGAGATGTGTTGCTCCCCCAGCCGTGGGCAATGCAGTAAGCCAGGAAGAAGCGCTGTTGCTTAGCAACCCTCCAGCTTCTGTACCAGACGACTGATCTATTTTAGAAACGGGTCTGTATATTCTTCCTCCCCGCCCCACTGGTTCCAAAGCCCTGGTGGCAAGTGCTGGCCAAACGAGCTGGGTTTCTTAGCAACCCGGGAGAGATGTCAATCAGGGGCTATAGTTCCCGCGGCATGCCGCCCCCAGAAAGGCCTAAAAAAACATCCATTAGCCAAAGCTTTTTTTTTAAAAAAAAAAAAAGACCGAAGGTTTGATCCTCTTTGTCACTTACACCGATGTAAATCTGGAGCAATTCAGTTGAAGTCAGTGGAGTTAAACTGGTGTAAAAGAGGTCAGAATCAGGCCTCCACGGCTCTCAGTCACCCTTACTGGTGCTTCATGGCTCCTCCCAGGAGCACACGCCTCTCCTCTGCGCTTCCCTTTGTGCACGCCATCGGACGGGGGCGTTTTCTGTAACGAAATTATCACAGGAAAAGGAAACCAGCCGGCCAGCCGCATGGACTGTTCTTCCCGTGGGCCAAGGTTCAACAGGAGATCTCGTCTCGGCTAATTTCACACGTTATAAACGACCTGCCCCCTGCGCCACAGGTCACTGCTTGCTGCGGACAGCAGCAGGCCTGGCTGGCCACCAGAGAGCACCAGGACCATGGCTGTAGGCTTTGACTCAGGGGATAACTTGGCTCAGCTGTTCACAGCCTCGGCACTGTGGTGGCTCCATCCTGTATCAGCCTATCGCAGGCACTATCCCTGCGAGATAGCCCCGCTTGGTGGGCCTGTGGCATTCACGCCCCCTGCAGCTGGCTCCAGCCCTCTTCCCTGCCCCCCTGACTTGCACTCAGGAGACAGCAGCAGCCTGCGGGGGTCTATCTCCGCAGCGGGACGGCTCCCCACCGAATGCAATATGGCTCTCAGCGGGGTGGCCAGGCGGGAGAGGGCTGAAGACTCGATGTGAAAGTGCGCGGGCAGTGGGCCACGGGGAACGCGTAAAGGTTACAGCACCGCCGGCCCAGAGAAGAAAGGCTCAGGCCTTGCATCTCGGTGACACTGAGGCCCCTTTGTGCTGCTCTGGCAGGGTAAAGGGGTGGAAAGAGCCTCCGGAGGATACCCTCTGCATATGGGGCTTCCCCAGCATGGGGGGTGGGCTCTGCTCCAGGCACTAGCTGTGCTGGGGGCATGGCTGGAGTGCATTTCCCAGAGCCTGTGGTGAACTGAGTGTAAGTAAGAGCAGCCCAGAGGCTGCTCTAATTTAACCCAGGGGCTGGGCAGGCCGCACCATATAGGGGGCATACAGATGCCTTGAAGCCCCTCCCTCTGCCCCAAGCACAGGAGTGACCGAGAATCCCAGCCTGCGTGCAGTGAGAGGAGGGTTTCTCTAAAGCGCCCCCTGCAGGGATGCACAGACAGGGTCCCAAAGAGAGTCGGTCAGCTCAGGCGTTGCACGCTGTTCCTTTCCCATGAGCGGGGCCTTCTCCAGATTGTCCTCTCCCTGCTGCTCCTTTGTGCCACGTTCCTTCCTGCCCCCTGCGCTTGGGGAGCAGTGCGTTCAAGGGAACCCTGAATTATGGGGAACTGACAAAGGGGTGACCACAGCCTGGGTGGAGTGGAGTTAGTTCCAACAGAACGATCATCGTTGATTCCTTTATTCTGGAAGTGACTCTGCAGCGACTGCCGGGCCTCTCCCAGAATCCCCTGGGAGGCGCTGGACCCTCCCCTGGGAGGCTTTTTATGGTCGCACTCAGGAAAACCCTCAGCTGAGCAAGCCTGCTGCTCTCCTTTGCACAGCACCTTGCTCCCGGTTCCCTGCTGTCCTGCCTCTTGTGCAGCCATTTACCCCAGTGCAAAAGCCGCCGTGCCTATCAGGGAGCATTTCACGCCGCCTGGTTTAAAGGGGTGGGGGCCAGGCCACTGGATCCTGCATCTTTGACTCGGGTTTGGAGAGCTTGGGGGTCTGGCGGGAGGAGCCGAGGAAGAGCCAATCTCATCCTGCTGGGCCTTTGCTCTTGACACGACGACTCTGGCACTGCTGGATTCCAAATGACCATGTTTGTGAACGAGGTGCAAATGTACCAGGCCTAGCCACTTCTGTGCACTGCTGCCCTGGCCGGGTTTTGCTGGTTTCTGCAGTAGCAGATGCGGGGGGGCCCACGGGAAGGTTCTCAGACTCTACAAAGGGATAGCGGCGCCATTCGTGTACACTGCACCTCCCATTAGATTTCCCTGCGTCGTCCCAAATCTATTGATCCAGGAGGGGACTTCTAAGGTCTGTTGTCTGGCAGTTGTCGAGCCTGGCAGCTCCACAACCCCATGTGGACGCAGGCTGCACACGCTCAGTTCACCCTCCAGCCTAGACAAGCGGTGCTTGGTAGGCATCAAAAAAGGCCTACCCCTGCTCTCGTTGAATTCAAGGGGAGTCTTGCAAAAAACCAGGGAAGATCAGATTTACACACCCGATGTTTGGGTAAGGGCAAAAGAAGCCTGAAGGGGTGTAAAATTTTCCAGGTTTTTTCACCACCAGAGAATTAAAAAGAAAAAAGGCACAAGCCCAATTTTAAAAATTCCTTGGCAGGTCACCTTAAAAATGCAAAAAAAAATCTCGATCCAGGGCTAGCGTAAGGATCTCTGAAGCAGGAGATTCTGGTACCATTTTCAGCCCTGCCACTGGCTCTATGGTTGACTGAGTCCCTTGACGGGTGTGTGTGTGTGTGTGAGTGAGTGAGTAAAATTGCCCACCTCTCAGAAGTGCATGGTGAGGATAATGGGATGGTTAGAAAGGGCTTTGAAAGCTTCAGATGGGAGGCCCAAGGAAGGAGTTAAGAACCTGCTCGTCATGACATGATGCCAAGATGACATGACAAGACGCAAATTCCTGCAAAAGTAAGGGAAGCTTGCGAATCCCCTGCCAGTGCGTTTGCCAGTGTGCGAGGGGATCCAAAGGCAGTTCCAGATTTAGACTTGCTTAGGTCAATGCATAATCTGAAGTGAAATCAAGGAAGAGAAAGACCTTTAAAATCCACGCGGAAAGGTCAGTGTCCCCGCGATGCACGCAGCAATTTGCCCTCTGGGTTGACATATCAGCCCTGCAGTCCCCAGCTGCGAACACTGCAGAGGCGCCTGGAAACAGCTGCAGGAAAGGTGACGTGTAGTGACTGCTCCATGTCAAGCAATGCCAAATGTACCTTGGCTTTGCTATATATGAGCACGCAGGGCAGTAGGGGCCAGGCGCTGGTCTAGTCTAGGCATGCTCTGTCACCCTGCTGGTGCAGTGTGCAACTCCCTCTAGGGTGTGTCTACACTTCACACTAAACCCAGGCTCTGAATCAGGTTTGAGCCCAATCCCCACTTCCATCCACACACCAATCAACCTGACTTAGATCAGCAAACATTCAGGACCCGGATCCTAGGACCCTGCTGTGGGTCAGAGCCTGAATCCTGCTATGTCACTTTGCAGTGTGGACAAAGCTGAAGCCGCAGACCCGAGTGAGATGGTCCGCCCGGTGCAATACGGACACGTTAGTTTAGCTGTGAGAGCTGGGTCCAGCCAGTGTAAACCCAGGTTTACACTGCAGTGTGGACACTCAAGCGTGGGCTTGGAAACCCCAAGTTCTCAGGCCCGGGCCTCGTGTGCATGTGGACGTACCATTAAAGGGCAGCAAAAGGCCCTCCTCCCCAGCCCATAACCTCCTTAGAAACTGCTGATTGCTTAAAACCCACCGCCTTGGTGGGACGTCCGTGTGGCCCACCGTGACCCCTAGCTCTGCCATCCAACTGCCGGGTGACCTGGGGCAAGTCTAGTCCCCTCTGTCTCCCCTTCTGCAATGTGTCTCCGTTGCCAGTGCAGAGTGTCAGCAAGGTGGCCTGGCCCACACTTAAATATTCTGTGGGCATAGCTAGGAGTTGCCCCCACCCCTCCCCGCCCGGATAGAATTAGGCCAGCAAAAACCCTCGTGTAGACACGGTTACACCAGTAACCAAGCCCTTTTGCCAACGTAGCTTGTTCCTTTCAGGGAACGGCTTTAAGTTTTGCTGCAAAACCATTTGGAAGGCACTCAGCTGTAGTAATCCGGGCCAGCTAACCTGCGATAGGGGCGGGGGCTCAGGACGCCTGGGTTCTACACCTGGGGCCAGCTGCATCTGCATGAAAGGGGAGAGAGGTTTGCTTTTGCTCCAGATCCCCGCTCTGTATCTCCATGATCTCCCCCTTTCTCCCCCCCCACGGGAAAGACCTGGTACGTAAATGCCTGATGTCTCCTGCTCTGGGTAAATCGTTAACAGTATAAAGAGGCAACCCACGCTCTGTATTCCTTGGGCGGGAGGGGGAATCCTGGCATGGATCCGAACCTGACGTACTCACTGTTGTGGGCAGACGGGCTGTGGCCAGGTGGTGTGAGCGATTCGCTGCGCTTCCCCTCCCCCAGCCTTTTCTCTGATGCCAGAGGAGGCCCAGCTGTGTCAGCAAGCAGGGCCCCTCCCTCTCCATGCCCTGCTGGGAACAGCAGCCTGCGATGCCAGCCCGTGGCAGAGCCGGGCCGGACTTTCCCTGACTGCCCGCCTCTTGTGCTGCCCTTCCCTAGCGAATCTGCCTCTGACCTGCACCCGGGAGCACTCTCTTCCCCCCTGCCGACAGCGCCAGCCCTCAGCGTGACCTGCCTGCCCGCACCCCCTCTAGGGGCGTCCAGGCTCCAGGGGTGCCCCTCTGCCAGCCAAGAGGCCAGGGGTATCCGTGCGCCTCTGCCTGACCCGCTGCAGGCTGTGCCCTTGGGCCCCGTGCCAAGCTGCAGACAGAGTCTGTGGCATCTCTTCCCTGGGGGATGTTTATCCGCAGGGTGACCTGGGGACAAAAAGCTCTGTCCTGCCACGCACAGGGGCACAGACAAAACACCTTAATGATTAGCTTGGAATTATGTATTAGTTATTGGCTGCATTTGCTCGGAGCCCCCCTTCTTCCACTTCTTCGCTGGCCAGCAGGGCTGGCACCCGCTCCCCGGAGCCCAGGCTGTGTGGAGCCTACGGTAAGAGGCCAGGGCTGGGAAGGGAACCCAGCTCTCTCCCAACACCGGCCTAGTGGCTGTGCTGAATGCTGCCCGTGGCCCTGCATCCCTTTCTCGGCAGCCTGCCCCCCGTGCCAAAGGCTGCCCTTGCCCCTGGGCTATTGCCTGCTCAGTGGGCTGCCTCCAGCTAGCCCGGGGCACTGAGCCTGAAGGGGCCGGGGCTGCACCAAGGCACCCCGAAGCCTGGCCCTCCACGCCGCAGGGTGGTCTCCCGCTCTCAGACACTCGTTCGTGTAGCAGAAAGGAGCAGCGGTGACATGCCATCCTGCATGGGGCACTGGGGTCGGGTCCTCCGGTGACCTCCCCAGCCAGGTTCAGCCAGGAGCTCTGCTGGCGTCCCCTCCTCCACCCAGGTGCCCACCGTGCTGCTAGCCAGGCCGGCTGTTAGAGCCAAGCTCACGTGCTGTGCAAGGAGCTGCTGAGCCAGGAGGATCCCCCTGCGGTGAGGAAATTGCGCTGATCCGCTTGAGTGGAACGAGAGGGAAGCACCCAGGAAGAGGGCTCTTGGCTTGGCCGGTAGCCCAGACTGCTCTGTGGGCCGTGTGACTGGTGGGCCGTGCTTCTTGCTGAGGGCGGGCTATAGACCCGTGCTGCTGGCAACGCTAGCCTGTCCTTCTGTCCCTGGCTTTGCTGCCCTCCTCTTTCCTCTCTCCAGCCCCAGTTTTCTTTTTGGCAACTCTCCTTTGGACCGGTAGCAAAATCTCTCGTGACCGTTGCGTTCGCAGCCCGATCTCCTGAACGGAGTGCGGGGTGGGGTCTGGGCCCGCTGCAGGCAGTGCTCCTGGAGGTGTGGAGGCGGCTAGCATGATAGTCAGACTTGCCTCTCCCGCTTGAGATCCTGTCCCCCTGACCGGGTCCAGAATGCCCAGCTGCTCCCTGTCCGGTGCCGGCATGCCCTCCTCACCCCCGTGCGATCGCCTAAGCATCTGGCTTCAGTCGGTCAGTCTCCCAATACCACCACGGTGCTCACCTCAGCAGTGTGTGATTCGCTTCTTTCTCAGCCCTCTTCACATGAGCAATTAACGTTCCATCAGACTGTAAGCTCCTCGAGGCAAGGGCTGTCTTTTTGTTCAGTTTTTGTACAGCACCTAGCACAATGGGGTACTGATCAGGGCCCTCATATAATAAAGGTCACTCTGTAGTGCTAGCTTCCTCCCTTCCCCAAGCAGGTAATGCCCAGTGCTTTTCAGCCGTCTATCTCAAAGCTCTTTACAAAGGAGGTCATTATTTTCCAGCTGGGGAAACTGAGGCACAGAGGGGGATGTGACTTACCAAAGGTCACCAGTAGCAGTGCCCAGAACTGAACCCAGGACTCCTGAATTGCAGGCCAGTGCTCTAGCCACTAGGAAACACTGCTCCCACAGTGAGACAGTGATGTTCAATGAAGTAAGGTGCTAACTGGCTGGCACCTGACATAGACCAGGGCTGGCTACGGCCAAATAGCACCGAGGAAATGCACAGTGCGGAGGGTGAGAGGAGCAACGGAGGCACTCAAATCCATTTCGCACAGGGAAGAAATGCCAGACTGGGTTAATCCAGGGAACGAGCTGATGGAGTGTCCCAGGACAGCTAGTGCTGTGTGGAGGAATCTAGGTCACAGCCAGCTTCTCCAGCCCTGGCTCACGTGAGAAGATCTTAACAGGCCAGGTCCTCGCCTGATGTAAACTGTCCTCGCGCCATTGACTGCAATGCTGATTTACCCCAGCTGAAGATCTGGCCCTTAGCCTTAGTCGGGTTCAGGCTTGTCTTTCCAGTAGCTGGATTCCAAGCACGTTGCATGCACACAGGGTCATGCAGCTCCAAGCCTCTGCCAGGCCATGCAGAGCAAAATGCATCAGCTACGACAGAATGGGGAGTGGGGACTCTGCTTCTCTGAAGGGAGCATCATCTCAAGGTCACGTCCAGGACCTTCTCCAGTGGGGACAGATTTTTGCTTGGGAACATCACAGGTCCAGAGGCGACCCCTGGTGAAGTCTGATCCGATGTCCCATGGAGCAGAGCAAGGACTCCCTCGGTCTCCTTGTCTGCTTGGAGGAAGGGTAGGTGAAGAACCTGAGATGGATTTCTGTGTCCATCTGGACTGGATTCCAGGTATAGCCGGGGGTGTGTGAGAGGGGGACTGGGTCTCTGGGCCACACAGGCATGGTCTCTGGGGGGAGACCCTAGGATCCTAGAAATGCAGGGCTGAAAGGGACCTGAGGTCATCAAGGCCAGGCCCCTGCGCTGAGGCAAGACCAAGTAAACCTAGACCAGTCTTGACAGGTGTTTGTCTAACCCGAATCCTCCAACGATGGGGATTCCACAACCTCCCTTGGAAGCCTCTTCCAGAGGTGAACGACCCTGATAGCGAGAAGGTTTTTCCTCATGTCTACGTTAAATCTCCCTTATGACAGAGATTTCTCTTAGGGAATCGGAGAACCTATGTTGAGATTTGGAACCCACCCGAAAAAATAAGTTCTAGCTTATGAGTGTTGTGGCTTCACAGGTTCTGCTTCCGTTTGGCTCTAATAAAATGCAGGCTGTAGGCAGCTTCGTGATTTGTTCCCTGGAGAACTGGGCAAGAATCCCTGTAAAGGAGGGAAATTTTTCTGTTTGCCTGGCGCAGGCTGCCAGCTAGAGACTTGTTTTGTTTTCTCTTAATCGTGGGAAATGTGATTACACAAGCCTTTAAAATTGAAGGGGAATTAGCCACCAACTCCAAAAAACGTCCTTTGAACTTCAAAAACAGGGTTCTAGCGATCCCCTTCATCTGCAGCGTGGGGCACAGCTTGCTGGCTAGGACCATCCCGGTACGTCTCACCACGTCAGTTCCTTGCCATTGCCGGGCCGCGGGCACGGGCTGTCCTGCCCTCTGCATGTGGGAAATAATAGTTTGGTCTCCTGCGGGCTGATTTTGGTTGTTGGGCTTGGGCGTGCAGGTGCTGGGTGGGTGGTGGCGGCCTGTGATTTTCAGGATCTCAGATGATCAATGATCTGGGACTTGCGCAGGCTTGTCTGCACTAGCACTTATGCCGGCAAAACATTTGTTGCTCAGAGGTGTGAAAAAAACACCCCCTCCTCCCCGGAGCGACACAAGTTTTGCCGGCATAAGCGCTAGTGCAGACCAAATTCTCCATTGTGCCCAGCTGTGCCT
Organism: Emydura macquarii macquarii; assembly: GCF_026122565.2. Classification (NCBI taxonomy): domain Eukaryota; kingdom Metazoa; phylum Chordata; order Testudines; family Chelidae; genus Emydura; species Emydura macquarii. The sequence goes on from NW_027130587.1 coordinate 4,095,732, forward strand.
GGGCTGACATCCCAGCCCCATTGAAACCAAGAGCAAAACTCCCACTGACTTCAATCGGGAAGTCGCAGCACTTCACCCCAGTCTCTGTTACTATGTGGAATGCTGCAGATTTCACTCAGACGAGTCCCGAGAAGATCAGAGGTAAAATAGTCCTATTGATTTTTCTAACAGGGCTGCTTGTCTTTCTTGTTGCAAAGACCTTAGAAGTCTCCTGGGAACGGGTTTGCTCATGTTACTAATGAGATAATGGGGGCAGATAGAAACTTTCATTGGTTTGAAAAATACGGGTCTTCTCAAACCAGTGACAGCGCTCCCATGATGACTGCTGCACCTTTTGGACATGACACATGTGGTGTGGAGCTCCTCTTACCTGAGGATCTCAAAGGGAAGCATAAGTAAGTAGCATCGCTCCTGTTCCAGAGGTGGGGAAACTGAGGCACGGGAGGGCCCAATGCAAAATTCACTAAGTCTCGGGCTCCAGCCCAGACAGGGGAAAATGCATTGTCCTAGCGGCGCACACAGCAGGAAAGGCAAGGCTGTAAACAGAATCCTGGAGTTCTGATTCATGGTCTGCTGCTCCGCCCACTAGACATGCTGTTCCCAGCCCAGAGCAGCTCAAAGTATCCCCGTCCTCCTACTTCGGACGCAGCTGAATGGTGGAAGGGAGCAAATGTAAAGGGCAGAGAACTTCGGAGCCTCTGCTTCCCCTCTAGCTTTGCAGGAAAGGTTTGCGCTGCTACAGCCATTTCTCCATCGTTAGCAGCTGCACCCGCCTCAGCGGGTCTGTCCCACGTTTGGGCCTGGGCCCATTCAGGTCAGTGGCTGAGCTGGCACCAGAGGGGACCTGTCTGAGATGGACGACCCTCTCAGCTATACCATTCTTCCTGTCATGGGGCTGTCAGCGTTGCCGGCAGGGAGAGGATGGATTGTCTAGTGGTTAGGTGCAAACCTAGGACTGGGAAGACCTGTGTGCAGGTCCCTGCACTGCCACAGATTTCCTGCGTGCTCTGGGGCAAGTCACTTAACCTGTGCCTCAGAGGGGGCATGAGGATGAACACACTGATGGGTGTGAGATGCTGCAATATGGAGGGCCGTAGCAGTACCTTAATTAGATGCGGACTGAGCTCTCTGTCTCTCCTTCGTGTGGCCGGCTGCCCTCCTTCTGCCCGAGCCAGCGAGCTGCCCCCACCGGCTGCATGGTGGCAGCCTGCCCGGTGCGTTTCCTGCGCTCGCCGCTGACGTGACCTCTTTCCAGGCATTTGGAGCCTGACATTTTTGCGTCTGGTGCATCTGGATGTGGGGAGAATTAATTAAAGGGCTCGGCTGAGTACCACGCGGGAGCAGCTTTAACCAGACGCGGACGGTCAGCTGAGGATACCTGGGCTCGGGGTTGTGCGATTCGCTGTGTAGTTCTCTGGAGAGGTGGGGCTGATATTGAGGCAGGTGGGGGAAACCCAGGAGACGGGTCTTACGCCATGATGGAGCAGGGGCAGGTGCCCTAGCTGGAGAGATGCACGACAACCCCACTCCTTTTAAAGGCTCCACATGCGACTCAGCTGTCCTTCCAGCCAGGATGGTCTAGATGCTGCTTCTTGATTGGCCAGAGAGGCTTACTTGAAGGTGCATCTGCCTCTCTTTCCCCTCAGGTGCTCCGATGCCCTGGTGATGGGCTTGCTCTGAGAACATGGACAGAGCAGATCACTGCTTCTCAGCCAGCCAGAGCCCTGAGGAATAAAGCCGGAGGGACAGCCTGGATTCCCTGCCTGCCAGACCGTGTAGCCAGCTCAATAGTCACATGCCTTGAAGGCTGTCAGTGTTCATAGGATCACAGAAATGTAGGGCTGGAAGGGATTTGAGAGTCCAGCCCTCTGCGCTGGGGCAGGATGGGACCAAGTAAACCCAGCCCGTCCCTGACAGGCGTTTGTCCAACCGGTTCTTATAAACCTCCACCGAGGGGGATTCCACAAACTCCTTTGTGCCTGTTCCAGAGTTTGTCCTGCTGTAGAACCTGTTCCCTAGGCAGCCTGGTCTGGTAGATCCAGGGCGCTGGTTTGGAATCTGTCCCTGGCTCTGCCTCTGACTTGCTGGGTTACCTGGGGCAAATCACTTTCCCCTCCCCATGCCTCAGTTTCCCCTCCTACTCTCTCTTGTCTGTTTAGACTGTAAGCTCTTTGGGGCAGGGACTATCTCTTGCTAGGCATCTAGAGGGTGGGGCCCTGATCTCGGCTGCAGCCCTAAGTATTGCTACTAATAGTCAAAGGACCTCAAAGCACTTCACAAAGCCTAATTATAACTGTCTCCCATCCTCCGTAGTGTGGAGGCAATATGAGGTAGCTGGGTATCAGCTCCCTGACACCACCAGCCTTTCAGCCATTCGCACTCCCCCCTGGGCTATGCCAGCCATCACTTCGCTGTGCAGGTTAACGATAGGTGCATTCCGGTCCCCAAGTCCCTTTGAGTCATTCCCTTGTGATGTCCAGCCCCTGACACTGGCTACTCCTAGAAATTCCAGGCCCTCTGTCCCCAAAGGAGCAGTGTACGCCAGTTTTACCCTAAAGCACTGATCCTGGATGCCCCCCAGCACTTGTGAGCGCACATGATAAGACAAAAGAAGGTTTAGTTAAGAAAGAATAAAGATTTCACTAGAAGTGAAAGGAATTAGTCAGCCTGTGGAACTCACTGCCAGGGGATGTTGTGCAGGCCAGCAATATAGCTGGGTTCAAAAAAGAATTAGATAAACTCATGGAGGATTGGACCATCAATGGCTAGTAGCCAAGATGGTGAGGCATGCAGCCCCATGCTCCAGGTGTCTCTCAACCTCTGACTGCCAGAGGCTGGGACTGGACAACGGGATGGATTGCTCAAAATTGCCCTGTTCTGTTCATTCGCTCTGAAGCATCTGGCCACTGTCAAAGACAGGATACTGGGCTAGATGGACCATTGATCTGACCTAGTATGGCCGGTCTTATGTTCTTAAAGTGATCGAAACAACTGTTTACAACCCACAACAAAATCATTAACCTGGGTCTACACTTCTCAATGGTTACCTTTCCTTCCTACCGGCTGGTTTTACAAGAATCAGGATCAAATTTTCACAAAAGCCACCTCCCTCCACAGTGCATAAGGGGTTTCCTCAGTGAATGGATACGGAGTGCTTCTCCCTCTTCTGTGTTATACTGCAAACAGACTTTTGTTTCTATTCCCAGACCGGGCGAGCTACTGCCTTGTTGTCAAGTTTCTTTTTTACCTTAAAATGGTTTTGATTGTTTGTTGCCTGTGATGGTTTCCTATTGAAAGTGGTAGTATTACGCAAGGCAAACAATTGAGCTTTGCTTTGCATCTCCGGCCAAACAGTGTGGAATGAGAACTCCCCCTTGCCTGAATGGGCCGTCAGAGAGGCACATTATCTCCTGGTGACTCATTTCTACTCCAAGTCCATAAAGCAAACTTTCAATATAAATACATTAGTCCATAAAAATTACCTCTGGGTGCCTCTCACAATGATTATGAACCGTGACAAGTTATGAGCTTTTTGTTACTCTTGCGTGTTACTCTTTATGGATATATCTCATAGGAGACATGTTTGGTGCAGTGAATTTGTCAGGTCTGAGGTGAGAACTGTTTGCAAAGACCAGGAGACCCTTTGCTGAGGGGTCTCGCTGACACGCATCCCTCTTTCTCAGCTGGGGAAACTGAGGCAGGAGGTGGTGACGTGTGACTAACCCTAGGCACAGAACCCAGGCATCCTGATTCCCAGCCCCCTGCACTGGACTTTATGGCCACATATAGGCAGCATTTCTTTTGGGACTCCAAGGAAGCAGAAAGCTTCTGAAGTGTGAGCTCCACTCCTTCCTATATTAATCAAGAATCCCCTGCCCTGCCGGGCAGTAGCTGCTCCTCCAGCCCCCATGCTGTCCTGCAGGGCTGCTTATCAACCTCTAGTACCTCATTACTTGGGAAATGTCAATATGCTGCTGTTTCCCTCCATCCAGGCGAGACGGGAGGCAGAGTGTCTGAATACCATAACATGATGCGCTCGAGCTGGGCGTTTGTTAAACGGCTGCTTGTTAATTTAGGGGAGGAGGTGGGAGGCTATGCGGGGACTTCCTGCCTGGAGCCCAGCAACACAATCTGTCTGCTGGCTGCCACGAGCCAATGGCTGGAAAGAGAGGAGGTGTTGGAAGCATCGGCTGTTTTCACATCAGCCCCTCGTTGGGATTTTTCAAAGAGAGCCGGGCCCATTCAGGTGCCTAACTCCCTTAGTTCATTTGAAAATCCACGTGTGTGTGTGTGTGTGTGTGTGGGGGGGGCAGTGTAAGGGCCTGATCCTGCAGCCTCTGGGGGCATTTAGCTCCCTTTGTAGTCCTCAGAAATAGTTAGCCAGCCTCTGGACTGCTGCTGATTTCAATGGCAGTTAGGTACCTCGATCCCTTTGGAGGATCAAGGCCTGAGTTAAGGCGTGCAGGATCGAGCCCTATAGTATACTAACTCCAGGTATTTTACAGGGCCTGATCCTGCACACCCTCCCTCCGGCCTCTCTTTGCACTTTCCATCCGTAGATGTCAAGGCACTTCACAAAGGCGATCGGTATCATTACCCCCATGCTACGGATGGGTAAACTGAGTCACAGAAAGGTGAAGTGACTGGCCCAGGGTCACTCAGCAGGCTAATGCGGATCCAGGCACAGAAGCCAGGTCTCCTGCTGGCCCGGCCACTGCTTTGTCCCCAAGGCTGCACTGCCTCCTGTGGGGGTACGTGTATGTGCAGTGGATAAAGTGATGGTTGGGGGACCCAAGTACTCTCTGTCTATGGGGGAGGGAGCGGGGCAGGCTGTGATGCAACAGCAGATTCTGATCTCTGCCAAATGCCTGCCGCAGGGCTCGGTTACCTTTCAGATTTGTTCACTCGTTACACAGCTGGCAACTCTGCCAACACAAGCAGCACAAGACAACCTGTCTGCAAACCAACCCTCGGGGTCCTGAGCCCGATCTCGATTGGCTGTGCCCCACGCCCCTGTCTGTATTTCTCTCCTCTCCGTGCCCCAGTTATGTGCTTTCCTGGGGAGATTCTCACTCTGTTCTTCTGGGTGCAAATAACTATGACTGCAAGTATCTGGACCTGCAAAAATGGAGGCTGAATTTTTGTGCCTATTGGGGTTCTGGATTGGGCCCCTCTCTGGCCACGATACAGGCGTGGGATCCAATAGGGTTGACTTCCCTGTAGGAAATAACACTTCTGGCCGTGGGTAGCCACTGGCAACTACATGTGATTCAGGAACATGCCACCAACCCTCTCCCCAGCCCAGTGCGTAAAGCTTGGACGTGGAACAATATTGCTTACGCCCATCCTTCTTCCCCTGGTTAAGGGCATGGACTGCCGGAGGCTGTCACAGGTAACGGCATGCCCTGATTTGCATAACAGCTGTTTAGAACCTGTCATCTGCTTCTGTGAGGCCGACATATTTACGGGTGCCCTCGGCCCCCTGGGACTTAGCATGGTTGATCTCCCGAGCAGCGGGTAGGATCTGTGTGCCAGTGACTGGATTAGCTGCATTAGCAGGAGCCAGGCAGTTGGGACCAGCAGCGTCAGATCACGGATTGCTCATTGTAGGAGGTTGCAATCGAATTGGGTGGCATCTTCAACCTGTCCCAGGCCTGTATTGTATTCAGAAGATACGCAGCACTGTGCTGCATGAGATAACAGGGCCAGAATCTTCTGCAGCCTCCTGAGTATGCAGCAGTGATGTCCCGCCTCTGGCTGCCCAGCAGATAAAATTCAAAGTCCTGATGTTAACTGTTAAAGCTCTCAACAGACTAGGGCCTGGTTAGGGACCATCTTGACCCCTTGAGGCACCAGGGATACTGAAGCTGTAGGTGCCTGAGGCAAAACTTTGGGTATTGTGGCCCAGAGGCCAAAGGAAACTGGACTGAGCCCCAGCGGCTCTGACGTCAGTAGCATTCAGAGCTCATTGCAAAGCCCCACCTGTCTGCAGCAGCACTCTCCCAGCAGAGCAAGTGAAGCAGGGCAAAACACCCTACTTAACAGGGTCTGCCGATCTTAGGAGCAAGGAAGGGCAGACCCTGATTGACTGACATACTGCAATGCGAGTGCCACCCGGCTAGGTGCAGCCACTCGCTGTGGGAGCGCCAGCCCAGCTGCTCACAGCCGAGGGCTTCGGATATGCTGCCTTCAAAGCAGCTGAGTCCCTGGGCGTCTGTGGCCAGTCTTAGGGGCTCTCTCATCCCATGTCTCTCTGCTGTTGTTGCTCCGTGGGTGATACTGAGCCAGCCGATCCTTTCTGCTGCCAGGCTGGAGCTGCGTGCTGCTCTCTTCCAGCACTGCAGTGACTTCGAAGTCAGCCTCTCACTTCAGCTCCGTGCAGGAGAATCATTCAGCTGAGAGAGTGGCGTGCCTGGGCTGTAGCCAGCACCACCTTCTCGCGCCTCGCCAATTAACAGGAGCCGGGGAGGGATTCGCAAGGCAGGCCTTCGCCCAAACGCCTTTCAAAGAAGGTGACCCGCTCTGTTCGGGTCACCCTTCTCTTCTCCTGGCTTGCCTCCGGCTCCCTCCAGCAGTCTGCTCCCTTGCTGGCACAAGGGCTGCGTTGGCACCAAGGCCCGGTTGTCGGTTTATAGCCAGCGCCGCACGGAGGGACTGGATTAGTGGCGTGGACTGGCTGCATTCGCCCCTGCGTCTCTAGCCCGAGCATCCGCCGCCCTCAAGCTTCAACCCGCCCTCGCTGGCTAGTCTGAGTTTAAAGCACCGCCTGCAGAGATTTGGGGGTGGGCCGGGGCTGAGTTAAGGGAAATCCTGGAGCTACACCTCACGCTAACGCTGCAGTGAAGACGAGCCGGGGAGACGCAGTCATGGGGTGGCTGCCATCTCGGCTGATACCTCAGGGATTGATCCGGAGATGTCCGGAGCTCCAAGCACGAGCCGCGTGTGGTAACGATCACTAGCTGCAGCTGTAACTAGCTCGAATCATAGAAACGTAGGACTGGAGGGGACCTTGATAGGCCGTCTGGCCCAGTCCTCTGCACTGAGGCAGGGCTAAGTATTATCTAGACCCGCCCTGACAGGTGTGTGCCTGATCTGCTCGTAAAAACCGCTAATGGTGGAGATTCCACCACCTGCCTAGGCAATTTGTTCCCATGCTTAACTACCCTGACAGGACGTTTTTCCTAAAGTCCAGCCTAAACCGCCCTTGCTGGAATTTTAGCCCATTGTTACTTGTCCTGTGGATAAGGAAAACAATTTATCACACTCCTCTTTATAACAACCTTTTGTGCATTTGAAGACTGTTATCATGTCGTGTGTGTGTGTGTGTCCGCCCCCCCGGGTCTTCTCTTCTCCAGGCTAAATAAACCTGTTTTGGGTGGTTGTTTTTTTAAATTTTTCCTCATAGGTCATGTATTCTAGACCTTTCAACATTTTTGTTGCTCTTCTCTGGACTTTCTCCAATTTGTCCAGGTTTTCAGTGAAAGAAAATTAAAAAAAAAAAAATTGTTTAAAAATGTAACTTAAAAATATTGCAGAAAATTGGCCCATTTGGATCCCTGCAAAATGGAAACAACTTTGAAACCTCAAACTTCCCTGAGGTGGTTTCCCCATTTTTCAGCCAGCTTTAGTCTCTAAATTACACAGTTAAACGCAAGAAAAGCAATCTGATCAAAAGAGTCTCCTGAGGTTCCATATTTCTTCCCTCTCGACAACTTGTGCATCGGATTACCTCTGGTGTCCCAGGTGTCGAACACACGATGCTGCGGCTGGAATTTAGACTCGTACGTGGATGCAAGCAGCAGAATCGAATCCCGCTCGGTCTCCACAGCTGCGTCAGGCCACGGAGGGCTGCCAGAGCTCATCTTCCTCTCGATCACTCTGAGTACGCAGGCGGGGCAGCCTGCTCCGCTCTGCGAGGGTAAGCGGGAGCTGTTTTGGCATAGGATGCTGACTATAGCTGTGCACTTTCAATGAGACCTTGCACTAGAAACTGGCTGCACTCCTCTACCTGCCCTGCTAATATCCCTCTGCACCAGCCATCGCCTGCCGCTTGGTAGCAAATCCATGTCCTGGGCATTATGGCACCGTGGGTCGCTGCAGTGACAGTAGGATGCTTGGGAAGGAGTTTTAGGCACCCGCCGCTCTGCCTAAATGTCTGGAGCCTGTGCTGGGCTTTGCCCAGGGCCGCTGAGGTCTCCAGCGTCGCAGCAAAGGGCCCTGCGGCCTGAGGAGCGGTCCATGAGTCCGTGGTGCCGACGTGGGGAGAGACGGCGTACATGAGCTCTGAGATGGACAGTGCGGCTGGGGTCACTGCCAGGGCTGGGGCACTGGGAGTGTATTTCCAGGAAGGGGAGTTTCCCTCAGGCTGGGAGTATGGGGAGGCGGGGGCGGTGTCCGTGCTGGGGTTGGGCGGGGAGGCGGTTCCCACAGCTGGGGCTAGCGGGCGTACACACGTGCCCATTCGCCCATGTGCATCCTCGCACATACTCGGAGGTACCTGCCCCCTGACATGTACGTGCACAGATACCAGGCCCCCACCGGGTCCCCCCTGCACAGCCGTGCCTCTGCAAACCGTGCTGTGCCTCCCAGCGGCCGGGTGCCCCCTCCCTGCCTGCCGTAACCCCCCAGCGGGGGCACCCGTGTGCCTTCTTGTCGGCTGCCCCTCACCCGGGGCCGCAGGTGGTCCAGCCTGCGCGGATGGCTGGCCGGGCGAGTGACGGCTGCCATCTCCCCGGGGAGCTCTGCGGAAGGGATTAGCTGGCTTGATGAAAATGAATAATTTAGTTGGATGCTTTTACTGCTGCCTCCCCTTTTGTTAACAAGGGGCAGCTATTCCCAGGGGAGCCCCCAAATCGGGAGGGTGGATAAGGTCGCCATCTGGTGAATGAGGTCAGCTTTAACCCCCGGAGTGCTGGGATCGCCTCTCTCGATGGCACGGCCAAGCTATGTAGCATGTTCGGGGCGGGGTGTGGGGGGGTAGGAGCCCTTCACGAGCAAGACTCAACAGTTGCCAAGTTATTCGGGCAGTTGCTGCCTGTCTGTGCTTTGTGGGAATGCACTGGCCCCCATGGGATAGGAAGGAATTGTTTCCATAGCACTGAAGGATCTGCAGCCCCACCGGAGACAATCTGGGCCAGTTCGGCTTCTGCTGGAGTCCGTGTTTGCCTGCTGGCTTCGGTTCGAACGTGTCTGAGCTGTGTTTGCTGTGCCTATGATAAGGGACGAACACCGGCAACCGCAGCTGTGTTCTCCATTGTTGCTGGGGCTGTTAAAACAACGTGCTGCAGTTTAGGACAGGAAGTGAAGAAGAATCTAGTGTCCTGTTGAAAGTGAGGTGGGGATGGAGGCAGGAGTGGGGGGAGAAACCTGAATGGGGGTGGCTTTCTGCTCATGTGCGACTTTAATGTGGATCCGTGCAAAACCTACTGGAGGGGTTGTCTGGGACAGCCCATAGCATGCAGTAGTAGTGAAGGGTCTCCCATGCTTCCCTGGAATACCATGATCAGACCCATCCGTGGGAGGTCAGGGCCGATCTTTGCGTCTTGGTGGGACTGGCATTCGTTGGCAACACCCCATCCTTCAGGAAAATCAGCTGGAGGAAAATGTGCCTGTAACTTCTTATGGCTCCATGGTTCCCCCCTCCCTCAAGGCTGTGTCTGGGAGTGGTTTCTCTGCTGTGGGGGGTCCCCAACACACAACACTGTCCCAGTGCCCCAGATGGGTCAATATTTGTCTCCTCCTCCCCTGGACCCCACCCTCCTGGAGTTTTTCCCGTCTCTTATTAGTAACTTTTCCTTGCCTTCAAAGATTCTCTTCCACTGGGCTGGGTTTGCGATTGCATGTCGGCGGCGGAGACCTCGAACCGGCCCTTTCTGTGAGCTGAGGAACAAAGCATTAGCCCGCAGGCTTCTTCACCAACGGCAGGGCCTGACCCAGTCCCCCTGTACGGCCCATTGAACTCCTTTTAGAGGAAAGCATGTTCTTTCCTTGGTTATCCTGATGGACTTCTGACTGGTTTGATGCTCATTGAAGCAAGGGGCCTGGCTCCTTGACTAGACTGACCTCAGATCTAACCTCCGGCTTCCCCTGCCAGCCCCGTGCGGGGCTGCCCAGACAGCTCTGCCAATGCACCTAGTCAGTGGCGGCAGAGCCTCCATCTTGACCTGCAGCCCCTCCTGCCATGCCTGCGCCGTGGCACAAATAGATCACCAGCGTCGGCCTTGCCATGGGAACTGATCCAGGGTTTGAATCCATGTCTCTGGAGGGAGGCAAGGGGCTGATGCACTAATACACACTATGCTTACCTTAAGCCTTCGATAAGCTGCTGCTGTCATTTCAAAGGACCTTCTATGGGGAATTATCTTTGGATCATTATTATCATGGTAGCATCTAGCAGCCCCAGTCACAGACCAGGGCCCCATTGTGCCAGGTGCTGTACAAACACAGGGGATGTTTCCTGAACATTGCTGGTCTTTGACCTTTATAAAGAGCCGATCTGGTTCTGAAGGCGTTTGGGAAATGGCTGGCTGGAAGGGAGAGCAGCTCTGCCACCTGAACTGCCCCGTCTTTGTCAGCTCAGCCTGAGCTGGGGCATGGTCCAAAATCCTCTACAGTCAAAGGGCTTTGGATCAGGCCCAGACTGGTGGAGCCATGATCCTAACTTCAGTTGCTTCTTTGATGCAGGGAAAATGTCCTTGCAAGATTCTCTGTTGGAAGCCAGACTCCTCCTGGGACGTTGGGCCTGGATCAAGTTGCTCCTGTGCGCTTGTCATTTTGCAAGTGAATCCCCAACTGCCTCCTCAAAAGGGCACTGCCGAGGACCCGGCAGAAGGAGACAATCCCGTGAACCTACCATGCCTAAGCCTGAAAATGAAATTGGAGCTCGTCCAGGGAGGTGTATAACTGGTTAGAAAACCGTTCCCAGCGAGTAGTTATCAGTGGTTCACAGTCAAGCTGGAAGGGCCCATTGAGTGGGGTCCCACAGGGATCAGTTCTGGATCCGGTTCTGTTCAATAGCTTCATCAGTGATTTAGATAATGGCATAGAGAGCACACTTACAAAGTTTGCAGATGATACCAGGCTAGGAGGGGTTACAAGGGCTTGGGAGGATAGGGTTAAAATTCAAAATGATCTGGACAAACTGGAGAATTGGTCTGAAGTAAATAGGACAAAATTCAATAAGGACACATGCAAAGTGCTCCACGTGGGAAGGAACAATCAATTGCACACGTACAAAATGGGCAATGACTGCCTAGGAAGGAGTAGTGTGGAAAGGGATCTGGGGGTCATAGTGCATCACAAGCTAAATAGGAGTTAATCGTGTAACGCTGTTGCAAAACAAGCTGACATGATTCTGGGATGTATCAGCAGGAGTGTTGTAAGCAAGACACAAGAAGTAATTCTTTCGCTCTACTCTGCTCTCATTAGGCCTCAGCTGGAGTGCTGTGTCCAGTTCTGGGTGCCACATTTCAGGAAGGATGTGAACAAATTGGAGAAAGTCCAGAGAAGAGCAACAAAATGATTAACGGTCCGGAAAACATGAGCTCTGAGGGAAGATTGGAAAAAACTGGGTTTGTTTAGTGTGGAGCAGAAAAGATTGATGGGGGACATGAGAACAGCTTTAAAGTACATAAAAGATTGTTACAAGGAGGAGGGAGAAAAATTGTTCTCGTTAACCTCTGAGGACAGGACAAGAAGCAATGGGCTTAAATTGCAGCACGGGCAGTCTAGGTTGGACATTAGGAAAAGCTTCCCAATTGTCAGGGTAGTTAAGCACTGGACTAAATTGCCTAGGGAGGTTGTGGAATCTCCATCACTGGAGGTTTTTAAGAGCAGGTTAGATGGACACCTGTCAGGGATGGTCTAGATAATGCTTGGTCCTGCCTTGAGTCAGGGGATTGGACTAGGCGACCTCTCGAGGTCCCTTCCGGTCCTACAATTCTATGATTCTTTCTCCTCCCCTGTGGAAATTTTTAATAAAAATTAGAATTCAGTGTTTGTTGAAATTTGCCACAAAAGTTTGAGTTTTCAGACTAAAGATTCTGACTGAAATTTGCCACACTGCGTTGACATGTTGCAAAAAAAATTGGTCCCAGGTTTCTGTCAAAAAAAGTCTTTTTGACAAAGTTTTTGACCAGCTGCGGTTGAGGGAAAAGCCCGACTTTTGGTGATTTCTTTGGATTTCAGGTCCCACGCCCAGAATTCTGCCCTACAATAGCCCTGTGCTCACCAAACCTTAAAAGGGAAATTCCCCCCCAGCACGACGGCTCAAGCCCTCTGCTAGTTAAACACTTGTTAGTGCAGTATGGTGTGTGCAGGGGGGCAGGTTCTACAGAAGGTGTCTAACCATCAGAGGGGTGCGGTTCTGGAAAAGCCCCCCATAGGAGTTATGGGGCAAATAACCTAATTTGTTTTGAGAGAGAGCTGGACAGATTTATGAGTGCAATTGTATGACAGTGTTGTTTGTGATGGTAGGGGGCAGGGCTCAGTTTGTCATCTTTTCTTAAATCTCATGTGCTATATGAGGGGTCAGAGGAGATAATCTGAGAGCCCCGTCTGGCCTTAAACTCTGTGACCCCCTGACTCTATCTCCTATGCTCTGGAGACGGAGAGCTTAGTGCTGGCCCAGAATAGGTTAATGTGGAGAGACGACTAGTCTCACAGCAACATGAATTCAGTGGCTGCATGGGGAAGGTTTGTGGATGGCAAAGAGCAGGTGTGGAAGGCTTGTCCTGCAGGCCAGCTGGTTGGGGAGGGATGTGCTCAGCTCCCCCAGACACAGCCCCATGCAGCACAGCTACAGCAGTCATACCGTTTAAATCATTGGGCGTCCCTTGGATTTCCACAGGGGTCCCTGAGATCAGAATCTGGGCCTAGTTCCACAGCTTCCACCTGTGCCCCATGGACTGTTGGATGCAAAAGTAGGAGTTTGGCTAACCGGAGAGGAATACTTAAGCTTTAAATATCTAAAGAGTCTGTAGAGGGGTGCAGTCATTTGGCGAGGTGGAATTAGTGCAGCATGTTCAAGAGGAGATGCACATCCCATGCTCTCTCCTGGACACTTGGCTCTTGTTCTCCTTGAGGGTTCCCCCCCTTAATTTACAGTGACATTGCGGGTCTCCCCCTTAATTTACAGTGAGACCATCAAGCTAGAAGCGTAGCTTTGCTTTTTGTGTGTCAGGAGAGGAAATCTACCATCCCATCTGCTCCTTTTCTCTCTCATTAATGTAAACCTTGTGAGTTGCAGAAAGCAATTTTACTGCTGGTGTTACATGATTTGTGTGTAATTACAGCATGTTATGAAATATTTAGCCACTCTGTTTACTAGTGTCAGTAACGCTGATTCAGGGAGAAACCTGCTGGTGTTGGTAACTTCCTTCTCCCACTCATGGAGGGCTGTCCGGGGGTGTTTTTCAGAGTGATGATGGTCCCAGTTCCATGATGCTATTACAGCTCTGCTGCCATGTTTGCAGCTTCACACTGCTGGACTACAAAACCAGAAAATGTGTCCCCACACCAGGCTAACGTGTGAGGCAGAGTGGTCACAGGGAAAAAATCCCTTCTCCCTCAGGCTATGCTGTCTCTGCAGAACCAAGGGCCATTTTAACAGGTTGCCGGGACTAAGCCTGTGGGACACCCTGGCACGTATGAATGAGCTTTAAAATGTGACCGTCCCAGAGCTTGAGGCTGTGTTTGTAGAGGAGGGGACGTGCGGTGTGGGGAGAGGACAGGTGGTCCAGGTTCTAGACTCCTCTCTTTTATATCTGAGCTTGGGTAAATCACACGGTCTGACCTTTTCCGCCGTAGTCAGTAGCCTGATGTTCAAAGCCATTGAGCAGTCACCACTCCCACCCACTCCAGCAGCGCTTCTGCCCCTCTGATGATCAGGCACTTCCACTAAGGTGAATTATTATGGATTATTTACTGATTTCCACAGGGGTCAGCATCTGGGCCTCAGTGGACCGTTGGACGCAAAAGTAGGAGTCTCCAGCTAGCGAGAGGACACAAACTTCATCCGGAGGGTTACTAGAGCCCTGCACAGGGTGAAAGAAAGCAGTGTGATTAACAGAGGTGAGGTTGCCTGTGTGGACACGTGAAGACCGATGCAAAGAATTCATTTAGTTTCTCCACAATAGCCTCATCTTCCTTGAGTGCTCCGCTAGCATCTCCATCGTCCAGTGGCCCCACTGGTTGTTTAGCAGCTTCCTGCTTCCAATGTACTTACGCATTTTTTGCTGTTACTTTTTGAGTCTTTGGCTAGCGGCTGTTCAAATTCTTTTGGGGCCTTCCTAATAACATTTTTACACTCCACTTGCCAGAGTTTACGCTCCCTTTCTACTTTCCTCAGTAGGATCTAACTTCCACTTTTTAAAGGATGCCTCTTTGCCTCTAACTGCTTCTTTTACTTTATTGTTTAGCCACAGTGGCACTTTTTTGGTCCTCTTACTATGTTTTTTAAATCGGGGCATACATTTAAATTGAGCCTCTGTTACGGTGTCTTTACAAAGTTTCCATGTAGCTTGCAGGGATTTCACTTGCGGCACTGCACCTTTTAATTTCTGTTTAACTAACTTTTCTCATTTTTGTGCAGTTCCCCTTTCTGAAATTGAATGTTACCATGGTGGGCTGCTTTCGTGTGTCCGTCCTCAACAGGGATGTTAAATTTTATTACGTTAGGATCACTATTACCAAGCACCTGCTTGTTTGTCTCATCCATCCATTGTGTCTCATCTTCTAAACTATAAGGTCTTGGGGGAGGGACTGTGATTTTTTTTACATGTTTGTACAGGGCCTAGCACAGTGGTGCGCAAACTGATTGCCACCTTTAGGCACTACTACAGTACAAAGTTGTGTTAATAGTGTATAGTTCATAAAGCACTTTGGGATCCTTTATGTTGTGCAGAAATTGTTACGTGGAGCACAGCAATGCTACACAGTTACGTGTGCCTACCACAAAGAGTCCTGAGGCGATTTACAAACCATATTCATAGAGGGATCTCTGCAGCTACTTCTGGGGTGGAACACGGCGGCTGATTAACAGTACACAGTCATGCTATGGGATTAGCAGGCTCCTGGGCGGGGTAGAAACTCCCTGCCCTTCCCAAAATGGCCCTTCTCCGCAAAGGGCCGCTCGCTGAGTTGTCCAAGCCTCCTTTGAAGATAACGGGCATCTCACCTGAGTGAGGACCTCAGGAATTGTTCCTCTGTTCCTTTTGCCGTCAAGACATAGATCCGCCCCATTGGAGAAGCCGGTCTCCATGGCGTGGGAGAGGCAGGGCCGTGCTTCGGAGGCCCTGCATTCATTTGTGAGGCCTGCTGAGGCTTTTGATTTCTCCTGGGCACCTGGTCGGGTGTGTGGATCGTAGCCTCATTAGCAACCGATGCCAACTCTTGCCAGTTACTGATTCGCTCCCTTGCCAGCCCTTAGCGCCCAAAGGCCAATAATATTGTGACGCACTTGACGTCTGCTAGCCCGGATCCTGGCAGGCCTTTTCCTCTGGATCTGCCTTTGGCTGTCCCATTAGCTCAGCAGCTATTCCCAAAGCAGCTGACGAATTAAAGCCAGGTTCAGATGCAGCAGGGAGAGCCTGGTGCAGCTGCCCTCCAGCAAAATAATCCTGCCCTGCCCAACCGAGAGCCGCCTTTCCTCAGCAGTGCTGGTGTGCCGAGGATGGCGCTGGGGCGCGTGGCGGTGGGATGGGACCAGCTGTGCTTGGCACTGCCAGGCAGAGACGAAAGGGGTGACGGGACACACCCAGCATTGCTGGGCTCGGACAGAGGGAGACGCACGGCGCTCAGCTGGCGTAAATCTGCATCGCTTCATGGGTGTCCAAAGGGCCAGTGCAGTGGTGGGCGGTGGGCTCAGGCTGTGAACAGAAAGTAGGGCCACCGGCAGTGCTTAACTTGTGGTGAAAGAGGTGCCGCCGCTCAAGCAGTTCGGTGCCGGGGCTCATAACTGAGGCACCACGCCCAGAGGTGCCGGGCTACGAACTGCCACGCCCAGAGGTGCCGGGCTACGAACTGCCACGCCCAGAGGTGCCGGGGCTCAGCCCTGGCACAAACTAAGCACAGGCTGCTGGATATTTTCCCCCAAGAGATAATTCAGCTCTTATTTCACAACAGGCTCCCCACCATCGTGGGCCCTCTGAGCCACCATCTCCTGCGGCTGGGGGCAGGCCAGGGTGGCCCGTGTCCCCTGCAGTCCCCATGCAGAGTTCATTGCGGAGTTTATTGTGCCTTTCTGAGCTGCACGGCTCCGTCGGACCCTCCTTCTCCTCCCTGTCTTCCTTCTCTGTCTCTCCCCTTCTTACTCTTCTGTCTTTTTCCATCATCCTTTTCCCCTCTTCACAGCTTCTGGGTGCATCTTCTCCTCTGCATTTCCTTCCCTCTCCTTGCTCTTGGTTTCATCCCCCTCCACTCTCTCTTTCTCTCTTCCCGCTTTCCCATTCTTCGCTCTCAGAGTGGGCAGGAACTTCCATCCCTACACAAAAATCCCAGCTGAACTTCCTCGGGTTTTCATGCTGCTCACTTTTCCATCTGACTCCCCCCGATTCCTTGCCTTTACGACTGGGCTGTGTCCGTGGGAAGCAGCGAGTTCCCAGCCCCAGGCATCCTGGTCCCTCTCAGTGTCTGGAGACAGGGCAGTTGATGTCTGTGTGTCTTTAGCTCATGTCATTTCATAGCGACTGTGGCTGCAGATGGCACGTGTCCGACTCCTCATTACGTAACGGCGCCGAGGGCTGGGAGCCATTCTGCTTGGCTGTACCTGCTGGAGGAGGCGGAAAACCTGCCTGATTATGCATTCACCCAAGCCACGGCTCTTCTGGTCTCTTGGGCAAACACACGTCCTTTCAAATGTCAGCGCTGCAGCTGCAGCTGATCAGCTTTGGGAGCTTTCACATGGGGCTTGCAGAACTGAGCTGAGCAGGGAAGAGAGAACATTTCTCCATCGACCGTGGCTGATCTTCCACTATCCTGGGGTGTCCCACATGCTGCGGTCAGGGCCCCTCCCCCACAACGCAGAGTGCCCCTGCACTTAACGATCATGACAGTGATTAGCGATCACAGGACATAGCCCTGCTGTAGGCGGGTGCAGCTCCCTCGACGTAAGTGAAGTGGGGCCTGCTTGCACCCCGTCTAAATTTGGCCCTGGAGCTTCCCAGCAAGGAGCGGATTATTCACGAGTTGGGGGTGCAGCCTAGTGGTGAGGGCACCGGTGTGGGGGTTGGAGGACCTGTGTTGTAATCGTGGCTCTGCCATGGACCTACTGAAGGATCTTGGGCAGGTCACTTTACCTGTTTCTCCTCTCTGGGCCGTGTCTGTCTTGCCTGGGCTGTCCCTGCAACCCACGGGTGGGTGTGTGTCGTGGGTCCCTGATCCACCGCGGAGGTGAGTCTGTCACAGCCTGGGCTGTGTATCTCAAGCTCTGGTACTTCAGGCTGTTAGGCAGGGGACCGTGGAATTAGCTTAGCTGTCAGACAGCGCAGGTCAGGTGGGCTGTCCACATTTGAACCCTGGTTTGGTTGGGAGTGTGGGCATCGGTCCGCCATGATCTAGGCTGAGCGCGATTCCCTGACACATGTTTATAACTGGTTGGTCCTGTCCACCCTGCAAACAAACAGCTGTTAGGACACGGATGCCCCTCGTTGTCCCAGGCCTCCATGGACTCGTGCAGACAGGCCCTAACGCAGTCATTTTCTTTGGGCTCAGTCCAGAACCCACTGACATCAACAAGCACTTGCATTGATTCCAGAGGGCTGAGCCTGCCAGGTGCTAGACGACATCAGTGAGAGCTGACGGTGCAGGAGCATTGGGACTAGAAAGAACAAGCCAAGGCCAACTGACGTGGGTGGGATGCAAAGTCCCGACATTCGAGGCTTTGTCTTATATAGGTGCCTATTACCACCCCCCGCCCCAATCCCTTGTCCTGATTTTTCACACTTGCCTTCTGGTCCCCCTCGACAGGAGGGTTGATATGGCGGGGAGGGGACTGGATGGGAAAGATTTGTAGCTGATCTGCTCGAGGCAGCCATTTACCCTGACCTTTGAAAAGGGGGAATTATCACAGCTCCTTGGAATTTCGCCTGCTGTCGGCATGAATTGAAACAGGCCGGTTAAGAGATTAAGTGGAGCATGATCATCATCCTAACTGCTACATTTGAGCTGTTCTTCCCTTCTCATCCAATTGAAATCCAGGATGGTGTATCCATTTATAAGCAAAGCACAAGCCTGGTGCTCTCAGCCCTGGGAGGCCATGCGTGGGCAGATTGGAAGCTGCTTTTGGGTGCACGACTGTGGCAAGGACCTGGAGCCAGAGACAGCTGCCAAGCGGTGGGATGTGCATTTTGATCGGGTCCCATTGTCAGTAGCGTGCTCTGTCAGGACAGCCTGATTTTTGCCTTGTGACGCCATCCAGTCCACGGAGGTGAAAGAGAAGCTTGTGTCCTGCTACTTGCCCAGGGATGATCTCGTCTGAACAGCAGAGGAGCTGAAGGACTCAATGAAAGAAGGAAGCACTTGCCTTTCCTTTGGGATCCTGTACATCATGATACGATTGTGCCAACGTAACCAGGGAGTGGATAGCAAAGTACTGACAGCCTCAAAGCACACAACACGGTGTATATTTACATGGCATCCTTCAAACCGAGTGTCACCGAATGCGTCCGAGAGAGTTAGTCCTACCATTGTCTGAGGAGGGGGCGGAAAGGAACGTTTCTAGATGATACTGAAAAGGGCACGTGATTTAAAAGCAGGCAAAAAGCCTGCTGTGGCTATAGATAAAGACATTAAATAAGTACATTAATTAATTAATTAATTAATTAACAAATGAGCCCTCACACCTCAGTGCTGATTGGCCAAAATGTTCAGGCCCAGATCTTCAAAGATATCTAGGCACCTAACACCCATGGGCTTCAGTGACTGGTGATTTCAAGGCCTTGATCTCAGGGAGCTTCTTCTGGGGTGTCCTAAAGGGGCCTGAGTTTCAGAGGGGGATTGCTCAGCGCTGTCTGCAAATAAGGGTCTTTTAAAGCATCTCAAGTTGATCACTAATCATTTCTGAAAATCTTGGCCAGAGCAGTGGAGAGGGGCAGGGAAGTAGCTGGGAAGTGTGGAATGTGTGAGCGGGCTGGGGAGAAGACGGCTGGATGGAGCTAGACCATGGAGATCTCTGAACACCATTTATAACTGGCTGCGGAGAAGGGGAGGAAACCAGGAAAGTGGATAGCAGATGGGGGCAGAATTGTCCTGCTACTTGGAGCTATGTTGTGGAGCTCTCTGGCTGCAGGGCATTGGCTCCTCTGAGGGATAGGGACTTGGGAAACACCAGAGAAGATTCACTCGCAGGAACTGAGTTGAACACAAATAAGGATTTCAGCAGAGGCAGTGTCTAAGTAAGGGTTGATGCTGGTAATGCTGGGCTGTAGCGGGATCCGAGGAGAAGGAAGTGTCTGTGTGCCTGGTGGCAGAGATGCTGTGTGTCTGTCTGATCACCACACAAAAAGCATCACGGTGTTCTCGGTGATCCATGGATAGGGTGGCGAGCGGGTGAGTCTGGAACCCTGGTTGCCAATCATCTGCATCCTCTGCAGTAATTTGCAGGGGAAACAGGCTTGTCGTCTGGATGAAAGGTCCAGTAGATGGAAGAAGCCCAGCCCACCGAGAAAGAGGATGTGTCTACACTGACTGTGGCACCATCGGCGCTGCCTGATCGAAAGTGCAAGATCTGAGCATATCCTGTTGGCCAAATGCTGGGGAAGAGATAAAAGTGAGGGTATCAACAGACAGACAACTTGTGATGGAATGATAGATATCGCCTTCCTCTACAGAGCTGCACTGTGTAGAATAGCTGTTCCTCTCTGCATTATACTACACCTGTCTATACTATAGAGAGGTAGTCGCCGTTCCATGAAGCTAAACCTATTTGATCTGTTGAGGTGTTTATGACATGCTATTCGGGTATCTTAGAGCAGATTATATCTATATATATATTCCGGTTATATATATTATTATTATTCCACATCTTAATGCTGTTATCTATCAACAGTCCTGGAGCTGTAATAATTATTTGTATTCCTTTGCATTGCAGTGGCACCTAGCAAACCCACTTGCAAGCCAGGGCCCTGTTACGCTAGGCACTGTACAGACACAGTAAAAGACTGACGCTGCCCCTTAGGAGCTTAGCATCCAAGGTCCTGATTCAGCAAAGTATTTAAGCACATGCTTTACTGAATTGGGGCCTAAATGGACAAAAGAAACAAGGTGGGAGAAAGGTTGTATTATCCCTATATTACAGATGGGGAAACTGAGGCACAGAGCAATTAAGTGACTCGGCCATGATCCCACAAGGAGTCCGTGGCAGAGCTTGGCATCTGTCTTGCCAGGGATTTCCATTGCATAACATTAAGCTCCTGTTTCTTAAAGTGAAGGATGCTTCCTCCTGGTAGGACAGGTGGGACAGGAGGCCTGCGGGAGTGCCTGAAGTGTTTCCCAAGAGCTGAGTGATGGCTGTTGTACGCTCCATGCTGCGTTAAACTGAAATGACTCTGCAAAACGTTGCTACATTAAATGTGGAATTCGCCGGGTATTTAAGCCTAATGGACTAGACAGGATGCGTAGCGGCGGAGACGTGGGGGTAGTCTCTTTTGGCTCTCATTTCCGTTATGCCCCACTCTGGATCTGTGCCCCTCCCGCACGCGACTCTCTGATGATCGCTCATCCCCGTTACTGCCTGTGGCGGTGCAGAGCATTCGCATGTCGCCACAGCTCTCAGCTCGGTACCAATTCCTGGTGGTGGGGGTGTTATGGAGGAAGTTCGTTACACTGATCTCCGGATCTATCCCCGGGGGATAGACTGCGAATCACTCCATTGGGGTTCAATCCGAATGACAATTTATTAAGGCGACAAACGATAAATATAAACCCACTGACGTCAGGAATAAGTGCGGGGATTAACCCCAGATCCACGACCCATCATGCAACCCTTGGATCCCTCAGGCTCTCATCAATAGTCACGGTTGGTTCTTCGCTCCCTCCCAGGAGTGTTGGTTTCGATCTGGTCAGTCGTCTGCTTCGGCTCCAGGTCCGCCGGTGGCGGCTTCTCGTCCCGGTCCGTGACGTGCGCGCAAATAGACGGATCGCCCTCGCCACTCTGCCGCTACGGCGGGCAGCCCCCGGTTGTGGCGCTGACGGCCTTAAATCAGTTTGGTTTGCTCTCGTGCCAGCCAATCACTGGCTAGCATTTTTCCCGCTTCGTGGGCGTTGCACACGGCACCAGTCTTTTGCACACCGCACTCGGGTGTTATGCACACTGCACTTTAACCATGGCTTCCTGCCTTTTTTCCCCTGTCTCTGGGCGGACTTGCATTGCTGGCATCCTGCCAAGCATCTTTATTTGGACAGCTCAGTGTCTGACTCCATATTGGATATCAGATCCAATCTGGGGTCTGGCTTAGTCGCCATCTTATTATTATCCAGGAGTCATCAAACCTATCTACAAACACACTAAAACAATTCCCCAGCAGGGGACGGTCCAAAGCAGTTGCATTGTTGGCTTCTCTTCCAGGAGGGAGCTTGCATAACTTGCAACTAACCCACCTCTTGGGGTCTGGGAGACCTTCCTTTGTAAACCCAGCTAGCGCTGATGCCCCAGGTTGAGGCTTGGTGCAGTCAAAGCATCAGGTGATTATTCTGTCTCAGTTATGGGTAATAACAGATGAAAGGCTTGATCATGTTGCAGGCCGTGTAATGGGGCAAAGGCATCGTTGCAGTCAGCGGTGCAATAATTGCAATGGCAGTGATGGTCGTGCTAGCCAGCTGTTATGATTTAATTTCCAGTAGCAGTTGAGGCCTTGTTGTATCAAGTGCTGTAGTGCGTACAGTAAGAGGCAGTCCTGAAGAGCTTGTAGTTTAAACATGCAAGACAAACAAGGGAAGGATTATTATCCCCTTTTTACAGAGGGTGACCTAAGTTCTCAGAGACAGTGAGTCATTTACTCAAGGTCATAAAAATGACCCACTGCAGAGCTGTGAAGGATGGTGTGGTGGTTACGGTGCTGTCTTGAGGTCTGAGTTCCAATTCCTTGCTCTGCCACAGACTGCCTGTGTGACCCTGGGCAAGTCACTTAGCTGATCTCTGCCTCAGTTTCCCCCATCTGTACGATGGAGATAACAGCCCTGCCCTGCCTCCCAGTGGGGTTGTGAAGATAATTACCTTAAAGATTGTGAGTTGTTCAGATCCAGTGGTAATGGGAGTTGGACAAGTGCTGTATATCTCCTGAGTCCCAGTCATGTGCTTTTCCCACAAGACCTTCTCTAAGAGTGGGCGATAGCCTGAGTGCCATAAGGGTGGTGACTGAGGAAGTGGTGGGATCAGCTGTGTAATAATACTCTGCTCTCCTCTGGGATGGAAAAAGGCTGAATGATTATGAAGAGATGATACATATCCCACCCAGGGCACGTTTGTCTCCCAGCTCGCTGCGAAACAAGAATCGTGTTTTGTGGAAAATGGGACGGTTTTTGGCATTTCATTTTGTTCCACATCAGGGCAAAAACCAAGAGCATGCAACATTTTTCACAACCAAAAAAAAAAAAACAACCCAACAGAGAGAGAGAATCCCCAGAATAGCTGATAGCCTGGTGGTTAGGGCGCTCCCCTGGCAGACCTGGCTCAGAGCAGGGCTCACGGCTGAGTACCCCAATGAACGGGCTATAGAGTCTGTCACGGGGCCGAAGTAAGAGACGATTTCATTATTTATACGAAGTGGCACGGCTCCAACAGGCGGCAGTCCACCCACAGTCGCCAACAGCTGCTTTGCTAGGGCTCCCACAGGATCTGCCTAACCCAGGTTCAAGTTACGCTGTTCCAACGCAGGGACTTGAACCTCGGTTTCCCACATCGCCATCCCGGAGGGGGCTCTCCATCCCGGACCTGACAGACCTTCCTGGCAACAGTTGTCCTAGATTCATAGCTTGCACGGCTAGAAGGGGCCATTGTGATCATCTAGTCTGACCCCCTGGATAACCCCCAAGGCCAGAGAACGTCCCCAAAATAATCCCTAGAGCAGACTGATACAGGTGTGTGGAAAGTTTCAGTTCTGATGAATTGACGTTTTCCAATAAAAAAAGTTATAGACTCATAGACTTTCAGGTCAGAAGGGACCGTCATGATCATCTAGTCTGACCTCCTGCACAACGCAGGCTACAGAATCTCACCTACCCACTCCTGTCATAGACCCAGAACCTTGGGCTGAGTTACTGACGTCCTCCAATCAATATTTAAAGACTTCAAGGTATAGAGAATCCACCAGCAAGTGAGCCGTGCCCCATGCTGCAGAGGAAGGTGAAAGACCCCCAGGGCCTCTGCCAATCTGCCCTGGGGGAAAATTCCTTCCTGACCCAAATATGGTGATCAATTAAACCCTGAGCACGTGGGCAAGACTCACCAGCCAGACACCCAGAAAGAATTTTCTGTAATAACTCAGGACTCGCCCATCTAACATCCCTTCACAGGCCGATGGGCATATTTACCACTAGTAGTCAAAGATCAGTCAATTGCCAACCTAGGCTGTCCCATCAGACCATCCCCTCCAGAAACCTGTCAAGCTCAGTCTTGAAGCCAGCTAGGTTTTTTGGCCCCACTGCTCCCCTTGAAAGTTTGGTCCAAAAATTCCCCCTGCCCAGATGGGCTAGAGACAAGCCATAGCCCTGTATTTTGGGGTGCTGAACCCATAGCTAAATGGATTGTGTGATGCCTGGTGATACAATATCGGCTCTGTAAGCCATTCCCCTAGGCACAGAGAGCTCATTCTGAGCCAGCACCTTTTATGGCTGCATTCTGCCGTGATTGTCGCTGGGGGTACTGCTACCTGTCAGTTTGCTGTGGATCTGCTCTCTGGCTATTTATAACAGGATTGCATTCGCGATTCCTTTAGCTTCTGTTGTGTTCATGCCTGCACCTATGCCTTCAGTCCAATGGCTGTTTTTGTTACCTAGTATTATTATTTCTCATGTCTGGGTATCTTTTCCCCCTATTGTCCTAAATCGCCTGTAACAATCCAACGAGCCTTCAAACAAGAGAAGAAAGAAACACAGAAACACCAGCACAGAATGAGTGTCCGTGACGCTGCCGCTTCTGCAGCCCTAACGCAGAGCTCTGGGAGCAGAATAAATCACAGTTAAGTGGTATTGCAGTGGTGCATCAAAAACCCGAGTGAAATTAGAACCCCATGGTGCTAGGTGCTGTATAAATACATAGTAAGAGACAACCTCTATCCCGAAGAGCTTACAGTCTATGCAAATGAACAGTGGGGGAGAAAACAAAGAGTGGCCGTGATTAGAAATGGTAGAAACTAGAATTGCTGTCTGCAGGAAATGGTGAGATTTCAACAATGAATCGGGATGAAAAGGTGAAATCTTGGAATATTTTGTGGAATGAAACAGTCCAAAGATATTTTCTTATGAAGTTATTGTTTCCGCTTATTGGCTGGCCCAGGGAGCTCGAGCGGGTTATTTCAGTCCCGTTCCTGCTGGGCAGTTTGTAGATTGATAGATGTGAAGGCCAGGCAGGACCATTATGATCACTTAGTCTGTCTTCCTGCGTAACACAAGCCAGGGATCCTCACCCAGCGACCCCACCAGTGGAAGGAGAACGGGTAAGGGGGCTTCACAGTGGGGCCAAGATGCAATGACCAGGTTTGCTGCTGCGGGGAAATGTGAGCTGTGTCTGCCCAGGTCCAACCAGCATGAGACACCTGGTTGCGTTGCCTGTAGGAAAAACCTCCCATCAGTTTTCTTCTGCTCTCCCCCTCCAAGGCCCAGAGAGAAGGGAGAGCACCAAGGGACAGAGCCTCAAATGTCGTGAGTCAACCTAGCTCCATTTAAATAAACCTCTCCATTGAAGTCAGAGGAGCTATGCAGATTTACATCAGCTGCAGATCTGGCCTGGCTGAGGGTTATGTCTACACTGCAGTGTAAGCCCAGAGTTTGAACTCAGGCTCAAGCCTAACCCTCCTTCCGTCTACACACAAAGTGCGCAAACCCAGGGCTCAGACCCAGAATCCTTGGACCCCATGAGTGTGGAGAGTCCAAGCCTGAGTCAAGCTGAGACCCAGGGTTCAAGCCTTATTGCTTTGCAGTGTAGATGCATCCCCATTGGACCTGGGCTCTGGAGTCCACCGAAAGTATCCTACAGGCTGGCTTTCTTCGTCCTCTGGACAGTCAAGTTTGATGGACAGTCAGGTTTTCCCACCCTACACCATGAACAAAGGCTAGAGCAGACGTTGTGGGAGGGCGCTCGGAAGTCTGGGATACAGGTGGTTGGACTCAGGCCCACATAAAGCAGTGCAGACACTGGAGCCCCAGGCTGGGACCCGGGGTTCAACCATTCCTAACCTGGGGTTACAGAGGAGTGTAGATGCTCAAGCCCTAGGTTATAACAAACCTGCTGACATGAGTTCCCTTAGCCCTGGGCTGACAGTGCTGTTGAACACCTGCGGCTGGCCCACGTCAGCTGACGCAGGCTAGGGGGCTGTTTAGCTGCAGTGTAGACGTTCGGGTTCGGGCTATAGTCCACGCTGTGGCACCCCTCCCGGGATCCCAGAGCTCAGACTGCAGCCTGAGCCCAAATGTCTACACAGCAATGTTAGAGCCCCGTAGCACGAGCCCAAGTCGTCAGACGGGGGCGGGTGGCGGTTGTTTAATTGCAGTGTAGACAGACCCGTAGAGACCTAGGCAAACCCCGGCAAGCGTCAGATCAAAGCTTGTATTAAAGCTGATTCACGTACAAATGGCTGGTGTGTGCACACCTGCGTGGATTTTCCTAGCCCCACGTTGCAATCGTGGTGATTTAAGCTCTGAGTTTCTCACGCCTCCCCGCCGTGTCCTTCAGACTCCTGGCAACGTTGCATCGGCTCCCAGTCTCTCCCTTGCCTCCCAGCAGAGCGACAGTGTGTTCTGCAGACCCTCGCGCCGCGCGATCTACATGTCGATGGCCATCTGAACTGGCTTTGGGCCTGGCTGCCCTCAATGTTACTCGGCATGCTTTGGTTCACTTGGCTGCTCTTCTCAGCCACAGAGGCCGTGGTGGGGGTTTTGTTGTCGCTGCCCATGGCTGGCTTGAGAGGAGCGTGGGTCTGTGTTTTGAATTCGTTAAGAGGATTTGGGCGTCTGAGTTCCTGGAACTGCTTTTCAAAGCTCCCCCTGTCATGGGCGTTTCAGGAGCCAGGGTAAGGAGGTGAGATTTCCCCGTCATTGAATGCACGACTGGCCTTTTACATACAGAGACACGGCGGCTTTATTTTAAAAACCGGGCAGTTGTAGGAGGGATGCAGGGGTTTAAAAACGTGTGTGCTGATGGGAGTGAGGAGGTAATGAACAGTGCAGGCGAGGAACTGGTACAGTGCAGTGTCAATTCCCCAACCCCATCCTGAGCTGCTGGCTCCCCCACGCCTGCTCTGCCAGTCCTGGGCTCGGCCCCCACAGCTCTGCCAGAGCACCTCAGTCCCAACCCCACCCCCCAGCCCCTGTTATCCCATTCCTGGCCTCTGCACACACCACGTTCTGCCAGCGCCCCTCCATCCTCCTCTGCACCCCCTGCTGCCCAGCCCGCAGCTCGCCTTGAGCAGAAGCAGCCAGCTTTCATACTTTGCACAATTAGGGGAGGAAGCACAAGACACCAAACTCCTGCCCCGTCTCCTCCCCCTCCACCCCCGGATCTAGGGCAGTACTTGGACCCCGGCCTGTCCAGTTCAAAGCCTGGTGTCATGGCCCACAGAGCTGCCCAAACCCGTTCGGAGAAAGCAAGGCCCTGATTAAAAGCCTGTTCGATTGCAGAAATGACCCATCAGCACAGCCGTGAGCGATCTCCATTCTCCCTCACACGAGGCAGGCGCTTTGGGGATCTGCCAGCCACCCCAGTTCATGCTGCAGTGTGGAAGGCGGCGCTCGTCAGGGAGATTTCCCCAGCCCTGTCCAGCTCTTCTCCTGTCAGGTTCCCAAGGCTTACGCTTGCCAGTTGCTCCAACTACAGCCCGTGTATCTGGATGGCTGCTGTCTCTGGAAGGTTGAAAGCCATCGGAGGCCCACAGGAGCATACAGCATGGGCAAGTCCCCCCCGTCACTGAGTTAAATAATCTGACTGGCGTTAAACCAGCCCCGGCTGCATTACCGAGCCGGAAGGGCTGCTCCTTCTAAGCAAGGAGCATGGTCGTTCGGTTCCGCTTTCCCCTCCGGCTAGATTAGCCAAGATGTTGGACGGAATTAGAGCCACTGTCCACAGCACAGACAACTGCTCCAGCCATGGGGCCTGAGCCAGGCCTGCAGTCTGCGTCTGTGCAGTTTTGCTGGCTTTGTTGCTCTGAGTCTTTCTGAGCAGAGACTTGCAAGTGGTTAGGGTCCCAGCTGTGCACTTGAGAGACCTGCCCTTGATTCCTTGCTCTGCCACAGATTTCCCGTGTGACTGTAGTGTCTCTGGGCCTCAGTTTCCCACCTGTGAGAAGGGGATAACTGTTCTTCTTCACCTCCCTGGCTGGCTGGGGGGCAGAATGGAGGCCACGTGACGTTTCTGCCTTCTTGGGTTTGCTCGGCGTGGAGTTGTCCCCTCAAAGATGATAACTCCTCGTGGATCTCACGTGCTGGGAATTTAGCACTTGGGGCCCAACCTTTATGAAGTGGGAAAGTGCCTAGGGGGGACCCGTAACATTATATGAGTGCTGCACCATTCCTAAAACTGGTAGCTGCGTGTCAGTGCTATACGAACGGATTCCTTTATCTAGCTGTATCTACTGTGCCCATCACCCTGGTATCCGAGAGATACAGAATACAGCTTAGCTCGCTTGGCGCTCGGCGTCACTGCGTGGTGGGTGCAATCAGCTACCCAGACATCCAGAGGAACTAAATCATGTTCACAAGTAACATTGGTGCAGGACTGCGTCTGCAGCTATTTCTGCCCGCTGCCCGCAAGCACAGACAAAGAGGCCCCCCTGAAAAGCTGGCCCCAGCAGAGTGCGCCGGGGGCTTTTGGGGCAGAAGATACAAATGCACAGCACTGCTCACCCCACCTGTCGCACAGGAGGAAACGGCATTTGATGGGCATTTGATGGGATTTGATGGGCATTTGATGGGCAGTGGGGGTCCCTGGGCACGCAGGAGAACGGAGACCCCTTTGAATCACCCCGTCTTTTTGGATCCACAGGCAATTCCCCCGGGGAAAGATCGAGAAGACAGAGAAACAATATAACCTCAGACACTGGGTGGAAATCCTGGGGTTCAAAGCTCCGCCCTTTCCCGCAGTGACACATTATTGCAGATCACAGGATTGTACCCCAGCTGCGGGGGTAGCTGGTCCCTGCCACCTGCTGTACACAGAGGCAGGAAAGCATGGGCTGCTGTATATATGCTCCCTGCTTTAGCACTCAGAGCAGAGCATGGCAGTCAGGGTTCCTGGGGCCAGCATCCCCATGGCCCTGAGCCTGGCGCCCTGGTAACCCTCAGGCTTTATCCTGTAGCATCTGAGCTTTTTTTTTCTTGGTCCAAAGGAAGGGAGAGGAGCAGGGGGGAGGATACCTGGATTTTGGCTGAATGTGTGCAGAAGGCAGGGTAGGGCAATTCAGAGAGAAGGGGCCGGGATCCTCCTTAGGTAAGTGTGGCAGTTCGTGGACACACTCAGTAGCTGGTTCTGAAGCGTTCATTGTGGGCCAGCTGTCAAGAGCCGAGCCCATCAGAGCTGAGGAATGAGGGGGCAGGTTATAAATGCAGGAATTAATGACAACTGTGGCTGATCCACGTGGGACTGAGACGTACCTGCTCTGAGGGTGGGGTCCCAATACCTGGATCACTTTGGATACAGGCTACAGATTCATCTCATCAGGCTACGGAGCAGACCAGTCAGCTGTTAACCCACGGGCAGGAGCGTTGCTGGGAAGGATTCCAGGCTGGTGGCGTCGGAGCGTTTGGAAAAGGACAGGGATGCTGCTATGCCTCTCAAGCTCGGAAGAATCCTGGTGACACACGCTACATGTTATAGCCACACTAGAGAGACCGAGAAATCATTTCTGCAAGCAGAGCAGAGGGCAATGGTTTTATTGGTGTGCGCTGAAGGAAGGAAGCGTAGATGTCACGTTGAAATGCCACATTTAAATACCTGTTACAGCAACAAAGTGGGGACCTGTGTATATGAAACACCAGTAAGCAGACTTACCAGCTAATAGCTTTTGTTTAAGAAGTTATTCATAAGTATCTCTTTGAAGCTGACTGGGAACTATTAACACCTACATTCAGGGCTTTACATACAATAGCCCCGAAGTTTAACTCTGTGGAACGCTTTTTGTAAAGTCCTGAAAAGACGGAGCTCCGGCCTGTGCTTCAGAGAAGCGTTCAGATCTGACGAAGTGGGTTTCTGCCCACGAAAGCTTATTCCCAAATCAATTTGTTAGTCTTTAAGGTGCCACAGAACTCTCACTGTTTTGCTGAAAACAGACTAACATGGCTACCCCTCTGGAACTCGCCAACATTTGTCGTTTAAAAAAAAAAAAATCTGATGATTTTTAAGCCAACTTCATGCCAACAGGGTTGGCAGTGCTGGTTTACACACCAGTCCTATTGATTCATGAAGAGTGGCTCAGCAACATGATCAAATGGTTCCCAAGCTCCAAAATAAGCAGGCCAGAAAACAGAACCTGTGGCTTAATGGCTTCCCATGGGCTGTGATAAACAGACCATCCTGTTGGACTCGAAGGCTCATTCTGACCTTCAAATGGATCCGTTTCCCGTGACACACATGCACCTCTGCACATGGCAGAACTCCGGCCACCCCACTCTAAAAATGAATCAATGCGATTTTCGGATGACAAATGTACCCAAAAAATGGTGGCTTTAGAGCAAAACAGCAGATCTTGGTTCAGGGAGCCCCCGTGTGTGACACAGACACCTGGCAGGAAGACAAGGCTGGGCTAATGAACAAGACATCAGACATAGTTTTATAGCTGGGTTGGAAATCACTTCCTGTGATTAGTGCTGCTGCTTTGGATTCAAAACACATGTAACCCACCGTGACACTGACAACTAAGAAAGTTCTCCTCAGCTGGGGCTGGATGGAAGGGGAGGGTCTAACCCCCAGTTTGGAAGAGAAGGATTGCCTTTAACTGGGCTGCAATGGGATGATGCACTATATTGCTGTCCCATGGCCTTTCCTTCCAGAAGCTGCAGTGGGATGTTGGCTTCCAAGATGTGGTGTGGGGGAACTGTGCCTTTAAGGGCTGAGCTTCCCAGCCAGAGAGACTGGGCACTGCTGCCTGGCTTTGGTTGTTATGTGCAGCTGACTGTAATCTGACGCAGAATAAAGCAGATCTCTGGCAAGTGCCTTCAGCACTGGGTGATCCCTGAGCATCCCACAGGCCTGGCTTCTATCTTTTCATCGTCGGCAGGCAGCTGCGCTGGGGAACGTGCTGGCCGCTGGCATGAAAAGCGGGAAATGGGAGGGCAATGAGAGGGAGAAAGAATTCCAGACACTTTGGGGTTAACGGTTCTGCTCCCTGCCTTTCTCCCAGGTGTTGAACCCAGCAGCACTGGCGCAGTCGGCCTTCTACAGGAAGAGGCTGCTGTGGGCAAGAAGTTCCCGAATTGAACTGGCTGGGACCAGAGCGGTGCAGGGGCTGATGGACCGTGCCTTCTGAGAGGTGAGCCTGGGCCCGGGCGGTCGGAAGTTGGGGCGGGCGGGTGAGTTGTTGAATCTTACTAGGGTGCTTCTTCGAGCTGTGCTCCAAGTTGGGGACACGGACGAGGCGCTCACCGTGAGAACGACTGATCAGCTCTTGAGGGAGACCTGCACGGTCTCCTCTCTGCCCTAATCTGTGGCCCCAGTCATGTCCCCACCCCTTGCTCTTGTGTGGCCTCCACTCAAACCAGCCGTCTGTCGATGGTTCGTTCGTTGCTGCAGCCACACCAGGAGTGAAATCCTAGTTGCACTGAAGTCACGGGGAGTTTTGCGCCTGCCATCAGTGGGGCCAGGGTTCTGGAGCAGTCTGTCTGCCCCGTCCCTTGTGAAACACGGATCGGAACCCAGCCGGTAACAGGCATGGGGAAGGCTGGGCTTGTGGTCGGAGTGCTAGACTGGGCCTCTGGAGATCTAGGTTCACTCCCCAGCTCCAGCACACACTCCTTGTGTGACCTCAGTCATGTCACTTAGTCTCGCAGTTCTCCATCTGTGAAATGGGATAATAATCCTCCCTTTGTTAATTGAGATTGTAAACTCTTTGGGGCAGGGACTGTCTTACTGTATATTCACAGCACTTACCCGTGGGGAGCAGCACTTGGTTGTGGGTATCTAGTTGCTACTATGTGAGTAATGATGAGAACCTGTCAAAACCTCACCGGGTCCCCTGTCCCCCTCCCCGCCCCCAGTGTCTCATGACACTGTGCATCATCACGCCATGGAGCCGTGCTGATCTGTGCATCTCACTTAGCGCCGCTTTGCCCCCATCACGGCCTTGCTGACTCTCAAATCCAGCTGGTGCCTGGCTCAGCAGGCCTCATGCAGTAAATATCTCCTTTAAGCAGATTTACTCTCCTATCGATCTGTTTTTTCATTCAAGTGGATTATCTGGAATTGCGAATAAGGAATGGCTCTGCTGTCCTCTCCAAAGGCTGGAGAGAAATATGGCTTCAGACGAGGGCGTCCCTGACCGCCAATTTCCTGGGCTGCAGCTAGGGTTTTCAGTGACACTGGATTTGCGTTCTGGTGGAATGAATTGAATCTGAAATTCCCCTGGGAGTTGGAAAAGGGGGCAGTGCCTAGGCAAAAGGTGGTGAGGTATGACTGAGCAGGGCAGGGATTGGAGGTGCATTTCTAAAAGCAATGGAGGCCCAGAACTGGGTGGAAAAATGGCTGTTCCATCCCTCAAGAGCTTTTGAGATTTTGAAATATTTCCCCAGCCTGAGTCACAATGAAACAGCAAAATCTCAAAATTGTTCAGGCACGGATACCTGAAATAAACTCTGGATCGGGTCGCTCAAAACGCTTTGGTTTTTTTGAGACCGTTGAAATGTTTTGTTCTGATTTCGACCTTTACATTTTTTTTAAAAACTTTAAAAAAAAGAATTAATGCACTAAAATTTCAAACCAATTTGGTCATGTCCAACTGAAAACTGAAAATTTTGTTTAAAAGAAGAAAATCAAAATGGGACATTTCAACCATTTTGGAATGTTTTCTTTTTTCCAAAATCATTTGGAATTGGGAGATTTGTCAGAACAGATCCTTTCCCATGAATAGTTTCAACAAATTGGCATTCCCCGACGACAAAACTTTCCTCTGAAAATTCCTGCCCCGCTCTAGGGAGAGATTCTTCCCCGCACTGTAAAAGCCCAGGGCAGAATTCCCCTGGTAGCGGCACTGCATCTGCCAGCCAGAAGTGGCCCTATGTTGCCACCTGCCATCGTAAACCTTGGCACATGGGGCAACCTAGGGTGGGAGGGAGCATCTCCCTAGTTCTTTAGGCAGCTCTTGGGATGCTTATGCAATGTTCAGCAACCCCTGGCTATTCTGATTGATGCCACCCCTGGAGAAACCCAGACTGGGGGGGGGGGGGACACAATGATGCCCTCTCTGAACCTTTTGTTTGGCACAGCACTGAATCTCAGCTTGCCCCCCACATCCTCAATGATCAGAGCCTCATTTAACCCAGATTCCCTCTCATCTGAGCCAGGGTCATGTCAACCCACGTGTCTGAATTGCATTGAATGTTCCCTCAATTATCCAACACCTCAGTTATCCAGAGCTGTCCTCTGTGACATCTCTGCACTCAAAGCTGCACTGCGTTCATGCTTAGATGAGCCCCTGCAAAGAGCTCCACTGCCAGCATTAAAATAAACAACTGCACGGATCTGCCAACTAATGGGGATCAGATTGATGCTGCAGGAAGGGTCTGTGGCTGACCGCAGAGTGGATAAATGCTGCACTGTAAGAAGATATATGCATAATCTAGACTGACACCGAACGTCCATGTTCCTCAGTCCTGTGGTCTTCAATCTTTTTTCATTTGCAGCCCCCTAAAAAATGTAGACTGGAGGTGTGACCCTCTTTGGAAATCTTAGATGTAGTCTGTGGACCCCCAGGTTGAACACCACTGTTTTGTGGTAACAACAACCTTTCAGACCCCTTAGACATTGTCTGTGGATCCACAGGAGTCCGCAGACCACAGGTTGAAAACTGCTGTCTAGAGCTTGAATACGTGTGCTCTTCAGACTGATAGTGCTACTCCGGTAAAAGCTCCGTGACACTCCTACAACACAGAAAATGCCAACATCCGGATGAAATAGACCTACATGCTCCATCAGATCTTGTGCATGCACAGTAACCTTTGGCCAGAACCTTGCGGTTTTCTCCTATGTTTCCTCAAACCCTCTCTGAAAAATCCCCAAAGTTAGGCCCCAGGCCCCTCTCACAATGCACGTTAGAAATCCCTTCGGATCTTGTTGGAGTGTTAATCATTCCGCCTACCAAAGCACTCCATGACATCTCTTTCAGTTCACCTCTCCCCCAAACCGCCTTCCAGTAATGGCTGAGTCTGGAGGCTGCTTTATGAGAAGTGAATGCAGAGGGTATTTTTATAAAGTTCAGGTTACGACCCCTTTACTCATATCGGGGGGCACCTACTAAAGTGATTTGCATCTGTTTGTCTGTCTATCTATTGCCATATGTCCCCCTCCATCTATCTGCCTGGTTATCTCCATATGTCCCCATCTAGCTAGCTAGTAGGACAAATATTATGGAACTATCATAGGAATTATTTTACTGCTCTAAATCTACATGTCCTGTTCTCTCACTCTTTGAGGTAAATAATAACATAATATTCTAAGTTCTTCTGGACAGGGCTTCTATCATTTTAAAAGTCTATGCGCCATGGAAACACAATAATAGGCTGTGGCATCAGTATTTCATAACCAGATTTCAAAGCACATTGCCAAGTGAGTAGGTAGCATGATGCTTGACACTGGAATTCATTCAGGGAACTCCTAAAACTTGTGTTTTGCAGGAGGCTAGACTAGATGATAGTGGTCCCTTCTGGTCTCCGAATCTGTGAGCTGTTCCCATTTTACTGATGGGGTAACAGAGGCTCAGAGAGGAGAAGTAACCAGCCCACGGTCCCACAGTGAACATGTCCAGGATTTCATTCCACAGCTCTTGAATCCTAGTCCCTTACTTGTTTTTATTTGTATTCCCGCAGTAGGCGGACGCCTCAGCTGAGATTGGAGGCCCATGGTGGTAGGTGCTGTACATCAAGAGAGTGAGAGATAATCTCTGCCCTGCAGAGCTTGCAGTCTAAAAAGACAAGGCGGGTGCAGGGCGGGAGAAAGGAAGTGCTTTGGAAGTGCCAATGGAAAAGAAAGTAATGCAATTTTCAAAAGCCCACAACCAAGGATCCTACGTCTCATTGAAAGTCAGTGGGACTGAGCCTCCGGGAGGCCAGATTTGTAAAGGTATTTAAGTGCCTGAAGATGCAGATGGGCTCTGAGTGGTGTTTTCAAAAGCCCTCCGGCACCTAAATCCCCTTGACATCTTTTGGAAATGGGACTTAGGTGCCTAAGTCATTTGGGGTCAAATTTTCAAAAACTCTTCAATGATTTGCCCAGGGTCAGAGTGGAACGTTTGGCCAAGTCCCAAACTGAATCCGTATCTCTGATTCCCTGTGCAGTGCACAGAACACGAGAATCCCTCCTCCTGCTTCCTGGTCAGAAACTTTGCAAGAGAAAATGCCGATTCGACAATTGAATGGGTACGCGTCGATCTCCGATTTCACAGGAAATTATAGACGCATTTTGAACAGTATGGTATGGATTCAGTTTGGGGCTTGGCCAAAGATTCCTTTGTGCAAGTTACTTAGAGTAAGATGTCCCATTTTCAAAAGATTTCAGCGGGAATTAAGTGCCACGGGGTTCCTGAAACTCCACTGGACATCTACCTGCCTCTTTATAATATACATGAAAGTCAAAACAAACCCCTATTCTCCGCCTGTGGCATACAACCGTTTAGTCTCTGGAGGGCTCTAATACTTTAGTCTGATGGAGGGAGGCATGGCAGAATTTGATTTTTATTTACTTTTTTATTTAGATAGATAATATCAAGGTTTATTTTAAGCACTTATTTTTATTTTTATCACACTTTAAATTTTCCCAACTGCAGGAAAATATGGGGGATCAGACATTGTGGGAGGGGAGACAAGTTAAGGGCAGTCGATGTGGAGATTCAAAAAGCTGAAGTTTTATAAACGTTACAACATAAATTGTTAACGTCACATGTCAAAACAAATGCCCTTAGATCAAACTTCAGTATGTTCTCAAGCAGCTTTTTCTTACTTTGCCTTGTTGTAAATGTTGATGATTATCAATGGCGGTATTTTGTCTTTGGTTCACGTGTGTACAGTGAAATCGACATTTACTGATAAAAGATCAAACCCTTCCAACCCGAAATATGGGCTATTGGATTGAATGGGCCGGGTTTACTGGCCTGTGATATACAGGAGGTCAGACTAGATGATCTGATGGACCCTTTTGGCCTTGAACTGTAGGATTCTCCGGTAAGGTTAAAACAAACGATTTGGGGAATATTTCATTTAGCCAAATATTCTGAGATTTTGACACTTCAAAACTTGGAAATCTTGGGCGTTCTCCCACATGGACATGCTGAGTTGTGGCTAGCTCTGCTGCCCACATCTGTCCAGCTGCATGCAGGGCCCAAGCATAATTTTTTCGGGCCCAGTGCAAACTTGTAACACGGGCCCCCTCCCACACACATACCATAATCCCTCATCCCAGACATGCGATCTCATGAGCCATGAAAAATTTTTCCCTCATGGTAATGGGGGTTGCAGCCTGGGCCAGGCCTCCGGGCCCCGGTAAAGTGTACCCTACCCATGTGGGGGCCCTAGCTGCGTGGACGGGGCAGAGAACCCCCTCTACACCTGGAGTAAAAAACCCAGCAAATGCTGGGGTGGGGGGAAGGGGAGCTGTATGCAACGTGTGTATTGAAGGAGGAGAGGCAGGCTGTGTGTGAGTGCATGAAATCCTGTGGGCAGGCTTGTGGCATAACAGATCTTCAGGGCATTTCCCAGCTCATTTGGGAAAGCGCTCTGATAAGGGACAGGCAATAAATACAGCTGCCTGCCTTCGCTGGTCTCTGCGGCAGCAGAATTGCCAGCTGATAGCGGTGCAATAAAAAAAAAGCCTTGTAATTAAGCAATCAGACACTGGCTTGGGAGGCAGAGTTATCACGTGGGGCAGCCCATTGCAGAGGGAAATCCAGGGATGTTCCCCAGGCGGTGAGGGTCTCTTATCAGACGGGGCCTCTCCTAACGTCTCTGCGCGTGCCGTGCCGGGCTGCGGTAGAGAGACCCTGCTTTCCATGGTGCGGGAGGCAGGCTCTTCAGTGAGGTTTGCTGGCTGCTCCAGAACTAATCTTCTCTCCGCTCGCTCGTGGCCGTGAATGAGGAGCAGTCCCTGGGGATCGGGATCGTTGTAAGCTGGCAGAGATTCAAGGCCTCAACTGAGACCAGGGCCCTGTTGTGTCAGGCACTGGACGGACAGAAAGCGAGAGACCGTCTCCACCCTGAAGAGCTGACAGTCTAAACAGATGAGACGGAGACACAGAGAGGGGAGGTGACATGACCAGGGACACCCAGCAGGCCAGCGACCGAGCTGGGAATAGTACCAACATATCCCGACTCCCACTCCAGCGTCCCACCCACTGTAGCTCCCTGCGCAGTGGAACTCCCCTGCGTCAGTGCACCTTACCTCCTCTGCACGTGACGTCCCGGTGGACTATGCCGCCATCCTCCGCTCACACACCAGCCTCTCCCTCCAGGTGCCCTTTCAAACGCCCATGGGCTTCGAATCGCTGATTTGAAACAAAGAGGCCATGTGGAGCCGGGCTGTGTCCCAGGGAGTGTTTCACAAGCGCTCGGAGCTGAAGATGACAGAGATGATGAGCCGGAGCTGGCCGTGGAGTTTCACTGCATTATGAAAGCCCATTGATTTTCCTAGCTGACACGTGGAAATCAATGAGGTTAAGTGGGATTTCTACAGAACTGTCAGCTACTGGCTAGTGCGTGGCTAATGTATTTACATACAGATGCTGTGTATTGCGGGCCATCCATATGTAGGGGTTCTGTTCTGCAGGCCCAGCGCGAAAGGGAGTGAGGGAGACAGAGCAACTATATTTGTCATGAGGCCTTGTCTGATGAGCCTAATCTCCATAGATAGACTAGGAGACCCTGGTAAGCAGCCTCCTGTCTCCCCTGCTGGTGGAGTAATTGCTGACTGCACATGATTTCCATTGTGCCGGGCAATGGGAGAAGCATTTTTTTCAGAAAAACAAGAGTCTCTGAGCAGTGAAGCCAAACGACGGCAGGAAAACAAAGTGATCTGAGCTAAAGGTGGGCGACAGTGGGTGTTGTTAGGTCCAGTGCAGAGGCTGGTGAGATGCTCCCAGTCACCGGCCCTCTCCCCAACGGAGCTAGCCCCGATTTCAGCCTCGTGCTCTTCTCCAGAAGAGAACTGGCCCAGCCCTCAGCCAGCCTGGGCCCCAAAGCGGTATGAAAATCCGAGGAGGTGGAACTGGTCTGACCCCTGGGCCGAACCTCTGCCCTGTCTCTGAACAGCAGTGAACCAGCCTGAGCCCCGGTCCCCTCAGTGCCGACTTTGGGCTCCATACAGAGCTAACCGGCTGAACTTGTGTGGCCTGTGGTAGGCGGGAGGTCAGAAATGATCCCTTCTGTCCTTACAACCCGGGTGTTCTCCTGTTGGTCTGTAGGGCTCATTTGTGCAGGTTCTGGACCAGCGTATGCTGCTGGAAACCTTGCCTGCAGGCCCAGCTGGCTGAGGGCACAAGGCCGCAGCTGCAGAGCAGCCACCATTTCCCTTCCTTCAAAGGGCGGCACTAAAGCAGAGCAGCTCCAAAAGTACTAGGCGGTGCTTGCTCAGGGCATAGCCAGGGCACTTGTCCCAGATGCTGGTTTAACCCCTCCTCTCCTGGTTAAAGGGGGAATATCTGAGGTGAGCTGGCAGGAGTTGTCTCTCCTGCCCTTTCTGCAGGACCTCGTGGGCCCCAGGAGGCAGGATCTATGCCACTGGGCACCAAGCTTTAGAAATCTCATCCCTATTCAGCAAAACATTTAAGTACGTGCATAAGTGCTTTGCTGAATCCGGGCCTCAGTGAATCTGGCCCCAGGAATCTCATTAGGATTCAGATCAAAGCTCGCCCCCTTTTGCTGTTTGAGGATAGATTATCCGGGAAAGCCGCAGAGCCGGGGAGGTTGATTTCATCCATCTTTGAAAGGATTCGGCGACACCTGTACAACGAACATTTTGCAGCCTTTCAGGAAGGCTGACTGCTGTGTAAAACAGGACAAAACACAGATGTCTGCACTGCTGCTGTGCATGGGAGATGTATCCCATGTCACAGCGACAGATTAAAATGTATTGGGGCAGGTAGGACACCTGGTGGTTGGGATCCGAGCAATGTTTCCGCAGTTAGAGTGATTTGGGCAGGTTGGGAAGTTTCAGAGCTGCTGGGAGGTAAAGCTGAGCGAGCGCGGACCCTTGTGGTGTTACGCACAACTCTAATCCCTTCGGTATACTGGGGAACGCAGGCTGCTGCAGGGAACTAGCAACACACGCAGGATGACGTGGCTGCAAGCTGCTGATTTGTATTCGCTTTGCGATTGGGCATCCTTCTTGTCTCTGAATCGGAATATATCTAAATAATGCCTCAAAAAGGGAACTATACTGAGGAGTGTGTGGTGGGTCTTTTTCTCTTAGTCGCTCTTTCTTTCACCTTCACTTTTCTTTTCTGTTTTCTCTCATTCGTGCTCCCTCTTGTCTCCTTTTTCCACTTTCGTTTTCTCTTTTTTCTTTTCTTACATTCTCATTCCTTTTCTACTAATGCTTCTCCTCTCTTTCCAAATCCCATTCTCCCTCACAACCACACCGTTTCCCCTTCGTCCCCAGCAGCTCTCCCCACGAAATGCCCCTGTGTCAGCACTTCACCCCATTCCACCAGGCAAGAGGCCGTAGGTTTGACTGTCCCCTTGAATTCAAGGAAGGAAACTGAGGACAAGATGCTCCAACTAATACACAAAGGGGTCTGGTGCTGATCTCACTGACACTGGCTTTGCACCACCAGTGTAACTGCATTGGCTTCAGTGGGTTTTTTCTGATTTACACTGGTATAAATGAGATAAGACTGAGGCTTCTAGAGGGGGTCTAAACAGAGGAGGAATTCACCTAGATAAAAGCCTAGACGTGTCTGGCATCTTTAACAAACTGCATCATCAGTGACAAAACCCACTGACTTCAATGGGACTGCTCACCTCCATCCATCCATCCTGTGTTCATCACCGTGGTTTAAAATGCTGGCAGGTCGGGCTGCTTGCTCAGAACCACACTGCAAGAAAAATTTC
The DNA here is from genome assembly GCF_026122565.2 of Emydura macquarii macquarii. NCBI lineage: Eukaryota > Metazoa > Chordata > Testudines > Chelidae > Emydura > Emydura macquarii. The sequence continues at coordinate 4,135,179 of NW_027130587.1, forward strand.
ACTGTCGCAAAGTTCTGCGGAGGCAAAGATTCATGTCTTTTTGTCCAGCCCTTAGCGCAGTGGAGCCCAGATCCTGAGTGTGGCCTCCTAGTCCTGTTGTAATAATAATAATGAATGGATCAGACTCGATGCGGGAATAATGAGCCTGACCTCCTTTGTAAAACACTTTGAGATCTACTGATGAAAAGGTGATTAAGCTGTCACGAGAACCTATATAGAACAGAAAGAGCTGGATATTTTGATGATGATTATTTCTTATATGGAGATAACCATATCTTGAAATCAGAGGTCATATCTGATTACTGCAAATCTAGGGAAAATTATCATGCCACAAGCACATGCCCTGACCGCCAGGCCCTAATTTTCTAGGAGGAGCTCATATCCAACTGCCCCTACTTTTCAAGTGTCCAAATTATAGGCTGGATGCTTGAAATGTAGATGAATTGAGTGGGCTTTTACCAGAGTCTGCACTGGGAAGCAGAGCTGAGGAGTTCCCATTAGAGAATGAATTATTTTTTCAAGTGTCCTCTTTTTTCCCCCTCTCTTTTCTCTAGTCCTTTCTCTCTCTCTATACATATATATTTATAGAGAGCGATAGTGCTTGACTGGCACTAGCATGATTATGTACAGCAGTGCATGAGCAATATAGTTCAGATGACTGTCTAAGAGCACTCTGATGGAATAATGAAAGAAAAACTAGTATTCTACGAAAGCTTTGGCGTGCATTTTTTACCCCGAGGTTTAGTGCTGAATAATTGGCCAGTTATATTCTCCTATTTACACGTGTCTTCCTTGAAGCATGTCTGTGTTATTTATTTATGTATTGCAGTGCAGGGATCAGGGCCCCATCGTGCTGGGCACTATAGAAAAACCCCATAATAAAAAGAAGAGTTTCATCTCCCAGGATGTGCTACCTAGCTCAGTCAGAGGCGACCCCGTTGCTACATGGGAGACGTAGTCCAGCCAGCGAGCCTGTCCTGTAGTGGAGAATGGGGGTTTCAGGCAGGTAGAGAAATGCAGTTTAATGCTGAACTGACTCAAAACAAAACACTTGGGCTCATCTCAGCCAGCTGCGAGGGCTCCGTTTTATTACCCCCGTTTTACAGATTCGGAGACACGAAGAGGCCTGCAAAGCCCTGGGCACCTGCTGAACTGTTCTCACATGAGTAAGTCCTATTGATTTCAGTGGCAGTGCTCGGGTGAGTAAGTGGACCATTTGCAGAATCAGGGGTGAAGTGACTTGCTGTCACTCACACAAGGAGTCAGGAGCTCAGGCAGGCCCTACAGAGGAAGGATGGTCCAATGGTCAGCGCAGTAACCTAAGACTTGGGTTCAGTTCCTTAGTCAGTCGCTATGGGACCTTGGACAAGTCACTTAGTGTCTCCCGGGGCCTCAGTGCCCATCTGTGCAATGGGGATAAGAGCCTTGCCCTGCCTCCCCGGGCTGTTGTGAGGATACGCATAGCTGATTGTGAGGTGCTCAGATTCTACAGGGAAGGGGGCATATAAGCACTGCAGCTAGAGCGCTGGAGTCCTGTGCAGAGCTGCCACCGCCTCTGAGTGTAGTGTCCATGCCATGAAGTTTAAAAAAAAAAAGATTGGGTTCCCATCGCTGGATCTCACTGTGCCCCACAAGCCAGGTGTGGGGCGGTGGAAACCAGGAGGGAGAAGACTGGCCACGTGGCCTGGGACCCCAGTTCAGCTATCCAGAGAGAGACCCCAAAATTCCTATCCAGCTTCCCTGAATGTTATGGACGCAGACTGTGAGTGGCCTACTGATGGCTTGCAAACAGATCAGACTCCAGCCAGAGCCCGGGCTGGGTGTATCTGAGCTTCAAGGCAGGTAGTGTTAACACCACTAGTCCTGACTCCCAGCCCTGTCCTCTAACCACTGTGCAAGGCTGTCTGACATCGCTTTACCGTCTGTCCCTGAACGATTGCAAGCAGCAGTGACTTTCAGTCCCAGGAGAACCCATAGATAATTTCCAGCAGGGAAAGTGGCGGGGAAGCATTGTGGGAGGCTGTGCCGTTCCACAGTCGTGTGTGGGAGTCTGTCTCCCCCCTCTCCCCGGACGGAGCTATGCTGAGATCTCTCATGATCATGCACATCTAATACCATCCGGCTTTAAAAGTCATGTTCCTCCATCCAGTTCTCCTCTGGCACATTCAGCACTGCAAGCCTGCAGACTGCTCTCACTACCCTGTGCAGCCAGCTCTGGCCTCCCCAAACCGGCTGCGAGGGAAGGAACGTTCTCGCAGAGAATTTGGCGTTTCACGTCAAGACTCATCACACCCACAGTTAAGCTACTTGTACCATGCGTGAAAAGAAACCAATGTTTGTTTGTTGCTCTCCTTTAAAACCCGCAGAACATTACAGCCTCATACCTCTAGACCTGCCAATGCTGGGGGTGGAATCAGATAGAGGATACAGTGATGGATGGATGAGTGGGGGCAGAGAAAGAGAAGGATGTATGAGAATAAATAGATCACAGTCTAGTTTTTATTTGGAATGGCTGGCTCTTGAATCCTGCCTGTCTGTCCTCTGTGGTTCAACTTGTGGTTATCCCACCCCTCCCGCCCTCGAAAGGCAGGCTGCTCTCCCAGCAATACATTGTGATTAAATCCTGCAATTTTCACAAATTTAATTTCACAAAAACAAACTAACTCTGCTTCTTTTTTTTTTTTTTTTAATGATCTGACCAGCTCATTTAAATGCGCTAAGTGGTTATAATGGGCTCTCTGTGGTTATGTCTACATTGCAGCTGGGAGCCTGGGTAGACAGACGTGCTAGCGGACTAAAAACAGTGGTGGGGATGGTGCACTGCCAGAGGCTCAGACTAGCCTCCCGAACCTCAGACCCAGCGTAGACATATGCTGTGCGGCATCTGTGTGTGCTCTAAAGAGTTGCATTGCTAACCAGTGGGGATTATCCTAAAGGGGCTTGCATCCGGCCCAAGGAATCACAAAAAGTTTCAGCCGAGATTTGTCAAAGATTCAAGGTGTCTCGGTTTTTCACTGTGCAATTCCTGCTGTCGCAAAGGGGCCTTGATTTGCAGAAAGTACTGAGCGCTGGCAGGGCCCACGCATAATTTTTTCGGGCCCGGTACAAACTTGTAACACGGGCCCCCTCCCACACACATACCACAATCCCTCATCCCAGACATACAATCTCATGAGCCATGAAAAAAAATTTTCCTCGTGGTAACGGGGGTTGCAGCCTGGGCTGGCCCGGTAAAGTGTACCCCTTTCCCCCCCATGTGGGGGCCTTCAGCACTGGCCCACTGAGAAGCAGGCCCCTGACAAGTGTCTCAGGCTGGGCCACCAAATATTGAAGCACCTAAAATGACTAGACGTTTTTAAAAAGCTCGTCCTGCCGCTAAATCCAAGATGGAATCTGGGGAGATTTTTGATTATTCGCTACATCAGACCTCCCCATTTTTGGTGATTTCTTTGGCAACAGAAGGAATCACTGAACGTCAAAGGCAAAAGCAAAGACTCCCTGTTCACAGATTTGATTGTATTATTAAGAAGAACAATACATCCCATGAACACCAAGCACTCAGATAGGGCTTTTCAGCCAAGAATCCCGCAGCATTTTACAAAAGGAGAATAAGATGGGGAAACTGAGGCACAGAGCAGGGCAGTGACTTGCTCACAGTCACTCCCGGCAGAGCTGGAACTAGAATTCAGGGCTGGGATGTGCAAAACTAGTTACACCCCTAACTCCATATGTAGGCACCTGAATAAGCACGCAGCAGCAACTATTGACACCAGTGGGAGGTGCTGGGTGTGCTGCACTTTTGAAAATCGGGCCATTAGAATTCCTAATCACTGGAGCATCCTGCATCTCCAAATCAGGTTGTGTCCCCATTGTACAGACAAGACAAGGTTCTGCGGCTCTACTTCCTGGGTCCTGCTGGAGTTGTGGGTAGGAAAAACAAAGTGCGATGTTGATCCCCAGAAGACGAGAGCCTGACTTTCACACCAGGACAAGTCCGATCTGAGCCTAACGCAGTTGTGGATTGAGAACGTCACACCCTGCACAGATCCACAGGCTGAGCCTCTCATCTTCCTGATTGAATCAAGGCAGCCTGGATCCAAACATGTTTACGTCTCTCCTCCCGGGCCTGTGGGAACGTCAGCTGAGACCCGGAGTTTTCATTACGGCTGACGGAGCTGCTGGTTATTTTTGGAGCAAAGGAAAAGAGAATCAAATCTGATAGTGGAGGAAGGAGGCAGGGACACGTGAAGGTGAAAGAGCAGCAGAGAAAAGAGGGGAGGAGGGGGAGGATGAGAGGACAGACAAGAAGAATCGTTTGTCTTTCACTGGCTCGTCCTCTCCCATGGAAAACAGGTGCCGGGGAGGTGGGTGGCGTTGCAGGGAGACCTTGGTGCCCGTTTTGTCGGGGGAGCCTTTCCCCGGTGGGTTAGACGTGATGGGTGGTGACTGGCCATTCAAAGACTGTCCATGGATTAGATGGCAGCCGGCTTTGTGACCAGCACAGAATCGTGACTGCCTGCACTTCCACTTGTGCCTCCTTCACCTCCGCCACGGCGCTGGCTATTCAAAGGCATCATTTCCTCTCCCCCCCGCTAGCATGGTCCAGCCATTCATAATCCGCTGTTGTGTAGTGGGGAAGGCACTGGGCTAGGATTCAGAAGCCCCTGGCTCTGCCTGTTGTGCCACATGGGCAAGTTGCTTCTCCAGGCCCCAGTTTCTCTTCCCAGCCCCTGTGACGCCGATTGCGAACTGTGCAGGGCGGGGACTGTGTGCAGACCCCGTGCAGCACCAGGCGCCCCTGATCTCGGTGGAGGCTGCGAGGTGCTGCTGCAATACACACAACAGCAACAGCGACTGGCCTGCAGAGCTGTAGCCACTTCTGGGGTGGTGCGTGGCTGCTGTTGAACAGCTCATGACAACCCCATCTGATGGAGTAGGGCAGGCAGTGAAGGGTGATGTATCCAATGGGAACCACCGGGTGAATCTGAGCAGGTCGGAAGCAACCTCTAATGCTGGGATTTGACAGAGCGGCTGTTTGGGAGTCACAGAAACAGGCTAGAGGGGTCCCCCTGGAAGGCTGCAGGAGGAGGGGCTCCATGCCCATCCGAGGTCCCTGAGCAGCGCTCCTCTAGATGTGCGGGGGAGAAAAGCAAGGATGTGGGAGGACAGACTCCCTCGGGGAAAGGTGGAATTTCAGGGATGGGGGTCTTGCTTGGAGCATCTAAAGCGAACCCCACCAGGGGCCTTTAGCACCCCTCATCTTCCTCACTAGTTTGGCAAAAGACCTGCCATGGGAACGTCAGTGACCACAAGAGGGACAGCCAATCCCTCTGCACAGATCCCGAGGGCCGTGCCGAGGCATTAGGTGAGCGCCGGATCCGAGGGAGGGTTGCCCCTTGCCAACTCCACCTGGGCTTTCCCTGAAGGAGGGTCTGGAACAAAGCAGCCAGCAGGCTTGGCCCCATGGGACCGCAGCACTAAAGGTGGAGCCGTGGTGTGTCCATGGCTGATACGTTCATGACAGAGCATAAAAGGGAGGTGCGTGGATCTCTGTGCTTTCAGATCAGCTGATGGAGAAGGGGTGGGATGCCAGCGCTTGGCACGGCAGCCTAAGGGGCAGATGTTCCAACTTCCAGCTGCACCATGCGATTCCCAGAGGGGGATGGAAGGTCAGATGCAGCTGGGTCTCCCGGCTCTTTAATTCCTGAGGCCGTTAAACTTTACGGAATTTAGGGCCAACAAGATCAGGGCCCCAGTGCCCGAAAGAAAGACAACCCTTCTTCGGGTCCCAGCACTGGACAGGGAGACGGGGCCAGCCAATGAGCTGCAGAGTTGGCTAGGGATGCAGCTCTGATGGAGCATCAAGCGCATCCTGCCTTCTGTTGGCAGTCCGGCCTGCTGCAGAAGGCCTGGCGGTGGGAGCTATTTCTTCCCCCCGCCCTGCAGAAGTTGTACCATAAGCTGTGGCTGTGAGCATGAGAACACCACGGAGGGCACTGGGGGTCAAACCCAGGGAGCTCCTGGAGCTGTCACTCCATAGCAGACAGCTCTAGACACTGGTAGAAGACCTCCTCCCGTGCACTAAGCCCATTCAGTGTACGCACATGGAGCCTGGGGGTGCCCCACAGAACTCCTGGCTTAGCTGGGGTGCGGGGGAGCTGGTAAATGAACTCCAAGCAAGTGCTGTGAGAGATGAAAAGTTTAAAAGAGCATGTCTAGTGCTGAGCATTCAGCCTCCTTTATTCTAGTCTTGGCTGGGCCACTGCCTTGCTCTGTGACCTTGGGTGAGTCACGTAACCTTTCTGTGCCTCAGTTTCCCCGCTTGTCAAAGGAGGATAATGTCTCGGAAGGGGATTGTGAGGCTGAATGAGTGAATGATCGTGAAGCCGGGACATGTTTCTGTTGTCTGAGAACATTTCACTGGCAGGCTGCACCAATGCCCTCTTCCACCGATGCGCTTTTCCACTTGAGCAGCAAACGACTGGGGACCTCACTACAGCTGCATCAGAGTGCCCGAACCCCTGAGATTTGCGGTGGGGCAGGGGATGCTCCCTCTCCCCCCGTCATAGCCTGTGACAACTTTCTGTAGCTGCAGTGATTTGCTCTGAGAAGGTAGCTGGCTCCGAGCCCCACCGAAGGCCTGCCATCTCCCAGATAAGCTTTTCCTAGGTCTTCGCTGGACGTGCTGCTCCCCCACGAGTGATTATCTCATTAGTGTAACAGCTTTCCCCAGCCGTAGGCGAAACTTTGGAAGCCGATTGGGTGCCACGTTACAACGGGGCCATTTCACCTGCAATTAATCTTCATCAAAACGGCATTGCCTGGGTGGCCACTGCTGCCCCCTACACGAGTGCCTCTTGCCCCTCTTCCTGGCATGGCCCCGGGGAGAGGGCGTCAGGACCGAACTTGGAAGGGGGTAGGATGAAAAGCAGAAGAGCTGGGGTCTCTGCTGCAAGGGGAGGATGTGACCTGGGCCCAGTCATCATGGAGTCAAAGCGCGAGCACGAGTTAATGTGCAGGCAATCTGCTATTTCCGGGATGCCTGTGTCTTCCAGCCAAGTGTTCTTGCCTAGCAGTACGCCTGTGAATGTGGATCTTTTGGCGGGCACTTGCGTGTGCGAGGAGGGTGGGGAGGAGATGGACTAGACCCTGATGTTGTGAGCTGAATGCATTCCTGGTTTGCAGAAGGCTTGTGGCTGGTCGAATCACAGAGCTGGAAGGGACCTCAAGAAGGTCATCTAATCCATCACGCGGGGTCAGGCTTCAATTCCCATCTCTGCTGTAGACTCGACTGGCGGGGGCCAGATTTTTCAGAGCCACGCATCCAACGTGTTGAGCCCTTGAGAAAATCCAGCCATTAATTCTCACTTACCATTGCATCAGAAGCTCCGAATTTTCAGCTGCCCGCTGGGGCTTTCTGTCTCCAGTTTAACATTCCAGCCTATAGGAGCATCAGCTTTATCCAGGCCCAGTTCACAGGCCCTGGAAATCAGACGAGTTAATATTTGATTATAATATCAATAAACAAAAACTTTTCTTGAGACAAGAATCACCCACAAGAGAGACACAAGAGTGGGAGACTTTGTTCTGGCTATTTGAGCTAGAACAGGCTGTGCTGGATTCCCTCTTCCTCCATCCCCACAATGAAACAGACCCCCACTAAAGTATGATTTTCCTGGCTCTGACCAGGTTGGCCTTCCGGGTGGCGCCTGTGCTAAGCGGTGTGGTTAAGCCGAATTGTCCGCCATGGGCTGCGGTGACTCAGCCTCGTTTTGCTCATGCAGCTTTTTGCTTGGCCAGTGTCGGTCAGTCCCCAAAGACAAATTGTGCCATGGAAAAGGGCTGAATAAAAATATGGAAAGGGAATATTCCTGGGCCAAAGCCTCTGTGGGTGTAAATCAGCCTAGCTCCATTGACTGCAATGGAGCGATGCTGATTTACACCAGCTGTGGATCTGGCCCACTAGTGTTCAGGGCTATAGCCATGGTACGAGGCACCTCTGCAGAGCAGTGATCAGAGGTGCTTTGCCCATGGGGGCAGGGACCATTGGCCTCCTGGCATGCCGGGAGGTGTTAAGGGAGCTCCCCAAAAAGCTGGCATGCACCCCGCTGACTCTCCTTGGGAGGCAGAGCTCTAGGGTAGTGGGCAGGACGCGGGGCTAGCAGCCAGGAGAGCTGGGCTCTAGTCCTGAGTCTGCTTCTTACTCGTTGCAGGACCGCGGCCACGTCACTTCTCCTTTCTGTGCCTCTACTTCCCCTCCAGCCCTTTGTCTGTGTAGAGCGGGGTGGCGTCCCGCCCTGCTGCGACGATCTCCATGCCCGCCGTGCGGTCCCATAGCCATGCGTTGTCCCTGGGCAAACGGAGCCCTTGGAGGTGGGCCCGCCCCACACCACGGCAGGTCATGGCTGGTCCTTCCAACACCTGGCCCTCCTCCGCCCTCGACAGAGCGCCTGCGGCAGCCAGCGTCTCCGTGCACCGGGCTGTGGCGCTCCGGCCTATGGAATGGGAGGGGCTGGCTGGGGGAGGCAGCGGGCCTGGGGGAAGCATTTTCTGCCCAGAGTTGGAGCCGTCTTTCTCACATCCCCCCCCCAAACGTCCCTGCCCTCCCACCTCCGACAACGTCCTTAAAAGCTTCCGCACGGGAGACAACAGCCGGCTGCGTTGCCTGGCAACCGGCAGTACATTGGATGGAGTGAATTAAAATAGCTCTGGTTGTTGACCCTTCGCAAATAAAAACTGGAGCAGTTAACGAGCCCCGTGGCTGCCACTTATCCCTGGGACCCGCTTTTGGCCCAGAGCCAAGCTGCCAGGTAGCAGCCAGCCGGGACCTGGGGGCCTGACTCAGCCCTTCTTCAGGCCAAGCCACAGGCCCCGCTCCTGGGGTGAGTTACACCCCCATTCTCCGTTCTGCCAGGCCCCTTTACCACACCTGGGCCGAGCACCAGGGCCTTGAAAAGGGGGGAACAAACCGCAGGCGATGCCTCCCCCCAGCCCTCACAAACACACCAGCCTCCTACACCAGTCCTGCGCCCACGTGCTGATGACATCCAAGGGAGCATTGACTTCAGTGGGCTTTGGCCCAGGCCCTAGCTCCGTGGGGCCTAGGTGAATGAGCCTCAGTAGCCCCATTTCACAGATGGGAAAACTGAGGCACAGAAAGGGGACAGGCACCCTGCTCCCCAGCTCAGCCCTGCTTTACAGCGCTACAGATGCCCCTCTCCCCTTTAGCCCTCCCACACAATGGTGGCTCGCTGCCACACTCCATTTCCCTTGTGACGCAAGTCATCTAAGACATGACACGGCCCCAGCACCCACCCTCGTGGCTCTTCCGTGTTTCATTAGTGCCCCGCTCACCTTTCCGAGTGTTGTTTATTGTCTGGCCTGTGTCTCCGTCAGCTTCTCCAGCCAATTTCTGTTTTCCTTTGTGCTCAAAGCCGCTGATTCCTTTGGCCTTTCTGTGTGCCTCCTTTCCTGTCCCTTTCTCCAGCCCAAAGACGTGGTGACAAAGGAGCATCTTTACTGCTCAGAGCAGAATGTGCCCAAAGCGAAGCACCTTATCCCCCGGGAGAGGCAAGAACAAAGTGCAAAGCATTCAAGGACACGAACAATTCCTGATCTTGTAACAAGAGGCTTATAAACTGTCTGAGCGAAAGCCCCCAGGGGAATCAATATGCCGTGTGCATCAGACCAGTGTGTGTGTATGGGGGCAGGGGGATGGACAACTTTCCTTTAGTAAAATCTGGATCGAAGTCGTCTTTAAAACACCCCTTGACTTCCAGCCTACTTCTGCGCCTGTTGTATTTTGTACCAATGAGTCAGGTCGTTTAGTTGAATGATACTTTGCATTTCTCTGGCGCCTTCCATTCGAGGGTCTCAAATAAAGGCACCAATAAATCCAATCTTGCAACTTCCCTGCGGGGCGCGTCGGTATCATTCACCCTCCAGCGTTACAAATGGAGAAACTGAGTCACGGAGCAGGGCAGCGACTTGCCCAGAGTCATAGACGGCTTCTGCGGCATGGCTGGGAACAGTACCCAGTTCTCTGGAGTCTCAGCCTGGTGCTTTAACTACTCTGTAAAGACAAGAGGGCTCAGTTTGTTACCCAGCTTTAAAGAAATGCTATTCAGAGCTATGTGGGGGACGCGACAGAGAGGGCAGCAGCATCTTTGAGTGTACGCTGTTCTTAACTGGCGCCTGTAAGTACAATTGCCGTGTCCATGAGAAATGGCCTGCCCAGCTATGCCCTCTCTGAGACGCCGAGCCCTGCTGACTTCCCTAGGCAGGCCCCCATCACGCTCAGGGCATGGGAGCCGAATGGTTTTGGCTGTTCCCTGCCCGGATACGTTGGAGGGGACGGCATCCCAGCACCTCTCCCCGCCTCACGCGCTCACAGCAGGGCAGTCCCAGTCTGGCCCAGGGCACCCAAACCAGGAGTCCCACTCGTTCCCATGTAGCCCACCAGGGTGGACCCCTGGGTGCAGGCTACCTGCAGAGCGGTCCCCAAGGCTCCTTAGGAAGCGGGGGAGGCAGCAGCTGGCCCTTCGGCCAAGACAGTCTGGAGAAGTCGCTCCCTCTGGTCTCCATGAGGTTGTTTCCTCTCTTGTGCCACCGGGCTCCTGACCCCTCAGCTGTGGGCATTTCTCTGCTCACCGGCAAAGTGGGCCACAGCGTTGGGCTTGTGCTGGACTCCTCTCTGCTCCCGGGTGCTCAGGTCGCAGCAAGAAGAGCTATTGATGCCTCTGCCTGGGGCTGGCTAACGGATGGTGGGTGACCTAGATTTTCCCACAATGCACTGATACAAAGACGCTGAAGCACAAAGCAGGTGGACGCATTCTAGGGCCGTAGGTGAGCCTCTTTGTCCAGACTTCTCACTAAGCCCCGGCTCTGGAAATCACACACTAAGCAGGTTTCCTCGTCTCTGTCCTCTAAACATGGAGAGGCTGCAGGGGTTATGGGGTACTTCCTCCCTGTACTGAGAAGATCTTCCTGCCTTTAATCTGAGCTAGGCAACCTGCACCCCTAGACTTTTGCAATGGGCACCTTATATTAATAATTAAGTCTTGTGCTTAATTTCATAGCGTGCATTCCAAGAGACACACACTAGCCAGATTTCAGCTGCAGGCTGTAGGGATATGGGAGGCTGCACCGTGTGCCTGCTCATTCGCAATCTGTGCCTAATCGCTATCTCAGCTTGCAGGTAGCCATGACTTTCCTCCCAGCACGTCCAGCTCTCTCAAACCTTTATCGTTAGCAGAGGAGCTCAGCTGGGGTTTTCCTGCAATGAGGATTCAACGTAGCCATCACAGAACCTCCTAGACTTCTGCAAAATGCATGGTTTGAGCTTGTGCTTAATGAAATAATCCAGTTAGCAAGATGACCTCAGGGCCGACGGGGCTTTGCTGCAGCCAGGGAATCAAAAGATTCAGGTTGGTTCAGCAGCACAGAGAGATCTCTTCTCCAGTTGGGGGGGTCGGATCAAATCAAGGTGTGGGGAAATGGCTCTGAAGGAGGTCAAATGCTACCGCGACCAGAGGGGATGACTTACTGGTATGTGCCCACCCCCCTGCTCTGGCTGTCTGTAGCACTGGACCAGGGACCTCTGGCTCTAAAAGCATGAACTGCCACGATGTGATCTTAATAACCAGCACTACTAGCTCTTAGCCAATGACAGATTCATACAGCTCTGTGCATGGTCCAGTTTCTACAGGGAGACAGAAGAGCCACGTCGTCAGCCTGGCGATAGCTCTAAGCACCTGGGTTGCCTTTCCTCGCCTTCCTGTGAAGGCAGATTTGAATCCTAGCTGGGTCAGGTCTCCTTAGATTTTCCAGTGGTAGGTGAAATGCAGCTCTCCTCCGATGAGCTACGATATTAAGTGACACAGCCCCGCTTCCTTGTGTGTGTCAGTCGGATCTGCTGGCTTTAGGAACTAAAATGGGTTCTGGCTACATTTCACTCCTGTTGGCCCTGTGGAGTCAGCCCTCCTGGTGCATCCGCAGCTGAATCGTTTGCTAAGTTTGCATCAGTTACACTCGGGGAATCTCGTTTTAGACCAGGGGAGGAGGCGCACAGTTGTCATCTAGGGCAAATAGGAAGACGATGGAGTTGCACAGATGTCACCAACAGCATAGACAAATTGGAGGGTTGGACCAAACGAAATCTGATGAAGTTCAACAAGGACAAGCACAAAGTCCTGCACTTAGGATGGAAGAATCCCAGGCACTGCTACAGACTGGGGCCCAATGGGCTAGGCAACAGTTCTGCAGAAAAGGACCTGGGGGTTACAGTGGACAAGAAGCTAGATATGAGTCAGCAGCCCAGAAGGCTAACGGTGTATTGGATACATTAGTAGGAGCATTGCCAGCAGATCGAGGGAAGTGATTATTCCCCTCTCTTCAGCATTGGTGAGGCCACATCTGGAGTCCAGTTTTGGGGCCCCCACTACAGAAAGGGATGTGGACAAATTGGAGAGAGTCCAGCACAGGGCAACGAAAATGATTAGGGGGCTGGAGCACATGACTCAAGAGGAGAGGCTGAGGGAATGGGGCTTGTTTAGTCTGCAGAAGAGAAGAATGAGAGGGGATTTGATAGCAGCCTTCAACTACCTGAAAGGGGGTTCCAGGGAGGATGGAGCTAGGCTGTTCTCAGTGGTGGCAGATGACAGAACTAGGAGCAATGGTCTCAAGTTGCAGTGGGGGAGGTCTAGGTTGGACATTAGAAAACACTTGTTTCCTAGGAGGGTGGTGAAGCACTGGAATGGGTTACCTAGGGAGGTGGTGGAATCTCCATCTTTAGAGGATTTTAAGGCCTGGCTTGACAAAGCCCTGGCTGGGATGATTTAGTTGGGGTTGGTCCTGCTTTGAGCAGGGGGTTGGACTAAGATGACCTCCTGAGGTCCCTTCCAACCCTCATCTTCTGTGATTCTGTGATAGTTTGGCCAGCAGAATCTTAATTACTGGTGATGATGTGCAAGAAGGAAAAGAACTCAGATTGACTCAGATCCCAGGCATTTCCTAGTAAACTGACCAGGTTTGAGCTGGAAATCCTATCGACACAACAAACCCAGAGCCCGGTGCTGCCATTTCTACTGTCTCTTTGCTGAATAGGACCTCGCTTTTTAATGCTGCGGCGAGCAAAGCCAGCCAAGTTGAACCTCGCCGCAGCTTGTCCAGGGATGGAATCACCTATTGAAGGAGGGTCTTTCACGTAATGCTTTTATTGCTGGATTACATGGGGTCTGTACCCACTATACACTGTCCTTTCAAGTACACCACCATGGTCCAGAACCCCTCCTGGATTAGTATTGACTTCTCTCTCTGACTTAATGGCAGTAGCCCTGCCTGGCTGCCAGCGTGCGTCCCCAATGTACTGGGAAGCAGATTAGAACAGCTCGTCCCCCATTAAGCTGTCAGTATTAATTTGGTGCAGTGGCTTAGTGCTCAACTGTATTTTTTCCTTCCCTCCTGGTTGGCACTAGGGAGGCTGGAAATGACTTACCATGAATTTGTTTCCATCCCTCGCAGGGGCTGCGGAGTCGGAGGGCGCACTCTGGGATGGCCCTCTATAACAACGGGGCCAAGATGCCTTCCCCCCAGGAGGCGGCCAATGGCTTTCCCCAGCCCGGTGCCTCTGGCACCTGGCACAAGCCGGAGGAGGAGGTGCGGCTGGTGGAGCCCAGCATGGTGAAGAAGGCTCACCGGGAGATCCTGGATCACGAGCGGAAGCGGCGGGTGGAGCTGAAGTGTATGGAGCTCCAGGAGATGATGGAAGAACAAGGGTAAGTGATGTCCTTATAGAGGACCGTTTCTCAGCTAGCTCCCTGCAGTGCATGGGCCTTGGATGCCACCAGAACCGGGCCGCCTGCGACCCAGTACATCGCACCCCTGGAGCAAGTCATTAGCCATCCTCATCCACAGCAGGGCAGGGTCTGGGGGTCCCTGGTCCCCAGCCCCATCTTCAGTCCATGTCATATTTCTCCACCACACGCCCCGCTGCCTTCTCGGCCAGGGCTGCTCACATTACGGGCCCGGGACCAGCAGGCCTTTCTGAAATCCCACCCTTGTGCGGCTAAATGTGGATTTTGGAGACTAAGCTGAGGCTCCTCTGGTTGGAAATATTGGCCATTGCTTCATTCCACCTCTGTGAGGAAGGGGGGTCAGTGTTATCTGACACAGGTCACGGCAAAGGCCCAGCTCCTCAAGGGGTTGAGCTACCCAACTCCTGTTGATTTCAACTGGAAGTGAGGAGCCTCAATAGCATTGAGGATCTGGGCCAAAGCGACTTAGCCCACGACCACAGAGTGAGTCGGTGTCAGAGCTGGGATCAGCACTCAGGATCTCCCACCACCTAGCCCCTTGCCCATTCCTGCAGAGCTGCTTTCCCGGGGGCCTGTCTGCTGGTCAGTAGGAGGATGCAATGGAGAGGCTGGAGCGGCCGAGAGGTTTGGGGTGCAGGATGTCTCGTGCGATGGTTTCTCTCCCTGACATGGTGCTTTGCAATGTAAGACCGTGAAAGCACCAAAGTTAAGCTGTTGCTACCAAACCAGAGGTCCTGACAAGTACATGTTCCACCCTGATGCTCCCAGATCCTGCTAGTGCATGTTTCAGAGCACATCGTGTTCTCCTAGGAGCACAGCGATCGGACCTATGGCCCATCTAGTCCAGAACCCTGTCACCAAGATGACTAGCATATACCCCATGTGGGTCTCTTCTCCTTTCCCCCTTCCTCTGTCCAGACTGCTATGCTGGTCTACATCCACTGGGAATCTGTCCCAAAGTATTTTGGGGCCAAATCTTACCGATCCCAGGCCGGAGAGTGCACTGCAGAGTATGATCAGAGATAGGCAGACAAACTGAGGGGCAGTGAGAATTGTTGTTAACCCAAAACGTAACATGTCCGTGTTTTCCTATCCTTCTCAGAAGCTACAAGATGGCTAAGTGGCTGCCTCCTGGTTTTTAATACCCTCTCACTGTCTGATCGCAGGGCAACCATCTGTCGCTTCCTCACACGACCCTTCCTTTCCATTTCTGTCATTTTCTCCTAGCCTTTTCTGACAGCTTCCCACCGTAGGCATTTCTCCAGCTGGGTAGGCAGGCAAGAGGGCATCTGCACTGACAGCACCCAGAGCTATCTGGAGCCACCAGTGTGGGAATTAACACTTAGAAAAATAGAGTCGTAGAAGATTAGGGTTGGAACACACTTGGAGAGAGGCTGTCTCCATCCTTCCATCTCCGAAGGCTGGTCCAGAGAGCTCTGGACCCATGCCAGGTTCACTGACTGGAAGCATGATGGCGCAGGGTGTATCTTTTATCGGGAGGGTAGGTGGGACTGGAGAATCCAGGCAAAGTTGAGCCACAGGAATGAATCAAGAGAAAATGCTGAGCAGACTGAGGTTAGGACAGCATCCCAATCAAAGCAGGCATACCTGGGGGTACCTAATCATTAGAGCTCTTGTCAAACTGGAGGGTTTGGTTTGCGTTGGGGAAGGAGTTGGATGATCACATTTCAATCAAAGACATAGGAAACTCCAGACTGGATCACATTCATGATCCACTGCATCTAGGATCTTGTCTCTGACCGTGCCTGGCACCAGATGCCTCACAGGAAGGTGCAGGAAACCCCACAGTAGCGGATAATCTGCCTTCATGAAGGTCTCATCCTAGTTAGAGGTTGGTTTAAAGCCTGATGCAGGAAGTTTAATATCCCTTCCAAAAATGTATTAACATTAACTGTTATAACTCTGGGTATTCTTGTTATCCATCTCCATTTCCCTTCCCTCTTCGAATCTTCCTAAGTTCTTGGCTTTAGCCATGCTGTGGCAATGAGTTCCACTGTCTAAGTATGTGTATTTCAGCCCCACTTGTTCCCTGTCTGTGTTAAATTCTCTGTATGGGTAGGAGTCCTTAGTCTCCGTGCAAAGATCAGCTGGAATGCCTGAAGGTATTTTTGAGAGACGGGGCTGTAGAAATGCATGTGTTTCCTGTTTGCTAAAATTTTCTTCTCCCTTTTTGAGGGGGGCAGGGAGAGATGTGGGCACCTCTCTCAGAAAGTCATTGGCCTTACAGAGAACAAAGGCCAAATGCCTCGAGCACCTAGAGTTCATATTTTCAAGAGAGTGAGTGGACCCTGGACATGTGAAAATCTGGCCTAATTGTGGGGTGTTGAGCTCTTGAACATCTGTCCCTGATCTCTTCTGAAAACTGGGCTTTGATCCTGGTTGGCATCCAATGCTCACAGGGCCTTTGACAAGATTCAGGTTAGACATTCAGTGCTGCAGGAATAAAACAGGTGAAGTGAAGAAGGATGGAGGGTCAGCGGTGCTGTGGGTGAGGTGCTAACTAGAGTGGAAGGATGGTTCAGTGGTTTGGTTTCTTGCTTGCTTGCAAGAAGCTAGACCTGAGTTCAATTCCCTGCTCAGACCCACACTGCCTGTGTGACCTTGGGCAAGTCGCTTAGCCTCTCTGTGACTCAGTTCCCCTATCTGTACAATGGGGATAATAGTCTAACCTCGCCTCTCCAGAGTGTTGTGAGGATAAATGCATCACAGATTGTGGCGTGCGGCTATTAAGGGAATAGCACATCAGTACCAGAGTTGCTCAGACAATGGGGTTGTGATTTGTGTTGCAAAGTTCTCTGCCAAGAAATCTTGAGCTTTCAGATGGGGCACTGTTCTGCTCTCCGATCACCACAGCAGCAGGGATTCTGATCTCCCAGATAAACATTTCTCCCTCGGGTTCACCAGCTACTGGGGATTTGCACTAGAAACCCTCTTTGAAACCTGATCTGGCCATGGCGTGGCTGACCAAGTGTATTAGACCCAACTGCGTTTAAAGCGAGCCCTCAAGCTCAGTGAAATGGCCAATGCTAAGCACAGATTCAAATCTAAATGATCTCTCCGTCTCCAACTCCCCAAGCCCTGAATCTCTTTGTCAGGATTTTCCCCAGAGCCTGTGTCAGCTCCGCTCCTGCGCAGTGCATACCCCCAAGGGCTGGTGCTGGGCCGGGCCTGACGTCTGCCTGGCCTGGGCCCCCACAGCCAAACGATGCTTTGAAGCGCTCCCTCCTCCTGTAGTTCACAGGGCTTGGCAAAGAGGCGGCAGAGGCTCCCAAGCCCAGAGGCTGCGGGGAAAGGAAAGCAGCTGGGAGACATCTGAATGCTCCCCGGCTTGGTTTACAGTGGAGGTGGAAGAGGGCGTTGCTTGGCTTGCTTTGTTTACTGCTGCTCTCGGTGAAAGTAGCTGATAAATTATTGAGTTTTTCAATTATTCCCAGGCCTCGGGGGGGGCGGTGTGTGTGTGTGTGAAGGAGGCAGGGACTTGACATGCTCTGAATGCCGGGTGAGATTGGATTTCACGCTCAGCCACAGAAAATGTTCGGTGTGATTCACCCCGCTTGGCTCTCCAGCCCTCCCCGCTCCTAGCCCGGGCCTGGCTTGTGTTGTCTTGTCTCTGCAGCATTTGGGCCTGTAACAAGAAATAGCCGCAGAGGTGAGAACACAACCCCACGGGTGGCAGGTCTGGTGGAAGCCCAGGGCTGGCTTTGATAGCCCTTCCATGGAACGGTGGGGGGATGACCTGGGGGGAAATGTAACGACTACTCATTCAGTTCTGCATAGACTTGTCTGCCATGCTCGTCATCTGAGCACCTTTCTGCCATGAATCAAGCAACATGGCTAACACCTGCCATGTGTTTGTTCATCATCGAAATCCACTGAGCCCGGTCTGGTTCTAGGGATGGGGGAACCCAACAGCCTTTTGGGCGTTGGAACTGGTTTTGAGTCTGAATTAATCCCTATTACCATGGGATGGGATAAATTGGACTTTATTTTTCTGCCGCTGATCAGTGAGTGTTTAATCAACTGGCTTTGTTGCACGAGGCTGTGTGGCCTGCCATTTAGAAGAACTGGCTTCTGTCGGGTAATCTTGGGCAAGTCACGTCACTGCTCCGTACCTCAGTTTCCCCATCTGTAAAACAGGGATAATGATACCGATCTCCTTTGTAAAGCGCTTTGAGATCTACTGATGTAAAGTGGCATATGAGTAATAAGTTCTGCCCAGGGTTTTCTCAATCCTTAGTTTTAGGGGGGTTATATTTGGGGGTTGATATTGAACTTTGGGATCTAGAACTGAATGGAGAGCTGCCTCCTTAGACTCCTTCTTAGAGTTTATACAAGGACTGATAAGTTTTAGTACTAATTTGATGATTCCATTCCAGTCCAATACGGAGACGGATTTGTTTGATTTGATTTGAGTTAGCTTTGCTAGTTGAATTTTGAATTTCACAGTATTAATAAAAGCTCTGCTCTGCAGAGACGTTTTCTAGATCTGTTCAGTTTGTTTAAGAGATTTAACGTTTATTTTTTTAAAAAAAAACCCTATTCTTGGGTCACTTTTCCCCCTATAAATAACATGGGTCCAAAACCTTCGATGGCCTGGGGTGGATACGAGCCAGTCAACCTAAAACCCTGAGCAGCTCCCCCGAAATAAGTCTGTGGGTTTATCTACAGTGCAGTCAGAGGTGCATACTAGCTCCAATAACACACAGTGCAAGCTATACTGTCCGCCTGTGACCCTGGGTATGGACTCAGGCAGCTGGGCCAGCTGTTGTTGTTGTAGCAAGCCAGGTCAGAGCTAGCACGGGTCTGGCTACACACATTGCAGTCACACCTCTGATTTGCAGCATAGACATACTCTGTGGTTCTCGCATCATTGGCACCCGTAACAGGGACCCTGCTAGATTATGAATTAAAAGTTGTCCTGTGTTCCTTCTTGGAACACTGGCACGCAGACCCAGATGCCATGAGGATGGATGGCAATCTAAAACCCTGAGATGGAACCGTCATTTATCCCAGAGCCTGTCCTTTGAATCAACAGACTGACACGGCACCAGCAAGCCGTCCTGCGAAAAGCAGAACCGACATTAGTTTCCAACAAGCACCCTTTAGTGGTTTTGTGAGCGACAGAGTCCGGCTGAGAAACTGCTTTGGATTTTTTCTAAATTGCTTTATTGATGATCTGAATTTTAGCTTTGAATTACAACGGGAGGGCAAGCTCTCCAGTGCGACTGGCAAATGGACTGGGATTTAAATACTAGCAGGCTGCCATTTCTCTTTGTGCAAGGTGCTTCCTGAATCGAAACAGACAAGCATGTTCTGACACGTAAAGGGGTTTCACGCTCGTATTTCTGCCTTTGCCAGCACGTGCATTTGGAGACGCTTCGGGTCACAGAGGAAGTTACGGCTAAGAAGTCTTTGGTTCTCCTAGCAGCGCAGGATCCTGCCTTCATGACTCTTCTTGTTCAAATCACTTAACACGGCCCATCCAAACGGGTGTTAGGCACCCAACTAGCTGTCTGGGATTTGCAGCATTGCCCGTTTGTGCTTAGGACTGCAGACGTTGGCAGGTCCCGTTTAGCTGACAATGTGCTGAAATGCCCGTCCTGGCCCGGCGTGGAGCTACAGCTGGGAGAAACAGGTCAGAAGATTTGCAGAGATCACCTTTAAATAAAGGAGGAGGGAAGTGGAGCTAGAGACTGGATTATCTTCGCTGGCCGCTGGGTGTTGCTCTTACATCACAACAATGCAGCTGCCAGCACAGGTCTCTGGCTGTAAAGTAGGAGTCCCGAGAGGTGGATTGAAGGCATTCCATGCTGCACACCAGACTTCAGGGACGCCAAACTCGGTCTCCTCTGATGAGGTGCAAAGAGCTATCAGCTCCTTAGGTCCTCTCCTCATAGACTCGTAGACTTTAAGGTCAGAAGGGACCATTATGATCATCTAGTCTGACCTCCTGCACAATGCAGGCCACAGAACCGTGCCGCCCTCCCCGCTCCCACTGCTGTAATAGGCCCCTAACCTCTGGCTGAGTCACTGTAGTCCTCCGATAATGGTTTAAAATTCAAGGTACAGAGAATCCACCAGCAAGTGAGCCGGGCCCCACGCGGCAGAGAAAGGAGAAACCCCCCGCAAGGTCTTTGGCAATCTGCCCTGGGGGAAAATTCCTTCCTGACCCCAAATATGGCGATCAGCTAAACCCTGAACATGTGGGCAAGACTCACCAGCCAGACACCCAGAAAGAATTCTCTGCAATAACTCAGAACCCGCCCATCTAACATCCCTTCACAGGCCACTCGGCATATTTACCGCTAGTAGTCAAAGATCAGTCAATTGCCACATCTGGCTGTCCCATCAGACCATCCCCTCCATAGACTTATCAAGCTCAGTCTTGAAGTCAGCTCGGTTTTTTGCCCCCACTGCTCCCCTTGGAAGGCCGTTCCAGAACTTCACTCTCCTGCCTCTCCGAAATACCTCAGTCTAAAAAGGTGTGTCCTACTGGTATATAGCATAGCACCATAGACCTGAGGGATGGGCAGGACTCGTTCAATCAGCCAGTCTATCTCCCTGTGAGTGCAGGATTGTCCCCTAGAGGAATGCTTGGCCATCTACATTTTCTTGTTTAAATCTGTGCCCACTCAGGGGTGTTTTCAGGGCTTTGGGATTTTGACAGGAAAGACACTTAACCAAACTGTACCTCGGTTTCCCCAGCTGCAAAATAAGGATAATGAGGCTGGCTTTCCTCTGTGAGGTGCTCTGAAATCCAGGGATGGACATTTCTCTATAAGAGTGAAGTATAATTTATGAAACAGACTCAACAGTGCAAAAGATCTCCAAGGCAGCAACTGTCTTTTTTGTTACTTGGCTCCGCAACGCTTTGTGGAGCCCGGATCTTTGAGTTGGGTTCCTAGGGGCAGTCTGGTCTCATGGAGGGAGGACTGGAGTAGGACTCAGAAGACCTGGATTCTACTCCCAGCTCTGCCAACTGACCTGCTGGGTGACCTGCGACAAGCTGCTTCCTGTGCCTCAGTTTCCCCAGTGGTTTGATGGCTACTGGTGAAAACTGCTATATAAGAGCCAGGTATTATTATTATTATTATTTTTAGGCTCTACTAGAATAATCATTACTAAACAGAAAATACTAGCGTGCACACTTAAATAAAAAGGAATACAAAATACAACCTCTCTCTGCCTATCTTAGGTGTTTTGCTGGTATCATCCGTCCAGGACTAGATTTACATATCTCAGCACCCACACAGCCAGATTTGTAGCCGAGCTCAGCGCCCATTTAGGCACAAAAATAAGAGGCAGCACTCTACAGGTCCCTGTGGGACACAAGGCCAGATTTTCCAAAGGACTCAGCATCCAACGGACACCCAAGGCCCGGAGGCTCAAATCCTCCAGTCAGTGGAAGTTAAATGCCTAAATACCCTTGATGTGGGCCAGAGTACTTTGGAAAACGTGGCTTATAGTATTGAAGTGTGTGTAAACATAGCACACTCCCCTCTATATCCCTTTTCTGCATCTCCTGGCTTTGTTTTGAACCCTGCAGCCTTCCCATCAGATAGATGTTTTGCATTTAACGCTTTTGGAAGGGAAACAAGAAACTTTCAGCCCCCCTGGAAAGGATTCACTTGAGAGAGGTACAAAATACTCCAGGAAAAGCTCAGTCACTGTCTGTTAAATAGGCAACAAACCAGACTGTAAGTAATGGGAGAGTGGCAGCCGTGAGATGGAACTAACAGGAGGTACAGACAGCATTCAAGGGGGCAATTGAGCGTCTGAGTCTCCGCTCAGCCTTTTATGTTACCAAGCAATTTAGTCACAGGAGATCTGTCATCAGGCAGATGCAATTTGCTCTTAGAGGTCACCCTTAGCTGCATAGGATGCAGTTGTGGCCTGCCTGCTCCAGACCTAGCCACAGATTGATATAATATTGTTATTTGTAGTACTGCATGTGCGCTTAGACGCCCCAGACTAGGCTCGTGGCCCCATTGTGCTCCCTGCTGTGCAGGCAAAGAATGAGAGACAGTCCCTGACCCAGAGGGCTTAGAATTGAAATAGGCAGGAAGGTTGGGAGGAAAGAAGGGTCATTACCCTGCTTTCCAGATGGGGAACTGAGGCAGGGAGCAAGCAAGTAGGCTGTGAGAGAACCAGGATCTGACGCTGGTTCTGCTCGGAATCCCAGGTCACTGCCTTCCCCATAAGGCGCCAACACAAGGGCTGCAGAACCAGCTCCTAAAATTCCTCTCCTCAGCATGCATGGAATAAAAGTCAAACCCCGAGTTAGCTCCGTCCCTGTGGATATCACACACACTCAGCAATGTGGTCCCACTTCTCCATCACCTGCTTCAAAAGCCCTGAGCAACTCGAGAGCTTCCACTCAGCCGCATTGGCTCCTTCTGCAGGCTGCCTCTGGATGATTTCTGACACCAGCCAGCAAACAGCCATGCGCTGCGCAGTGATCTACTGAGGCACTCACCCGGCCCCAGTGCAGCAATATCTGAATGCCTCGCGGTCTTTAATATACTTACTCTTCTAATACCCCTGGGGGCAGAGCAGGGCTGTTATCCCCACGTTAGAGATGGGAAACTGAGGCTGAGTGTCTTGGCCAAGGTGATGTGGGCAGTCTGTAGCACAGCAGAGATTTAAACCCAGGCCTATGACCTAACCACTGGGCCGTCCTTCCTTCTTATTTCCTATCGCCATTCACAACCTACAGAGATGATTCCACAATACGTGCACAGCAGGGCAGCGATCCTGTCCCACCCGGTAACTGACACGGGCCAAAGTCGGCCTAGGCTAATTTCACTGACCTCAGTGGGGGTTAGACCCGGGAGGAAGGTCGCCCCACTTGTTCTGGGTGTTAGGGTGTGATGGCAGGGATGGGGTTTACACAGGATTTTCTGGGTTGGATCAGATTGTCGGTCTCGCTGATTTGGAATCCAGGCTTTGCAGAGGAAAACGAACGTGCTGCTCATGCCCCTGCTCTGTGGGTCAGTGTTGGGCAGGGGGAACATCTGCGATCGTTTCGTGCCCTGAAGCCTGGCCTACAATCGCCACTATGCTATCCATCGCCCTTCGATTACCTGGCCCTTTTTAAAAGCAGGTCTCGCAAAGCGAGCTGCCCCTTTAAGAAGGCTTCAAGGTCCAGCACCTGAGTGGCCCAGGAAAGAGGCACTCTGGGGACTTCTCAGAGGATCCCTGGGAACTGTAGGCTACACCAGCATCGGAGCTGAACCCCGAAGGCCTCTCAAAGGGACCTGCCTGCCCTGTGACACCCGGCTCCTCCTGGCATTGGCCTGGGCGACTTTCTGCAGCAGTGAATTCCCCTGGCTGGCAGATTGCTGCCTAGGGAGCGACTGCCTTATACTGGCTCCTTAGATTCACTGCCCTGCTCTTGCACTGAGCATTCCCTTGTTCTCGTATCACAGGGCAATGTAAAGGCAAGGGACTGATCGGCTTGCATGAGGCCCTCGATCATTTTCACTGCCTGACTCAAGGCCCTTTTAACTCTTCTCCTTCCCGAGCCAAATCATCCTAGTCCTGGCAATTTCTCGTCACCCCAGGACCTCTCTGAGCCTCTCTTCCCTTGAATCTCCCTGTGGCCTTGACAACAGCACTGCAGCTTTGCTGGCCCACAGCCTCACGCTGCTAGTCTGCACCAAGCAGTGCGTTCAGAGGGGAGTAGCCATCTGCTCAGACGGAGCCTGGAAGACCACATCCAGGCCTGCTGCCCCCTTTGTCAAAGGACGTTGAAAAACTGGAGAGGGTGCGGAGGAAAGCCCCACAAAGAATTCAAGGGGCTGGAGAAAAAGGCCTTACGGCTAGTGACGTACAGAGCTTGATCTGTTTAGTTTATGAAAAGGAAGATCAAGGTGACTTGATTGCAGGGTATAGGTACCTTCATGTTAGAAGCAAAGCACAAGTTTTTAGCAGTGACACATTAACCGCGGGAGCAAACTGCCAAGGGAAATGCTGGCGTCTCCCTCCCTCTCTGAATGTCCGCAGGTCCAGCCTGGAGGCCTGTCGGGAAGAGATGCCCGCCAGTCACTGGGCTCGATGCTGGAGTGACTGGCTGCAGTTCTCTGGCCTGTGATACACGGCAGGTCAAAGCAGCGGATCCAATGTCCTTTCGGTTTTTGAAATGGATGAGTCTGTGCAGGGTTCTAGGTGACAGGCTCAGAAGGGGGCTTCTCAGACCCTCTGGCTTGATGCGCTTGCTGCAGGCAGGAAGGACATTACAAGAGGGCGGGGTGGGAACGGCTGCCACGGAGGATGAGATGTGAGAAAAGAGGCGAAGGAAAGGGTGGAAAAGGCCCCTTTGAAGTGTCCAGTGGGATGGTCTTTTTGTCCTGAGTTTGTCACTTCTCTTCACCCAGGTGAAAACACAAACCTTGTGATTTCCCTGTAGGGTTCTGGCAGATGGCACGCTGGGAACTCCGGTAAACAAGAGAACGGCCCTGCCTCATCCTCTGACCAGGCATGGCACTGAAATGGGACAGTGAGAGGGGATAGTGGAACTTAGCAATAAGGCACAAATGTTCACCAGTGAGGGGATTTATCCACTGGAACAACTTCACAAGGCCATGCTGGATTCTCTTCCCTGGCAATTTGTTAATCGAGATTGGCTGTTTTTCTAAAAGATCTGCACTAGTTCAAACAGGAATTCAGGCCAGCAGGTCCTGTGGCCTGTGTTACACAGGTCCCGACGAGATGATCTCCGTGATCCCTTCTGGCCTTATATGAATCAATGTCCTGCAATGCTGAAACAAGGACTTGGTCCATTGAAACTGCCAGTGATCAAAACCTGATGTCTCCACTGGGCTGCACTCACTGGTTTGTTGTTGTAGGATTACCCTTAAAGGCTGAGTTTTGCCCATCCATTTGTTGATGCAGGGCCATACATGGGGTCTTAGCTTGTTGGTAGCAGGTCTTTTTTTTAAACAAGAACATTAGGCTATTGAGTTTGGAGAAAACGCAAAGAAAGAATTACCGGGTTTTAACCAAGAGATAAGCTGCTCTAAGGACAAAAGGTCAGACAAAGGTTGGACCGAAATAACTCAAGGAGGGTGGCATGCCAACCAAAATAGAACAGACCAGTATGTTCCTTTAGGAGTGGGGGGGGGGGAGTTGGTGGGGGTGGAGAGAGATGAGATGTTAGGGACGCCAGGAGAGAATGGTTCTGCTGGCCAGGACACAGCTTCAGCCAGTCAGAGGCTAAAAGCAGAAAGAGCTTCCCCAAGACGTCATGAGAGAAGGAAGCAACTTAGCAGGGGCTGTACAGGGAGAGCTGATGATCTACTGACGTCTGACCCCCCGTCTCCCAGTAGCATCCAATGAATGGATGAAGTGTGGCCACGGCGGAGGGGTGCGGGGCTCGGATCAATGTGTGTGCCGACAGCCAGGCTCTGAGAGCAGAACCAGCATTTATAACACGCCATGGCACGCCTTGGCCTTTTCCAGCAAACATTTTCCTCCCCTCCAGAAGTGAATGTTGTGTTTACTCTCCCCGGGACAGACGGGTCATGTGGTTCCAACAGCTCTGGGTTCGTTTTCTTCTATCTACCCACGTTAACTGCCCATCTAGCTTATTTACGTCTGTCTAGCTCATCTGTCTGCTCGGGTTTCATCTATTACCTATCTAGCTACTTATGTCTTCTCTTTCTACCTGACTTATCCTATTGACCTGTATCTACCTATGCGTGTTCGACGGTTAAACAAGCAGGAGGTACTTAGACACCAAAGTGTTGAGATAGATAGATAGATAGATAGATTGTATGGGGATGGATGGATGGATGCTGGGTGTGTATGGAGATGGAGAGAGAGACTTAGGATAGCACGTTAGATGGACAGTCTGGTTGGACAATAGACTGGTCCATGGATGCAGCTTCCTGCCAGGCCCTTTGGAGATGCTGCTCTCTGACCTCCATCCCTAGCCTGGCATATGCCCGCGACCACCCCAGCCCACTGGGCAGCATCCCACATGGGGCCCAGCTGCCTTTGTGCCTGGCCCTGACACGCGGGCACTTCTTCACACTTCACCTGCTCTGCTCCCTGCCCTGCATAGTAGCAAACCCGCTGACTTCCAGCAGCTAAATCCCCCCACTTCACGTCACCTCGCTGCTGCTCTGGGGGTTTGGAACTCTGCCGGGAACCTGACTGCCTTTGTGCAAAACCTCCAGCTAGTCCTGGTGGCCTTGAAGAATTGTCCAGTGCAGGGCTGGGGTTATCCCAGAAGAAATGGGGGAAATGATGTCTTTAGGACCGGGGCGGGAGGGTCCGCACGATGAGGCAGGTTTCAGGAACTGTCACCAGCTGGCATGCTAATGAGGCCGTCTCAGTACAAAGGAACTCATTCATATTAATTTCTTCCACACCCCTCCCCATTTTCACGAGGGGTTCTGTGAATTTCACACTTTCAAAGACAGTTTTAGGAGATAAAATCTCCATATAAAATCTGGGAAAGGGAAGGGCGGCCAGCGGTTCCGCCTGGACCCAGCCCACAGCCCTGGAAGAGGAAAAAGCTGTGCAGATCTGCTGGAAAATGCTGACCCCGTGATGGAAGGGCCTGGGTTGCTCCTGCCGAGATCCTCGCAGGCTTTTCTTTCTCTCAGTGATGGATCCTCCTTTAATCCAGCCTCAGACCCCAGGAATGGGAGAGAAGAGCTTAGCAGAGGGGAAATCATTTCTGCAGAGTTCCAGGCTTCCCTGATGGATTTTTATTTGTTTGACAGTGACTCCCAAGGGCAATCGGGGCCCCATTGCGCCAGGTGCTGTACGTACACATGGTGAGGGAGACTACGTGTGCCAATGAGTTTACAATCTAAACAGACAAGGCAGAGTAAGGCTGGGAGGGGAAACTGAGGCACAGAGGGGGGGAAAGTGAGTTGTCGAAGGTCACACAGCACGTCTGGATCAGAGCTAGGAATAGCACCCAGGTCTCCTGACTCATCCTATACACTAGACTAAGCGCCATCTAGACACAGAGCCCATGTGTGGCAGATCTCTTTGTAAACAAGCTCTACCTGGAGCCTGTCGCCGGCTGTTTCACTGCACAGCACAGAGACATTTCAGGGTGTCTCCCAGGCATCATTCTTTTATGACACAGACCAACTTTTGGGGGTCAGCAGAGGGAAAGTTGATTGAGTATGACTGCAGTCGTCAACTGCTTCCACTCAAGGGGACTCATCACATCTGAGGACGGTTTGAATCAAAGCGTGGAACCTCTGTGAGTGAGGGCATCGAAACTTTCTGCCTTCTCTGCCCCACTTATTCCTGCTGAATAAGTGGGGGAATCAGGCCCTCCTCTGGGGCAAATTGGCATCGCTCCACTGGAGTCAATGGGGCCGTATCCTCAGCTCATGTAAATGGGTGTAGCTACCTTGGAGTCAGGGGGCCGGAGCCCCAACTCGTGTAAATGGGCGCAGTTCCGTTCGCGTAAGACTGAAGCGTGAGGCTAGGTGGCAGGGTCACGCGGGAGGTGCCTGGTTGTCGGGCTGGGCTGGGCAGGGTGTGAGAGGGGAGAACTCCGTGCTCCGCCGTGAAGAAGGCTAGCACAAGGCCTGAACCTGGCTGCAGGCCCAACCCCGCTCTGTTCTGACAGATAACTACACAGACAGCACAGGTGTTATTGATCCTGTAAAAGCAGCAATGTGTCAGAGCTCCCTCTGCGGCAGCAGACGTGGGGGTCGCTCTGCGGGAGAGGGGACCTGAGCTGACCCAAGCAGAAATATTTTTCCAATCTTCGGTTTGCACAAAACGTTCGAGATTTCGACTTTTCTTCCCAGGATTGGGAATGGGAAAAACGGTCAAAACCTCGAAACACTTTCCAGGACGAGAAATCCATTTCCCGCCATCAATTCCACGGGGAAATCATGCCGAAAGGTATTACGGAAAAGAAATTATTTCGAAGGAATGAAGGAAATTGCTATCTTGGTGCCTTAATTCTCCTCCCCATCCCACCACCACAACATTTCAAAGCGATGCCAGCCATTTAAAGTCAGGGCCAGCCCAGCGTCCTTGCATCCTGCTGTTCTCGGGCGGAGCCCAGCTTGGTGCTCGGCTCCCGGCAGCTGCTCGCTTCGCAGCTAGCTTCTCTTTTCCTGCTGCGTGTTTCGATCTATATTTTAAAGAGCCATCAGTGAGTCTATTACATTCCTCTGCCTTTTCCGCTCCTGCTCCCTCCTTCCCCGTTCATTCCGATGCCTGGCCTCGCGAGCTCCCTATTATCTGACAGCCGGCCTGAAACGGCGCTGAGCCGCAAAATGTTTTCATGTGGCTCGTGTCTTCCAGATGCGGCGCTTCAGAAAGCCAGCGAAGGAGCAGGCTGATTGGAGCCCAGCGCTTTATTTATTCAAGTCTGGGCCGTGACTAAATCACTTTCTCTCCCCCTCCTGTCATGTCGATTACACAAACTGTTACTGAGCCCTGGCCCGCAGAAGCCGCACAGAGGGGGTCTGCCTGCCTCTTCCACGCGTTAAATTCAAAATACGCACTTTCAGAGCAGGAGCCGCTCCTTGCAAATGGCTGAGCCGGTTAATGAGCAGGGAACACAGAGTGCTGCTGGGCTGGTGGGGCCTGATAGATGGGGGATGCTGAGATGGGCTGGCTTTTGAAATGTGACAAATTCAGCCAGACAGGGGCATCAGCGCAGGCCTCTCCTGAACCTCTCACACCTGTTAGCTCCAGCTGTCACCCAAGACAGGATCTCAGGGAGGACGAATGTTAACTGCTTTATCCTCCTCTCCTTTGCCCTGGAACAGGCACGGGATACATCTGTGGAGAGACAGGCCTGAAACCGGATCCAAAAACCTTTGAATTCAAGGAGGGTTCCAACTTTGAACTGAATTTCTCAGCTGGTTTCTGGCTATATTCTTTGGCTCCCTGGGAACACATGACGTGGGAAGGATCATTTGCAATGGGGCTGGGTGCTGGGGGAAAGACACAATCTTGACGAGGTTGGGGAGGGATAGGATCCAGAGTGACCTAGACAAATTGGCGGATTCGGCCAAAAGAAATCTGATGAGGTTCAAGAAGGACAAGTGCAGAGTCCTGCACTTCGGATGGAAGAATCCCATGCACAGCTACAGACTGGGGACCGACGGGCTAGGCAGCAGTTCTGCAGAAAAGGACCTGGGGGTTACAGTGGACAAGAAGCTTCTTTTTTAAAACCAGTTTTTATTATATTGGCACAAAGGGCCATGTAGACTGACTTATTTTGGTTTAAATTAGCCTTAATCTAGTTTAGTTTAAATCAGTTAGGCCATGTCCCCATGGGAAAGTTGCACTGGTTTAACCTCAGTGTGAATTAAGCTGTTGTAGTTAAACCGGTGCAGACCTCTCTGTGGATAATCTGATTTCAGTTTCAGAGGGTTTTTTTCTGTTTTGCTTCCATTGATTGGGGGCAGCTTTAAGATAAACCTCAGTAAACCACTGTTACATAGAAATAAGAGCATCCACACAACTAACCTTGTGCGAACACACGTCTTGAGGGGCTGTCAGAGCTGGGACTAGAACCCCCTCATCCCATTTTCCAGTACTGTGCGTAGACCACGAGGCCTCACATAATCTCTTGTAGAAGCACCTGGATTTAGAAATCACCTCTCATCTGCTCTGTGCTAAAACTTCCCTGGCTCTCTCCCTATAGCAAGCATGTCTTTCAACCATAGCCCTCCTCTTCAAAGCTCTGCTGACTGACTTCCAGATCCAGCGCTCCGGCTTTTCACATCCGTGGGGCGTTTGAAGTTAGATGAATAGGAATAATTCATTTCCTAATTACCAGAACTTCCACATTTAGGGCCAAATCCTGGAAGGACCCTGCGTTACTGGAACACATTGCGAGTGCTCTGCGCTGCTCAGGATCTGGCCCTTAGAAAATGGTCCCAGGAAAATTAAGAGTAGGTGGGTGAAATTGCATTATAATACAGACAGGCCAATGGGACAAAAAATCAGTAGCTGAATCAGCCTCTAGGGATTTCCTCGCCCAGGTTGCTCCAGACAAGCGTGCCGCCTCCTAATCTTGCTCCAGACCCTGTTTTCTTTGCACGCTGGGCGATAGCTTCCTCATACACCCCTCCCTTGGGTTGGTAGGGTTGACTAAGAGCTCCAGATTCCGTGCTTCAAGGCTGTGGCTAGAACTGGTTCAGGATCCTTAACCCCTCTTCGGTTCCGCCATGTCCACGCGCAGCGGATGAAATCCACCCCCGTGCAGAGGAATGAATTGAGCCCCTTAAGCCGTTTAACTCCCACTTACACCAAACAATGACCATGTCCCTGAAACCGCTCCCACATCTGCCACTGATTTGGTCCCTCTGTGGCAGCCTCATTAGAAAGGCCAAGGAGACCGACTTCCCGTAATCGGCCACCCTTTTTCAGACACATTGGCAGCGGTGTGCGGGAGACTTCCACTGCTGTTCCTTCTCCCACCAATAGCAAAAACCCCAGCTTCTGGGGCGGTTGGTCTGGTGCCTTTCAGTCCCCCCGGCGGAGAAAGTTCCGTAGAAGGGTGTAGATTGTGCCTTCCCTGCTGCAGAATGGAATGCGTGAGCTGTGGCTGGTGGTGGGTGGTGGCCCACAAAGAGTTCAGGTGCGATACAGCCCTTGGCTCTTCTAATTCCACCTGTCTGGCAGGAGAGTCCCGGGACCCCAGTGTCAGTCAGCCGTGTTACCCCTGGGGGACCGGGGCTCTCACACAGATCACGCAGAATGTTAAGTACAGCTGGGAGGAAATCAGCTGATGGAAAACTACCTAGCTGGAACACGCCAATTTGTCAAAAGTGAACCGTTTCTCAGAAATGTGTTATTTCAAGGAAACTTTGTTGCTGGGGGGTGGATGGAGAATTAATAGGGGGAGGGTGGGGAAGCTTTTCCAGAAGGTTGAAAAATTGTGCTGACGTTTTTGGACCTGAATGTTTTGATTTTTTTTTTCTTTGTGTTTTGTTTTGGAACAACTTTGTTTTCAAATTTCTCTCATCTTCTGTTTATTTTTTTTTTAAAGTCAAAATCAGTGCAAAACGTTTCAATTTTATCAAAATGAAGCAATTCAACTGATTTTTTTCCCCACGATTTTGTTTCATGGGGAAACTTTGGGAGGGAGGGAAATCGCATTCATTCCATTGTGGAACGGAAGCATTTTCCAAATCCTGGAATTTCCTGCAAGACAGTAAATCTGGCTCCCATCCAGCTCGACGGCTCCGGTACTGTGGCTTCTCTACCTGAGACGTGGCTGAGTCACAGACTCACATTAAACTCTCCCTGCAGAGAGCTGGTGTCTCTGGCTCACAAGGAGAAATCGCTTTTCCATTTGTCACTTGCGCAGAGAATAATTGAGGAGATGGATGTAAAATAAACAACCTGGGCAGCATGTCTGGGATTGATTCAAGGTTACCCGAGTGCTGCCACGGATGCTTGGAGATGGCAGACGTGGGGCTTGACTCCGTGACGGGAGGAGGTGATGAGCCATGCGATGAAGGCTCTGCTGAAGGGATTGCCTGCCTGCCACCCAATTGTAAACCATCCTTGGGTTGGGATTTGACACCGAGGACCACTCAGGGGGCTCTCCAGGCTCTCTCTGCCATTTTCTGACAGGAGTAAGATTTCCGCAGAGAGCAAACCCTGGAGAACCTCCTTGCCCAGGGCCCTGCTCGAGGGTGAATGGCATGTGGCGAAGGCACTGGATGGAGCCTGGGAGTTTGTGAGTTCCAATCCCAGCTGTGCCAGTGACCTTGGTCAAGTCACACAACTTCTCCTTGCCTCAGTCTCCCATCTGTACTATGGGGATAACAAACACCACCTTCTGGGGCTGGGTAGATCCTGATGCAAAGCTCTTTGGTGCAGGGGCCGTGTCTGTACAGCACCTAGCACAGCGGGGCTATATCATGGCTGGGGCGTCTGGCCACCACTGTCATAGAAATGATTAGTGATAGCAATGCTCCGCGTTGTTAGTGGAAAGGCACCCATTGATTTCAGTGAGACTAGCTCATCCTGCCCTGGCCGGCTGGGAAAGCTGGAGGCACCGGGGGCGTAGACCATCTCCACTGAAGCCCAGCGAGTGCCCGGATGCCACGGTGACGGGCACCAAATACATGCTGGTGACAATACAGGATAATAAACCACACTCTGCTCTCTTTCAGCCAGTCGTGCAGAAGGGGGAGAGGTGAAACCGGGAGACTGAAAGGAGCCGAGCCAGCTTACCATGGCAGGTGGTGGGAGCTTTCCCACTGAGGTCTGTGGCAGATGGCCCAGGCAACAATTTGCTCTCTGCCCTTTTGGCTGTAGGCCAGACACAGCGAGCTCTGTTTGTCCTGCCTCTGCCCAAGGGAGGGGCTTCTCCCTGGACACGCACCCCCCTCCCCCCCCCCCCCCCCCAATCTGGCAGCAAGTCAGGCCTTGGTGGAAAAAGGACATCATTGCAGAGGCGGCCGGTTCACTTGGCTGCCTGCATCCCTAGCAATTCGCATCAAGCGAGCGGCTGCCGCAGCCTGCCCCTGCCATGCGTGGTCCCCTGCCGTCGCCCAGAGCGACAGGACCGAGGGTCTGGCGTCTGCTCAGCACGAGGGCCTGGAGAGTCAGTGCCCAGCGCAGCAGGATGATGAGCTGTCTCGAACCGTGTCTCCTAGGTGCCGTCTGGGTTCTCTGGCGCACAGGACACGTTGGACACGCGTGTAAAGTGGTGTTTTTAAAACTCTCACCACCTCCCGCTGCTCTTTTCAGGGCAGCACAGAAGGCTGAGATCCAGCGCGTATGTGACGGGACCCAGTGCTCACAGCTGGTACTGCGGCCCCCCCGTGAGGCAGGATGAGCATTGCTCTCAGCAGACTCACACCCCTGTGGAAGCTGGCTCCGTGCCTGGATGTTCCTGGAGGGCTCTTGGGATAGGCGCCCCTCTGTGCGGGTTGCAAAGTGGGGGCCTGGGACCCTTCTAGCCATGGAGATTCCATGGCCCCCTCACCCTAGTATCTGAGCACCTCTGACGTATTTAGTCATCACAGCCCTGGGAGGCAGGGCTGTGCTGTTGCACAGATGGGAAACTGAGGCACAGAGACCAAGTGACTTGCCCAAGGTCACACAAGGAGTCTGTGGCAGAAGAGGGGACTGAACCCGGCTCTCCCGGGCGAACACCTCACTCATTGGGCTGTCCTTCCTCTCCTCGAGCCCTGCGCTATCTTTGTGCCTCTGCAATCGCGTACGCAGGGGCTGAGACAAAAGCGGCCCAGGGCAGTCAGCACACCGAGGCCTCTCAGGAAAGACACAGGCCTCGAGAGTTGCCAGGGACGAATGGATGAGGATGGTGGGTGTGAAAGCTCCCTGGGGATCGGGCCAGATTATCCCTTTCACGTAGCATGGGCGATCAAACCCCGGCTGCATTTTCCTTTGTTGTGGACGGAAAGGCCGCTCTGGGCTCCCTGCTCCGGTATTTACGGGGTGATTCTCCCTCATTTTCTAGCTTGCACAAATTGTTAATCCTGAGTTATGGCCTCTCAGCTGGCACGGGCCATTTTTCCAGCCACCGCTCATTGGCTATGGGCTCCGGCGGGGTCCCTGCTTCCCTGCTGCATCTGCCAGCTGGTCGATCTCTCTTGGCTCGCGGTGTGTGCAGATGTGAGAGAGAGGAGAGGCACCTGTTATACTCTGCTCACTCGCTTTGCTTCTCTCTGAGCAGGCAGAGCCCTTGGGGGGGGGGAGAGCTGTCCATCCTTTCCTCCTTTGTTCTGCGAGTCCGGCAGCAAGTCCGTGTGAGAGTGTGTTGGGAAGCGGGGCAGTCCAGTGGACAGGATACTGCATTGGGACGCTAAAGACCAGGGCTCATCTTATTCTTTGTGTGACAATAGTGTGCACAGGCTGCAGTTGTGCGAGGCGCTAGATACACACTGGGCAGGAGACGGTTCCTGCCCAAAGAGCTCAGAGCACCTAGCCAAACAGACAAAGGGTGGGAGCAAAAAGAGGGGCCCAGGGAGATGATTTGATCAAGGTTACACACGCAGCAGGCTGGTGGGATTAAACCAGGTCTCTATCCCTGGCTCTGCCACCGACGCCCTGTGTAGCCTTGGGCAAGTCACTTCTCTCTGTGCCTCAGTTCCCCAGCTATGAAATAGCGATAATGACACTGCAATGCAGGGGCAAAGTGCTTTGAGATCAATGCCCTGTTTCAGAGGGTGCCTGCTTTCCGAGCGGGAAATACATGAATGGGGGGGTTTCTCTGCCTGCGCAGCCCAGCATGTGCCCTCACTGGTGGGGGAGGAAAGGGGAGAGACGGTGACCCGGAGCCTGGTGCAAAATACTCCAGTGATTAGGAACAACAGGAACAGGCCAGCTGCAAAACATGAAGCATCAGAATGGAGCTTTCTGCTGAAATTTCCTGGCAGTCAGCGAGGCAGAGATTAGCTCAATCCTAAAGAGAAGCCTCCCGAATGCCTCTGTGAAGGTGCGGCCCCGGCACTTCGTGAGCTCGGGAGGAAAGGGGGGAATGTGCACTGACCACTGGGACCATCATTCTCAGGTCAGCCGGACGGTCCTCTAAGGAATCCTAGGGGCGCAGTCAGCTCTGGTGCGTGGGGCCGGGAGCTGGGCCTTGACACTGTCTACACAAGAGTTGAGTTTATCACTCCAGCATAAGATCTACACAGCAGGAGTTAGGGGCTAGGGCACTGGACTGGGACTCAGGAGATCTGCATTCTTGGCAAGTCACCGCACCCCTGGCCCCTCTGCTTCCCCTCCCACCCGTGGTTGATTTGGGGTGTCCTCACTGCAGAGTGCAGCTGGCTGGAGTGGTCACCCTGCAAAGCCATGCTCAGGTTCCGGCTCCTCGCTGGCGCTGCCCTGGCGCATGCTGGCCAGCGGAGCTGCGCTGTGCCCCCCAGGCGGCGTAGCAGTGTGGGTGCTCTCCCCATGGAGCAGGCTGCGCTCTCCGCCGAGGCAGGGCCCACGGCTCAGCTTGTGCTGACACACGGGGAATGCTGGGGAAAGGGGCCAGATGGAGACTGCGGGGCCCTGCATTTCCACGGCTGGGGCACAGAGCTCAGCCACGCACGCATTATCCCGCCCTGCTGGCGTGACGCCCCCTGAACCTCTCGGGCTAGGGAGCGTGTTCAGTCTCCATGGCTGCCCTGCCAAGACCGCCAGCCAGCCGGGCCGGGGGACGCCCTGGCGCAGGAAGGTGGCTCCAGACCCAGGGAAGGGTGAGCCGAAGGCCTGGAGGGGAGAGTGGGGCAGGGAAACAGAGGATGCGCCCAGGGGTGCGGGGGAGGGCGTCGTCGGTGGAGTGGGACGTCCCCAGCGGGCCCTCGTGGCGATGGCGTCCCTGACTCTCCCGCTTCTCTCTCCGCCCCAGCTATGCCGAAGAGGAGATCCGGCAGAAAGTGGGGACCTTCCGGCAAATGCTGATGGAGAAGGAGGGCGTGCTGACCAGGGAGGACCAGCACGGGCGCCAGATGTGAGTATGGAGGGGTCCCTCGGCCAGGCAGGGGACGCATGGGGGGGTTGAATTCCCATCTCTCCCCCTCTTCGTCTGCGTGATCTCTAGTCACGCGAGCCCTTCTGAATCTCTCTCCCTCTTGGGAGCGGATCAGGGCTGGGATCCACTGAGCCAGGGCAATTCCCCTTCCCGTCTCTCCCCACCTAGTAAATACGAAGGGCCCCATTTAACTGGCATCAGTCCAGTTTGAGGCTGGCCTAACCCCTTGAATTTGATGATATCCCACTGGGGCAGCCCCTGGGGGAATCTGCCCCCAAGCGAGGCAGTTCCTGGGATGTAGGAGAGCTGTGTTCGTTCAGTTTAAAGCCTGGGAAGGGGCTAATGCGCAGGGCTGACAGTAGAGGCAATGAAGGGGTCTGAGGTCCCAGAGCACCTTGCAGGCACATAGATCCCGGCTTTCTAAACTGGGTCTAGAGTCTGTGGTCTGGCCCAAGCAATTCTGAAAGAGTCCCCAACTCCCCTGGGAAATCTCACTGCGTGGAACACTTCCGAGGGTTACTCAGATGGATACTGGTGAAGTGGGAGGATGAAGAACGGTGATTTCCCTTCACCACAGCAGAGGTAAGAAATGGAAAAAGCAGGGCCTTCTGTGCCCTTCTGTCCATGGAGACTCCCTAGCTTTTATATGGCCTGTTCATCAGCAGATCTCAAACCAAGGCGGTCAGTATCAGAACCCCCACTTTACAGATGGGGAAACTGAGGCTCGGGGCGGGAGGTGACTTGCCCCAGGTCACCCAGTGGCACAACCAGGAAGAGAACCCAAGTCACTTGAGTCTCGGCTCAGTGAGGATTTCCCATTTCCCGTCACGCCAGAAAATCTCTCCTCTGCTCCTGTCCTCTCCGGTCCGTCATTGTCTTTTCTGCGTCCTGGGTGCTAAGGACCGGTCGGGTGGAGCTGTCTGTCAGCACTGCTGCTGCCCCAGGGGTCCAGTTCTGTGCTGCATGTCAAAGGTGAACCTCCCACTGACTTCCATGTAAACGGATGGCAAACCTGTGCCCCAGGTCTGTGCTAGAGAGTAAGGCATAGCAGCTCTGGGTCCCTCGCCGCCCGTTCTCTGCCAGTTCGGGGCAATGCTGCCGTACGACATGGCATTCCCAGTGCTATTTGTATCCCTGCCCTTTGCAGAGCATTACCCAGACCCTTGAAATGAATCGCCAGTGCAGCGGGTCAGATTTGGGTAAATCTGGAGTAACTCTGTTGTTAGAGTCAGAGCCTGATGTCAGTTTCTGCGGTGTAAATTGATTGGCCCTACTTTGCTCGGCACTGTACTGGATTTGGTGTGGTTAGGGTTAGATCTGTAAATCCAGAGTTCCCCCACTCACTTTCCCTTCATATCTGGTGTAAATCCAGAGTAACTCCACAGACTGCACTGAGGCATGTAAACACACTGATTTCAGTTACACTGGTCCACATTGGGAGTGACTCCTCTGAAGTCAGAATCTAGCCTAGGATAACTCCCATCCTGTGTATGTGTGTGTCTCTCCGGGATGGGGTGGAGGGGTTTTTCCACTCTCAAATCATACATGCAAGTGGCACAGCTTGTGTTGCAAATACCCTGGTTCTTCAGTTTTAATTTTGGTCCCTCCTCCCCCGGGTGCCCTGGTGCAGCTCCAGGAATATCTCTGTCAGCTCTTGGTTCTGCCCCAGCTTGATTGTGATTTATCTGCAAAATGCTTAATGGCACAGCAAGCACAGTTGGCAAGCCATACGTAATCCATCAGCCTGGAAACCAGGTCACGCCGGGACAGGAATAGATCCTGTAGGTTCACTGAATATTAATGCTTCATCAGGGTCAAAAAATCAGGGCAGCGCGAAAGAACTGCAGCACCGGTGCTGTGGGGAACGTCTGCAAACACACACACCTGTCGCAAAGCAGGGCGGGGTGCGGCTGAAAGGGGAGGTGGGGTTCAGGGTGGCAGAGCATCACAAGGCTCTGCTGAGATCTGGCTCCTGGCGAGCCTTCCTTGTTCGCTCCCTCTAGGGGCTGTTCTGTGAAAGCGGGTGGAAGGACTCAGCAGGCAAATCCAGCTGCAGTCAGCAAGGTCTCTTCCCCAGGGAAGAACCAAACTAAGGCACCCGCAGCAGAAAGTGCAGAGAAAAAATACTTCCCAGTTTGGAGATCATCCCAGTCCTCTGGTCCCTGGGGGCAACGCCCGGGCCTCCATCTCCACTCTCTAAGCAGTCAAGATGAGCTAAGATTAACCCCTTGTTCACTGGGACCCTGGTTGCACTCATGCTTTGCAGGGCTGCCTGCAATTTTGCAGAACTGAGCTGAGGGGGGGCCGCATCTTCGGCTGGCTTAGACGGGCATTTCTCTGTTGTTGCTGCCAGGTTCTACGTGCCGAAGACCCGGGCAGCTCCTGCTCCCCATCTCTCTGCAGTCTGTGTGTGCAGTGGGGTGAGCAGTCGGGAGCACTGGCTCTAATTACAGACTTTGAAATGTCCCCGGGAGTAAGAAGGGGAGAGAAGGGCTGTGAGCTGTGCGTGGCACACTGGCTAGGGTATGGAGCTGTCTGCCCCCAGCTGTCTGTAAATGCTGCCAGTCACTGCACTGCTCTCTCCAAGTTCACTCGGACAGAAATGGGGCTGAATTTTTGGCCCGTTTTTTCGGGGCGTGCTGGAAAGCAGGCAGCATTTAAGTAATAAAAAAGCCATTTTATATATCACGCTCCAGCTGATGTTAAGGTGGCAGGAATCTCGAAATTTAGCGCAGGATTAGAAAATGCCTGTTTGGGGAGGAACTCAAGTGTCGCTCTCAGGTTACACGGGGCCGAGGGGGCGCTAGACTCTCAAAGAAGAAAGCCGAGCTGGTGATGGCAGTAGCACCTAGGAGTCCCACTTCTGGACCAGGACCCATTGTGCTAGGTGCTGTACAAACACAAACAGAGGTGGCCCCTGGCCTCATTTAGGTTGATGTTATTAATGTACTTGTTCCTTTGTACTTCAGTAGTGCCCAGGGGCCTCAGTTCTAGACCCCATTGTGCTCGGTGCTGCACAGACACATCTCAAGAAGACAGTCTCTGCTCCAAGATGCTTACATGCTCCGGCTGTAGTTTTACCCTGCAGAGGTGTCTGTTACGTGCTGATGAATTTGACATTTGGCAGGGGGCGTCCTTTGGGCCAGGGCTGTGCCTTTTGCTGTCCCCGTGGAAATCTCCCCAAATTTGGCCAAGTTATAAACCTCTGAAAAATTGCAGCTTGCGCATGTTCAGAGACTAGCTAGAACCCAGGCTAATTTTTGAAGAGTCCGTCCACACTGAGCATGTGCTAACCCAGAGCCGGGGTGACCTGAGCCGGTCTTCCCCTGTATTATACTCTGCGCGCTGAAAAATCAGATCCTAGATGTCCCAAAGTGGAAGTCTCAAACGTTGGGTGAGTGGATACTTTGGATTTTAATCTCTGTGTGCCTCCGTTCCCCATGTGTAAAATGGAGATAATACGACCCCCGTGCCCCACAGCGGAGTGGTAGAGGAATGTTATTGGTTGTGAAGCACTCGACATGCTAGTGATGATGAGCACCATAGAAAATCCCACATGGAAAATAATTCTGTCTTCAGGTTTGGGTTTGAATAGCGGCCAGTAACTAAGGCCTGGGGCTACACAGTGAGCAAGGAGAAGACGACAAAATATTGAGTGACCGCTGTCCATCCCATTGACTGAATGAGGCCGGGGGCCTGTGGAAAAAATAGCATATGATCATGGAATTAAAGACTGGCTCGTACTGCACCGGTGCAAAGGGGGTCGAATTCAGATCATCTGGACAATTTTAATGCTGGCCTTTCCTAGTTTCCGAGTGTTTGACTTGCCCATCTTCATAACGTTCTTTCACTGCACTTTTAGTGAATGTGATATATAACAATAGCATAGAGCTCTTTGCTGCCATCAATCTCAAAGAACCATAGAAAGCAAGTCAGCATCATTCTTCCAATGGGGAAATCGAGGCATGCAGCAATTAATATGATCTACCCAAGGTCACCCAGAAGGCCAGCGCAGAACCAGAATCAGAACCCAGGTTTTCTGACCA
The DNA here is from genome assembly GCF_026122565.2 of Emydura macquarii macquarii. Classification (NCBI taxonomy): domain Eukaryota; kingdom Metazoa; phylum Chordata; order Testudines; family Chelidae; genus Emydura; species Emydura macquarii. The sequence goes on from NW_027130587.1 coordinate 4,174,508, forward strand.
CTGAACCATGCTGCCTCTGAGTTCCTGCTCCAGTATTTTTTCCCTAAGCCTCTCTAGTCCAGCCAAGCAGTTCTCCTCCCCACCTGTTAATGTCCTGAGGGGCCACCTGCTGTTACTGGCAAAAATATTACACAGGATTTAGGAGGAGATAAGAAAAAAATCATCCAGGCAGCGCAACCTGGTACAGAACAGTGAAGCAAAGCTACTGGGGCAGAAGCTTCGGCTGGGATGATTTTAATAAAAGACTCCTTGGCTGTGAGCTGTCCGTGGTGCTCAATGTTCTCACCTGGCCACGCTGACAAACTCCAAGAAGTCATTATATTTATTTACTTGAGAGGCATTTCCTGACTCACGTGCACATCCCGGCAAAAGTTATTTTGAAATGTCCCACGACCCAATCCCCTGGAGACACGTCCTTGGAAAAATTAAGGCAGATAACCTAAGAAAAGCCTTTCTAATCCCAGCCACCGTCCCTGTCTCTGGCTGGCAGCTGGGGCAGCCTACTGGGATGAATGTGAATTTGCAATAGAGCGGAAGATGGCGCGTTTGTACTTTGGGTCTAAAGCCCCCTGGTTTTCACGCCCTTAAAACAGGCAATTCTTCACTCGGCTCTTAACTGGGTGAAACTCCCCAAGTGACAGATTTGTGTGTGGGGAGACGCTGCCGCTTGGCAATCCCTGCTCAGTGGCTGCAGAGGTGAAGAGGCTGGTTTGGAAGAGCATGTATCAGCCTTAATGTAAATGGCATAATAAAAATACGTTCCCAGTGGAGTCCAAGGGGATGCTTTGCTGGAAGCCCGCACTGGGTCCCGTCAGTTTTGTTAAATCCAGTTCCCAACCAGAAGGGTTGTGACACCAGTTCCCATGTTTGTGATGCTTCCAGAGAGTCCACGGAGCCATCTTCCAAGCACTGGATTAGCGTCAAGGCTTCAGGCCTGATTCCTCCCTCAGTGCTCGTTAGGAGTCAGTGAAATTGCCCCAGGGGAAACTGGTGGAGGATCTGCACATCGCACTTGCTCTGCAAATCCCATCTCAGCACTGGAGACAACCTCTGAGCAGAGCTCGAGCATCTAAACCTTCTCTTCCCCACCTTCCCTTTGCTATGAGCTGGGTCAGGCCAATGTCTGCCACCTCCTTCCAGCAAACCAGATCCTGCCCCCTCCCAACCGTAATTCCCGAGGCGTGGCCTCAGCCAGCAGCTTGCCCTGGGTATCCCACACAGATTAGCCTCAGGCGACATTGAAACCATCCCACCTTCAAGTGGCCTTACGTGATCTTCAGATAACCTTGTCTTGCCACTCGGGCAACCCTTGGCATTCACAGGTAACCCACACGGCTGCTGTGAGCCGCCTGCCCCCGCCAGCAGTGAGATCTGATACCCGAGTGATTCACTTCCACAGGGCCACAAGGAACGCCAGGTGGCCCGAAGGTGACCCTCAAGGAGCCCCAAACGTCCCTGTCTCCCCCTCTGGTGACTCAGGGGAGCAGCTCAAAATCCTAGGTCCTTTTGAGCGGCTCCTGCCCATGACCAGATAATCCCGCTGAATCTCCAGATTGCTGTTCAATCTTCTTTGCCCTCCAATAATCCATCCCGGTTTTTAACAGAACACTGGCTAAGCCCCTTCAGTGATAACCTGGCATAACCCTCGCCCGCTGATCTTCATTGACTTCTTCACCCCCTGCTAATCCCAGATAATCCTTCTCTGATCTACAGAGGAATGCACGAGCCCCAGGGAACTGCGAAAATCCTGGCTAACATCTCTGGCAACTCCAGATATTTCCTGGGCCCCGCACAACCTCAGCTCAATCCTATTGACCCCAGCCAGTGGGGTCTGACCCGCATTGAACCTTTATGATGACTTTATTTTGCTTTCCACATAAATCCATACAGCAACCACTGTAGTGATCTCAGACAGAGCCCTCAACATCCTCCGGCTGTCTTTACATGTTCTAGCTGATTGTTACAGTTGCATCCCTGACCATCTTGGTTAATAGCCATTGATGGCCTTTACAGCATCCCCTGGCAAGGAGTTCCACAGGTTGACTATGCATTGCGTGAAGAAATACTTCCTTGTGTTTGTTTTAAACCTGTTGCCTATTAATTTCATCCTGTGACCCTTAGTTCTTGTGTTACGTGAAGGGGTAAATAACATTTTCCTATCCAAGGAGAGTCCTGATCTGACGAAGTGGGTTGCAGCCCACAAAAGTTTATGCCCGCAGAAATTTGTTAGTCTTTAAGGTGCTACAGGACTCTCGTTTTTGCTGTATACAGACTAACACGGCTACCCCTCTGGAACTTTCCTATCTTGTTACCTCTCCCTTTCCCAATGGTTTCCAACTTTCTGTTGGCTTTTTTGACTGCCGCAGCACACTGAGCGGATGTTTTCAGAGAACTATCCACAGTGACTCCAAGATCTCTTTCTTGAGTGATAACAGCTCATTTAGACCCCATCATTTTGTATGTATAGTTGGGATTATGTTTTCCAATGTGCATGACTTTGCATTTATCAACAACACTGAATTTCATCTGCCATTTTGTCACCCAGCTTTGTGAGATCCCTTCATAACTCTTCGCAGTCTGCTTTGGACTTAACTCTCTTGAGCAATTGTGTATCGTTTGCAAACTTTGCCATCTCACTGTCCACCACCTTTTTCCAGATCATTTATGAATATGTTGAACAGCTCAGGACTCAGTAGAGATCTTTGGGGGACCCGGCTATTCATCTCTCTCCATTGTGAAAACTGGCCATTTATTCCTACCCTGTGTTTTGTATCTTTTAAGGAGAGGACCTTCCCTCTTATCGCCTGATTTACTTCTATTAGAGGAGCATCTGGAAGCCTCAACTGAGATCAAAGACTCACTATGCTCAATGCTGTACACACATATAGTAAGAGATAGTCCCTGCCCCAGAGAGATTGCCATCTACAGAGACGAGACAGAATTATTATTGCCATTTTACAGATGGGAAACTGAGGCAGCTAATAATGTGTCTTTGCAGGTTTTCAGCCTGGGAGGCATTTTAAGGGGACAATAACTTGCATTTATTGAGCGCATTTCCTCCAGAAGGATCCCAGAGCGCTTACAAACCATGCACCAATGCACACGCCCGGCACTGAAAAACGCAGCCGTGGAGAACGTGCTGCAAAACAGCAAACGGGGACACATTTTGGCCAAATGTGCCTGGACGACTCCACACAGAGGGTCCAAGATTTGCCCTCTTACCTCTGTCAAATGGCTTTTCCGAGTCACAGCTCTGCACTGTGCTCCCTGCAGCTTCCGCCATGGAGGAAGAGCGGTCCATGCACTGAGACCCTCTCAGCTGGCATTGGAGCCATGGCAGTGGTGCCGCTGGGGTCGGTGGATCAGGCCTGCCCGCTCCAGAGGTCACCAGCCATGCCAAGCACATTCTGCAGAGCCTGTCCTTGCAGCTGGGCGACAGGGCTGATGTTTGGAGCAGCAGTTTTCACGATCTAGCCCTATCCAAGCTCCCAAGACACTAGTGGGATGCAGGCACGGCTAGAAAAGCCATTGAAGCCAGGAGTAAACTGAGTGTGGGTCATTTCTATGGAGGGGAAAGGGCCTGACGCTCCCAGGGACAGGACAGAGACGTGAGGCTGGCTGGGCCGAGTCTCCTCTCCCTAGCCAGCAATTCCTTGTGGCTACAGCTGCCAAACTTCAGCAGCCAGGGCCTGAAATCCCCAGCCCAGCTATCTGCAGGGCAAAGACAGGAGGCCCATTTCCACTGCAGCGCCTAGCGCGCGTAAGCCCGCACCTGGGGCTGCTGTGCGTCTTAGAAGCGTGCCTTGCCCCCAGGGTTTGCCCAGAGCCTCTCTCACTTGCCTGGGGCGCCCCCTTCATCTTTCTCAGCCACTCACTGAGCTGCAACGTCATGCCCTCCCCCGGCCGGCTAAATTGGCAGGCCCCGCTCACTGGCCCATGTGTGTCTCTGGAAAGGCTGCCTCCCTTGCTCTGTTCGCGTGGCGGGGGGCCCTGCATGGGAACCCAGCTAACAAACGGGGAGGCGGAAGAGCCGAGATCTAGTCCAAGAGGGGGCACCAGGAGAGAAGCAACGTTTGAACCCCCAGCTAGGCCCTCCCTGAATACAGACCGCCAAGCCCGCTGAGTTTGGGACACAGGCCGCTCCCCTTGCAGAGCAGGGCGGGACGCGAAGGGCTGCGTAGTTAGATGAGCGATTTAACGGGGTGCGGGGGTGTTCTGTAGCTGGGCTTTTGCCCTCATTGCTCTGCCCACTGCTGCTCCCCCCAGGGAGGGGAGACGTCCCCTGCTGGAATGAGCCCGGTTTCCCATCCGAACGTGGGGCTGTAAACAAGCCGTGCCGGGGGAAGGAGGAGCATGTAGCTCAGCCGTGAAGGCATCTGGCGGAGATGCTTGATGTCAGCGGGCAAAGCCGGGGGCGCTGCAGGGAGCGTATGGAGGCGGGCACTGCTCCTGCTGGGGGGTTCCCGCTTTGAGGCGCTGGAGGTGGTGCGTTTGGATGCATTGCAGCCGCTCTTCACAGCCGGTGTAGAAACGACGGCTGATCCCAGTGCAGGAACACGCTGCGCATTCAGCCCTGGGGAGCCGCCGCTGGTCGGAGCTGGGGTGGCAGAGTTCTTCGTTCTGGTGCCTTCTGCGCCACCCCCGGGAACCCCCACTGCCTGGGTTTAGCATGCTCCAGAGGCCAGGCTCTAGCCTGACTTGTCCTGGTGATGACGCCCTTTGAATGGGTTCCATGCTGCTGAACGCAATCCAGCGGCTAAAGCGGGGCTGGGCGTCGGGACTCCTGGACTCTGTTCCCCTCTCTGCTGCCGCCTCGCTGTGCGACCGGGGACAGCTCCCTGGGCCTCAGTTTCCTCATGATGCCCCCTCCACCCTGGGAAGCTACAGACCCGAATGGGTGAAATCCTGGCGCTACAGGAATTAACGAGAAGACGCCCATTGGTTTCAGGGCTCATGGGCCACTCCGCGCTCTTTGGTCGGAAGGAGCCAGAGGCAGATTTCTGATTCTTTAGAGATGGGAGCAGAGCTGTGTGGGAAAGTCCCATGGGCCCTGTAGCTCCCTGTGCCGGCATCACCCCGAAATGCAGAAACAGGGGCCAGAGGCCCGCTGAGGCCTTAGGGCTTGTGTAGGATTTACTGGTCCCGAGGCCTCGGGCTGGGTAAGTTCATCCTCTGTGATTTAGATCCACAACAACCTTCCGTTGTAGCAAAGGCGACAAGGGCCAGATTGTGAAGCTCGTTCAAGTGGTGCTGGCAGGTCTACGGCCTCTTGGGGCATCGTATGGCTAGTTATACGTGTTGTGGTAGCGCCTAGGAGCCCCAGCCACGCACCAGGACCTCCGTGTGCTGGGCGCTGTACATTATTTATTAGGTGTATTACGGTAGCGCCTAGGAGCCCCAGCCACGGACCAGGACCTTGGTGTGCTGGGTGCTGTACGTTATTTATTAGGTGTATTACGGTAGCGCCTAGGAGCCCCAGGCACGGACCAGGCCCCCCTTGTGCTGGGTGCTGTGTTGCCCCGATCAGTCTGAGCGGGAGCCCCTGCAATACAAAGGGATGCATCTGTTCTCCCTTGGGACAGGTCATCTCAGGCTAACGAGCAATTGAGGGAACTGCTCCCTGTCATTGCTTTCCAGAAAGGGGCCGGCGCTCCGGCAGGATGGGGCGGGAAGGTCTCAGCTGCATGGCAGGGGGCTGCTGCCCGGCGCCCAAGGGGTTATCAGCCCCATGTCGCTCCTGAAATCCTGCCATCTTTGGGCCCTGATTTGCTGCTGCTGCTGCCAGGGGCATGCATGTGCCATTGAATAATTCATGGGTAATTAGCAGTCATGTCTCAATGAAAGGGGGGCCTCCAGGAACAGTCGTGCCTGGGCTCAAGGGAAACCGCCAGCTGGGCGTTTGCACTGCTGATGCGTAGGGAAATGATCTGTTTTGGGCAGGAGCCCCACTGGGCCGGAGGACAGGAACCCAGTGGTCAGGGCACTAGCGGCCGATCTGGGCTCAACTCCCCGCCGGCTGCAGACTCCCTGCGTGACCCTGCGCATGTCACTTAGGCCCAGATCCTCCCAGGTATTTAATCTCCTAACTCCCCTAACTCCCACTGATTGCACTACCATCTCCGTGGCAAGAGTCGTCCCCCCCCCCAGGTCTGGCCGAAGGGGAAGGCATCTCAAGCCGGACCTTTGGAAAGCTGCCCCCTTCCCAAGGACAGGCTAGGCACAGGCCTGTTCTGTGATCAGTGACCAGCAGAGAGCCCTGGTCTGATCAAACTGCCTCTTCTCCCTTGGCCAGAGTGATAGAAAACCACCACGCGGTGGCCGGGGAGGAGTACGCCATGGAGTACCCGGCGTATGGAGAAGGCTGCCTGCCGCAATGTGACTGCCCAGCCGACTGCTACCGAGACCACTGCAGCCACAGAGAGTACAGGTGAGTCCCTGGGGCTGCCAGAGCTCCTAGGAGAACACGCTCCCGTTCCCGCACACACAGCTTTAAAGGGTTTGCGGGCAGCCAAGAAGACACCTGGGAGCTGAGCGTTGCGGGGCCAGTGAGCGACTCTCAGCCGTGGAGTCGACAGATGTTCAACAGGGGAAAGACATAGGAGGCCTGGTTTGGAAAACCGTCAGCCTGGGACTATGCGGCCAAATGGGCAGGCAAACGGGTGCCTACTATACTATAGCTGCAACAATGGCCCAGGCCCAGCGGCAGCTGTTTGCAAAATAGTGTCCTGTCTGTGCGCCAGAGCATGGGCATTGCATGTGCCAATCAGGTGTGCAATTGCACATGCATTTAGTGTGTGCAAGAACTGCTTTCAAAAGGAGACATATGGGCTCTCCTGATCCGCCCCTCCCCACTGCTCTGGATTCGTCCCTCCATAGGGGACCATCTGGTTTCCAGTGGCCAAACAATGGAGCGTCTACTTCCCTAGGGACCCTACAATGCAGCTTGATACCTCCCAGCACTGGGCTGCTTTCTCTACCTTTTGCCCTCAATCTTTCTTTCCTTATTATGATCCCATTGCTTCTAATCTTCCCCCCTCCCCCCGCTCAAGCCCGGAGCAGATTTCTCTCCCTCCGAGCTGTTTACAGCCTTCCAACGGTTGCTGACAGTTGTGTGCCCACTTAGACATCACTTACCCAAGCCGTGCAGCGTTAGCTCTTTGAATCTTCCTTCTCAAGTCAATCCTTCCAGCCCTTTGATCGTTCTGCTTGTCGCTGCTCTCTTTGGTCTCCCTCCTTCTGGTGGTTAGTGCCCGGAACTAAACGGAACGGGAAGGGGGGGGGAGGGGATTAAAAAGCCTGAGCTTTGAGATGAAAAAGAAATGCTAATTTCAGTACTGCCAGCCCGGTACCGAATCCCCAGAGTTTTTGCTTCCTGCAGATGGTTCTGCCCTGCCGATGCACTCAGCCGTTGGAAGGGGTTGCCACACAGCCCTGTGTAAGGACCCGGCTGTGCAGCTGTCGGCATTGCCGATGGGCATAGAAACCCGGGGCGGACAGAACAAGCCGTCAGCACCCGAGGAACCTGTTTTGCCCCCTTCTGCCTGAACTAAAGGGCCAGCGGCAGGCTGTGAGAGTCTGCTGGAGCTGGCCCCGATCCAAAGCCCATGGAGGGCAATGGAAGTCCTCCCCTTGGTTTCCAGTATCTATTGCCCCCGTTGCATTGCCCCAGAGGGCCCGGAGCAGATTGCTTCAGAAACCAACCCTGGCGTCTCTCGCTCTGCAGCCACGTCTGCTAATTTGCGCATCCCTCATCTGCCGGGGGTGGGGGGGAGCACGGTAGGTGCCCACGGTGCGCTGTACCGTGCACACGCCACTAATTCATCTCCTCAGCAGTGATAACCTTGCGGCTCTCTCCTGAGAATCCGAAACGGCCTCCCCTTTCCACGCTGGGACCGTCAGTATCACAGTGCTGAGCTCTGCCAGTGGGTAGCAGCAGTAGGTTGTTATCCTGGTGCAGTGGTTCTCAAATTTTTTTAAATTGAGCCCCCCCGGTGGACTTTTGTATAACAATTGCACTCCACACCCTTAAGCCCCCTCCCCCCCACTTTCAGAAAAAGAACAGGGGAGCGGGGGAGGCAGCAGCAGCAGAGTTGGAGCTGGACCGGCTCTGTCTCAGGGCAGGTGTTGGGGGTGGGGGTGCTCAGGAGGGGAGCAGAGGTGGGGGGAGGCTGCTGCGGGCAGCAAGCCTGGCACGGCTGGTAGTGGCAGGGGAGTGGGGAGCAGGGGTGGCAGCAGCTGGCAGAGCTGGGGATAGAGCCGGGCCAGCCCTTCACCGAGCATGCCCCCCAGACTCCGCCCCTGGCGCCCCCTGATGATCCATCTCACGCCCCCCACTTTGAGAGCCGCTTGCTAGTGGGTAGCAGTAGTAGGTTGTTATCCTAGTGGGTAGCAGCAGGAAGCTGTAGGTTTAACGGGTGCTAGCTGGTTATGAGAAACGCTGACATCCCCCCACACATGCTGAGATATAAACTGCTGTGTCTACACTCGGATTGTAACGTGTTGGTTAACGTGTCACCAAAAACAGGTTTAAAAACACCTTTATCCCTAACAAACACATGGCCAGATAGACACACAGCTCCCTCCACACACACACACACTGTTACGTGTATACATCCACTCATACACAGATACAGCAACACACACACACAATCTATGTGTATAAATCCACTCACCCACAGAGACACAGCATCGCACACACACACACAATCTGTGTGTACATCCACTCACCACAGAGACACAGCAACGCACACACACAGAGCCCCCCTGCAGTGCTAAGTGCGTCGCCCCACCGCCACCCGTGCACTGTCCAGCACACACAGACGCACAGTCCTAAGCACACACCGCCCCCTGCAAGTGAGGGACACTCCCCTCCGGCCCCCGGCCACCCGGGGTGCTGGGTCCATTGGGGCCCAGCAGGCTCTGCACCGGGGCTGGGTCTTGGGGGGCGCTAGCGGTTGTCCCTCCCCACGCTGAGCCTTTCTGCCCCCACAGGCTGAGGAGGAGGACGAGCAGCTCCACCTCGCCGCCACCCAAGAAGAAAAAGAAAAAGAAATCGGGTCATCGCCGGAGCCGGTGAGTCTCTGCCCGCCCCTCCGCCCTGCTGTGGCCAAGTCCCTGGTGCTTGGGGGACGGCGGGACAGGCCCAGGCCACGCGCCCCAGTGTGCCCGTCACTGGGCGCAGGATACACGTCTGACCCCAAGCGAAGCCGGTCCCGCAACCCCTCGCCTGGGGACCCCCCACTCGCTTGCCTCCCCAGCCACCCTTCCTCTCTCTGCCCTTCCCACTCCTTCTCCTCCCCCTTGCTAGAGCAGAGCAGCCAGCGCCGTGGGGCCGGGCCAAGGGGGCACAGGGCTGGTACCGTGGAACCGCCTGGTCCAGGCCGACAGCTGCCCCTGCGGTGCCAGAGCAGGAACTGCTGCTCCCTCCCTCTACCACTGCAGCCCCTGCCAGGATGTCCCCCCGCCTCACGGCCAGGGCTGGCTCTTGGAAGGCGGGAGGATTCCCAGGGGCCCGGGGGGAAGCAGGGTAGGTCATGGGTGCTGGCATTCTCCCTGCGTTGTACGGAGGGACCCCCATGACCTCGGCTTCCACCTGTGACCTTGGACCAGATATTCTCCAGCACGCAGCTCCTTCCCAGGCACCTGCCAGGCCTCCTTTCTTTCCCCATCCATGCAGCAGCCTGTCCCCCCTTCAGCCTCCTGCCCCCCAGCTCCCTGCCCATAACGACCTGACCTGCCGTGAGTCAGCCTGGCCAAATGGCCGACGCTGCAGCTTCCGCAGGACTCCTGCTGGTCAGACTGCAGGGAGGAGAGGAGAGGGGGAGCGACGCGCCCCAGGGCGTCTCCTTTCCATAAGCCCAGAGGAAGCAGCGCGGCACCAGGGTGGTGGGGGGAGGGATGTGGCCCAAATGAACATCCATGGGTCGGCGGCCCTGTTTGACCTCCAGTAGCAGATCTCATCTCGGGGGGAACATTGCCAAACGCGACCAGGAGAGCTCAGCGGCCAGGATGCTCCCCAGCGCCTGGAGACTTTGCTTTTTGTCCGGCCACCAGCTGCCCTCCTCCCTGCCTCTCCTTCCACTATTTGATCCTCCCTGGGTTTGCCCACGGACCAGCGGAGAGGGGCCAGGAGGGGACGTTTTGTAGCCACTTGTGCTGGGGATGCGGGAGAAGAATTTGCACCCGCAGCCAGATACAAGGCGTGTTAACAGGACTCCCGCACTAGCCACATTGCCCCTGAGTCTTAATTTCCACCCGCCCCATCCTGAGTCAGCACCGGACCCACTTACCCGTGAGTGGTTCGACTCAGCTGCGTGTCATGGCTTCCAGCTGCCACAGGGTGGCGGCATCTTCCCAAGGTGCATTGTTCTGCCAGGCCTGGCCTGCGCTGGTGCTGGACGGCTGGGCGCAGACGGGGCGCGGGGGGTCAGCGCGCGGGGGTACAGCTGCCTAGACTCAGAGGCTGGGAACAGACACAACACAACACAACAGAGCTAGAGAGACTCGGGCAGTGTGATCTGCACACACACACACAGACACGCAACAGGGACGCACACACAGAGTACACACCCAAAGAGATACACAGAGAGATAGAGATGGCGCACAGCACCAGACACACACACACACACAACGGACAGAGGGAAGGACACACATACGCACCCGGACACATGCACACACCTTACAGTGTGTGTGAAAGGACCATTTGTCACTGCTTCCATCACCTCGTTGTCTGGGGCGGCCCGACCCTCCGTGTCTGGGAGCTCCGGCTCCTGGGAAGGGAGTTTGTGTGTTTGTAAATGCCTTCCCCTTCCCCCCGTGCATGAAATGCAACCAGCCCCGTAAGGTTTCCCCTCTAATGAGGCAATTACTGTAAGTGCATGTGATAATCATCCCGTGTAATTATGTCGTTAGGAGACGCTCGATCACCCAGCCAAACACACTTCTGGGCCCATGCTGGGAGCAGGCCCGGCCCCTCCAGTGTTGGGGGACTGATGCTCAGCATCTGGGTGGTGTTAACTGAGCAGGATTCGGCCCCGGAGCCATACAGAAGGGTCTGCATGTAATGGAGGCAGCCAACGAGGTCCCCATCCCGGCCCAGTCCCTGCTTGTCTCCTGGGTTCTGGCCCTCTGCCCACCGGAAAGATGCTGCCGCTAACATGTGGTTTGTCTGTTTCTCTGCCTCCCCCAATGTCAGCAAAAAGAGGAAACCTGGATCGGAGCGCAGGTGAGTGACACGGGAGACCCCTCCTGCTGGTGGGCGCCACCACTCAAACGGAAGGGATAGGGGTGGGGTGGGACGGGAGGAGGCTGGGGGCTGGCTGTTACTTCCATCCCAGTGACTTCCCCTCACTCCAGGCAGGTCCACGTTCCCAGGGCTTCGGGCAGAGGGCCAAAACCTCAGCTCCCTTCCCAGCTCCTGCCCTGCCCGCCACTATCTATCCAGCCGCCTCTATCTGGGAAAGTCTGGGTGTGCTGGCGTCACAGTCCTTGGCTGCAGAGCAGAGACCCGCCGGGTCCAGTGAAATGCTTTCATTCAACAATCTTCTCACCAGCATGGGGGATTCAGAGCCAGATCCTCAGCTGGTGTAAACGGGTTTGGCTTCAGGGAAGACAGCAGGGCGGCACTGAGTGACACCCGCGGCTGACTACTGAGCCCCTAAACTCTGGCTCCAGAGCCAGAGTTTGCAGAAGGGAGATTTCCCACTGACTTCAAAGAAAGCAGAATTAGGCCGACGCTGAGTGCTTTGGAAGATCTGATTCCGGCTGGGTGCTGGGCCCTTGGGAGTATTGAGGTTACTCAGCCTGGAAGCTCTTTGGGGCAGGGACTCTCATTTTGGGCTGTATTTGTTCAGTGCCTACGATTAGCATAAATCATCATACGAATTAGGAAACTTGGGCCCTTTGGTCTTCGTGGCCCATTTCCTGCTAGACCTTGCCGGGGCCACAAGGTGGTGCTGCGATGCAGCAGGAGACGTGTTTTTAGAGCCAGCCAAAATGTTTTAGAAAACAACTTGTCAATGTCATTTTTTAAGCACAATTTCAACCAAAAGACCTCCAAGGAAATCCTTTTCCCCCATTCTGCAGACCAGCTTTAATGTTCTTGAGTCTGTTTTTACTAAACGCTGCGGCTGAGACTTTCCAAGCCAGCTGGTGGATTTGAACACCCTAGCCCCGTTATTGGGTGTCCGAGTCCATTCAGCCACTTGCAGGGAACTCGGCCTGTCTCTCTTCCACCTCCTTATACCTGTGTCGTGCTGGGCATGCTCCGGCTCACGGGGCCACGACGCTGGCTGTTTGTTTGGGCGGGTTTGGGTGCATGGCGGGGATCCGGCTCAGAGGCTCCCTCCCCCGACCCCACCACTTCACTCACCACTCAAAAGCCCCCGTGTTTGCTTTCCAGCTGCGACAGCTCCTCGCCCCTCCGGAAGGAGAAGAAAAAGAAGACTAGGAAGAAGCACAGACGAGACAGGTACTGGGGTGGGGGAGCTGTGCCCCATCTGTGTGTGTGACCCTTCCCCTCGCTTCTCCATCCTCCTCTCCCGGGCTCACGTTTGGGTCCTGTTTCCTTTGCTCCCCGGTTGGAGAATCGAGCAGCCTGATCCATCCGCCCCACCGGGGGTAAAGCAGCCTCCTAAGTGGGCGGAGACCAGGGCAGAAGAAAGCAACAGGGAGCAGAAAGGGTTAATCCATCCGTGGCTAGGCAGGAGAGGGCCAAAGCTGACCTTGGTGTATTAGACCGACTCACAGCGGGGCTGGCTCTGGCCCTGTGTGATGCCCTGCAGATCTCCGGGTTGTGACTCATGGCAACCAGCCACTCCTGCTCGCAAAGCCCCGCCGCGGCCGCGGCGGGACAGACCTGCACTCAGCGCTCACCCCTCCCCTCCCCTGGGGTCGGACGGCTGCGGGGTGTGATACGTGAGCAGAGCAGAGCAGAGCAGCCTGTATTTCACCAGGCAATTAGGACATCGCTGGGGACGCACTGTTGGCAGGAGGGGTGCGGCGTCCCCTGTCTTGCAGGAGAAGTAGGACTGGGCTGTAACCAATACAACGCAGGCTGCTGCCCCCCAGTGGGTCATCGGATCAAACCTGGGACCTCAGGCTCCTGGAGCAGGAGCGTCTCTACCACCTGAGATCAGAGAGCCCCCTCTGTCAGCAAGGGCTGTAGCTGGCCTGTTGATCTTGCTCACAGCACGCCACGCTGTGTTACTCTGGGCACCGTGTCTCTGGCTCTCCGTGGGCACTGCCGGGCGTCACCCCGCAGGGGCTAAGTCCTGGACTCCGCAGTCGCAGAAGGAGCTGCCGGCCGTGTGGCTGGGGAACGGGTTATCCTGAGTCCCTCCTGATCTGGTGAAATCCCACCTCGCCGGCCCCATCTCCCCTTGAGCCTGGGCCTCAGACTGGATGGAGTTTCACCGGGAGGTGGCGCTCGTGGGGCTCAGCCCTGGGGACAGAGAGCACCGTGTCTTAGTCCATGGCGCTGCCCACGGGCCAAGCAAGAGCAGCATCGGTAGGGTCCAGATGGAGAAACCCCCAGCCCGCCTCAGTTCAGACTGGGCTGGGCCAACGCAGAAAGAAGAAGGGAGGGAAATTGTTGGGGAAAGGAAGAGGTCAATCAGCTAGGGTCACCCCCCGCCCCGAGAACACCCAGGGCAGGGTTGCTTTCCTTCACTTTACACACCCACCCGTCTGATTCCTGTGTCCATCTACAACCAGCGTCCGCACACTGGGGGACATCAGAGACAGCTCAGCCAATCCTGCCGCTGACTGGCTCATTTGCATCCTGCCCTCTTATTGGGTTACACGATTCCAAGGTTGGAATAAATCAGCATTCCTAAATCTTTCACCCCCCTCCTTTTGGGAGGTGACTATCCCCAGGGAGGCGTGACCCCGACAGCACCTGCCTCGTCCCAGCTGGACCAGAGCCAGAGAAGGAGTTGGCCAGACACCGTTACGGAGGAGCTGGCTTAGGTCCAGGACTCCACAGGTCACGTTCTCCATTGTTATCATAGAAGATCAGGGTTGGACGGGACCTCAGGAGGATCTAGTCCAACCCACCCCCTGCTCAAAGCAGGACCAACCCCGACTCAATCACCCCAGCCAGGGCTTTGTCAAGCCGCACTTTAAAAACCTCTAAGGATGGAGATTCCACCACCTCCCTAGGTAACCCATTCCAGTGCTTCCCCACCCTCCTAGGGGAAACGTTTTTCCTAATGTCCAACCTAGACCTCCCGCCCTGCACCTGGAGACCATTGCTCCTTGTTCTGTCAGCAGCTTCTTCCTTTCCGCTTGGCCCAGCCCAGGTATTGTTGCAGCAGGCGGCCATGCCGAGGCATTGTTGTAGTAACGCCCATGGCGTTATGGCAGTGGGCAGCCGTGTTGGCGTGCACTATAGTATGTAGCCCTGCGGGGGCCTTCGGCAGTGCGCAGGTGTTGCTGTCGTACGTAGCCGTACTGGGGGCCTGCTGCAATATGTAGCTATTCTGGAGTCTGCAGCCCTCCAGCCGCACGCTGGTATTCCCGGGGTGCGCTGCACTCGTATGTTCCTGTGGCAGGTAGACAGACTTGTACATGACTGTTATGCGAAGCCTGGAGCTGCGAGCCAGTCACACTTCATAAACTAACCGGGGCTGGGCTGGCTCAGCCCTGGAATATAACCCTCCGGGTGCTGGTGGCATTGTGCTCTCTGAGTCAGCGCTGAGCTGGTGCCCCGGCATGGTGCTGCAGGCGCTGTGCTAACGAAGATGGCTTCTTTGAGCCCAGATGTCAAATCCAGGTCTTGGCCAGCTGTGCTCAGCGGCAATCCCCCGGCATGTCTCTTTCACACGAGCTGGGGCGTTAGTCAGGTAATTGTCCTCGGAGTTAAACCCCTCACCCCTTTCAAATGGACACAAGTTTCTTCTTCATCCCCTGTTCTAAGCTGCTGTGCAGTGGGCTGTTTACACAGCTGCCGCCTCCCTCCCACATTGGGCTGCAGGTCATTTGCGTGTGAGATTATGTCCCCTTCGAGCCGGCAGAACAACATGAAAATAGATTTGCCTGCAGTAGATAAATAGGTGGGCATATGTGGGGTGGTAGGGATGGCCAGGCAGGCAGGCAGGCATGTGTGCAGATGGGTGGATAGAGGGTTTGTAGGAGGGTAGATAGATGCACCACTGAAATATGAAAGAGAAGCTGGGACGGGCCGATGGGATGGCTCACTTGGTGATCCCCTGTTCTGTTCATTCCCTCTGAAGCACCTGGCACTGGCCACCGTCGGCAGACAGGATACTGGGCCATACGGACCATTGGTCTGACCCAGTCTGGCTGTTCTGCTGTCCTTATGAAGGCATTATCTCCCCCGCCCCGCAGCATTAGGGTTCAGACATCCATACCGAGGACCACCCCTGGATGCCAGTTTCCCCTCCCTCGGGGCGTTCCAGTAGCTCCAGAGCTGCGGGGCTGATCCCCTCCGTGGCTCATCTCAACTGCTGTCCTTTGTTTCTGTCTCTTGTTTCTCTCCTCCCTGTCGTCCCCCAGGTCTGAGTCCGGATCCCGGAAGAAGAGAAGACACAGGTGAGAGCGAACGACGCAGGAGCCTGGCTCCCTAGCTCGGCCCACCCCACCCGCTGTTGCCCCCTGGCACCCTCTTCTCCCGCCTTGCCTCTGCCATCCTCTGCCCCGAGGGACAGTCACTCCCTCCCATTGGACATTGGGGAATCGGCCGGGTGGGGTCAGCGAGGAGAGGAAGCGGGCAGGGACGTGTGCCCCCGGCTGTTTGAGCGTGTCTGCACCAGGGACACCTCCAGCCTGCAGGATTCCCACTGGGAGCCAGGAACAAAGGGGGGCTGGGGCGGGTGCTGCCAGGCTGCCCGGGCTCCATCTCCATTTCACCCACAGCCCCGATCTCCTCCCCTGCTCCACCAGAGGCCACCGGTGAGTCACGTGCAGAGTCACCTCCAGCACGGGGCAGTGCGCGCCGGCTCGGCCCAAAGCAGGCCGCCTTCTGGCCCGGCGGCTCCCGAGCTCCTGTGCAATCGGAAAGCCCAGGCCTCCGCTAATGAGCTGCATCTGCGCCTCGGTTTGCAGCAGGAACAGCCTCTCTCCTCTTGGAAAGGGCAATGGGTCACGGCAACCTGGGAGCCACCAGGCCGCTTGTCTGCAGACGGCAGACGGCAGGCTTGATGCTTCCGAGGAAGGCAAAGAAATCCACTGTAATGGTCTGCTCTGCCTTCCTGATTCCTGCTCCAATTAGAGAGACAGGTGCGGGAGGGGATGTCTTTTGCTGGACCATCTTCTGTTGGTGAGAAAGAGAGACAAGCTTTCGAGCGTATACACTACCCCCAGACCCCGGATCCCTGCCCTGCCCCCCAGCACCCCCGCAATCCAGGATTCCTCTCTCTGCCCCCCAGCACTCCCCAGACCTAGGATCCCTCCCCCTGCCCCCCAGCACCCCCCGATCCAGGATCCCTGCCCCCCAGAGATTCAGGATTCCTCCCCCTGCCCTCCAGCACTCCTCCCCCCGAGCCAGGATCCTATCCCTTGCTCCCCAGGCGCAGAAGATCCATGCCGTGTTTCAGGTTGTCCATACAACTCCAAGCCCATCACTCCACTCCGGCCAGGAAGACGAGGTTTTCCCCTCTGCCTGGTGTTTTGAAACTAGGCTCAAGCGAGGAGCGAAAAGCCAAACTCTCTCTTGGCTGTTCCACTGGGAGTCCATGGGTCCGGGCCCAGGGCCCGGCTACACTGGAGCCGGAGGTGTGATTTCCAGCTCCAGGAGACACACCCACGCTGGCTCTGACCCAGCTAGCACACTAACAGTCGTGTGGCCATGACACCTCCAGGTACCATCCCGTCCAAGATGCTAGGGATGCTCAGGGCAGCTAGCCCCCCCACCCCCACTACACTGCTACTCCTAGCCTGCTATTTCGATCACGGCTAGTGTGGCTTTGTCCGACAGCCTCCGGCTCCAACGTAGACGTACCCCGGGCGTCCTCGACCCTTGTTCCCCTCTAAACCTTCCCCACGTTTGTTCCTGGATGTGGGGCTCCATCCCAGCTTCGCCCGTCTGTGACTTTAACAAGCCCCTCTCCCGTCGTTTTAAAGAGGGTGAATCCCATTCGTACACAGGGACGGGGGTGGGTTTTAAGCATGTTGCCTTGTCAAACCCGCTGTCTGGCTTTGTGTTGGTATGCTGTTGTCTTCTGGTGGTGGAAATATACACGTGGGCGAGAAAAGGTCACAGCCCGGAAGAAAACGGGAGAGAGGGGCGGAGGTAGAAAGCGTGGGAAGCTTATGTCACGTGACCGAGCCCCTGAGACAAGCGTCTGGCTTCGGGGTGCATTGCTAAAGCCAGCAGGGATCCTTGTTACCATCTATTCTGATTTCCTGCGTAGCAGAGGCCAGGGAACTCACCAAATGATTCCTGCACCCCCTGGCTTCTGGGGTGAGCGGGAGCATGTCTTTGAGACAGAGACACCAGCTTGATTTAAAGAGCGCAGGTGATGGAGGATCCCCTTGAAACGGAGCCAATGTGCACTGGAATGGCCCAGTGTTTGGCTGTAGTGGGTTTCGCATCGAAGCCAGTGTAAATCTCCCCTTGTGTTGAATGAGGTTTGCTTTGAATTTGGAGAGCTGGGGGGGACCTTTGAACCCAAAAATTCAAAGGGGTGGATTTGAAACCCTTGCAAATCACCATATGCTGGAAATCCCCAAGGATGGACCATGGCGAACCTCCACCCAGCAGCTCCGTGGGGTCTCAGCACACCAGCATCGCGTTCGAGTGAGTCATTGTAGTGGTGGGGGGACACATTCCCCATTGACGTCAGTGGGTGAAATGCCATTCGAGCTGCTTCTGTTGACACCAGCAGAGCATTTGCCCCAGCGTGGTACGTGCAGCCGTGTCGATCTCTGCCCACGTTCATAAATGGGGCTGGGCATGGCAGAGGTCCTTAGAGCCCCTCTTTGGTTCTGCTGTTGCCTCTCCTGGGGCAAGCCCTCGGGTGGGCACCATGCTGGGGGACTGACCAGCGAGACGATAGCTTAGAAGACAGCCCCTCCCCATCCGCACGTCCCTCTCAGGGCTGGGCCACGCGCTGACGTCTGTGTTTTCAGTTCTCCGCTGTTCCCTAGGTCCAGGAGCCCCAAGAACAAAAGGAAAGAGAAAAACAAAGAGCGAAAGAGGTGAGGTTTCAGCTGCCGGCCCGGATCTGAGGGGGGAAGGCAAGCGCTCGCCCGTCTTGGCCTGCTAGGGGACACTAGAGGCCCACACGGACACTGTAAGTGAAGTGGACAAGGTCGTCTGGACATCACAGCGGGTTGTTCTGCTGGGGCCGGCGTTCCGCTTGCCGCTCCGGAAGGGAGAGCCCACCCCCGCTGTCCCCTTTCTTCTCCGCTGGGCCTTAGCCGAAGATTACCCATTGGGCATCTTGCCACTGCCCCGGGTGCATTTTGGATCAAGGCCTGTGAGAGCAGGGCATTGATCTCTGGCCAGGTCCTTCACGTTCCTCCTCCTCTCCCTCTTCTCTCTCTTGCAGATCCCACAGCAACTCGCCCGCCCGGAGATGCCACCGGCACAGCAGCTGCAGCACCCACAGCGCTTCGTTCTCCTCCGATTACAGCCACTCCAAATCACCCGGCAGGTAGGCCTGGGTCCCCAGGGACTTGACCCGTCCTGACCTCCAGCAGGTGGGACGTGGGGAGAAACTCCACCTGTGGGAGGAAGGCTTAAAGCAGCCGCTTGAGACATGGGGTTGGGGGGCTGGGAACGGCTGGGTGGACAGAGCGCAGGCAAGGTGATCAGAGGTGCATGATAGTGTCACATGAGTCTCCATTCATCTGCTGGCTGCCCCGTTTAGACCTGCCTGCCATCTCCACTTGCATTTTGGGGCGAGAAGAGGGGGGCTGATTCTGATCTCACAGCAGCATGCAGCGCCACCAGGTCTCACGCTTTGATCCCAAGCCGTGTGGGTTCTTCCTGAAAGCCCCAGCTCTTGGAGTCAGGGGACATTTTTAGCCCTGGCGGATGTGGAGAAAAGCTTGAAAACATGACCCGGAAGGCTCAAAAACCAAAAGAGACCCAAATGATTTGGGTTTTTCTATTTTTAATCTCCTGATTTTTACGCCAGTCTCATGATTTCGGGAGGCCTGACTCATGCCTTTGGAACAGTCAGGCTGGCAGTGCTGACAGGGTGACCTCAGTGGAGTTCCAGGGATGTAAAACATAAGATCAGAATCAGGCCTGTCGCATGCGTCCATGGGTATGTGAGTGTACAGGTGTCTGTGGCTGTGTATAGGTATCTACGGACGCATGACAGGGTGGCCTGCCCCTTTAAGGAGCAGGTGACCTCGGACCAGCCAGCCCTGTTATCTGCCTCTCAGCCTGAGGGGGCGGAACTAATGGGGCCAGGTGACAGCCTGATAAACACCTGGGCTTTAAAAGGGCAGAGAGCTGAGTGTGGGGTGGAACCACAAAGAGCAGGTGAGCTGCTGTGGCAGGCCCTGCCGGGGGGTCTGGAAGGGATCCCGGAGGGCTGGGCTGAAGGAGAGCCCCCAACGGGTGAAAAAACCTTTTCTTTGTTTGGCTTGTGCTACCCTGGAAGGGGTTATGGCTGCGTGAGTGGCTTGGCCAAAGGAATCGGTCGCAACCCCAGCTCCAGCCGGTGTGGGAAGGCAGCGGGGGCAGGGGCCCACCTTGGAGGAGGAAACTGAGGCAGGGAGCATCTGGGAGCCTGCCCGCCGTCAGCTGCCCTCCGCTCTCTCTCTCGCAGGCTCACCCCCAAGCACAGAGAGGAGGGACACAAGCCCAGCAGCCTCCGCGCCAGCCGCAGCCCGTCCTCCTCCCGCACCCGGCACAGCCGCTCGGCCACGCCGCACCAGAACGGGCACAAGGGCAGCGCCCAGAACGGCCGGCACAGCCACGGCGCCCCGGGTGAAAAACAGCAGGATGTACGTATGCTTTTCTTGTACCACGGTTCGCCCCCCTCCCTGCCCTGCCTTCCTCCTGCCCTCTCAGCCGGGCTCCATCCCTCCGCTCCCCGCCAGCCTCACCCATCATCTACCCTCCTCCTCCCTCACTTCGCTGGGCGCGCACACAGCCGGGGCCGGCAAACCCAGCCGTGCGCGGTCAGCGCGCCCGTGGGAGCGGCCTGGCTCTCGGAGCCGGGTGGGGCCAGAGGCCTGGCCTGCGTCTTCAGACAGGCCGCCCCCCAAGCCACCCCCTCTCCATCACCATTGACATCCGCGTAGGGAGGGGGGAGGGCATGTGGCGCGGGTGGCAGCAGGAAGCACTTTTATGTCACGGTTTATTTCACGGTTCACGGTAAGATTTCCCTTTCTGTGAATGGGAGTGACCAATAACCGCCCCTCAACCCCCCTCCGAGGGGAACAAATAGCAGGGCTTTGCCGGCCGGTCCAGGCCTGACTGACTTCTCCCCAGGGCACTGAGGCGGGGCTGGGATCCGTGCAGCCCCCGCTTGGGACTGTTTCATGCCGTTGCCTGCCCTGCATGGAGCTTCCCGGGGGGCCCGATTCGATAACAGAGGGGGTGGCTGCATCTCTGATACACGGGCTGTAATGCATCTGGGCAGCCGGCTTAGCCAGAGTCGGGGGAAGCTCCCTTAGAAAGAGTCAGGGAGGAGGGGGAGTCCGCCGGGATCCTCCCCCCCCACCACCCTTTGTCCATGGGATCCCCTTTAACCCCACCCTTCACTGTGGCCACGGCCTGCCGCCCTTACTCCATGGAAACCAGTGGAGAAGCGAGTCCTGCAGCCTGGTGTCACCACGGCCTATCGATCCGGCCGACCAGCCTCAATCCTGCAGGAGCCGGGGCTGAAGAGATGTGGGCTGTCCCCTTGCGTCCGGGGGTTTCGCGCCCTCTTTGGAGGTAGCCTCCTTCCTCGTACAAAGCTTCGGGCCTTTCCCGAGAGCCACTGGGCCCTGGCGCTTGGCAGGGAGGTGAGGAGGGGTCCTCCGCTTCTCTGCGGGTGACGCTCGGCCCCTGGGAGCTTCGAATGAGCCTGAAAAAAATCAAATGGGGTGGAAGCTTCACTTGGTAGCGTGCTGAGCCCGTGAGAAACGGTGAGTCCCCCAGGAGCCAAAGCCGGGCCCTGCTCGCTCCCAACTGGACCTGGCTTGGGTCGGAGAACCTTGGCGGGGGTTCAGGTCTGTCCCCAAACCGGGCGAGCGTCGCGTGGCTTGGGGGTTTCAAGCCGAAAGTTGCCCACACTCCACAGCTGCTGTACGAGAGGACTTCTTTTCCTGAGCCCCACGCCAGTGTGCTACAGGAACGGCCCACGCCACCACAGTATGTGGAGCGACCATTGTAGAATACTGGACTGGGTCTTCGGGAGGGCCGCCGGCCTGCTCCCAAGGTGCGTCAGGGAGAGCCATCCCTACGATGGTTTGCCCCTCGATCTCACTTTGGCCCCCGTCGCCACAGCGTCCGAGCACCTCACAAGCTTCGAACGCGTTCCTTAGAGCTGGCTGGAAAACATAATTTCCTTCCCGTAGGAGAGTCCAGTTTTCCACATTTTTCCTGCTCCAAATTTGGAGCGAAAAGTTGAAATTTCTCACGGGCGGGGAAATTCTGTTGCTGAAAGGAAGGGTAAATTATGTGGTTTCAAAATCTCCCGTGCGGACTTCAGACAGTGGTCTTAGTGAAGCGGGATTCCTGGGTTCTGTCCCTGGCTCTGTCACTGATTAACTGTGTGGCCTTGGGCAAGACACTTAACCTTTCTGTGCCTCGGTTTCCCCATCTGTAAAATGGAGATGATGACTGACACTTGCCTGGAGGCTTCTTTACCTAGTGCCTGATTCAGATCTCACTCCCCCTGCTTTAAAGCCAGAGAAAGTCCCCTGAAGTTAGTGGAGTTGCTCCAGATTTCCATCCATTTCTCTGAGGTCAAAATCCAGCCCTTGGTGTCTGTGAAGTGCTTTGAGCCCTAGTGATGGAGGGCGACGCAGGCGTTCAGAACAGTTATTGATCATGCTTTATGATCCGCCTCCTCTCTGGGGCTCCCTCCTCGGGGCCCTTTGAGCAGCCTTGGGTCAGTCGCCACAGGAGCCGGTTCACACTGAATCAGTCAGGTCAACACACAGCTTAGCCCAGGATGCAGGAGCACCCGTAGCACACCCTGGCCTGTGTGCAGCTTGCACGGCGCCAAGAGGCTCCTGCACTGCGCCGGGCACCCAGCCGTGTCCCTGGAGCCTGATGGCGCTCACCGCCTGACTGTGGTGCTGGGGGCACTGGGTCTGCAGAGGCTATGGCCAGTCAAAGCTTCCAAGCCGCGTCCGCACCACCCCCAGACATGCTCACCGAGCGCAGGCAGCTCCTTTGTGTGTTCTGGGGGCACCAGGTCTCCCACTGCCCAGCGCTCCCCACGGGGGCAGCCAGGACTCAGCTCTCGGCAGCAGACGGATGAGAAAACCGACAAAGAGGGACTTCGCTGCAGGGGGGAATCGCCTTTCCACAAACCCAAACTTCTAATGCCGGGAACTCCCCAGCCTGCTTCGCGTCAGCCTTCACCGGGATGACAGCTGGGCCCGAGAAGGCTCCCTGTGCAGCCGGGCTGTGTTTCCACTGCAGAGTCGCGGGTGCTGGTGGGGCTTTGTCCGCAAACCAGCACCTGAGCTGGTTCGTTGTGCATGTGCCTTGTGGGATAGGCTGTTCCTAGCTTTCCAGCTCTGACAGCCCAAGGGCCAAATTTTAAAACTCTGCCGTTACTTCCCCCCCCCCCCAAATTAATCCTGGAATCCAAATTGCTCCGGCCCGTTACACCCTGGCAAGGGTCATGTGAAACAAAAGCACCGGTGCTTCTGAGACAGAGCGCCAGCTGCTCAGGGGACATCTGCCGGGGCCCCATCCCGTTGGCACATGGGGCGCAGGACTCTCATTGAAGCCGAGGGGCGGACGCCTGCGGGATCGCTCCATCCTCAGGCTGGAGTTACCAGCCATGATTACTGACAGTCACACAGGGGGGTCCCAGCGCCTCGCCTGGAGCTTGTCTCCAGCCTGGATCTATCTAAGTCACGCAAGAAGTGGGTTAAAACTAACAAACCCCCCAACTGTTTCCTGTTACCGCCACGCATGAAATGTCAAAGGCAGCTGGGTTCATAGCTGGGTTTGGAGCCAGATGTGGGGATTTGTTTGGGCCCAGTATAAAAGTTGGACCCAGCTGCAAAGTTTGGACCTCGACTCCCGCTTTCAGTGGTGCTCAGCACCGAGGTCTGGATGCAGGTCCGTCTCCCTGTTGAACAGCTGCATCTGTCTCTGTGGCCCAGCCTCCGCCGTCCGAGGGGTGACTGAATCATTTGGGATGCTGGCCGTCTCTGCTGAGCCGATATTTTCAGCGGATCCAATTCTCTCATTTACACCAGTGTTATTCTACTGCCTTCAAAGTTTGCCCCAGCTTGACAGAAGACTCTGCCCCAGTGTAATTCACACACCTCTGGGGCCATGAGACTGTTTCAGATAAAAGGACCTTTTATGGGTGTTTGAGGTTTGGGGAATTGGAGTGGAACTGATTTCTGTTGCGTTGGTGACAATCCCTTGTAACCCCCTGCAAGACAGTGGAGCTATGAGTGTGGAACCAGTGTAAGCAAGATCAGATCAGGCCTCCTAGAACTGTTCCAGGAGTGCCTTTTGGTTTGGAACCATATTTCCTGCCCAGTGAGACCTGTCTGGTGAAGGAGCGAGGCGTGTGAAGTCTGTATGCTGGAGAGGGACCTACAGACCAATCAGCCACTAAAGGCGACATAAGTCAAGTAACCGGGAGATGAGCACATGTAGCTGAATAGCAGCTTTGAATCTGTTTGCAGATTACCGTGAGAGCCGGCTCGAAGCCGGGCATGAGGGAACGCTGCTGCTGAAACAAATCCGCATGCCTAGGCCTGCAAATTGCCTCTCTCATCCCCAGCAACTACGTGCCCAAAAGCGAGCCTGATCCTGCGTGGTGCTGAGCGTTCCTACCACTTAAGAAAGGATCTTATTCGGTGTAATGCAGGCATTCACAGCAGTAGGCCACGGTCCCTTTGCGGTCAAATGGTGAGCTGTTTACACCGGGGAATTGCTGTGCACGTGCGATGGGTTTGGTCCATACCTTGCACGAGTGCACGGATCTGTGCTAGCAACATTCTGGCTCAGCGCTGTGGGATTCAGAACAGACACTGACCCTCCTTCTTATTCAGACCGCGGCCCAGCTGCACTGCTCTGACAGTGGGCGTTACATTTACACGCAGCGTGAGGTCCTTTTACACCGGTAGCACTCGGCAAAAGGGTCTTAGTGTAAACAAGAATCCGATCGCACAGGAGCACAGATTTGGAATGGAACCATCACGTCCCCGTGCGTTCACACATCGGGACTCAGGATCCCCAAAAATCAAGAGATTGGCTTAAAAATGGAGAGGTTTTGAAACGAATACGTTGGGTTCTTCTGGTTTGTGCGCCTTTAGGGCTTAGGGCAGTTAAGAATTCAGAGCCAGATCGTCCGCTGGTGTAGACCAGTGTAGCTCCCTTGATTTCACTCCGGTTTGACGTGGTGCACCACAAGGTTTCATTTTCACTGCCTCGAGGCGATTCCTGTCACCCCTCTGCAGCAGAACTCGGACTGGTGATGGATAGTTGCCCCTCCCCTCCGAGGACCCTCACCTGGAAGTTGAAGCGAGACCAATTCAGACTGGAAATCAGGCGCCCATTTCTAACGGCGGGAGTGATTGACCCCGGAACGACTTACCGAGCGTGGCGGTGGATTCTCCATCCCTGACTATTTTGAACTCAAGACGGGATGGTTTTCTCAACCATCTGCGCTAGGAATATTTTCGAGGCAGTTCTCAGGCCTGTTAGACAGGAGGTCAGACGAGTGCTGCCCTCTGGCCTTGGGATTTGTGAAGACCTCCAGTTCCCAGAGGGATCATCGCTGTCCCTGCGTCTCTTCAATATCTACTTGAGAGCATTGGGGGAGAGGGGGAGACGTCACGGGCTCAGCTGCCAGGAAGATGCCGGTGACACTCACCTGTGTATTTCTCTCTTATTCTCAACCCACGCAACCACCACCCCACTTGACAGGTCAGAATGCTACAGGAGCCAGTCCTTGGACGAAGAGCTGCTGGTTCAAACTGAAAGCGAGCGAGACCGACATGGTGCGTGCTAGAAAGGGGAAAGGCTTGGAAGGGCTGGCCAAAGTGTTCTCTCCCTCTTCTGTCGAAGGCTCACAGGCCCCATGGGGGATTGCGCTGTGGAGCCGCAGGCTCCTGGTTGACTCCTCGCTAAGCTTGGGTGTCCAGCGAGGGTCCGTTTCTTTCATCTCCAGCTCACCCCAAATGCCATCCCTTCCTCCCAGACCAGGACCTGGCCACGGTGACGCTGCATCCATCAGCTGCAGCTTGGGTCACTGTATCTGAGGCTGAGTGTGAAAACGATGTGCAGGCTCCAGCTGGTACAGAATGCAGCCACCTACCTCCACCAACAGGCCTGTGTGCCCGTCCCTCCACTGGCTCCCACTCACTTTCTGCTGCCAGCTGAGGGCCGTGGTCCTAGTTTTCAAAGCAATTAATGGATCAAGCCCCAGCCCTGTCAAAGACCAAATTCCGTGCCAGCTGCACTCGTCTGGCAGAGCGCAGGTCCAAAGCCCAGCAGGAAGTGAGCTAGGGACAAAGCGTTCCCTGTCCAAAGCTCCCCCTGCGACCCAGTCAGCCCTCCCAACGAAACGCTCTCAAACGGAATGGCGGTAATACACAAGAGACAGGACTAAAATGTAAAAACCAAAAGACTTTCCCCGGCAGAGCTTTTACCCTGAAATGGGAGACGTGCCACAGACTCCAGGGAACCCACTGACACCTTTGCTGTTGCTGTCGTGTACTGGGAAGGTGCTCAGATCCTAGGGTGACGGGGGGCTGTACACAGCCCTAAGCCAGACAGACAGACACAGTGTCGCAGTTTCAGGGCAACTGCCTCTGTGTTTTCCCCTCGGTGCTCCCTCGACTGCACCCCTTAAAGCTTTCCCGCTCCCAGCCCTCTCCTCTCCTACGCAGAGACCCACGTCTGACCAGAGCGTTTAAGGCTGCAGAGCTCCTTGGTTTACACCGTGATGTCCCCAGACTGCCAAGCCAGGCAAGTGCCTGCCCTTTGCTTTCTCTCCACGGGCTATGACCAGCGTATTGCCAGGAGTTCAGGTTACCAAACAGCTCCTTCTAGGCCAGCTTATTTATTTCAGAGCTGAAAGCATTGCAGAGAAAACCTATTCAAGCAGGAAAAGAAACTGCAGACTTGCCAAAAAAGCTCCCCGGGGATCACCCCCGACTCCAGCCTAGGGCTCGGGTAGGTTTGAGTCCTTCAAAACCCACAACTGGGTTTAGACAGCTCAGGTCTTTGAACTCGGTCTTTTGTAGCAGTTACTCAGCAGCCCGTGACCCTCTCTGCAGGAGGTAACCTCAAAAGGCTGGGGTTGTGCATAACTGGATTTGCGCTGAGTTTCCTGGGGAATCCCTAGGGAGAAGTCACTTAAGACTTGTTGTCCTAAAAGTCCATACTCGGCTACATCGTCTTTTAAACTCCCGGGGTCTCACATCTGTCTCCTCTCCCCCCGAGGGAGGTGACATACAATCCCGGCCCACTGTAATACATCACTTAATCCAATAAGGTTTTTCACAGCTATTGCAGAAAAGTGGCAGCTCTGTGACCCCGATAAAGGGGGATGTAGCGGGGTGGATGGCTAAATAGATAGGGGCACATGAGGATGGACAGATGGATTACTCCCGCTGAGGTACGGGCCCAGTGTGTGACGGTCCGTCCTGTGCGCAGGATCCGCTCTAGGCCCGTGTCTGACTTCAATGCTCAAAACAGGGCCCACGTGGGACTTCCTGGTGCACAGGTGTCAGGCTGGCCCTCTGCACAGGGGTGAATTGCACCACACACGAGCTCTGAGCAACGGCCCTTTCCCACAAATGCACATTGAAAAGTTGGGGAGAGATCGAGGTGTTGAATGCCAGGGGGTGAGCGGTGCCTGGTCCTGGGGCTGGCTGTGTGCGGGGAGGCGCTCGCCTTGGTGGGCCGACTCTTCCGTGTGCCCGGGCAGAGCTGGTCGAGTTCTTCGCTGCCAACGACAATGGGGCTGATTGAGGGCTGGATCCTGCCAGGGCGGGTGTGGCTCGGCGGACGGGGCTTGCGTGCCATCTTCCCTCTTCTCTCACGGTCCCAGCGCCCTGCCGCTGCCTCGTGGACCCAACAAGCTGCAGCCGGACTTCCCCAGCTGCACCTGGCGGCATCCGTGCCCTGCCTCTCGCCCCCGCCATAGTGCCCAGCCCGCACAGAGAAGAACCTGACATGAATACAGAGGGGCAGGGACAGGGGCAGAAGAGGGACACAGGGAACAGGCTGGGGGCATAGGAGGAGAAGGAGCCAGGCTGGGGACACCAAGGGTCAGGCTGAGATGATGGGGGGATAATAAGAAGCAGGGACAGAATGGAGAGTTTGCCCCAACAGCTGCCCAGGACGCCAGGCTCCTCCCACCCCCCAGTTTGCTCTCCTGCCTCTTTCTGCCTCCCCCATAGTCCCCCCTCAACTCCTTCCAAACCCCTGCTCCCCGTTGGCTTCTCCAGGCTGCCCAGTCACCCCTGGCTCTGCCCATCCAGCCTGCATCCGTGGGGTGCAAGGGATGGGCTGCTGCCTCTCCCTACCCATCCCGCAACGCAGGGACATCCCCAGGGGGAAATCAATGCCTGTGTCTCACTGTCCTGTCACGTGACAGAAGAGGTTGCTTAACGCGTGCCAGCTCTGCAAAGGGAGAGGCGAATTCGAGACCTTACGCCATTCAGTGAGCAGGGATTTGTGCAGACAGATCCCTTTGCAAACTTGGGCCCGGCTGTAGCCCCTTTGTCAGGCAGCCAAGGCCCTGCACGGATCCTGATTTCCATCCAATGCATCGTTATTCATTAGCAGTTGGCAAAGGATCTGACATAAATCCCAGTAACAGAACCCAGCGCTTTTATTTGCAAAGATATTTGCAAGTGAAAGGGGTTTTTGCTTCTCCACCAGCTCTGCCTGATAGATACAGTTCCTCTACATGCATCGATCCTGTTTCGCCAGCTCTCACAGTTTTATTGCAGGTCTCATGATATTTGAAGTTTTTCTTAAAACCCCACCTCCTGGAGTCATGTGATTATGAAAGAATCTCTCTCTTTTTTTTTTTTTTTTTTTCTTGGTAAATTTCTAGCCCTTGTGGTTGTGGAAAAATGCTTGAAATGTGAAACCTAAAAGCTCAAATAAGAGGCAAATGAAAATACCCAGCTCTTGTATAGCACTTTTATTCTTTAGGGCTCAAAGCGCTTCACAAGGGCTGTCAGGATCATTATCCCCTTTTTACAAATGGGGAAACTGAGGCACAGAGAGGCAAAGTGACTTGGCTGTAGTCACCCAGCAGCAGAATTAGGAATTGAACCCAGTTCTCCTGATTCCCAGTGTTGTGCTCTGTCCTCTAGGCAACACTGCTTTCCATCCGAAAGAACCCTGCATTTATTTATTTTTTTTAAATCTCATGGCTTTTTAAGTCAATCTCATGATTTTGGGTGGAGCTGACTCCTGGTTTTTGAGTGTTTTCATTGGCAGTACTGCCTGTCATTAAGGAATCCTTTCAGAAGATGCCCCTCTGCCCCCAGCAGAAGGCCGTAATGAAGTGAGCTGGTTGGAAATTTTCCATTGGAATGATTTTTGATTTTTGGAAAATGTAGTTTATGCAAAATCAAAATTTTCTGGAAGAAAATTTCAATTTTCCCTCAGGAAAATGGAAACAAAATATTTCATTTTGGGCTAGTTCGCCCAAATATTTTGGTTTGTTGAACCGATCCAGAATGTTTCCTTTTAAGTCCGTTCAACATTAAACTACAGCATTGCCTCATGGGACTTGTAGTGTAGGGTACCTGAGAGCTCTTTCTTTCCTGTGGGTCAGGCACCGTGGCTAGACTGTATCATCCATGATGTAACATGTTTTCCCCTCTTACTGAATGGTGTGGTGCATCATGGGAAATGTAGTCTTGCCGTAGAACCCGCCCGTAGAAGAGAATGGGCATGTCTGACCCAAACTCCCATGAGGCAATGCGGCACAATAGGGAAATGCCGTTTAACGTTGAACTGACTCAAAATGAAACGTTTTGGGTCATTTCAACCAAACTGAAAGGAAACGTCTCAATTGGGGAATATCAGAAAGTTTCATTTCCACCAAAACTGCCGAAACAGAAGCGTTCACCATTTCCAAACTGGGATTTTTCAGAACATTTCAAGTCCATGAAAAATTTCAACATTTTCCAGCTTTTCATCCCAGTTTGGGACAAAACCAAATGCTGAAGTATCAGAATTTCCCAGGGGGCAGAAATCCCCGTTGTCAGCTCTAAGTAACGGAGAACTTTGCTTTAGGACAGGTTTCCCCAGGGATTTCTGGCCGAGAGAGCGTCTCCCAAGGGGAGTGCTCAAGGAGCCGCCCTGTGCCAGGGAGGCGTGTTCTGCCTTGAACTCTGAACTGTGCTTTCAAGCTGTGCATCAGAGACCTCCTGTATTGTCTCCAGTATCAAGGTGCTGCCTGATCCAAAGCCTGTCGAAGTCAGCGGGTGTCTCTGCATTGACTTGCTTGGGTTTTGGAAAGAGCTGGGGCTGGTTTCCTGTTCATTCCACAATGATCAGGACGTGATGAGAAAGGCACTGGAGCTCTTAATGCACCGGGGGGACTGTGTGTGGTAGCCTTGTACAATCCAACAGCTCTAGTGTATTTCGGCAACCAGGTTTTACATTTTCATATTCCCCTTCCCTTTCCTTCCCTCCCTTTCCCAACCCCACAGCCTTGGAGGTGAATCCCCACGAAGAATCATATTGCCCAACCTAGAGACTTCAGTCCAATCCCTCTAGCTGCTCTTTGATTTCCTCTATATTGTGTTGGTTTTTTAATATGGTTTATTTTTATTGTGATTCTACGCCCCCACCCCTAGCCCCCCATGACAAACCCGTGGGGATTTATCGATTGTCATTAGTCTTTGTGACCCCCCTCCCTGAAATCCTGACACAGGATCAAAGGTTACGTGTGGCTGTGGCAAGCGGCTGAGCATGTCATTTGGATAACAACGCAGAGATTACCCAAAACGGCCCAGCGTCTCTATCTCCCTTCATTGCTGCCCCATCATATCAGAGTCGCGGCTGAATAACCACGAGTTCCTTTTGTTAACGAGCACTGGTGGTGCTTTTCTCCGACAACTCTCTCTCTCTCTCTCTCTCTTTTTTTTTTTTTGTGTGTTTTCTTTTTAATCCCATCTGTGTTTTTCTTTAGCCTCCCGTTTGAAAAACGGTAATATAAAATTCCATTTCTTGCTCAGCGGAGGCAGGGATACGGGGGAGGGAAGGGCAACTTAACATGCTTTTTCCTTGTTTAGTTTCCTTTTTTTTTTTTTTTTTTAATTATTGATTTATTTTTCCGTCATGTACAGAAATGCAAACTATATATTTCTCTATTTTTTTCCTGTTGTCGTCGTGTTGTTCTAGAATTTTTTGCTTTGCTGTGTGTTAATGTGGAGAAGAAAAAAAAAAAAAAGCAGCTGTGTTATCTTAATATTGACAACCGTGGAACATTGTATTTTCATCTCTCTATTTTGAACAGAGAATTTAAAAGGGAAGATAACTGCAGATAAGAAAAGTCGCTGGGCTTATTTCAAAATTCAAAATCTAACCCCCCCCTAAAAAAACCAATGTGTCCTTTTGTTTCTGTTCTCAAGTTACAAAAGTCAGTCACTGGTTATAATTATTATTCTTGTTATGTATTTATTTATTTGTATTGTGGTAGCACCTGAAAGCCCCAGTCATGGACCAGTGCCCCATTGTGCTAGGTGCTGTACACACCCACAACGAAAAGACAGTCCCTGCCCTGAAGGTCTTACAACTCTAAGATCACCTGTCTGTCCATGGCTCTTATGTATGTTAGCAACCCACTGTGTCCCGCTGAATAAGAACACACACGGAGCTAGATCGTGTATCTAATGGGCCTCAGTTCAAATTTCATCATGGCCTTAATGATGGCTTCTGGTCAGCTTCAAGCTTTGCTCCACAGCCACTAGGACCAGAACCTGTCCTTGATTTTTAAATGACACCTGAGGTTCTCACGTGTTCATGAATCCCGGACCTGGAGCTTTGAAAAAGCCCCGCAAAGCCCACCAAATATCACGAGCCTGGCGGTAACACCACAAGATTTGGCCTCGCTGTAATTTGCCTAACTGCTTTGGTGGAGTGGACCTTGACACGGGCTAATGCAGACAGGAGCCCACATTATCCGTCACGCAGTGGTGCTGTTCCTTCAAACCCCAGAGAACGGTCTGGAGCTTGGAAACTGGGGGAGCGGGGGGTTGTAGTGATTGAATGCGTCTCTTGAGCTGTGTTCACCAAACCCCACCCCCCAAATTAGACTGGGAGGAGTATTGGCCTGTCGGGGACAAACACACAATATTGCCAGTGTTCAGGTGGAGGTTGACTTCCCTTTTAAATGGACCATTCCCATTTTCATCCCATCCTTTCACTCTGGTTGGCTTCCCTTACGGCTCCCTCTCTTCCCCTCTCTCACCCACACTTGCTTTCTGGTATCTCTCTCTCTCTTTTTTTTTTTTTTTCTGTGGGCCACTCCTAGCTTATCCCAGTGCCAAAACGACCCAAAAACCTTGACATGTTCTGCCATCATCCGTTGCTTTACTTGCATGCTCTTGGGGACTTTGTGACGTTACGTAGAGACTTTAAAAGCGGAACGAAGCGCTGCTGTTCAGAGGGCTGGTTAAACGACCAAACCAAACCCCAGCATGGCCCGCCTCGTTCGCTCGCCAAACTATCAGTGAAAACCAGAACAATGCGGACTAGCCAAACTAGCTCAAAACAAAACCAGCGTTATCAGCAAAGGGTCTGAATCACATTACTAAAGAGTCATTGTCTTTTTCCCATTCTGCACTCCAAATGTGGAGTTTATTGTTTTCTTTTTTATTATTGCATTCCTGTCACTGACAAAGCAGAAGGTAGGTATTTTGTCCGCCTCTGCACGTTCTCTTCTGCAGATGAGCCTGTTGAAAAGCACCGTAGCTTGATTTAATGTTATTTTCTCTCTCTCTCTCTCTCTCTCTCTCTCTTTCTCTAGTTCATTTTGTCTCTTTTTGGTGGCTCTATATAATTTTTTAACTTGTATTATTTTTTCCAATTAGCTACAAAGCCATGCTTTTCTTTCACTTTTTTTTCTGTCCATGTAATTTTTTTTTCTTTCTTTCCTTTTCCCCCCGCCCCTTTTCTTGTTCCGTTGTTAGAATGCATTTCTGTGTGTTTTAGCCCTCCAACTTTGTGTTTGTTTCCATAAATGGTACAATTATGTCTAGTCAATTTGATTTCCTCTGTGGTTTTTTTAGGGGCTGGGTAACAAAACAAACAAATGTAATGACAAATAGAGACAAAACCAAACCAAAAAGGACCAGTGATTCTAATGATTATTCCAGCGTGGTTATTTCTTGGTTTATTGGAAGCTGAGGAAGTTGAGTCCATTAGATCATTGAGGGGAGGGGGAAGAAGACAATGCAGAGATGTTCTTTTTATCATCTTTTAATCAGCCTCTTGTTCCACTTGTGACTTCTGGCTCAGGCTACGCAGCAGTTTTTTGGTTGGGCTTGGTCTTGATTCAGCAAATCGTCCCTCTGTGGAAAAACACGTAAGCACATAGTTAACTTTAAACACCTGCTTATGTGCCATTGACTTTAATACATGCGCTTTGCTGAATTGGGACCGGAGAGCATGTTGTAAATTATGGGCCTGATCAGGTGGGAGGAGGAGGGCACGACTTTCAAAGACGCACGCCTAGGTTCCCAAATCCTTACTGAGGCGCCATGTGAAAACTCCGACTCAGGCCATTTCCCATTGAGGCAAATGGAAAAATTCCCACTGAGCTCAGTGAGGGTGGTCCCAGCCCCCTAGGGATGTGCCAAGATCAGACAGAGGCTGGGCCGCAGTGGTGAAAAAAAGCGCTGTTAAATTGGGCATCACCTCTCTGCCGTTCCCTTTGCGGCAATTAAACCCTTCAGGCTTTTGCTTTTCTGCAGAATTTGACAAAATGCCGATGGATAATTTTAAACCAAAACCCTGTGAAATTTCAAAGCTTTTGACTGGGCGGTTTCGACATGCAAACATGAGCAATACCAGATTTTGGCTCAGAATGATCCAGTTTCCACTGGAAAAGGGGCCCGTCTCCAGGGGGAAAAAATTGCGAACAAGGCCAATTTATGGCACAACGAGCTGGACTGTGCAAATATCCACGCCCTGGCATAGCTTTTTGGTGGATCTACTCTCAGTCTTAACGTTTTGCAGAATTGGGCCTAAGTGTGTAACAACATGTTAAAAATAGATCACAGTCAGATTTGTTGGTGCAATTATTTAGCAGAGCTCCCATTAGAAGCTTTTTCCCCCATCACTGAAGTTAAAATCATCTTAAAAGAGATTGCCAGATCCCAGTTTCAGCACTAGAATGACACTGAAGTGCTGGTAAGGGTCTGATTCTAGTCTCACATCCGTATCGTTCCATTATGGCCACCAGTGGAGATTTACATGCTTGTAATTGAGAGGAGAGTCAGGACTTACTATCCACCGCATCCTCCAAGCATACTGGCACATCTCTCCAAGGACAGGTCCCACATATCCTAGGGGTTTTCCCAGAGCCCTGCCCACCTTGCCGGAAAATCCACAATGCCAGGTGATGAAGGGAGCAGACAGACTAGCTCACTGCTTCTGGGCTCAGCTGGTGAAATTCACCCCTGTGTTTCCGGCAGAGATCAGTTTGGGCTTGACTGATGCACAAGGTGAATTTCCCCCTCGATGAGGAGTTCTGCAAGCATAGATGGCAACTCCCAGTAACCTGCTGACTGAACGCAGGCTTCGAGCTGCAGGTGCCGTCGCTTGCCATGTCAACAGCACACATCGGCATTCAGCCTTCACACAGGAGGCCGAGATGTGTTACCAGCCAGGTCACGGGGCTGATCTTTTCAGAAGCGACGAGTGATCTTGGAGGCCTCCATGTTGGCCTGCCCGGCTTGAGATGCTCCGAAGGGGCCTGGTTCTCAGTCGGCATGTGGCCAGCTCTGGCTGAAATCCAGACCCCTTGATGAGATCATCAAATCATAGACACGTCGGGCTGGAAGGGACCTTGCCAGGTCATGTCGTCCAGCCCCCTGCACTGAGGCGGGACCAGCCCTGACAAATGTTTGTCCAACCTGTTCTTAAAAACCTCCAATGACGGGGAATCCACAGCCTCCCTTGGGAGCCAGTTCTCGCTTTACCGTGAGAAAGCTTTTCCTAATATCTAACCTAAATCTCCCTTGCTTCAGATTAAGCTCATTACTTCTTGTCCTGCCTTCAATGGCCATGGTGAACAATTAATCACTGTCATCTTCCAAGCAACCTTCTACACAGTTGGAGGCTTATCAGGTTCCTCCCCCCCAGTCTTCTTTTCTCAAGACAGTTTTTTAGCCTTTCCTCACAGGTCAGGTTTTCTAAAGCTTTGATCATTTTTGTTGTTCTCCTTTAGAGCCTCTCCAATTTGTCCACATCTTTCTTAAAGTGTGGTGCCCAGAACTGGACACAGTTCACCAGCTGAGGCCTTGCCGATGTCAAGCAGAATGTGACAATTACCATCCGTGTCTTACGTACTACCCAGCATGACATTAGCCTTTGACATCCCGACTGCAGCTCGTTGGCTCCTGTTCAGTTTGTGATCCACTCTCACCCTCGGATCCTTTTTTCAGTGGCACTGCCCGCCCAGCCATTTCCCATTTGGCATATGTTTGCAAGTGTGTTTACGAAACACTTGGGGAATTATGCGGATGCTTTGTCTAATGTGACATGATACCGGAATTTGTAAAATGTTAGCCCCTTGCAGGTGAACTAGTTAAACTACAGACACAACACCAGGGACTTGTCTACATGAATAACCAGTTTGCGGCAAGCTGGAGTGTTCATCTACCCCACACTAGCTCACTGCAGCCCAAATGCCCATGGGGACCCCGCTGACACAGATCCCCAGCGCTTTGATCTGTTGCAAAAAGGGCTAGCTCATAGCACATCGGTCAGCACATGTCAGCAGAGTCCACACGAACAGGTAGCTTCAGACCCCAGCTTGCTGCGAACTAAATGTTTGTGTAGACAAACCCTACGCTCACTTGCCTACTCATTTCGATGTTGAGTCCTTCAGTAAACATCCAAAGCACGGTTATTAATAGACTTACTTTTAAAATGAGGGAATCTCTTAGTGTAGAAACTTTTTTTACACTTACAGGAGAATTCACCTTCTTTTTGTTACTGTAACGCTAGCAACGTCCTGCCTATACATCCTCAAAGTAGGGTTTGAGTGGGGGCATAGGTGCACTGGCTCTTTGCCCTGGGAGAGGGGTGGATTTCACCCTTAACTTCCCCAGGCCCCTGCAAAGGTTTGAGCTGCTTGAAGGAGACAGGTGTTCTAGTTTTCCAAACTCTGGTGCAGCTGCCCAAAGAGAGCGTGGCCTCCAGTCACTTTGCAGGCTGCTCCCGGGCCAAGGGCGCATGCTAGCGGTGGAAGGTTACTCACGAGATGATGGGACGCGTGCAGGGTTTGTAATATCAGGCTGAGGCTACGATGCAGGCACTATAGTGGCATAGCGACAGCGCCATAGCTATGCCGGCACACGCCTGAAGCACAGAGTCGGCCTGAGGTGATAGAAGGGGTTTTCCTGTTGCTGTAGGAACATCGTCTCCCTGAGTGATGGTAGCTAGGTCGGTGGAAACAGTCTCCCATTGAGCTAGCCGCGTCTGCACCCGGGGTTAGATTGGCACAGCTGTGGCACTCGGAGGGGGAGATCATGAGCATTAAGCTTGTACTCACTAAGTTTGTGCAGCAGATTCCCGCGCTGTGTCTGAGCTGTGGGTAAAGAGAGGCTGTCAGTTTGCAGCGCTGCCAACCAGGTACCGCTCAGGGCAACCCTGTTCCCCGTTGAGGCGGCTGAAGAGTGCCTTTTGCCTTGGTTAAGGGGAGCCTCAGCCTTTCCCCACGGGAGAGCTGAGGCTGCCTCAAGCGGCAGTGAATTTTTCACTCTCAGGCCAATCTCTAACCACCAACGGAGCAGAAGCTGCTCGACGCCGCTGGCAATCTCTGCTTGGAAAGGACCGTGGATTTGCAGAGTGCCCAATACTACGGGCATAGGTAGACCAGTGTGGAGTCCCAGGGCTGGACTAGCAGGGGCTAATCCAGGCCAGGTGTAAGGTGCATCGGCAGAGCTATGTGGGGTGCCGGCAATGGACCAGCAGGGGGTCTGCCAGATCAGAATTAAGGTGTGTTGGCCGCTTGGGTAAGTGCAGGTCTGAATCCAGCCAGGGGGTGGTTCCTTTATTCTCATCGGCCCTCTGCTCTCCAGCGAAGCGAAGAATAAACAGCAGTGTGAACTGTAGGACGTGTGGAAAGCTGCCCTGGGGAGAATGGAAGTCAGAGGTGTGACTAAACCAATCGTATTAGCAGGTGTGAGTCGGCAGAGAGCACTAGTGCAACAGGGAGGTCAAGATCGAGGCAAGGTGAAAAGAATGTGAGAGTGGGGCAGAGTTAAGGATAGACGTGGGGCAGAGTTAAGGATAGACGTGGGGCAGAGTTAAGGATAGATGTAGGACCCCGTTTTGTGCTTGTTAGCTCAAATGCTTTTCAGTGTCCTCTGGCTGCTCATAGGAACCAGGCTGCAGCCGCTTGCAGGGATTCTGGAGATATTCAGCCTCATAAAGCCTGACCCAAAACCCACTGAATCAGAGGGAGCCTTTCCACTGACTTTAATGGACATTGGATTGGCCCATAGTTTACTCTTGAAGCAAGATCAGCCGTAAGTTCTATAACGTGTATTTGGGGCGGTTTGAAGATACATCCTAGTGAAACACGCGAACATTGCTGTGACTTACAATAGTATATATCTGATGATTCCCGCCCCAATTTGCCATTAGCCTCCAGCACTGACAACAGGGACCATTGCTAGATTTCCATTGTCAGTGTATCACGAGCTTCCCCAGGTTGTACAAATGGGCGGAGGGTGAAATGGAAGCCCAAGCGCCAGACACTCAAGTAGTGCGGACTAGGGGAGTGAGCAGAACTGCTCTGTGCCTCAGTTTTCCCATCTGTGGAATGGGGACAGTAATGCTGACCTCCCCCCCAAAGGGGTGTACATTAGCTAATGTTTAGACAGTGTCACTAGATCCCAATAGGCAAGCGAACCAATTGGGCAGGGATGTCATGAACAGCATAGCAGCAAAACAGCAGCCACCATTTATTGATTCCCTGTATTCAGAGGGATGCACTGGACTGATCACACTGTCCTGTGCAGTCACTGGCCAGCTGATCTGTCAGCCACCACTGGGCAGCGCATCTTAATCAACAGGGTGCGTCTGCACCCAGTTGGAATGAAACGAAAAGGCTGCCACGCCTGCAGGTCCAGACGGCAGCAGTGGCGTTGTCTCTCACTTTAAAATCCGGGGAGAAATTGCCCCTTTTCCCCCTTTAGCTTCTCTGATGTACTGCGAGGTGTCAGAACTTAGCTTCCCATGGACAAATCCGCGTGTATATTTCATATCGAGCGACGCAATTCCATGCCTAAGGGATTCCAGCCAACCTGCAGGCTCCCGCCATATCGTAGTTAAGATTCAATGTGAAATTGTACTGCTTTCTCATAGGCCTCTCTTGTGCCACATGGGCCATTGTTTAGACTTTGGAATATTACCATTGGAAAAGAAATCTTGCTGGTACCACTGTCCTACTACCCCACTCCCATCCACACCATGGGATTTCATTGCCTATAAAGCGTGTCCTGGACAATTCTTGCAGGCCTTTGCTCTATCTGGCAGGCTGATTCCCTGCTATTGAATGTCCGAGTAGCAGGGCACCAGGTGAAATATGCAGACACGAAAGGCTTTGAACTTGATTTTTTTAAGTAAAATCCATCAAACAAACAAACAAAAAAGGTGCTCGTACAGTGAACTTGCTTACCAAACAAAGCAGAGCTTATGCAAATGCAAATCCAGCTAGAGTTGGTTTCTCACATGGTTGATGTTTCCGAGGCCTAGGAGAAGCGAGTTGTTTCGTTTTATTTCTCTTCTTTCTCTCTTTCTCTCTCTCTCTCTCTCTTTCTCTCTTGCATTTTTGTGAATCTAATGATGCACTTATATTGCCCCGCTTTTCCCTTCTCTTCATACCTTACCTACTAAAGGAGGAAATACCACTTTTTTGGTAAGTGGATGTTAACCAAGAGGGACTTAAAAAAAAATAAAAATCAGAATTTAACGAAAAGGAGGAAAAAAAAAAAAAAAAAAAGGAAGCAGAAAGCAGGAGTCAATGTAGAGCGCGGATGAGAACTCAGCAGAGCTCTGCAGTGACAGATAAAAATGTTTCCCAGGAAGAGTTCAGAAACATTCGTTTATTTCAGTAATGATGACATTTGTGGAGTTTTCTTTTTTTTTTTTTTTTTTCTTTCTTTCTTTAATGTTTCTCTTCCTTCTTTTTGTTTTTTATACTTTGTTTTCCCCATTGCCCTCCCCCCACCCATTACCTCCCGGCCCCTACCCTTCACCATCTTTTTGTGCTGTCTTCCTCGCACCTTGATTTGTTTCAAATCAAACACCGTATACAAGACCCCCCCACTTCATTCCTGCTCCTCAGCCCCATTTCCTCCAACATCCTGGTTTGGTTTGGTTTTTCCTCGTTAAGTCCAATTTATTTCTCCCCCTCCAACCTCTCACTTTTTTTCTTTTTTTTTTTTTTAGTTCGTTTGGCGTTTACACACAGTTTATTTTGGGTTTTTTTTTAAACTCCGTTTCAGATGATTTTTCATTTGAATTCTCCCTCCCTTCTTCCAGTTTTTGATTTATGGATTTATTTTGTGTTTTGCATGCGGAGATTTGCATGAGCTGCATCGTTGAGGTTGAAAGGCTGAGCAGGAGGGGCAGATTCAGAGTAGAGTTCTGTGTAGCCTGCCTTATGCAATGTGCGTTGACGTTGTGAATTGCACGTCTGGCTGGGGGTTCCTCTTTAAAGACCTCTTTCCCCTTCTTTCTTCTCTTCTTTCCTCCCCACCCCTGTTTTCTTTCTTCCTGTCAGAGGCTGGACTCTGCGTCTCCTTCTCCCAGGGCGCACGTCAAGACCGAGCCGCCATCCCCCCGCTCCAAAGGCAGCAGACGAGGCCCCAGAAGCCTCAGGTCGCTGGAGAAAGGAGGCCGATGCTCCGGAGGAGCCAAGCACCTCCACCGACGTCGCTCCCGGTCCGGGTCGCTGCAGAAACACAAGGGGAGGAGCAAGGCCAAGCCCTTGGCCCAGAAGGAGTCCCCCCGCTCGCTCAGCCGCACGGACTACAGCAGCGATTCGGAGGGGTCAGGCTGCTCGCACCCCTACCCAGCCACGCTGGGGGCAGAGAAGAACCATGGGGCGCACTTGAAAAAGTAAGAGTCGGTGCCATGAAGAAGGGGGTGGGGGAGGCCCAGGGACCTTACAGTCCAGTCGCTGCCTGAAGGGTTTGATCCTCTACCGGTGAGGTCAACTGGCATTTCACCCAGGGCTCAGGAAAGCTGCGTTCAATTCCCTGCCCTGCCGTGAACTCCCTGCGTGCCCTTGGGTGTTGCTCTGTCTCTCCAGGCCACCTGTACAATGGGGTGAACAGCCCTGCCCTGCCTCGCCGGGTGGGTAAATACATGAGAGGCCGAGACACCACGGGGGGCATGAGAGATAGACAGCCGCATTCAGAAGAGGCGTCTGCCATGGAGACAGCAGGGCCTCTTCCCATGGCTGTGGTGTGATCGCCCCAGCACACCGTGTTCGCTTTTGAGCACCTGGTTGCCAGAAAGGTGGACGGACAGGGAGAGTGACGGAAATGATCCTGGCGCCGGGGGAGCTGTCGTGCAGGGCACCAGTCGGGTCTTTGGGCTTGGCGTGGCAGGTCCTAAAGGCAAGGAGTGAGAGCAGGCGCCATGGATCCAACGGGCACTCACACCACGGATTGCTCTGGGTGGGTGGCGTAGTAGGGAAGGGGGAACATAGGCTGGGTATCAGGCGTTCAGTGCACAGGATTCGCTGGCCCAGTCAGAGAGAACCACCTGCCCTGCCTTATCTGCCCCGTCCATAGATTGGAAAAGGGATCAGTCCAGAGCAGGGCCGTATCCAGAGGTGCGGGTTTCAGGTGTGCACGTTCCATCTTTGCAAGGATTTGCGCCCAGAGGCGAAAAGCTGCTTCCAGTTTATTCTTTTCTCATCTGCCTGTGGATCACATGGCAACCCCCTGAGAATCAGGATCAGACACCATACACAGAAACCCAAAGACACTGTACCTCCATTTCCCAGTACTAGGAAGACAGGCACCGCCAGGCTGTTGGTCCATATCTGACAGTGGCTGGCACCAAATGCTTCAGAAGAAGGTGCTAGAAACCCCCTCGTGGACGGTGGTGGAATAGCCTGCTCCTGTGGGAAGTTTCTTCCTGACCCTAGAAGTGAGTGGCTGGCTTATGCCCTGAAGCATGAGGATTTGTATCCCCTTCACAAATATTTGTCCTATCTGATGGGCGTGTTGAGGTCCCTATTAGTCATATGACTGTCTCAGACTTTTTGGAATCCTGCTAAAACTTGGCCTAAGTATTCTCTTGTGGCAGTGAGTTCCATAGGTTAAGTAAGCCCGGTCTATGGAGTGCATTGGCAGCAGAAGTAGCTATTCTAAGCAAAGAGTAAAATGACGATTAGCCCTACTTTAGTCATTGATGTGCAGGTTAGCAGCGCCTTGCTTATTGACACAGTCGTGTGGGCTCACTGCACGTTCATGGCCTGATTTTCAAAGCACCCAAGGGTCCCATTGACTTCATTTGGAATTATGGGTGACCAGCACGTCTGAAAATCAGGCCCTGACCCCCGTTGCTCCTGGGTGCCCACACGTCATTGTTCTCAAGGCTTCAGTTGGAAGTGGGTGGTGTTTTCCTGTCCCCTTGGAAACGTGGTGAAAGCCAGCGGGTGATGGGGAATGTGGCTTTTGAGCTCGAGCTGGATGAGACGGTGACTGGTTGTCTGATCCAATGGTCTTCAGAGAGAAGGACAGACACCACCGAGGCAGGCCAAATAGCAGCTCCCAGTCCCCGGTCAAGCACTCCCGGCACAACTCAGAGAGAAAGAAGAGCCTGTCCCGGAGTCCCGGTCACAGGAGCAGCTCCTGGAGCTCCAGTGGTTCCCCGTCCAAATCCCGGTCCCGATCCCGGGAGAAAAGAGCCGTACGGAGCCGGAGCCGGTCTCCGTCGCAGAAAAAAAACGCAAGCAGGTAAGACACCAGCAGCATATGTCTGCCGAGACAGGATCACGGGGTGGGAGAGGTACATGGGCACAGAGACACGCTGGCACAGGCGTGCGTGAAGATGCCAGCACAGATATGCACATAGTCCGTGTTCACACGCACACACAAGGACACCAGCGCACACATGAATACAGGTATGCACACAGACCATGTTCACACACACACAAGCGTACAGATGGAGACAGATGCATCCAGGGGTGTGCACAAGGGGGGGCAAGCAGGGGCACAGGCCCCCCAGTAATCATCAGGGGCACAGAACTCCTCCGTCCCCGGGCATCGGGAAAGTGATCACCTGCCAGGGCCAGGGCGGGGGGAAGGGGAGAGCAAGCTCCTCCCAGGATGGGGAAGGGGGGGTGGAAAGAAGGGTGGGGCACGGCAGTGCCCCTCCAAAAGGGGTCAAATTTAAATTTCTGTGCATGCCCCTGGATGAAGACACGTGCCTTACACACCAACCCAGCCAATCAGGAGAGGCCTGAGTAAAGAAATGCGCTTTCAAGGTGGCCAGAAGGGCAACGGTCTCTGTCAGACCAAGATGGGGGAAACCATTCCTTCACTGAGAACATCTTTTCCCTTCTCTGCCTGTGCCAACCTCGGGGTAATCAGCTCCAGCAGCTCAGTGGCTGGGGCAAGGCAGGCAGGGAGAGAGAGACCGGCATCTCTAAGAGGCTCAGCACCCAAACCATCAGCAAGGGGGTGGTGAATTGCACCCGGAGATGTAATTGATGGCAACCAGGGCAGCCCTGCGGTACACAAGTGGGACCAGCTCCATAGAGATGCCGCCGCATCCTGCCCTAGCTGAGGCTTCTGCGTGGTCCCCAGGGCTAGCCCTATGGCAGCCAGCTTGCTCACACGTCGGGGTGCAGAGACACACACATGCACAACCACGGAAGCCCCATCTCTTGAGCCAGGCAAAGCAAAGCATTCAGAGGACACACTGTAGTGGTCCTACACTGGATCCTGTGAGATGGACCAGATGGGACCTACTAGACCTGTTCCATCGCTAACGTTTATATTGCACAGGGAAGCCCCAGATGTAAGGTGTGCTAACACGGTGCGGCTCTTCGGCATACCCGTGTGGCTAGACAAGGTAAGGGATTTATGGGTCTGCTACTGCTGCCAAACTACTGGAGCTGCTCCTTTAGCTCACCCAGGAGAGGCTTGTGTTTTTAACTCCACCGCTCCTGGTTCTATTCCTACACGGGGTCAGCACAAGTAAAATACGGACTTACACAGACGCAAATCATGCTCAGGGCCACACAGGACATACGTATAGGCCTGTAGCAGACCTGCGCACCAGGGTGCATGCAGCCCCAGCTAACACGTGTGGTTTTGATCCAGAGAGAAAGACAATGAGCCCCGAACACGGCATAGTGACACGGATCCTGCCCGGGCCAGGCGCCGCTCCAGAAGCTACTCCCCTATCAGGAAGAGGAGGCGTGACTCTCCCAGCTTCATGGAGCCCAGAAGAATTACAAGGTAGCTATCACAGTGCCGGGGCTCAGCCCTGGGGGTCCGTCTCTGGCTAGGCACATGGGTTTTACTCCTTCACTGATAGCCTCAAATCCCCAGTGTCCATCCCAAAAACTCGAGACAGAGCCCACGCTGCTGCAGCTGGTCAGCAGAGAAAGAGTTAATTCAATCTGTTTCCCCCCTTCTGTGTTAAAGGTACACTTCCTTGTCTGCACTAGGCTGTTAACGTGTTAGCTAGCACCTTCCAAATCCTAGTCTAGACAAGGCCTCGTGGCAGCCCGTGGTCCCATGATTAGATAGACCGATTACATTAGATACCAACATTACAAGCTTCTAAGCTCCTTCGAAACAGTCAAAGAAAATATGTCTTTATTTACTTAATGCTTTATTTATATTGTAAAGCAAAAGATACTGCCACAAATACGTTTCTCTCCTGCACTCGAAATGCAGAATTTCCCCCTCCTTGAAATTACACAGATCACAATCCTAACCTCCAAGATGGGCGATATTTCGTCCTAGGCCAGACACAGTTAGAAAGTCTAATGTCTTGTTGGCATTCAGAGCTAGAAACTTAAACACCACGCTGAGATTCTGCCTTTAGTGACCTCTTTGTTTCTAGCTATTGTCAAGTGCGAGCTACTGGGCCGTAATATTTGGACAGCTGGATTTATGGAAAACCAGCCGTAGGTCATGTGGTGAGGGTTACTTTTACCACTAACTTGCCCATCACAGGCTTAAGAGGCGGAGAAGAGAGGAAAATTAGTACCAAGGCAATGAGCTAAAGCTCCCTGTGGATTTCTCCTGTAGTTTTCCTGGGAAGCCAACAAAATACATGATGTGAAATGACGACATTATTGACACCCATAACTCACTGTGGCTTTGCTACTCCAGAGCAGTGCAGTCCTGCCTTATTATGGGACAGATTCACCGCTGATGTAAACAGGCAAAACACCACTGAATAAAAGGAGTCTGCCCCCATTTACAGCAGCAGGAAGTTTGGCCCCATATCTTTATAGCGCCACAGGCCCCAGACGTGCAAAGACCTACGTAACCATGTAATGTTCCTGCTTGGAGTTATGGAGGGGTGTGCTTGCAGGATGAGCTTGATGAAGCTAGTCAAATAGTTACTGCCCATGTTGCAAAGCGACACCACTGGAAATGAAAGTAACAGAGCAGTAACTTGCTTAACCACACCTGCGATCACTGTGTGTATAATCCGGGTTCCTGCCATGCAGTAAATACCATGGCTTATTTGATACGCTACTGTATAGAGTTCACCTTGGTTCCCACCCCACCCACAGGTGTCATTACGCCATTGTCTCTTGAAGCTGCCTTT
The DNA here is from genome assembly GCF_026122565.2 of Emydura macquarii macquarii. Taxonomy (NCBI): domain Eukaryota; kingdom Metazoa; phylum Chordata; order Testudines; family Chelidae; genus Emydura; species Emydura macquarii. The sequence goes on from NW_027130587.1 coordinate 4,218,651, forward strand.
AGATCTAACGGGGTTTTTTTTCCTCCGTGAAGGGGAGCTACTGAAAGTTTGCCAGATGAATTGATTCCTCAGTCTGGATGGCTGTGAAACCTGCAGGGCCTGGCAGTGACACTCCACAGGCACGATGAGATGATAAAAACGTGCTGTATTTTCAGTTCCCTGAGATTTTCGAATGCTTCCGTGTGCTCTGAGCCCTTTTACACTGGAGCTGTGGGTTGTAATGGCATCAGCCATGGGGAGGTGGGTGTGTGCGTGGTGGTGGGGGGGTGATGTCACTGGTGGCTTCCCTTTCCACGAATGATAGAGTGATGCTGCCATGGGCACCAGCTCCAGGGTGCAAGGCGGGGACCCAGCCATCTGGCTCATTCTCAGCTCTGTAGCGCAACCCGCTGGATGGAAAGGGCAGCAAGTCCCCGCTGTATGACCTAGGCCAGTTTCAAACCATGGCAGCCCACTTTCCGGCCTCACCAGAAGCTGGATTTCCAGAATCAGAGGGAGGTTTTGGGGCTCGTTGCCAAGTGCCGCTGTTCCACCCCAGCACCCCACGCATCAGCTAGAAGAGAGTCCAGGGTCAATAGTAACAGGGCCAGCTTGCTGCTGAGTTGAACTTCAGGCATCCCCCAGGAAGGCCATGGGGATTGTTACTGGTCAATGCAGAACAGAGCCCCTAGTCCTGTGTTGGTGCTGTGTCCTGCTCCTCCAAATCACCCTGGATACATGAGCTGCTGTGCTGCTTCCCTGCCTCCCACAGGAGGACAGAATTGTCGCAGACGGGACTTGGGTGGGGGGGTCCCACCGTACTTGTGGATGCCAGCCCCGGTGCAGCCTTGCCCTGCCTCAGGATTTTATTACCAGTCTTGCAGTCCTTGGTGTTGCTCTGAAAGCCCCAGCTGCTGGAGCCCCGTGATTATGCAAGAGACTCAGCTTTCATTGTTTTGAAAAGGAAGCTCTTGGCCTTGTGCTTGTGGGAAAAAGCCTGAAAACATGACCCCCCCGAAGGCTTTAAAACCCAGGCAGCAACTAAACAGATCCTGACACTGTAATTACCTCCTGTGAATTTTTTTAAACCAATTTTATGATTCGGGGGGGGGGGAGGAGAGGAAGGGGGGAGGGAATGTGAGTCTGGATCGCTGAATGTTTGGGGCTGGCTAGACTGGGGGGATGAATAGAGGGAGAAATGGGGCATTGGGCCCAAATAGGTAGAGGAAGAAGGGTCCAATGGTTAGCGCATGAGCCTAGGCTTGGGGGCCCTGCGTTCAATTCCCTGCTGTGCCCCAGGTTTGCTGCGTGACCTGGGGCAAGTCACGTAGCCACTCTGTGCCTCAGTTTCCCGTCTATAAAAATGGGGCCCACAGCCTCGCCCTGCCTCACAGGGGTGCTGCAAGGAGAAGTACTTTAAAGCTGGCGAGGGGCCCAGATACTGCAGTGATGGGGCCATGCATGTACCTAAGAGATGCACGAGATGATGACTCAGGGCCTCTTCCTTGTAAAGGAGTACCAAGCCCGCCTCAGCCTGCGGGAAACGTTCCCCAAGCGCCTGGAGTGCCCTAGTTTGCCTCTGAGTCTCCCTGTGTTTGTCTGGCCTGTTCCTCCGCCTCCGTGATTGATGCCAACCTCTCCTTTTCCATCTCAAGGTGCCCCTCGGAGAGCGTCGCCGCGGGCCTGGTTACCATGGTGCCCAGGACCCTCCGTGTCTCCTTGAATTCACTGCGTGAGGCCTTCAGCGCTAAGCTGCGTCTGTGCCGTGTGTCGCGCTCTGTCGCTCCCACTAACACCGCTCACCGAGGCGCGCGGGGTTCCTGGGGGAGGGCTCGGCTGGGGGGACGGGGGGGTTGGTGACCTCCACTCCTCCCTCGTCCGTCCGTTGCCTGTCTCCTGCGCCCGATAGCCCCAGTGGGCCGAGCCGGCGCGCGCCAGGGTCCGGGGGGCGGCGCTGTGACTCCTGGGCAAGTGGCCACCATACCGAGGGCTTCCGGAGCCAGCATCCTGGCTCGCTCTGGGACCCGCTGCCATCGCTGCGGGGAGACGGGGAGACGGGGAGCTGAGCGGCTGACGCCCTGAGCCCCCCGCGCTGGAGCTGCCCTCGCCTCTAGCGTGGGGCCAGGAGGGCGTGACTGGAGCTCAGCCAAAGAAGCGGGTCCGAGCACAAGGGAGGCTGAACGGGGCCCGGGCTGCGGGGAGGGTGGCCGAGGCAGGGTTAAGGCCCGGGGGCAGCGTGATGAGGAAGTGGAACGGGGTTGGAAGGCCATTGGGGCATGTCTTAGGGCCCCACAGAGAAAAATACCTGGAGGTCTGCAGAAAAGGACATGGAAGTCCATGGGGGAACATGCTAGGGGGTGTCTGGAGGGCTAGGGGCCCATGGGGGAAGGGGAGCTGCCCCATGGGGGAGGAGGGGAGGTCTAGGAGAGAGGTAGGTGTGTGTGCCAAGGTAGGAGGATATGGAGGCCTGTGGGACTAGAGGGGATGTCTGGAGGTCTGCGGGGGAGTATGGAAGGCCATAAAGGAGCATGCTAGGGCATGGAGGAAGGGTTGGAGGCCACGGAGTCCATGACGGAGGGTTTGGAGTCACAGATCCCATGGGGGAAGGATTGGGGGCCACAGGGCTCATAGGAGACGTTTTGGAGGCCACGAGGTCCATGCGGGAGGTTTGGAGGCCACGGGGCACATGGAGGGTCCCAGGGACTTGTGGGGTCAAGAGATCCAACCCCACCGCCATCCTGCTCTCCTTCCTCAGTTCTCCTTTCCTGCTGTTCTTAGCTTCCCTTCGTCTCCTCCCCTCCCACGTCCGTTTCCCCAGCACGTGGCAAACCTCTCGTCTTCCCTCTGGGCTGCAGGGGGAACCCAAGGCCAGGTTTGTTCTGGGCTCGCCGCAGGGAATCAGCAGCGGCGGCTCAGCCCTTCCCGGGGTCCTTGGCCCCAGCCCAGGCCTGATCTCGCCCTCCCACTAACTCCTAACTTCTGTTTTTCAGCAGCTTTCACTCTTTGACATCTGGAAAAAACCAAAAAAACTCAATTAACCTTTTTCGCACTCTGTCGTAGCTGCCTAATCCAGGACTAACCCCAGAGGGTGAGGTGGCTTGGGCACTGGTGGGGGCAGCTGGCAGTGGGGTGTGGCCAGCTGATGCCTTGGGGACAGACACAGGCCTAGGAGAAGTGCAAGGCATGAGGCAGCTCGTTCCCGTGCTGTGCCTGGCACCGAAGGGGTGTCAGCCATGGCCCCCCGGGTCTCTCGGCCCCTGGCAGCGACGCCGGCTGCCTGCCGGTCCTGCCCTTCTGGAGACGTGGCCTGAAATTCTGTCACGTCGGGGCGCGTTCTGGCCTTGGTTCCGGCCTACTGAACCAGGGCGTCTGGATCCAGATCTGAATCTACAAGTGCCCATCGTTTTGGGGAGGGTGAACGTGGGGCTCAGCTGGCGCTAAACTAGAACCGCCCCCCCCCCCCACACTCAGCTTCCCCCCTCCATGCTCAAGCCAAAGCCCAGAACCAAATCCGACCCCCGTCTTGCCCAGCCCTGACTCAGTTTCCCTTTCATTTGCAGTGCCCGCAAGCGCCCGATCCCCTACTACAGACCCAGCCCGTCCTCCTCCAGCTCCCTGAGCAGCTACTCGTACAGCCGGAGCCGCAGCCGGACCTACGACAGCTACAGCACCGGCCGCAGCCGGACTCGCAGCCTGGAGAGCCACTCTCCCAGCCAGAGCCCCAGCCCCAGCTACAACAGCCACAGCAGCTCGGAGAGCGCCGGGTTCTGAGCCAGCAGCAGAGGGAGCCGCCGAGCCGAGCCGAGCCGAGCCGAGCCGCTGCCCCCCCCCCCCAAGCAGCAGACACAGCCCCTCTCGCCTTCCTTCTCTCTCTGCCCCCTTCGGCTCTGGGACGCCCAGGCCCCATTCATCACCAGCCTCCGTGCCCAGCCCTCCCGGTCCTTCCAGCACCTCCTGGCTTATCTCCCTGAGGAGGGAGAAGGAGCCGGCCCAGGCGTGGGCTTCAGCCCGGGAGCCATGACATCTGGCCAGGAGGGCGCGGAGCAACTGGGGCAGCTGCTAAAAGACAGACCTCGAGGACAGAGGGTGGGGCCCGGACAGCGCCTAGGCACCTGCCGGAGGGTGGAAGAGGCGGCCAGGCTGGTGTTAGTCCCAGCAGGTGGCCAGGCAAATACGACCTGCTTGGGCAGGGCGGACTCCAAATCGCCATGATTTTTTTGGGAGGGGGGGGGGTGTTTCTCATTTCTACAAACAAATGCCGGGGCCGGGGAGCCCGGAGCAAGGGAACAAAATGTTTAACAACGACCTTGGACTGGACCCTCCCTGGGGAGGGTGGGGAGGGGGTGGGGGGGGGCCTTTCATGAACAAAAAGTTCGTGGACGCGAGAAGGGTTTGGGCTGGGCTATTTCTATTGATGTGGCTCGAGCCAGTCAGAGGCACTTGTGCTTTATTTCATTTCATTTCTTCTTTTTTGAGCACAACTGTACAAATTAGGGGGGGGTAGCAGGTAGGATGAGGTGGGGGCAGGGGAGGTTGAGGGACACCTGCCCAGCGGGATGGATGCAATCCGGAGACGGGAACCAGATCTCACCGGACATTGGCAAAGAAGAGGACTCACTGCTTCCATGTAGCATCACCGGCTGAACTGGGCCGTCTCCATTTGCTGGGGACTGCAGTGGCCCGTGGGAGGCGTCGGGTGGGGTGGGGGCCATTTGGGGGCATCCCCACCTCCCAAGCGCCCAACGCACTCGGAGCCTGCAATGAACAAAGCTCTCCTCCACCGTTCTGCCGTGGAAGCATCCAGCTGGGGGTGCTGGTGTCAGCGGCAAATCTCTGTGAAGGCAGACGACGGGAGAGCACCCCAGAGACGGCCGGATGCCATGCGGCTCCCCCCTCGCCTGGAAAGTCATGGGTGGAGAGGCTGTTTCCGGTTGTGATTTGAAGGTCTGTTAGACCCCAACGGTGCAAGTCAATGCTGCTGTCTCGTCGGCCCCGAGCCTGACCCAGCCGATCCCACACGTCCAGCATGGGAGCTGGCCACGTGCTTTGCAGAACCCTTTCCTTCTGAACTGCCGCCAGCGGGACGAGCCGGGCACGACGCCCACCCTAGAGTAGCACCACTCTCCTGCATGGTGGAGGAGTCCTCGGCATGGCCTAGCGCCAGGCTCCGCCCATCGGAACTCACAGTCCCATGACCTCAGCGTCATGCTGCTGGCTGATGGTGATGTGATGCTACCAATGAAAGGCCCGTGCCGGGACCTGGTCCCCAGGTGACGTGTCCCCCAGCATGGCCAGCTGAGCAGGGACGCTCACCTTCCATCACTGGTGCTGCCTTTCTGCTACTTCTCCAGCGCCTGGCTCCCTGGCCCCTGCCCTGGTGAGCTCAGTCCTGGTGAGTAGCCGTTCCTTACCATAAGGGGGAGGTTGCATAGACCTGAGCCATACACTGGACACCGGGCTCATCTTGGGCCCAGGCTGTGAACCCTGCACTTGCCCTGGGGGTGAGGGAGGAGAGAAGCTACCAGTCCAGGACATTGAGCCGGCAGCCCTGGCAGTGCAAGGGTTAATTACGACCAGGTGATCTACATTATACCATGCCACAGATTGATGTGGATTAACAAGGAGCCAGACTCCAGCAGGGTTTCTCCCTTTGTGTGTCTTGCTTATTTAGACTGCCAGCTCTTGGAGGCAGGGACGGTCAATCACGGTGCATGAGTTCAGTGGCTCTAGGTCCTACCATAACGTATAAACACCCTCAGAGTTATGGGGAGGGAGGTTGAAATCCCCCCCCCGAGTTCCAAAGACATAGACTTGCTTGGAGATCCCCCTTCATACACTACTATCACAGGCCCACTAGAGTGCCGCTAAGCTGGTTGGGAATTTTTTGCTGAAAAATTCTGATTTGTCAAAACCATCCATGAAATCTCTTGATTCAAAACTTTTTTGCAAACAATTCCACTGACATTTTTTAACAGGAAAGTTTCCGTATTTTTAGACGAAATGACTTTGTGTTTCAAAATGTTCATGAAAAGGTGAAAAGAAGGTCAAAATACATTGCCTAGGGAGGGAGGTTGTGGAATCTCTGTCATTGGAGGTTTTTAAGAGCAGGTTAGCCAAACACCGGTCAGGGATGGTCTAGATATTGATTGGGCCTGCCCGTGGGGACTGGACTAGTTGACCTCGCGAGGTCCCTTCTAGTCTTACAATTCTATGAAATCAAAATGAAACGTTTCAATTGATTGAAACCGAAAAAATGTTGGTTTGTCGGTGCGTGAAAACTTTCAACTTTTCATCCCGGTCCAGGATGAGAACATTTTTCAAAATCTTAAATTCTTGTGCAATGGGAAAACCATTGCCCAGCCAGCCTTATGTGCTACCACCTCTGTTACCTTTACTACTGCGAGCTGCCCATTCTTTCCTAGCTAGAATTTTTCCAGGGGCTCTTCTTCCAAACTTCCTTTGATAAATAAGTTCAAATGCCCAGTCCGTGACATTTTCCCTGGTCACTTACAAGAATTTGACTCACAGACCTTTGCTTTCCTGACGTGTGTCAGTGTAACCGTCCAGGGCAAAAGCGCCTCTCCCATAGGGGGAAATTCACCAAGGCCTGGTGCAAGACCTTCAGCTCTGGAGGTGCATTTCCCCCAATGTGCATACACTGTACTTCTACTTTTCTTGGCCGTTTTATAACCATCCTTCTTGCATTTGTGCTCTGATATATCAGACGGGTGAACTTGCTCCTGCACTGGCATTTATTCCTTTTTAAAATTCTAGTTCCTGATTTTTTTCCACTTTTAGAGTCTTTTTGGGTCATTTCTTCCCTTATCACTTATTGGTCCTTCTTCCTCTTGCTCTGCAGAGCTTTCCAGGGTTCTCTTTACACCTCTGTTATGAGCTGTTCCTTCTCCTCACGTTTGCTTAGGGAATTAATCGGCTCGGTGGTGTCTAGAGGTGCCTGACATCATCTGCATTAAGGGAGTATGAGACTTTGTCCTGCTGTAGTCCCTACAAAAGGATAAGAGTGTTTTACAGCTGCTTCCTAGTAGAGTCATGTCTATAGCTCGCTCTTTAAGAACTGGAAGTCCCGAGTTCAAACTCTGATAAGGGCCCAGGATGGTTGTCAAATGTCTTTGTCCTCCTTCAGGTCCACATAAGAGGATAACAGTCCTCTACTGCTTCCAGCAGATGGAGTCATTCCTTTTGCACAAGCAATATAGGCACAATCTTTTCGCAGTGGAGGTCCAGCTTCAATCCGGTTGATAGCCCGTGTGGGCGTATAGTCCCATGCTCCAACTGGTGCTACGTTTTATAATTAGATTTCACCAACCCAGTAATAAATGTGAATGCCCAAAGTACTACAGTATCTTAAGATGGAGTCACAGACGGTCCCTCTAGAGATGCCAGGCTATCTTGCCACTCAGGTCCCTTTCACCAAAAATCACAAAACATCAGGATACACCTAGTGGCACTCACCAGGCTGATTTGCATCCCAGATCTCACACTAAAGATAATGCTGGTAGCCAATTCTGTAGTAAGTTAACTTAAGGTTTATTAGCTAAGAAAAGGGAATGAGAGTTATTGAAAGGTTAAAGCAGGTAAAATAGATCTACAGGCGAGTCACACTCTATAATTCCAAATGGTAGCAGAGACGTAGTAATCTGCCAATTTCCCAAAAATCTCTCAGGGCTACCCAGAATAACTTTGCGGGTCTCCATCTTCTCATTTAGTTACTCTGCCCTGTTAGAATCCAAGCAGTCCAAAGATGAAGAATTTTTCCTTGTGTCTATACTTACAGCTTCTTCTGACAGAAAACAAGCTGACAGGGTCACTACCCACGTGGGCTCTTTCTTTGAGGGCAGAGAGAGAGGAATGCATGTAGAGTCTTTGACCATCACACACAATGACCACATGCCTCCAAATGCACAAGCCGTAGCACTTCCCTGTTAAAGTTCCGCATTTGCATTCCACAAGGCGTCTTTCTCGTTTGATGAGTTACAGGGGTACACACAATGTAAGAGTTTGCTATTACCTTATCATGGGATGCAGAGAAGTGAAAACAATGCATGCAGCACCCCATTAGTTTTCATGAAGTTTAAACATCAAACACACTCTTATGTGGTGAACAATCACTTGATACACAAGTGAATTGGCCTGGCTTCCAGCTATGAGTTTGTCAGTTCTCAGCTGACCTAGGCCTTGGCCAGAGCTGGCACTTGGTTTACCGGCGTCACAACACCTAAATGAATTTTCCCTGCCTCAGTTTCCTCACCATTCTGGAGAGCTCTGGGTAAGGAGTATTATGGGATGGAGCCATGCCCCACCTCTCCCTTCAGTGATAGTTTCCTCTCCACTTTCTTGTGATGCAGTTAAACAAAGCAGCAAGTTCCCACCCTGCAGTCTCGTAAGTAGACTTTTTTTTTGGTTGCACTTAGTGGTCCCTTTATACAACATGTGGTTCCGGTTCCAGGTTGGATCTGAATGGGGAAGGGCCCTCCTTTCTTGTTCTGATTTGGATGGGACTGAAAGCCCCGCGGGATCAGCTGATCTTGTGAGATTTCCACCACTTGGTGCCAAAACTTCACAAGAGATTTCAGAGCTATCAAATCCCCATCCTTGCCCTCCACAGTTCGGACTCCAACGCCAGCCAAAGCTTAGCCCAGATGTGAACCTTGGCCGAACCATTCACCCCCACACCCTGCACTCAGCTTTAACTGCCCCAGGCCCCTTTGCTCACCGATAGCGCAGAGGTCTCCTGTTGATAAGGAGGCTGCTGCTCTGAATTTAATTGCACCAGCTCAGCCCAAGGAATGACAGCGGAGTAGCAGCAGGACAATGCACTGCCTGGATGGGGGCCGAATTTGAAGAGGGCCAGGGTGCCCTGCAGAGGGGTTTCCATGTGCTGTCGATGGCATTTGGTTGAGAGGAAGAGGGGCAGGGATAGGGGCAGCCTGTGGACCTGTTTATGCAAAGCTTTATCTCCTCCTCATCTTCAGTAATCGTTCTGGCGGCAAGCAGGGGAACTGAGGCTGCTTTCAAAACCTCCTTCCGCCGGCATGACAATGCGCTGTTGTTGTTTTCACTTAATCTCCGTGAGCCATGTGTTTTCTGCCTGGCTGGAGGGATGATGTATAGAGCGCGTTGGCAGAGGGAACAGCTGCTGAGGATTAGCCTATTGCCTGTAGATAAAAGGCTGGGCTTTGTTGTTCTTTTTCAGAGTTCGTTTGTAGCAGGCTCCAATGGCTCACGGGTTTGAGAGGAACCCACCATCTCTTTGAATCCAGCTTGGGTTAACAGTTCACTGGCTTCTGCAGTTTAGTGCGTGCTATGTGATGAGTTGGAAGGTCTCAGCCCAGCTCCACAGTGCATTTGAGAGCAGAATTAATCACTGTTCTAGCTCCTGCATTGACCCTGGCTGGAGGTGGGGGGGAGTGAAGGGAGCTGCACCCAACTCACCTCAGCTTTCTATTGCATTGTGGCCTTATCCATAAAGCAAGCCATCTGCTTAAGCATGTTGAAATCTGCTGGCTCAGAAACATAACCTTGGCCAAATTCACTGGAGTCACTCCAGATTGGCACCAGGGTCGTGAGGAGCAGAATCCAGGCACTGCTGGATCCCTGGGCTGGGGAGCGAAGCCGCTGGCAGTGCTGACGCAGTCCCGTGTGGAGCTGACGGACGCAGTGCGCGCCTTTGTTTTACGTCATTCCAGCAGCCCCTTTAGCTCCGTGTCTAGCGGCCTGTGCTTTTTGGAGCCCGAGCCTGGGAGATCCCATCCACCCAAAGCCCGTGTTCGTCTGTCCGCAGCCATTCTTCACTGGAGCCAGGGAGGGCAGAACAAAGTGTCATTGCCTGCAACCGCCACGAATATCCCTTGTAACGCTGAGGTGCTGGCGTTCAGCTGGATTCTTTCTTGGCTGAGCTCATCTCAGAGCCCCCAACTGACCCCCCCCCCATCACAGGCAGTGAAGGGTTAAAGGCCCATCAGGCACATTCACTCCACCTGGGCAGTAATTAGATGGTACTTGTCAGCCAGCCATGGAGGGGGGGACTAAACAAGGATCAGGTGACAGCTTGGCAGACATCTGGGTTTATGAATAGGGTTGAGCTCAGTCTGGGGCGGCTGGCTGCCTGGCTCCCATGACTCTGGGAGCTAGAGGCGCAGGAAAGCTGAGGTCGGGCTCGATACCTGAGCCGGGGAAAGTTTTGGGCACAGAGCCAACAAGAGTAGGTTGATTCTTTGGGACTTCGGCCTCGCCATTCAACACAAGTGTAACAACCCCTGTCTGCGTACGTACAGGCCGACCCTGCAGTCGTCAAACCCTGGATCCCCTGCCCCAAAAGCACACGGGAGCTCAAAGGAGACACTGCTAGCTGCAAGCATCTAGTAGGCTTTTATCCTCAATGGGCCAGAGATGTGATCCCATATGCTAAGCGAGCGTGTTAGATCGATATGTGTTCCCAGTGCTCAGTGGTCAGCCAGGGTAGGGGAGCCCTGCAGCGAGAGACAGAGAGAGACAGAGAGAGAGACGCCTGGTTTTGCTGATCATCTTCCAGCTTTCAGAGCTGAGAAAGACACTAAAAGGCTCTGTCCACTGATCCCTTAACACGCGCCGCTCTCCAGAAGGGTCGGTGTGGTGCCCTTCGAGTAGGAAGAGAGCAGCTGACACTTGGTCTCAGGAACTGTTTCCTAAGGCTGGGCATTATGCCAGTCCAGGACGGAGGCCCAGAATCTCCAGGGATTTAGGCACCTAATGCCCATTGAAATCAGTGGGACGGCAGCACCTAAGTACCTGCCCGGAGTGATTTCACCAGCCCCTCAGGTGACACAGTTCAGGTCTCAGTACAGCGCCGGAGCTCAGCTCCTCGCATCACTGCTGATGATGGGTGATTTCAGACCCATCTCCAGGGGAACCCACTCCCTGCTCTTCTTCCTCTGTTAGCCCCTCTCCTGCGGCTAAGACTGGCTGCAGCACGGCCCTGCTGAGTCAACGCCCCATCCTGAAGTGAGCCTGGTGCCAATGCTTGCAAAAATCCTCTGCTTCCCCGAGTGGAGCAGCCGTGTGCAGGATAAAGGGAGAGGAGCGAGCGAGTTCGTTATTATTCCAGTCTAGTCTTTGCTTCGTCTGGGGAGGGGCTGGGCCAATTGCCCGGAAAAAAAGGCAATTACAAATGTCTTTAAAAGGCCAGGAGAAGAAACGATGGGGATCCTAACAGCTTGGCGCGTCCCACTGTATTAGCCTGACACATCTAGTGTGCAGAGCGATAACTGGGCTCCCGGCCTGCCTGCGCTCTCGCCTGGGTGTTGCAAAGCTGTCAGCACTGAACAGCGCGGGAGTGTGTGTCGCACACCCACCCCCTCGTACGCCCCATGGCTGGCACTGCCTGTGCATTGATGGTGTCAGGCTCACAGGCCTGTACAACGCAGGGTGCGGTGATCGCCAGGCCGTCGTGCTTTTGTACAGCCAGGCCCCTGGGTGCCGACTAGCAAAGACACGTCAGCATGTGACGTGGTATGGCATGCAAAGGCCCACGGTGCCTTGGGTGGGATTCCAAAGGTATTTAGGCACCAGTTAATTTCAGTGGGAGTTAGGCACCCTTTGTGAATCCCACGCCTAGTCACTGCATGAGGTGAGGCGGTAACAGCAGCCATCCCAGCGCATGACCCAGCAGTCTGCTGTTACTATTGTGACGGCAGTTTGCACCCAGAGGGCCTGAGCACCCTTAAAGCCCATTAAAGTCAGTGCCAATGGAGGGCGTTCAGCACTGCTTGGCACGGCTCCCAGGAGACAGACACTGTCTTTGTAAGGAGCTCTGTGGCTCAAAGAAGAGGCACCGCCTCCATGCGAAGTGTTCTCATTTACCTCATCCAGCCAAGGCCCACCCCAGTCAAATGGGCACGGGCGCATGGCCGGCGCAGCGGGGCAGGTGAGGTGCCATAGAGTCTTAGCTCCGCTTGAGGTCTGACGCCGGGCCAGGCCTGGATTGTAGCAATGTTACTGGCGAGGGTAACTTTCCTCTTCCTTCTCACTGCGAAACCAGGTGCTTCAAAGCATGGATGCGTGTTGCTATGGCAGCTGTTCCCTGGGCAACAGAAAATGGCTGCGGGCGGGGGCAGGCTGGGAACAGTCTCTGTTCCCATTATAGGAACAATGACAGAAGTAGGATGGTCTGACCACAGGGACTCTCCCGATTGAGAGCCGCCAAGCGGACTAGGGCATTTAAACACCTGGGGTGAAATCCTGGGGCCACTGACGCTTTGGAGTTTTGCCATTGACTTCAAATGAGCCAGGATGGCACCAATTAATCCTAAGGGGAGTTGTGTGTCTCAATCTCCTAGTCAGCTCTGAAGCCCTCAGCCCTTAGTTTTACTTCCTCAATCCTGGCAATTTAACCAAAAGGTTCCCCAGCGATGGCATGTGTAAATGAATTAGCCAGAGCGGCGTATCTGTGTGTCTCGGCCCCGTGCGCACACGATGTATTTACCAGGGCAGAGGGGCCCGAGCCGTGACACGCTGAGCCGGAGGTAAGCTCTCAGCAGCCTGCAGGCTGGCGATAGTCTGAGCTAGGGTTTTGGCCCGGGCCATTGTGCTCTGGTTCACATTTCAGACACCTCCAAGCGTTCGGGCTGATCAGCTCCAGGGTCGTCATTTCAAGCCCATCTCCAGGGTTTATAAAATCCGAGCGGTAGGAGAAGAAGAAAGGGTTACCCAACAGCCACGTGATGTGGCCTCATAAAACCCCGAAGGCAGCAGAGAGCTGCTCTTCTGGCTAGCAATGCATTGATCTCCGGGCCCTCAGCGCTGAGCCCTCTGGCCGCTGCCACGGAGAAGAGCTAAGGGCCAGGAAATCAGATTCTTACGCTGTCTCCATTCCTAAAGAACAAACCCTCACGCTGTAGACGCAGGCCATCAAACCCCTTTGTGCTCTGCCACTGTCTCCGTATGCTGCCAACTGAGCGAGCTAGCGGCTTGTCGCTTTGCATGGACTCACCTGTCCGAGAGCAGATGACTCGGACTCCTGCTTGGTGCGTGGTTAGGAACAGGCAGAGGGCCAGATCCCGGTCTGGTGTAAGTGGGCACAGCTCCACAGCAGTGAAAGGAGCTGCTTCCGTTTACAGCCGGTGAGAAGCCATGCTGGTGTTTCAGTCCCCAAGTGGAAGGGGATCACGGGGTTTGGCTGGGCCTTCCTTTCTTACCAGGGCACCGTTGTATCAGTTCAAACAAAACCTTACAAAACACAAAGCTCCCAACCAAAGCAGACAGCTGGGCCCCAGAAGCTGTTCACACTGCAGCCCTCTCTGCCTGCAGCCCCTCGCGGCCCATTAGAGGGAACACCTGACCCCCTTCCCACTTGGGGCTAGTAAGCAAACAGGGCTGGCTGGCCCCAGCCTCCCTAGTCTTTAACTAGGCAGAGCAGCCTGTTACACCGCCGCTCGTCACACCCAGGTTTGTTTGTGGGAGGGAGCGGGCTAGGATCCGTCCCTGTCTCCCCCTTTAAGCCCCGCTCTCAAAGGCTGACGTGCCTGTAACAGGGCAGGGTTATTCTAGTTTTTACCTGGCCGAGTTTGGAATCTCCCAAGTGAGGGGCTGCTACCATGTCTCACAGGAGATCGTTCCACAGCCCAATATAAGGCGCATTCCTCCCTGCTGGAAAGGAACGGCTACCCCGGGGCAGGAAGCGGGTATCTGAGCCATCGTACAGCCACTGCAATGGAAAGTAATGCTGATCACAACCTCAGGTTGCCAGCCTGCTCCTTGAACATCGAGGGGGGGTTGGGGTCTGTGTGAACTGAACAAACGGCCCCTTTCATCACTGGGTACTTCCAACCTTCGTCTCATAGGAATCGATCAAGACACTGGGGTGCCCAGTTCCACTGCCTGGGCTGGAATACCCCGGCCAGCAGGACCGAGCAGAGCGGGGCGTGGTGTGGCTCGTATTCTCTTTGCAAGGTTCCTGGTGGAGGAAAGCGTCTTTGCGACTGTCAACACACCCTCATTCCCAGACAGCTGTGCTAATTGACGCCGCCCGAGGTGCAAAGAAAGGAACATGCTCTGAAAAATGATCGTATGTAGTGTATTTGAACAATCGCCGTTCCGATTGCCTGCTGTTACAGTTTATTTGCACTTGTGTTCCCCATACCACAGGAAGGACAATGTACCAATAAAGACCCCCTCCCCTCCCACGTACAAACAGGCCAATCCTTGTGCTGGCGTGCGCTGGTCGGGCAACCCTGCCGACAAGCATGCAATGGTGCCTGCGCTCTGAGACGCACAGGCGAAAGCAGGTATTCACGAAGGACGCGCCCAGCTCCCGACAGGCGCACACGGATCCCCCTAGCCTGAAGTGCTTCTGCTCTGACACACCCAACAGCAGCGACGAACCAGACAAAGACAGCGCATCAGGGAAAATTTCCAGTCTTCCTCGCGTTCTTCTACAGTGTCTGTCCCCTGCTTGGCGGAGGGAACTAACTGGAACAAATACTCTGTAGAAATATTTCAGTATTTTCCTCTCTCTCGTCTTTTCCTTTTTCTTCTTTTTCCCCCCCACTTCTTTTGGGATTGTGAGTACAGGTGTAGACTCGGTGAGCTGGTTGGATTATAATAAAACATGCAGTATATATTGTAATGGACTCGCAGGGCGCTGAGTGGTCTGTCTTTGGAACGTGCACTGGTCTGGTTTTTTTGCAAAAGCTCTGCACTGGGAACCCAATTCTCCCTCCACAGCTATTGAGCCCACTACCCGCCACGGAGCTAGTCTAGCTAGCAGCATGGCTGGCTCTGGTTTTTTCTCTTTCTGTCTCTGTGGCTCAGTCGGTCCCTTTCTGGCCGCTTCATGCTGTCTCGCTAATCTCCCCCGCCATGCCCCAGGGCTCCCCACCCTGCGGTCGGGGTGCCGTAGTCTCAGCCCTTGGCAGGATCACACCCTTTATATTTGTAGTATTTGCCTCACTCCCCTCAGCGGCTCCCCCTGCCTTGCTGTTTCCATGGCAGCGTTCGCTACGCCAAGTGCAGGTGCCCTGACAACAATAGGCCCAGAGACAGGAGCAGACATGGGGGGGCTGGGGAAGGGGTAAGACGCCATGGATCTGTCGGGCTGCAAAGAGAAGGTAGGTGCTATGGTTGTCATTTTGATTTTGCACTAGGCTGGAGCAATGGCTTCCGGAAAGCTCCAACCTTTGCACACCCGCCGTCAGTCCGACGCCGGCTGCAGCCCGTCCAGGGCGGAGAGTCACGCTCCTTTTTTATCTTTGCTCTGGCATGCCGTTGTCCTGACCTCACCCCAGCCCACCGCCTTAATAAGTCCTGCCTTGCCCCGCTGGATGTCTGGGGCGCTCCGATGACGGGACCTGAGGAAGCCGCCCTGCTGCGGGAAGGAGCAGGGAGCGTGTCTCTGAGGCATGGAAGTGCTATGGGGCTAGGGTGCCCCGATGGCCCGTTTTGGCCGGGACGGTCCCTTTTTTTAAGCCCTGTCTCGGCCGTCCCGATTTTATTGGCAAACGTGGCCAGTCACATCCCGTGTGCGCTTGCCAACTGCTTCAGCAGGCAAAGCAAAGGGGTCAAAAAAAGCAGGGGGGCGGGGGGATTTGCAGGGGAGGGCAAGTGGGAGAGGCAGGGCTCAAGAAGCAATGACGCCAGCCCTGCGTGGGGCGGGACCGGCGGTGCTTGGGCTGGGCCCCGCGCAAGGGGGTGGGCGGAGGGGCTCAGGCTAGCCCCATGCGGTGCCTCGGTGTCTGGGAAGTCCCGGCAGGTGCGTCAATGTACGTGTGCCGGGGGCGATGGCGCCGTGCACCGGAGGCCGTCACTGAGCGCAGCGGAGCTGCTGCTTTCCAGCCTGGTCACGGGATTCGTCCCTTTCGGGGCGCATCCGGCGCCTGATTTAACGGGACGCTGCTGAGCTGGCGCGGCTGATGTTTGGCCGTGTCCAGGCTAGATGGGGGAGGGGGCTGTCTCCATAACTAGTTAGTCAGTGTGTGTAGATTCCCAGGCCGGAGGGGGGGGGCGCATTGGATGATCTAATCTGACTCCCATGTACGCAGGCCAGAGGCTTTCACCCACTTCCCCCGTAACGCCTGTTTGGCTAACGCCTGGGTTCCCGAAGGGCCTCCAAGTCGGGCTGTGGCACCCTCACGAGAAGACAAATCCAGCATGTCCCGCGCGCGCGCCCCAGGCGTCACTCGCCCGCTGTGCGGAACGGGCGCTGTTTCTCACAGAGGCGCGTTGCTCGCTGACATGAATTCAGCCCCCAGAGCCCAGCACTGGTGTCATCCTAGCGCCAACCAGTGTAAGTGAGCCAGCGCGCCACTGTAGCGCTACGGTAACAAAGTCCTGGGCCCAGCCCATTGCTCCAGAGCAACCCTACAATAACAAGCCGGCCAGCTCTCCCCAGTCCCGTAAAAGGGGGAGCCTCGTCACTGGGAAGACTTAAAGCGACTGGGACATGGGGCCAGAGCAGCGAGGCCCTGCGGCTCATCTGCCCCCCCCTCGCTCTGCTCCAGCCCCGCCAGGGCCGGCCCCGTGCTGGGTGACTGCAGCTCGCCGGCAGGGGACGCCGGGGTGATGGATTTGAGGGTCCTGCCGGCAGCAGCTGGAAGCTCCTGACCGCGCCTGTGCGCTCGGAGAAGGGAGTCCCCTGCCAGGGGGAAGGTGCTGGATGATTCCCAGCGTCTCTCCCACCGCCCCCGCAATCAGCCTCCTCATCACGCTCTATTATTATTGCCTGGTGCGCGGCAGCTGGGCCCTGTCAATCTCCGGCAATTGAGGCACCAAGCGATCTTTGCTCTGCTCGGCCCCGAGCGAGTCCCTCCGGCAGCGGTGGCGGCAAAGGGAGGCAGCCGGGAAAGGCGAGGCCGCGCCCTCACTCTGACCTTGCCGGCCCCGGCGGTGCCAGTGCCATCCCCGCAATCCCACCACCGCTGTCAGCCGGGCTGGGATCCCGCCGGGTGGCCGAGACCCCGGCTGCTTGGAGGCTGCTGGCCGGGGGGGGTCTGTGATGGTGGGGGCCATGCCGCCTGGATGAGGCTGGGCCCACGCAGCGGCTCGGCGGTGGCCCAGCATCCACGTTGGCCTGCACTGGCCTGGGGCACGGCCGTCCCGTCTCCTGCCGCAGCATCGGCTGTGAAGCTGTAGATCCACTGCTGCCTTTGTTCCTCTCCCGCCTGGCCCGGGACGCCGGACAGCCCCTTGGTGACGCGCCGCTTCTGTGGCGCACCCCTGGGATTCGCTGCTCCGCTGCCCAGGCCCCCGGGTGGCAGTTGGCACCCGTGGAGAACGCTGCCCCTGTGCCTTCTCCCCCCCCTCACTGCTTTGCACTGGTGCACCTGGTGCGGGGGTGCCCACCCCACGCCCTGCCTTCGCCGGGCGGCCTGGCACGCTGGGCCCCAGGCCCTCGGCTCCCGCGCAGGAGGGGAGGGCAGGAGCTCCGGGCAGGTCTGTGCGGCCGCTGTCTCTGCACGAGGAGGGGCTGCCCCCCCCCGGCCCGGCTGAGGAATCACCCTGGCGTGGCACCGGGCCCTGGAAGAGCGGGGCCCAGAATGAGCCGGCTGCTTCGGGCCAGGCTCCACTGAAGCTTTGCAGGCGCTGCTGCCTGGGGCCCATCCAGATGCCCTCCCCCCCCGGGGCGTTAAACAAAGCCGTGTGGGCTGGGCTTGCTGCCTGCCTCGAATCCCAGCGGAGCTCCTAGACCCCCAGCCGGAGTGTAGACGTCCTAGCTGTGCTGAGGGGGGGGGTGGAGGGACCAGTGTGCTGGAAAAAGGAGCCGGGGGGGGGGGGGGGAACCCGGCTCAGGGTGAGGGTGGAAAAAAATAAGACCCCCCCCCCCCCCCCCTGGAAGTTGCGCTGGGATCGGGATATCACTGGCCTTGTCACTGGCACGGTGGGCGCTGGCTCCTCTGCCGCTGAACAGCTGCGCTCGCCCCAGCAGGGACTTGGGGGGGGGCGGGGAGTGAAACCGGATTCTGCCCTGCACCGTGCGGGTGGCTAAGGGGGCAGGAAAGGGCAGCAGGTCAGGGGACAGGGACGGGCAAGAGGGATCCTCACAGCCCGCCGGGGGTGCAGGGTAGGGCAGGGATGCAGGGGGCGCCTCGCCCGCCCCGTGGCATCTGATCTGGAGGTGGCCCTAGCACGGCATGCTGCCCCACCCATTCGCCCCATGTCCCTCCGCCTCTAGCTACAGGGCAGCCGGGGAGCTTGTCACCCCTGCTGGGCCGGGCTCCTTCGCTCACGCTGCTCCCCCGGCTCTCCGAGGGCTAACGCCACCCAGCCGCCCGCACACTGAACGCCCCGGCCCTGTCCCCGATCTAGCCCCCCATTCCCACCACAGCTATCCCCAGCCTCGCGGTTAGCGAGACCCTGCCCGCACCCAGCCCCGCCCTGGCACATGCCGCAGAGGGCACAGGGACATTTTCCAGCCTGAGTTAAAGAAGGTGCAACCGTAACTCGAGGGAGCCCAGCCACGCCTAGCTGCACGGGGCTGGTGTCATGGCTTCGGCAAAGACGGGGCTGGCTGTTGCATTTTACCCACTAAGCCGTTCTGCAAGTGGCGGCCCTGGTAAAGCGTCGCATCCTTGGAGCCCGCTCCAGATTTGATATAATTTTTTTTAAAAAACGTGACATCCCCTGCTCCCCAAAGCCAACGTAATGCCCGGAGCCGGTGAAGCGTCCCTCCATTACAAGTACTAGCCAGCACGCTACAGCAGGGAAGGGCGTTTCCATTATAGGAGGCTCGGGGAATGGCTCCACTGGACATTAAGCCTGGTTCTGACTCAGGTTTGAGTCCACGGCCCCCTACTTCTGTCCACACTTAAATCGGTCTGGACTCGGGCCACAAAGCACCCAGCTCCTCTGATCCTAATGTGGATCCAAGCCCTGTCATTCTGCAGTGTGGACACAGCTCAAGCCACAGACCCGAGGCAGAGGCTCTGCATAGAGCAGTGTGGACACATTAGCACGGGTGTGAGCCCCGGCTCCAGCCATTGTAAACCCAGGCTTACAGTGCAGCGTGGACGCGCATGCGTGGGCTTGGCAACACAAAGTCCACAAGCCCGGGCCCCTCAGACAGTTTTACAATGCAGTGTGGACATAGCCTTTGAGACCCCAGGTGCGAGCGAAGCCCCATTGCGCTAGGTGCTGTACAACCACGGTAAGACACAGTCCCTGCCCGGAAAAGCTCCCGATACAAATAGCCGCGCTAAACAAAGGCAGCATCATTTTCCAGGTGGGGAACTAAGTGACATGCCCAGAGTCACACAGGGAGGCTGTGGCAAGACCCAAGTAGCAAACTCGGCTCTTGGGGATCCCAGGCAAGTGTCTGCTCTACCGAGCCAACCTGCCTTCTGCCCGAGGCCGGGGAGCCAGCCCATTTCCCCCACTCGCAGACAGAGCGCAGCTGTGGCTGACAAAGGGCCGGGGAGAACACCGGGCGAGCCTGACAGCTGATCTGCTGTTCATCAGCAGTTACTCACTGGGCCCCTGTGTAATCTCCATTAATAGCCAGCTGCAATGATGGGCTAAAAATAACCCGCTGCCTTTTCATAAGGGGCCAGCCCGTGGGAGCGGCTCCAGAGAGACGCGGAGCTCGCTGGCCCACGGAGCAGCCAGGCGGGACCGTCGGGGAAGGGCAACATGTCGGAGCGCCGGATACCCTTCACTTTCCTCCGCAGCCCCAGCTGGGACCCCTGGCGGGACTGGTACACGGGGAGCCGGCTCTTTGACCAGTCCTTCGGGATGCCCCACATTCTCGAGGACTGGTACAAGTGGCCGAGCGGCACCAGCTGGCCGGGCTACCTCCGCCTGATGCCCAGCCTGGCCGAGCCGGTCGCCACCCCCAGCCCCATCGTCACCTCGCCGATCAGCCCCAACCCTGCCTACAGCCGGGCCCTGAGCCGCCAGCTCAGCAGCGGCATCTCGGAGATCCGGCAGACCACCGACCGCTGGAAGGTGGCCCTGGACGTCAACCACTTTGCCCCGGAGGAGCTGGTGGTGAAGACCAAGGACGGGGTGGTGGAGATCACCGGTGAGTGCTTCCTTCGACGCCTTAGGCACCGTCCCGGTTCCTAGCCCCCGGCCTGCTGCGTGTGCGACCCATTGGGCCACAGGAGGGGGGGCCGCTGCTCCCCCCCAAGCGCGCACGGCTGATGCCCCAGGTTTGCAAGGGCCCAGCCACAATCCCCAGCGATGACCACGGCACGGATGCCCCTAGCTCGCCCCCGGCGCAGGTCCCTGCATGGGGGGGTGGGGGAGGCGCCTCAGTTCAAGTTGCCGAGTCAGATTCCTCCTGCCGAAGGGCAGGGATACGGGCGCACCTTTCGCCCTCTCTGACCGCCGGCCCTCGGCTTGGCAGCTCTCGCTTGCCTCTTGCTCCTGTCCCGGGGCCCCCCGCCCCCAATCACAGCCTCTCGTGAATGGCAGGGACCCCGAATGTAAGCCAGGAGGGCGTTGGCTCCAGGGATGGTAGAAGAGGGAGAGGAAGTGCTTGCACAACAATCAGTGGTGTGCTGTGGGTCTCCGGCACCCAGGGGCCATGCTTACACTGGCGACCCCCCCCTCCCATCGGCAGTAACACCCCACAGGGAGGGGGGGTGTCTGTGGGCCTGTGTCCTGCTCTCCCCTCGCTGGAGACGGGCTCTGGCGCCCAGTGGAGGGGCTGGGAGTATGCCTCTGAGGAGGGCCTTGCCAGCGCCGCCCCCCCTCCCCCCCGAGGCCGGCGCCCAGGGACATGGCCCCCCCTCTCCTTGGTATGCCACTGCAAACAATCCACCCCGCGTTACTATTATTACTGAGTATTTGTAGGACATAAGAGCCCCATTGTGCTGGGCATCTGCCTGGAGACCAGCATGTAGCAAGAAATAGTCCCTGCCCCAGTGAGCAGACTGTCTAACTAGACAAAGGGTGGGAAAGGAAATTGAGGCACAGGGATGGAAATTGACTTGCCCAGGGTCTACCCAGCAGGCCGGTGACATTGCTGGGAACAGAAGCTAGGTTTCCATGAGGCCCTAGTGTGTAGCCTAGGCCCCAGAGCACACTGCCTCCTGTGCCTAGATATTTTGCTAGGCCCTGCCACTGAACGCGAGGAGCTATACCATTGAGGATCTGGGCCCAAGTGCTTAGCTGGTGCGTGCAAGACCTTGGCAACGAATGCCCTGGCAGCAAAGGGCATATTTTCCAGCACGGCATGCAGCATGGTGGCTTTCAGTCTCAAGGGAATCATGTGAACGTTTCTGTTGGATTTGAATCATGTTTCTTCCAGCCTCCCCTTCCCTCCCTCCAGCAGAGTCAAAACTTGAGCTGGGCAAAATATTGCAAATCCCCACATTTTGCCTCAAAATGTCAATGAGAAAAGTGAAGTGTGTGAAAAGGATGGAATTTTGCTGAATTCTCTCCTCCGTTTTCAGCCACTTCTGTTCCACGCCTCCCCTCCCCCCCCCCCAAAAAATTGCCAGTTGAAAAACTCCACATGAAATTAAGTCAAAGCCAGGAAACCCCACCGTGCAAAACTGACGTGCTTTGGCTGCCAGATCAGCCCAGGTCCCCCTGAGCCAGCTCCACCCACCCTTTGGACAAGTACTTTTTGTAGCCAGCTGTCTGAGGGCCAGGTCACCCACTGGTACAAACTGGTGCGGCGGCATTGGCTAAAATGGAGCAAGGCCACGTTCGCACCAGCTGAGACTCTGCTCCCAAGTTCAGGGTTTGGTAGGAAGCCTGAAGGCAGGTTAGCAGTCACTTTTTTTTTTTTTTTTTTTGCAAAGCAACTTCCCTGATTGCTCACTGCAGCCTCCAGGTAGCCAGTGAGCATTGAGAGCTTGCGGCTAAGAAGGAGCCGACAAGCAGCAGTTCCATTAGCTGACATCTAGGAGTTCATTTGCCTTTAAATACTAAAGGCTGTATGCCTGCCCGCCCGGCGTGAGCCATCCCACAGCACCTGAGACACCGCCATCAGCAGCTAAAGGATCTGCAGCGCCGTGGCACAGAGAAAAGACCATTTGAGTTCCCAGTTTGGGGGAGTGCCTGCTGGGCTTTTGAAGCCCATGGATTGATTGCAGGATGGGATCTAGGTCCCTTCCAGACGCCGTTCCAGCTGGAGACAATGCTTCTGACCTCAGCAGCTCCTGGCACAGCCTGAAACGGACCCTGTGGTTATCCCTGGGCAGGGCTGAGAACATGGAGGTGAAACTGACCTAGGCCAGTAGGACTCAGCACCAATCTGCAGCAGCCCGCAAAGCTCAAAGTGACTGATTTGATCCAAGGGCGACGGTGCTTGCCCTGTCTCCTGTGGGACAAGAGGCAGCAGTCAGGACCCACATGGGTGGGGACACCAGCACAAAATGTTCATCAGCGGTGCATCGTTCCAGCACCCAGCTGGAGATATGCAAACACATCGGTAGCCCCCGTGGGTCTGGGTTTTGTTGCGAGCTCAAAGCTAAGAACAGGGTTGCTGGAGGGATCCAGTAAAGTCTGAAACGCTTCGGCAGTGGCATGGACCAGTGACTGGGTCTGCACTAAAATCAGGTGAAATTCATGGCTCCTCATTGGCTCAGTGTGAACACAGCTGTTTTGAGTGGAGACACCCACAACATTCAGGCCCATAACAACCCCAGTTTGGGCCCATTCAGCGCCAGGGAATTTGGGCCCGTCTATTGAACTGGAGGGGGTGAGATTTTTCAAAGTTGGCTAGGTGGTTTAGACACATGGTTCCCAAGCGGGTGAATAGGTGCTTTGCCGCCAAGTCCTTTAGGCAGAAAATCTCAGGAAGAGCGTGTGCATTAACACCGACCCAGATACAGAGGCAGGTTCGGGTTTAAACCCCAGAGGTCAGGCATGGCGGGTTTTGGATTCAGAGGTTTGGCTGGGCCCGTCGTCGACAGGGAGCCTGTTTACACTAATCAGATCCAGGTTCCCATTTCAGCCCCTCCCTCGAGCCCAGCAATGCTCCAGTCGCATGTTTTGGCTCGGGCCCACCTGTGCTTTAGCCGGAGTTCCTCCTAAAAGGAAGGAAAAGAGGCGAACTGGCCCGGTGCTCGCTGGAGACACGGGCCCTAAGCCCGGCTCTGCCATGGAGTCCTCATGTGACTTAGCTCCAGATCCTCAAAGGATTCAGACCAATGGGAGTTGGTGCCTAAATGCCTCTGAGCATTTCAGCCTCCTCTGTGGACCAGGGATAACAGCCTTTCTCTGCCCGTCTGGAAGGCTGTGGCGGTGAGAGACACTCAGATACCTCCATGAAAGGGTCCGCCCAAGTACCTCAGCTAGAGAATTGGGGATCGCCAGCACCCAGCTCCTCCTGGAAAGCTCAGGGGGCTGCAACCCAGGCACCTGGCTGGAGACTCAGGCGTCTGGGGGAGATGCAGTGCAGCAGCCTCAGAAACCTGGGGCGTGGCAGTGGTGAACATGGGGACCGGAGGGCTCCCATCGGCCTGTTCTTGAACCACCCGGCTGGCAGCTGGCCCATTCCCTGCCTGAGGATTCAAAGCAATGCGCTGTATTGCATGCCTGTTTTCCTTTGCAATTGCTAGAGGGGAGAGACTCGGGGTTTTCCTCCAGTTTTCCAGTGTCTGGTGCCAAACTCCCCAGGCACCCGTCCCCCTGAGCCGCAAAACTCCGGCTTTGCTCGGGGCTGGGTCTGATCTCCTCCTTTCCATTTCCATTTGCAGTTTTTCCTTGTCCTTTCCCGTCAGTTCAGCTCTGCCTGGCTCCCGGTCTGAAAACCGGACACCCCCCCCTCCCTGCACCAGGGACAGCTGCCTGAAGGCTGCCCCCTGCGTGCGGCGGCACCTCCCGATTTTGTAACGAAGCCGCCTTGACGAGCTGGGGGGGGGAAGGGGGTTGGGTTCTATCCATCTGAAATGATAATGGCTGCCAACGCCGGGGCAGGGTCACCATGGTAACAGGGCAGCAGAGGCTCAGAGAGCGCTAGAAGGATGGGCGGGCGCACGGTACTTGCAGCCCAGCTGGGCTCTGGGCCCTGGTACCCAACCCCCACTGTGGAGGGGAGCCCCCACTGCAAGCCATTGGGGGGGGACTCCTCCATTGCGTGACACCAGGGCTACTCGGCCTGTTAGACCCTAATTCAGTGGCATTCTCAGCTCAGCGTTGCTGCCGGACTGGCAGGCCGGGTGTTGGGCAATAGCAGAGCACTGGCAGAGCACCATATTGTATTAGTCGTTGTAGCCCCTAGGCGCGCCAGTGCCGGACCAGTGTCCCATTGCGCCAGGTGCTGTACGTACATAGAATACAAAACGACAGGCTCATCAGAGTTCTCTGCCCGGCCCCGCCCCGTGGGGGAAATCTTTCAAGAACGGCTGATGGGGTAGGATTTTGTCTCTGTGGAAAGCAGGTCGCTCCTCGCTGGAGTTTAAGCAGGGCAGATCTAAGGCTGGAGTACTAACACCCTCCCCCAGGGTCGGACTTGGGGCACCCAGCTCCGAAACGAAGATGCAACAGGAGCATGGCCTTGTCTGCTTCCCCCGCCCAGCGGCTCCGCGCCAGGTTCCCAAGCGGGCTGTGGGCATGATGGCCGGGGAGGCGGCAGTGTGTAGGAGATCCCTGGGAGACCGGGATGAGTCATTCCCTGCCCCACGCTCCTGGTGGAGGGGAGCGTCTGGGTAAACCCCCAGGAGCCCTGGCTGCAGAATCCCAGCTGCGCCAGCACCATTCCCCCTGCATGCATCACTCACCCCGCTGAAACAGTCTGTCGCCTCCTTTTCCAGGCAAACATGAGGAGAAGCAGGACGAGCACGGCTTCATCTCCAGGTGCTTCACCAGAAAATACACGTAAGTGGGTCAGGAGGGGACAAGCCGGGCAGGTTCTTGGCAGACGCCGCCCCAGCCCTGGGGAGACGTCTTTGCACCACGCACGGTGCCGCTCACCACCCTGGAGGCGGGAGGGGGCGGGTCCAGGCTGGCCCCATTGGGAAGGAGGTGAGCTGGTAAGGCCACTCCTGGGACGAGCAGCGGCTTGAATGGGGCAGGGACAGCTAAGACAGCGTCTCCCCCCCCCGAACGCTGGAAGGACTGCGTGAGACAACGCAGCAGCAGCAGCGTCCAGTGCTAGCGTGCAGGGCTCAGAACGTGAGTTCCTGGGCATGTCTCTCCCTGGGCTGGCAGACGCTGGGGTGGGGCAGGGAGGGAGCTGCACCCAGCCCTCTATGGCGAGGCTGGGATGGCTTCATGGGTCATCGCTGCTGGAAGCATGTACCCTGGAATCAGGTGCTGGGGGGGCGCCGCCAGGCAAGCCCTGGCCTGCGCTCAGTCCTCCCTCTCCTCCCCCTTGTGCAGCCTGCCCCCTGGCATCGACGCCACGGCGGTCTGCTCCGCGCTCTCCCCGGACGGCACGCTGACGGTGGAAGCCCCCCTGCCCAAGCCGGCCATCCAGTCTGCCGAGATCACCATCCCCGTCACCTTTGAGAGCCACGCCCAGATCACCCCGTCTGATGCCAAAAAGCCCGAGGAAGCGAGCAAGAAATAAGCAGGCCCCCGGCACGGAGGAAAAGCGCCGCCCGCCCGGCGCAACTCGCACCCCCACAACCACGTTTTCGCCTTTTTTTTCATTTTATACTAGCGCGTTTGCCGAGTTCCTCAAATAAATCTGAAAAAATCAAACACCCGGCTGCCTCTCCCCCATGCTGAGCTCCGGGCTTGCTCTAGGGCTTCCTAAGTGGGGGGGCTGCGAAAGCCAAGCGACGTCCGCTCCATGTTCATGTCCCTCTTTGCCGCACAACCATCAGGGTACGTCTCCTCCCAAGCCCCCTGCGAGGCAGGGAATCACTAGCCCATTTTACAGAAGGCAGCTAAGGCACAAAGAGGCTAAGTGACCCACTCACGGCCCCACCGAGGCAGGGGCTGAGCTGGGACCCGAACTGGGGCGCCCGCCGTTAGACCATTCGAGGCACTGCCTCATGGGGCGGGGCACTGGGGGAGCCCGTTGAGTCGGACTGCCCCTCCGGCTAGCAGGGGCTAAAATACGGGATTAGGGACCCGCATTGCTTCGTTTCGTTCTGCGGTAGCCTGGTTGCTGGCCTTTGGGGCATGGCCACAGGTCAGTTCCCGTGCTCTAAGGAAGCCGAGAGGAAATGATTTTCTCCCACGCTGTTGACAGCAGCACGCTGGGAATACGGAAGTGTTGGCAATGAGCTTGCTCTTCAGGCAGACTCCTTAATATTCAGGGGACTCTCAGACCTTCAGGAAAGCCCAGTTTCCCCTAATCTCAATCACTGGAGGTGATTAGAATCAATGGGTCAAATCCCGAGCGGTGCCGCGTATAAGCGCACCCCAGCCCAGGTGACGAGGGCACCACAGTGGCTCAGGATTTTTAAAAAGCGGTTACAGGATATTTTTTGAGCACAAACAAGGCTTGCTGTTCTGCTCAGCAGAAGGGAGGTTGGAACCAGGCCTGCTTTTATCGGCGCGAGCTTGCTCATTCCGAAACGTGACTCATCCGCCAAGAATTGCTCTCGGCTGTGCTCGGAGCCCCATGGGCCGGGATTCACATGCCAGGGGCATGTGAACTCAAGGGCATTCCTTTCACATGCCACCGTTTTCTGGAAACCTCCAGGCGCCTTTGGACTCTGCTGATCTTCCAGCCTTTCCAAGGGTTTCCCAGTCGGGTTTTATCTACACTCGGAAACACTGGCCCGTAATACACCCCCGGCGCAGCGCTCACATGGGGGTTAATGACTCTTAGCATTTATTGACCTCCTGAGGTCCCTTCCAACTCTAATATTCTATGATTCTATGATTCTATGTAGCTGACAGGAGCACCTAGCCCTTAAGGGACCCAGCTTACCCGACGAGAGGAGCTCCAGCCTGCCACCCACCTAGGCGAGCCCGGGTTTCCTCCTCCCGGGGGCTATCAAGTCAGTCTGCCCACAGGACACCCAGGGGCTGCCACCCTGCATCCTCCAAACACGTCCAGCCAGCCACCCACTGCAGCTGTTGCTAAACAGGTCTATGAGGGCAGGGCCTGGGGACCAGCCAAGAGCAAGGCCGCACCGTGCTGGGTGCTGTACGAACACAGTCCTAGATGGCCCCTGGAGAGCTTACAAGCTACACGGAGCCGACAGCCACAGGCTGGGGCAGGAGCAGAACGCACTGGGAAGGGGCCTGGGAGCCAGGGGAGGGAAGCAGAGGGCGAGAGGGACAGGTGTGGCATGAAGCAACTGAGGGAAGGCTGGAGCAAAGCACCAATCAGCCCAGGGCAGAGAAATCCCGGTCCGCATTGTGGAAAGCTCTCCAGATGCGGCAAGGTGCCTGTTTGGGAATGTGGCTCATGCAAGTGGCAGAGGCAGCCCAGAGTCCCTGGGGCGGCTGCCAGTGAAGCCTGGGAAACGGCAAGGCCAAGTGTCACACAGCCCTGCTCCAGGTGTGCACAGGGGCCCGGGGATGGGCGGGCTGGGAGCCCTGGATGGTCCCTGCACTGGTGTCCCAGAGAACCCCGCCCCATCCAAGCCGGCACGTCGCATTGACCTCACTGCCGTGCTCTGAATTCCCTCTCTGGGTGAGGAAAGGCAGAGACAGCACTGGGCTGGATTGGTCGGGGCTCTCTGAGATCCACGGCAGAGCTGGTGGCGGTTCCCACAGATACCGTGGGCAGTGACCCCCCCCCAGTGACACCCCAGAGCCTTAGATGGGCAGTAACTTGCTGTTACTATATTACTGCTCTGACAAATCCCTGAGCTAATCCCCCTTCCTGAGTCAGGCTCCAACACCGAGACTCGCCTGGCGCGAGTGACCTGAAAAGAATCCCCGAGCCTCTGGGATCGGGAGGGCTGGCTCGCAGAACGCAGGCATGGGCCGGAATGCTACTCACATGAAAGTCATCTGTGTATAGCCACAGCCTGGAAAGGGTTAACAAACCCTGACCATTAACAGCCAGAGAGTCTCCTGTGAATTGCCTCCAGAACAGAGCGAGCCAATCCAGTCCCAGGTCCCTAGTGGAACGAGTATGCTAGGTCTCAGACTGGTCGTCAGCAAGCAGGAATCCATGTCCCAAATAAACGTGATCCAGCAGGACTGGCGGCGTCTGTACGGGGAGCTCAGCCAGGAGCTGGGGCAGGGACAAGCAGTGCCCCACACACTGTTCCTACCCTGCGAGCATAAAAAATGGACTTCGCTGTTTAACCAGGTGGCTGGTCAGTGTTAGCGGCAAGTAAAGAAGAATATGTTGAGGTTTCTTTCAGCGTCGGGATGAAACCGAGACCGTTCCAAGATGTTCACGGAAACCCAGCAAGGCGGACATGCCACGACCTGGCAGATAGGGCGCTCTGCTGGGATGTGGGCGACCCAGGCTCGGGACCCAATTCTGAATCAGCTAGAGCAGGGACTTGAACCTGGCCTTCCAGGTCACTGTCCCAGCCCCTAGGCTATTGCGATTCTGGGGTGGGGCTCGCCCGTGCTGCGGTTTTGACCAGAGATTCCACCCAGAAAGCTTTCCGAACATTTCAAAACTGATACCTTTTTGCAAATTGTTTCGGTTGCAACAAATCGGCATCTTGCAAGAAACAAACGTTTTTGGCAACCAATTCCCACCCAGCTGTTGCGGCCGGATTCGTGGTCCGACCTGCTGCAGCGAATCCTAGCGGCTGCCCCTGTTCCAGACCTGGGACAGCCCCCACATTTGTTCAGAAAGTTCCCAACAATTTTTTTAAGAATGCGGACGGTTTTTGAGGTTGCTTTTTGCTGGCACGGAGGATGGGACGGCCATATCATTTACATCCTTGGCTCTTAACCCAGAGGACATATACAGATCTACTCAGAGGGAGTGTGTCCCTAGTGGTTAGAGCAGGGGGGACCTCGGTTCCATTTCAGCCCTATCCCTTACGCCCTGTGTGGCCATGTCCCTGGGGGTGACTTTCCCATACTTCACAGGGGGACATTGTGAGCGTCATTAAATGAGGTCATTGGACAATCAGTGCTGTCTGAATGGAACACATCCTGATTCTGCTTATCTCGGTCCAACTGGCTCGTCTCACAGCCAAGCCACAAGCTGCACCAAGCCTACCACTGCATTTCCTTCCCCACTGCACCTCCTCTTCCACCTTTGCCTTAGACCCATTCCCTTCAGTGCAATAATTCTCCTCTCCAGCCAGCACCTCGTGAGTCACGCAGGCTGTCTTTAGCCCCTGGGTCAATGCCAGCTGCTCCGTGCACCAACCGAAAGCACTTCTGGAATTACACTCACAAGCATCGTCCCTTCACGCTGAGGGGGCGTCACTCACAAAAGGCAGAGAGGCGATGGAAACAACTCAAGGGAGCTTCAGATCTGCTGCGAAACAGCCGGTTCGTCGTGACAAATGTGTGTTGTGTTACTAATATTGTCACTGACCAACTGTTCAACAGGCCGCGGGGTCAGATCTTACCAGGGAGATCGGGACATGCACAGATACCTACTTAGAACTATATTTGATAGGCTACCCACACAGTCAAGACTCTAGTCATCTGTTAAAAAGCTCAGATACTGCATTGATACAAATAAAAACCGAGCTGGAGAAACAGCACGAGAGACGCTTTGGGCAAACCTCAAAAGGGTCACAGTTGCCATTCAAGAGAACAGCCCAGTGCCAGACCCCTGCTGTATTTCACGGCCTTCTTCCAGAGGGTCATATAAGTAAAGAAAAGGCAGCCGTTCTTTTCCAAGCTCCACCCATGTGAGCAGCCACAAAGAGAAACAACTCACAGTGGGTTATGCCGACGTTTAAAGTACAATCATGTGGCTAACACGGGCTCCACTGGGTTCCCCGTTGATGGGGCTTGAATCTGCCCATGGCTCGGCTCGGCTCGGCTCGGCTCGGCTCGGCTCTGTGGACTTGACTGAGGGTGGGGTGGGGAGTAAGTGGTGGCAGCTTCCAAACGCCACCTCTTGCCGCACCAAAACGAGAGGTCAGGGCTGTAATAATGGGCCCTACAAGTGTATCCCGGGTCTGGGCTCAAATGCAAGAACGTGGCTAGCTATAAATGCGGATGGGGACAGATGCAAAAGGGAGACAGAAGGACGAGATTAGTCCTAACGACAAGGCCTCCTGCTATAACTCAGGGACTGTGTTAAGATCATCCCTGGTCAACCAGCGTTAGAGGTTTAGGGTCACCAGAGCATGGGGTTGTGTCCATGAGCATCTTGGCTAACAGACGCTGATGGACCAATCCTCCCTGAACTCATCTAATTCTTCTTTGAACCCAGTTATACTTTTGGCCTCACAACATTCCCTGGCAACGAATGCCACTGAGCATCTGTGACGAGGTACGAACCTATGTTTGTTTTAAACCGGCTGCCTGTGCCCACGAGAACTGGGGGTCACCCCACGCAGTTATGTGAAAGGGTAAATAACACGCCCCTAGCCACTTTCTCTGAACCACGCATGATTTTATGGACCTCTCGCATATCCCCCACCCCTTAGTCATCGCTTTTCTAAGCTGAACCGTCCTAGTCTTTTCAGTCCTTGTATAGAAGCTGTTCCATACCCCTAATCATTTTTGTTGCCCTTCTCTGTACTTTTCCCAATTCTAATATCTTTATTGAGATGGGGCACCCAGCACTGCATGCAGTTCCAAGGTGTGGGCATACCCTGGAGTTATACAGTGGCATTATGATCTTTTCTGTCTTATTATCTCTCCCTTTCCTAATGATTGCCTACGTTTTGTTGGCTTTTTAGACTCCTGCTACACACTGAGCGGATGTTTTCGGAGAACTGTCCACAATGACTCTCAGATCTCTTTCTTGGGACAGCTAATTTAGACCCCATCAATGTGTACATATAGTTGGGACTCTTTTCCAATGTGCATGACCGTGCCCTTATCAGCACTGAATTTCATCTGCTATTTTGTCCCCCAGTCAAGTGAGGTCCCTTCGTAACTCTTCACAGGCAGCTTTGGACTTAACAGTCTTGAGTAATTTTGTATACGCTGCACATTTTGTCACCTCACTGTCCACCCCCTTCCCCAGCTCATTTCTGAATATGTCGAACAGCTCAGCTCCCAGTACAGATCCTCGGAGGACCCTGCTATTCATCCCCGCTCCGTTGTTAAAACTAACCATTTATTCCTCCCCTTTGTTCCCTATCTTTTAACCAGCTACTGATCCATACGAGAACCTTCCTGTGACTTTTTACTTTGTTTAAGAGCCTTTGTGCAGGACCTTGTCAGAGGCTTTCTGCCAGCTTTCGTAGCATCATCGGAGATCAGACTGGAAGGGACCGCAAGAGGTCATCTAGTCCCACCCCCTGCTCAAAGCAGGATCAAACCCCAGCTCCATCATCCCAGCTTGCCTGTGCCTGTGTCTCTCCAGCAGTGAGCTGCCAGTGAAAGTTAACCGTAGCTTCTGTCTCGGGGGTTTCCATCTTTGCTGCTCTTTTCTATTCCCTTGTGTGTGTGTTTGTCTTGTTTTGTCTTCTAGGAAACAGGATCTAACAGCAACTGCAACCAGAGCAACAGCCCAGCTCAAACAGGACAGTTATTCGCATCTTTCATACCATTTCAAAACATGCCAAGCAAAGGGATTTTCCTTATAAAGACTCTCCCCAGCTAGCAGTAAAGGAACAAGGGATCTTGTTAAAATAAAAGCCTTATTTAATGCTTTACATTTCAAATGCTTTAACCTTTCTCCCCCACCCCCTTCTTTTCTGTATCTTTAATAAAAAGATACAGAGGATTTTTAGGGTGTGTTTGCCATGGTATTAAGCCGGCTGAAGTCTCTGTAGGCCAAACCCCAAATCTTGGTCATCACCTTTGACTCTCTGGGCCCACATATTCCAACAGACGTTAATGCATCACGCACAGGAAACTGGGCCTACCTCTTCCTTTCGCCCATGAGGAATGAAACGGCCCTGCTGGCATTTAAATGATCACGGGAGCTAACCCCTCGCTGAGACAAAGGGGCAGTTCACATTGCTCCAAGCTCCCAACTCCAGCCCTGCTTTGGCGACACTTGCTTCCCATTTGTGAGGTTTTCTTCACAACTATAACAACTAGAGAGCCACTCTGTGAGTGTTAATGAAAGCAGAGACTCTGGAGAACAAGAAGGTAGCTCTGAGAAGTGCTGGTTCAGTGCACAGGTGCCTATCGGCCGTTACCAATCCCCGCAGCAAGGAGCACCCTCACAGTGGGACGCTGACAGCGAGTGCCCACTAGCCAGCTCCCGGCATCGGCCCAGTTCCAGGGTAACCGCAGAGAACGAGCAGCATCGGCACAGTATCCGGGTAACTGCAGGGTGACCTGCTCTGTGGGCTGCCCAAGGGACCCCTGTAGCTCTCAGCCCTCAGTTTGCTGCCTCTCAAGGGATAACGAGAGGGACACTTGTGACCAGCCAGCCACTTTCATCGCGCCGAGGACGCTTGTTTTAGGACAAAATCGTTACAGAGAAAACGTGTCATAAACCGGTGAAGAGATCGAAACCCTCAGCAGGGTTGTGCTCCCTCGGTTACAGTCTGGTGTCGTTTCTTGGCTCAGACGAAGGCCGCAGTCCCTTCAGGCTGCCTCGTTCTAGCAAAATCCCCCTCTTTGTTTGCTGGCCCTCTTGAACCCCCCCCCGACCCAGTGTACCCAATCCCCCCAGGGAGCGGCACTGCTCCAGATTGTCTACCTGTCCCTCAGTGTGTAGTAATTACCCAGGGATTTTAATTACTGGGAGGAAGCTCAGCAGTCCCCCTCAGAGGGCTGGAAGAGAATCCCTCGCCCAGGAAGATTCAGCTAACGCTGACCGATACAAAAGTCCTGGGCCCTAGCGTCTGGCTCATCTCCATAAAATAGCCTTTGGAATTCGCACACATCCCAGTGCTCCCAGCCGTCACAATCAAAACAACCTTCCTGACGGCAATTCGACTCGTCTGCTCCCAACCCCCCCTTCACAACCAGCGAGCGCCACGCTGGGACTGACAAATATAATCAGGAACAAAAGAAATGCATCTAAACTTTGTCCAACAAAGCAGGGCCAGCTCCTGGGCTGCTTGTCGTCCAGCCCCCAGAGAAGATGGGCTACGGGCTCGCCTACATCACACAGGCTTTGCCGCGGTAGCCATGCCGGCACAGCTTCCTAGCTTATGGCTGCAGAAGGAGTTTTTCTGCCAGTATAGTAACACCACCTCCCTGGACGACGTTAGCTAAACCAACAGATGCACCCTGCTGCTAGCATAGCTGCGTCTACACTGGGGGGGGTTTCACACCCCTGCCGGCGTAGCTAGGGTGGCATAACTTGGTAGTGTAGACCTGGCCTGAGATCTCTACTATGCAGCTGATGTGACGGTCTCGCTGCCACACAAGTAAACAGAGGAGAGTCCAAGCGGCACGGCCGGAGACCTCGCCCCCTGCACAGAGCAGAGATGAGCCCACGCTGCAGAGAGCAGACGCAGGGTTGGATCTGAGCCTCCCCAGAGTTCAGCGCTAAGGGTGTGGTTTGGGCCCATCTCTATCACACGCGCTTCCCAGGGCAGGGAGGCTGTGAGCCTCGGGGCCAGGGCCTCACACCAGCCTGTTATGCTCAGGTTGTCCCAGGGCCAAGATGCCCACTGCTGTGTATTTTGTGTCTTGCCCTCCTAGGTTGCCGTAGCAACAGAGCGCTTGTTGCCATAGCAACAGAGTCAGGCTATTAGGGGATAGCTCAGCCAGTCCTGGCTGGTGTTAGTGTTAGTTCAATAAAGACTTTTCGCGGGTTTGCATCTCTGATTCCTCTCTGAACACAAGCGCTGTCCGAGGATTTAACATAACGGACCTGTGTTGCACCGGCAAAAAGTAAAAGTCAATGCAAGCAGACAGACTGGGGACGGGGAAAAAACAAAAGCAGGGCGAGTACATGGAAATCACCAGCAAGTGATTCACCAACACACCTGAATAAAAGACACTAAAAGACAAGAGAAAAAAAGAGGGGTGGCGATGGCTACCCTGATGGGGCCCCCGGGATCTTAGAGGCTGGGCCGACCCTGTCGCTTGCCCTTCGGAATAAAGTCTGCTCCAGTTTTGCTCCAGAGGGCTATGCTGGGAGTCCAGTGCTGTTTCCGACAGTCACTCTTCCATTTACCCTGAGCGGCCGCTGGTGCATTGCCGGTTTTCTCCCATCTACCCCCTATGTCAGCAGGACACACAGAGACATCTGGTGTTTAGACCTGCTCCTCCCCATCCCAGCCAGACCCCGCAGCTTGACATCCAGCCCCCTTGGCCAGCAGTGGGTTGCAGGCGAGACAAAGCAGGCTGGAGATGGAGCCTGTGCTGGGGCTTCTCGGATCCCCCAGGCCCAGCCTCCAAGGAGGAGGAGGGAAGCGCGGCCTTGGAGGGATCTGCCCTTATATGGTGAGATGTGCAAGGGACGGGGAAGTCTCTGTGATGTGTGGAATTCAGACAGGGCTGGGAGATGCAACGGGTTGGACTTTCCTCTCTCGCGCTCTGGTCAGATCCGAGCCCCTCAGGCCTCCCGTGTTTTTACAAGCAGACGCAACTGATGGCAGCTGACAAACGGGGTGGGCCCTGCCTGCCTGGAACCTCTGCCCTCCAGCACGAGCCGCACCCCAGGGGAGTCGCTGGCCCAGGCTGGCACTGTTGCTTTCTTGGCACCCCGCAAGGAGAGGAGGCTGGTCTCCCCGGGCTTCCGAGGCAGAGAGGGGAAGGGAAGTGAGGAATCTGGGTCCCCCCCGACCGGCCTTGCGCTGCGTTTATGTGCAGGAGAGCTCGTGTGCCGGCCGGGGAGAGCTGCGTGTTCGCCGTGAGAGGCCAGATCAGACGGGCCCGTCAGAAACACGCAGGGGCCGGGGTGCTTGAGCGCAGGGCTTGACGTGCAGGGGAAACACAAGGGGCGGTTGGCAGAGGTGAGTTCTCCCAGGGTGTGTCTGCACTGCCACCCAAGCCCTGTGGCACCCAGTCTCAGAGGCAAGGTCAGCTGGAGCCTGGGCTCAGAGACCCTCCCCTTTGCGGGGTCTCAGATCTCAGACTCCAGCCTGAGCCTGAACATGCTGGTTTATAGCCCCAAAGCCGGAGCCAGGCATGGCTGTTTTATGGCTGTGTAGACGTATCCTCAGGGTCTATGGACATCAGCAGCCTTGCCAGCCTCGAGTGTTCAGAAATCATGAGGCCGGCCCCCCAAAATCATGAGATTTAAAACAAAAACCCAATGATTCCTTAACCCAAACGACCCATCTTGGGTGCCTGTCTTAGGACATAGGACCCGAAGGTCCTCCCGCACCGAGTCCAGCACCTCCAATCACAGGCAATCCTGTCATATGCCTCCTGGTTTCTGAGCCTTCAGGATCACCCTGATCACATTCCCACGTGCGTCTCCACAAGCAGGCAGGCTAGAAACGTACGCCTTCCTTTTCAAATAAAAGCGGCCGTTCTCCCGGCGCCAGAGAGCTGCAGCGGCTGGGGCTTTACGAGAAAACTCCAAGCGTGGTGAGCCGCGGCGGCAGACTGTGCGGACGGGTTGCCAACCGTCCTCACATTTACGGACAGCCAGTAAAACAACTGTGCAATGTTACCATTGTCCATAAACCTGTAAATCAATGAAAACGTCCGTGACATTGGGGAGAAATAAAAGTGTTGTGTTTTGACATTGATTGTCGTGGTTCAGAATCACGTCTTGTATCATAAAACTACACTGCCCAGGGCTTTGTCAATGTCCTGTTTTCTATTATTGCACACGCCCAAAGAACCCGACCGATCAATTAACTGCAGCTAAAACAACAGCGTAATTGCGATATTCTGTGCACAAGAATTCGGGCGTGAGAACGCATATTTGGGACGTGATTGCATTGTTTATGGGGTTCTTAGTGATGTCTGTAAGAAGTTTACTATCTCAGTAAAAAAACAACAAAAAAGCGCCACTTCAGATCTTCATGTCAGTAAAAACTAAAAGGCAAGGTTGGCAACCCTGGGGGGCCCTCCTGGGAGCTGCGGGGCACCCTCAGCGCTTTCAGACCGGCACCGGCAGGAGGGACTCAGCCCCGGCCTTGAGGGCCAGAGACTTTGACCAGAATTTGAAACGAATTTGAACAGCAACAGTTCCAAGGGGAGGAATCCCAGGACAGCACAGACTCATGCCTGCAACAAGGAGATGCAGAGGGAAAGGAGCAGAGGACCAGCTGCACCACAAGCTGGCCAGCTAGGCGGCCTACTACAGTGTGTTGAACCAGCGCTAGGTCTCCAACACAGCCCATGCGCCGCACGCGCAGGGCATGGCCGTGATTTACAGCAGTGGTGCTCAACCAGGGGTACGTGTACCCCTGGGGTACGCAGAGGTCTTCCAAGGGTACATCAACTCACCGACATCTTTGCCTAGTTTTACCACAGGCTCCATACACACACTAGCAAAGTCAGTACACACGAACATTTCTGGTTTATAGAACCTGGTTTCTATTGCTCTATATACCATGCACTGAAACGTAAGTACAGGATTGATTTGCCAATTGATTGATTTGATAATTATGGGGCAAAAATGAGAAAATAAGCCTTTTTTCCAGTCTCAGTGGGCTGTGACACTTCTGTATTTTTATGTCTGATTTTGTCAGCAAGTCATTTTTAACGTGAGGTGAAACTTGGGGGTTCGCAAGACAAATCCGACTCCTGAAAGGGGTACAGTCGCCTGGAAAGGTTGAGAGCCACTGGTTTACAGGGATCAGCCGTGCCCCTCGTAAGTGAGAGGCAGGTACAGTTGTGTGCTGTGAGCCAGCACTCCCGTGCGGCGTGCCTGGCGCTGGAAGGAGCGTGTGCTCTAGTAAGCTGGCTGGTTCAGGAACAGCAGTGACATACGCTATCCAGGAGCCACAGCCAATCCCTTGGGGTTACAAGCATGGCGCCGATGTGGGAAAACACCAACAATCCTGGGAATGACGGGCAGGGTGGGGAGGAGAACTGCCTTTGAAAATCTCCACGTATATGACACGGTCTGACACACAGACAGCTAATTAGATCCCTTTGCTGTGGCAGGTAATTTCCACTGAGCACATCATGCACTGGGCACTCTGAGGCATCTAAATAGCTGCAAAGCCTGGGCTGGATCCAGGGTGGGACTGGATTGACCAGGGATGTTCAGATCCTTACAAGTTACCATTGGAACGGCCAAAATTTCCTTCCTGAACGAACACTGAGCAAATAGAAGACAATTTAAAATAGATCCCGGGTGCGTCTTGTTGATTGCCTGGCACCTTTGCATTCCATTGGACGTGCGAATCCCTTCATTACTGGGCTAACCCTCCACATTTACTTTTCAGGTTGCAATTCAGAAAAGGATTTCAGGCTGGCGCTTATGCCCATGCTTCAGTGCTGCCCTAATGGGGTGGATTTAAGCATGTGCTCATGTACTTCTCAGAATCAGGGCCATACATAAAGGTTATGTGTAACAGGAGTGCTTCGGGATGACTCCGCCTAATCACAGTTACAGGGCAATGCGCTGTCTGGCGGTGCTGAGCAGTAGAATCTTCTCTGAGCATCTGCTAGCACACGTCTGCCCCCTCACCATCCTTGAACGCTCTGAGGAAGAGGCTAGATAAATGGGCACTGCACCCTCTTCTATCTCATTCCTTCCAACCACTGTGCCAGCTGAATCTGGGGGTTTTCCTCAATGAGCAGAACAGCTACAAACAGTCAAAGATGCTGAGTGTTTAGTTTAATACTAGCTAGTTTTAAGTATGGCAATAAGTGTAGATAGCTTGTAGCGTCGGGTCCATGTAACGGCAGAACCAAAGAAAAAGAAGCAGCCTGGGTTTTAAGTGGTGTGCTTCATGCCTTCTCAGAGTCCGACAACCATGCCTGGGGGTTGGTTCCAAATGGCCAGTGAATTCTTTCAGAGACTGGCTTTCAGCTTGCAGGTCTCTTGCCAGGAATCTTGCAAATAGAACAGTGGGAATAACTGATTTTTTCGGTTCATTGGCCTTGTCGAAAAGCTATGGGAGAAATTGTTTTAGGCCAGGCTGAAAATGAACGTTTTTAATATATTCGGCAACTCAAAAAATTGTTTCGGGTCAGACAAAATGTTGTGTCCATTTCAAAGGGTTAGATTTTTTAAAAAAAGCAAAGTCAAAGGAGATTTCTGAACAAAGGCATTTTGAATTTTAAAAAATTGAACCATTTCAATTTTTTCTGAATTTTTTTGCGGGTGGCGGGGGAGAGTTCTTCTCTAAACCAACACATATTTGTAAAACATTTCAGTGTCACCAAACCTGCATTTGTCACCAAAAGAGCGTCAGTCCAAAAATTTCAACCAACTCTATTTGCAAACGTTCCTCATACAGTCAGCCATGTGGCGGTTACACACATCAGACAGTGTTGGTCCTATTCCCTGGTCAGGCAGCTTACAGTACGTAACTAACAAAGCGGTGGAAAATGCAAGTTGCGTGATTCCACGAGCAGATAGAAATCCATCCCTGGTGAAATGTTTGAGCTGAAAATTCACTTTTCACACATATATGCACACGTGAAGTTCAAAAGCGCAAAGACTCCCAGAAAGTGACCTCAAAGGAGTCATGAACACTGTAGAACTGAAACTGGCTTTTGAATGGGACTGAACATTCACAGACGCTATTTTCCAGTGCTAGTCACTGGGACCCTAAACAACATAAATCTGGGTCAACTGACTCCTTGTTTGACTTGTATTGCGGTAGCACCTACCAGCCCCTGGCTGTGCTGTACGCATGCATAGTCAGACATATTTCCAGCCCCAAAGAACCTACAGTCTAAATAGAAAAGACAGACCAAGAGTGGGAGGGGAAACTGAGGCACAAAGAGGGCCAGTGACTTGTTCAAGGTCACGCTACAGCTCAGTGGCAGAGCAGGAAACATAACCAAAGTCAGTTGAAATCTGGTCCAGTGCCCTAACCACTAGCCCAAACTGCCTCTCCTAAGTCACCAGATACGTTTTCTATACCAGTCAAAATGACTAATCTCTCTTGTTTAAACATGAACATGCAGAGAGACGGCCTGATCCCCTTCGGTCAGCCATCTGTCTGCACCTGCGCAAAGAGAACGCAAAGTGGAGCCAAAACACTAGCAAATCGGATGGCGTTTGAGCCTAGGCACCCCCGTATTCACACTCTATTCACGCTGCCCTGGTGTTTGTACAAAACATGCCTAGGGAGGTGTTCTTTGAAAACTAGTAGCACACTGGTCGGTAATCTCATTGTGAAATGAATGTGACAACGCTGTACGTGGAGTTATAGGTATTCACCGGTGCTATGCTTTAAAGTGCCAAAAGCTGTTTAAACCAGGCATCTTGGGGGCAGCTGACAAACAGATTTTTCTCCAAAGGAAAGAGGCCAACACTTCAAACCAGGTGTGGCCAAATTCAACAGGCTACTCATTGAGACTGGAGGTTGCAGGAAGAAATGATTTGCATTGTAAAAATCACCAGCAGAGGGGAAGATAACATGGAGTCTGCGCCAGCCAGCAAGGAAGGACTACACCCAGCAGGGAAAAGGACTATAAAGAGAGGGGGAATGAACCCCTAAGTTTTCCTTCACCTTAGGAGACAAGGAAAACCAGCACCTTGGACTCTGGGTCGGGGGCGAGGGAGGGGGGTGTAACAGCCAGTTAGTGCTAGGAAGGGAAGATAGATGAGGAAACTGCCTTGTAGTTTGTTGTCAGGTCTTAAGCATTAGAAAGCGTATTTTTACTCTTGTTTGTTTGTAGTCATTTCTATCTTTCTGCCTTCCGCTTGGCATCACTTAACCTGTGTCCTTTGGCTAATACACTTGTTTTGTGGTGGCCATACTCCAGCTCAGCGCTGCGATTGAAGGGAAGGGCGTGTTTACCCCCAGTAAGTTAATAATCTGTAGCGTGCTGACTCTTTAAAAGCGCAACAAACTTGTTATCTTCTGCAACTGGCCAACGGCAGGGACCGTGCATTGCAGAAAAACATCGCCGGGGAGCGCAGGGGCCGAAGTTCACTGATTGTTCCCTGCTAGGCGAGGTGTGGGCCAGGAGAGCCTAGAGGGGTTTGCTGCGGCAGGTCGCTGAGTCACCAGCAAAGCTCACGTTTGCAGAGGCAGAGAGGTCAGGCAACGGAGGCTCACAGCTCTTTGTGTGCCCAGCAGGCTGTTACAATTAGCCGTCCTGCAGCACAACTGGTATCCCTGCCTCAGTTTCCCCTTCATTTGCCCACAAAAATGAACACACCCTCTCTCAGGGCTTGTCTCAGGGCGCAGACAATTAGTTTGTGGAAGCTGGGTTGTGAATCTGCCCTGGAGTAACGGGCCATGTGGAAGCTGCTAACCTGTATAAACAGTTTGTTAATGCGTTTTGGTCTCGCCCTGTTCCCAACAGGACTACAGGGGCAGGCTAGACTGGGGTTGATTCGCACCCTAGCTTGCCATGAGCTAGTTGTTCTTGTAGACAAGCCCGCCGTGCCCATTCAAAGTCCCACCTCTGGGCAGAATGTATTCATGTTCCCGTGAAATAATCCGCAGAACGCTGGTGATAAAAACCATCCTCCCGAAACCCTAGAGTCCAATAGGTTCACACGGCAGCTTTCCAGGCCCCCTCTGGGAGCATCATTTCCCGCTCCCCTGTCCCAGGGTCCAGCTACAGACGGTTTGACCCTTGTTCCAGGGCTCTGCTCTCCAGGCCTTCCACCTGAGAGCTCCCAGCCTCATGTCTCTCCCACCAGGCTTCTCCAGTAGCCCCAAGTCAGGTCCCCCACACGAGGGCTCCCCTCAGGGCCCCACTCACCCAGGCCTGCTCACCCGAGTCCTATCTCTGCTCCTGGAACCCACCCTCCACATCAAGTCTCTTAACTGGGGCTCAGCTGCTTTCCCGAACCATGCCGGTCCCGTCCCTCCTTCCTAGGGGCCGCTGCACAATTCTCCTGTGACTCACCAAGGGCTCCAGCCCTCATCCAGCCCTCTTCAGCGACTTTCTCCTCCTTTCGGTCCACCCAGGGCCGCCCGGTTCAAACAGAGGCGTGCACTCAGGCTGTCCCAGGCTGGGGGCAGGTCTGCACCGAGCTGGAGGTGTGATTGCCAGCGCAGGGAGCCAGACCCGTGCTAGCACTGGTCCAGCTCCTGTGCTAAGTCTGGAGCAGCCTTCGCGAGGTGAGAGGCACGAGGGGCCTGCCACTGCGAGTACGATCCCGTCCGAGACGCTGGGTGCACACTCAGGGCTGCTACCGCCACGGCTACCCTGCCAGCTGGCGTGTGTGCGCACCCTCTGGGGGGGTGTTCTAGTCTCTGGGTGTGTGTCCTGTAATAGAGTGTGTCAGTCTCTCCGTGTGTGTCTCCCTCGTAGGTGGACGTCTCAATCCGTGTGTGTCCGTGTTCCGTAGGTCAGTGTTTCAGTCTGTCTGTGTGTGTGTCCTGTAGCTAGGCGGTTAGTTTGGCTGTGTGTGTGTGTGCTTCTCCCCCCCCCAGGTGGGTGTTCAGTCTGTAGGTGTGTGTGTGCGCTGTAGGTGGGTGTTTCAGGCTGTACATGTGTGCGCGCTGTAGGTGGGTGTTTCAGGCTGTACGTGTGGGCGCGCTGTAGGTGGGTGTTTCAGGCTGTACGTGTGGGCGCGCTGTAGGTGGGTGTTTCAGGCTGTACGCGTGGGTGCACTGTAGGTGGGTGTTTCAGGCTGTACGTGTGTGCGCGCTGTAAGTGGGTGTTTCAGGCTGTACGTGTGTGCGCACTGTAGGTGGGTGTTTCAGACTGTACGCGTGGGTGCACTGTAGGTGGGTGTTTCAGGCTGTACGTGTGGGTGCGCTGTAGGTGGGTGTTTCACGCGTGGGTGCACTGTAGGTGGGTGTACGTGTGTGCGCGCTGTAGGTGGGTGTGTGTGCGGCTGTACGCGTGGGTGAACTGTAGGTAGGTGTTTCAGGCTGTACGTGTGGGCACGCTGTAGGTGGGTGTTTCAGGCTGTACGTGTGGGCGCGCTGTAGGTAGGTGTTTCAGGCTGTACGTGTGTGCGCGCTGTAGGTGGGTGTTTCAGGCTGTGTGGGTGTCTCCCTTCCAGGTGGGCGTTTCAGTCTCGCTGCCCGTCAGTGTGTGTTCGCATGGGGCTGCCAGACCCCCCCTTTCCCAGTGCAAGCCATCCTGTCCTTTGGGAATGGGCGGCCACAGCGACTCTAGAGGAGATGGAGACTGTTACCATGGCGAGCGGCAGCCTATGGCAACGAGCGGGGGAGAGGAGGCAGCTGCCCAATGGGAGAAAAGCAAGTAAGGAAACAGAGCGGCGCAGCGTGTTGGTGGGAACTGCCACGCTCTCTCCTGGCACAGCGTGAGCTAACCCAGCAGGGCCCCCTCCCGTCCCTCGTGCCCCCAGAGCCTGCTCCTGACAGACACGCTGGAGATGCTGGACACAGACTGTGCCGTCCATGGGGACCACCCAGAGCTTCACCATGACAGCA
Source organism: Emydura macquarii macquarii (assembly GCF_026122565.2). Lineage (NCBI taxonomy): Eukaryota > Metazoa > Chordata > Testudines > Chelidae > Emydura > Emydura macquarii. Next base: position 4,260,899 of record NW_027130587.1, read on the forward strand.
GGGAGCTCAGCGTCTCCTGGTCCACAGGTAGCGCCGTCTAACGGAGAGTCTCCATGCGCACAGGAGCAACGGGCCTGTGGAACTCACTGCCACAGGATGTTACTGAGGAAAAAACCTGTGCAGGATCCGCCTGCTCTAGAACCAGTGAGATCTGCACTTACAGTAGCTCAGGTAAAAGAGTGCAAGGCCCAGCACTCTTCGTGCAATGGGACATAAGCCAGCTACTCAGTGCAGCACAGAACCAGGGCTCAGGACGCCCAGCTTCCTTCCCCAGCTCTGGCTTGCTGCATGTGCATGGGCAAGTCTCTGAGCCTCAGTTTCCCCCTATGTTAAATGGGGATAATGACACTGACCTCCCTGGTAAAGCACTTGGACATCTGCTGATGAAAGGCACCGCGTTCGTGTATCACGCACTGCCTGGCCAGGAGGATACAGGAATGAAGACCTGTTACTGCAGCACGCGCTGAGATGGAGCTATCTGGTGCCGGCTAACCGGCCCTGTGGTCCGATCCGGTGCAGGGCCTATGACAGGCAGCCACGTGTCAAGGCCACTCCTCTAACTCAAGTGCCAGCGGTGGGTGCTAAAGGTACCCGTCCACCCTTGCTGACGTCCCCTGGGGAGGTTGTTCCGCTCAGTTTGCTGCAGTTTGCCAGGCGCTTTGCGATGCTAGCAGAGGGAGGCTAGTGACAACACAGAATAGCCCTTCTCTTCTCTTCCCGCTCTCGGCCTGTACTCACCGGGCCTTTGGGCTCCCCGTCAGCCCTTCCCATCACCCTAGCTCTCCAGGGCCAGCTCGCCCAGTCAGCAAGGGACAGGAGGTCCCCGCGTGCCACCAAGCTGGATTTTCACAGGAGCTCAGCATCCTGCTGGGCCCTCTGAACATTCCCAACCCTCTAGTCTGCCCCCCCTTCCTCTCTCCTCTGCACCCCACCATCCGTTCACCTTTACCAGCCTGGGGCTCCCCACTGCTGTCCCTTTCCCGACTGTGTCTGCCATCGCCCCCCTCCTCTCTGCCTGCTGCTGCCTCCCGTTCTGCCCCCGTGGGGTTCGACAGCTCGGCTCTCTCACCCACAGAAGTCGGTTCAATAGAAGATATTACTGGAGCCCCAGATATCTGCTTTATGTCCGCAGATGGCCACAGCCCTGGATGCGGATATCCGCGGACCATTGCTTGCGGATCCTGGCTCAGATGGTCACAGAGGTCATGGATTGACTTTCCGGGGCCTCTCTGACTTCTGGGGCAGGGCTGGAGCAGCTGCCAGCCCCGGGGGTCACAGCTGATCAGCTGTTAGGCGGGGGGGGGTGGGACTGACCAGCTGATGGGGGGACGGCTGGCTGCAAACAGCTGATTGGCGATGCTGATGCGGATGCATCTAAAAGGGGGAGGGCAGAGGGCGAGTGGGATAGAAGTTTATTCTCGCGGATGCGGCTCGGATGAGGAGCCACATATTGGTATCCGCGCAGGGCTGTCGGTATTACCTCCACCTTCTCGCTCCTCCTTCCCTCCAGCCGGCCGCAAGCTGCAGTGCGTCCGCCACTCACTTGGGCTCCCGTGGGTAAGGCGAACGGGCCGTGGCAGGGGAGGACCAAGGGATCCCACGGAGCTCCGAACCCTGTCACAACACAGGCTGGGATTGCACGCGCAAACCTGCCCCTTTGGGGCTGGGAAGGGCTCCAGCCTCCAGGCAGGGCCTGGGCTCTAAGACGCGGCAGCAGCCGCGGGGTTGGTTCCCACCTAGCAATGTTCTCTGATCGCTCACCTCGAAAAAGCTGCCGCAGTCACGCTCGCCTCGTGCACCCGGCTCAGCCCGCGCCCTGCCCCTTCCAGCTGCACCGAGCTGGGCTCGTCTGGGCCACAGTGGAACCAAGGAATGCGTGTGTGTGTGTGTGTGAGTGAGTGTGCATCTGAAGGTGTGTAATAGTGACCGAATGTGTGCAAATGAATAGCAGCGAACAAGGGTAAGTGTGTGAATGTGGGTAACAGTGACTGGGAGTGTGTGAATCACTCTGAAAGCGAACGGAGGGTGTGTGCATGAATGAGGGTGAGAAAAAATATGTGTGTGTGTGTGTGTGTGCAAGGCTTACTATGTAACGGTGACGGTGTGTGTAAATGAGTGTGCCTGTGCACGAATGAACGTGCGAGAGCCGCCCTGTGTCTGAATGAATGAAGGTGGGTGGGTGTGAACTATTGTGTGCACGAGTGTGCGCGTGACCCGTTGTGCAGTGGCTCTGGGCGTGTGTGAGGCTGCAAGGTCAGCTGGACGCTCCCCGGCTGGGGCCTAGAACAGTCTGGGGGCAGGGCTGGGGGCGTCTCACGGCGTCTCTGGGAAAGGTCTAGAGCTGCCCTGAGGCGGCTCGGGGCCAAAGACGGGCTGGGAAGCTCGGCGTGCGGTGCTCCTGGCTCTCCGCCCTGCAGGGAATCACTAGTCCAATACAGCCCCCAGGGGACGTGGACATCTGCGCAGGCTTCAGGCTGATCTCGGAGCAAAGGGGGTTCTCGGAGGCAGGCCCCCCGCTGCGCTGCGGCTGGCTGGGTAGCAGGGTGCGGGGGTGAGCTGGGGCCCTGGACGGGACCGGCCGGGGAGCAATGCGGAAGCAGCAAGGGGAGGCGGAGGAAACCAATGCAAGCTGGGAGGAAGGGCAGAGGTTGTCTGGGTGCCATTTCGATTCACAGGGGCCGTGTGCGGCTGGCGGGGAAGGGCTGCGTGAAGCTTACAATGAGCCGGCTGGTTGCTAAGCAGCGTTGGCTGCAGATGGGAGTGTGGCTGAGGGTAACTCTTGTGCAGCAGAGACATTTCCAGGCACACGCGCGCGCCCATGCACGTGGGAGCGCAAGCGGGCACCAACGAACACAGGCGCACGTGTGCAAACACAGACACCTGCACCCACAGACACGGACGAGCACAGCCTCGTGCACACCAATAAAGCTACAAACACAGATGCACACACTTGCCGCAGACGCACACACGTGCACATGCACGTACATCTGCAGCCACAGGCGGCCCCGTGAACCCAGCTGCACGCACTATGGCTGTGCACAGACACAGCTGAACCCAGCCACACCCGCGCAGCCGGCTGAACGCAGACGCACCACGTGAACACGCACACACAAAGGTGGACGGGGGGATCACTGCGGTGGCTGTCCTGACAAGCCTTCGTGACCGACGGCAGGCAGGCAGACAGCAATCACCCGGACTGGCTTTGGGGGCCAACGCCTTAGCTGGTGTCAACTGGCGTAGCCCCACTGTCTTCCAGGGCACTAGGGCGCCCAGGCCTGTGTGCCATGCATGTGCTGGAAACAAGCAAGGCAATATTCCCAAGCCCAGTTTTGTTGGTTCCTACCCAGCGTGGCTCTGCTATCCCGATGACATGGCAGAGTGTCCTTTCGACAGACCGATGCGTTCAGTGGGCTCACTTGAAAAGATACAGGGGTTTAAAACTAGAGAGAAAGAGACTGCACGCCCCCAACTAGTAACGCAAGCCTGATACAAAACAGCGTGTGAGACCCAGACTCCCCCAGGCTGGTCCCCCCTCACCCATGCTCAGACCCAGTCTCGTTTGACTGTCGTTTTGGAAGAAGAGACCATGGGGACCTAGGCTCTTCAAGGTGAGATGTAACTAGGAAGAGGGGGATCAGACGGGTAGGATCAAGAAAGAACCAACGGGAAGTCAGTGTGCGCGAGAGATTGCCCAGCGTGTATGTCTCTCACCTGGGATGATCCGCAGCAAATCCGAGGACAAAAGAGCTGCCGGGCTCCGCACGCGGGAAGAGTGCTTTGAAATGCAAGGAATAGACGGTGCAGCAGGCACTCTGCCCTGTGTCGGGGGAGCGGCTCCCCTGGGGGGGCTGCTGGGCGGTAGGTGAACTCCGTACACGCCGTCGGGTTGGAGCAGTTTTCCGATGGCCCGTGCGATTTCATCCAAATCACAACGTTCCGCAGGACCAGGTCAAACCCAACATTTTTGAGAGGGAAAAGTCGGACTGATTTGTTTCCATTTTCTCATTCTGATTTGGTAAAACCATTTGGTTCTGACTGTCTCGTTTTGACTTTGATTTCTTTCTATCACGTTTTACTGTTATATTGCACTTAGCAGCGCCTGCCTAGCACGTTCCATCCATAGATCTCACGGTGCTTTACAAAGGAGAGCCCAACCCATGATTTGTGGACCCCCGGCCTGGGCCACACTTCATCAACACGGGTTATTGATTCCGATCCTTGGGGCTTGCTACAGAGGAGCTGGTCTTGTTCACCTAAGCAGAAGAGCTGCCAGAATGCAACGACTAGAGAAAATTAGCTAACAAACGCTCCAGACACACAGGAATCCTCCCCGCTCGCCCCATCAGCCTGTGTTAACACCCAAGGAAGATGACAAGGCTTGATAGCGTTATAATTACTGAAAATTGCCACTGTGGGAGTTCCTTATTCAGCCATAAATCCCACTGAAATATTTAGACAGCTGAACTACAAACAGATCCACAGTCGGTTTAAATCCATTGTAGTCAATGGAGTGACATGATTTTCATACCTGCTGCGGATCTGGCCCAGCTTTTTGGTGGGTTTTTTTCTTGCTGTACGCCTTCTGAATAGATGGTGGCAACTTCCACTGGCCAGTGCAGATATCCTGGTGGAAGTAAGGGGAGAATTTGATCCAGGAATATCAAATCAACCAGAGCTAGGATTAGAACTCAGGAACTCCTAGTTCCCTGGCCTGTGCTCAGTCCACTAGGCAATAATACCTACCACTCAGATGGCCCTGTCAAGCAATAGAGCACAAAGCACTTTACATAGGAACGATCAGTCTTGTTATTCCTATCGTATGGATGGGGAAACTGAGGCATAGAGATGGTGAAGTGATTCACCCAACAGGTCAGTGTCAGTGCTGGGAATAGATTCTAGGTCTTTTGAATCCCAGTCCACTGCTCTACTCACCAGGCCACACTGCCTTCTGTATGTATTATAATTATGGCCATCAGGTAAACATAATACATTGATGAAGCTGTTGGGCTTGATAGCTGCCTTCCCTTCAGGCTAAATGAGAGAACAATTAAATGCCCCTTTGTTAGTGATAGCTGCAACAATGGAAAACCATTGTCCAAGTACTGGACCACAGGCAAGTCTGGGCTGTAGCTGGGCCATGCAGTCCAAGAGTTTTCCTGGGGGTCTAATAACAAACACAGGCAAGGGACTGATTTGACGGCAGCTGTGTGTGAGAGACAGCGAAGCAATGGAAACACGGCAGAAGCAGAGAAAGTAGCAAGGAAGCTCCAGAGACAGCATCGAAACGCTGGTACCATGGCTCTATAAAAGGGCTAGCGAGCGAGCTTTTGGGCAGAGTGCTGGCAGAAAGAGGCTTGGAACCATGAGCGTTGGAACGGCCTCCTGTTTGATTCCTCCTGTGTTCAGGGAAACAGGACTTTGGACAGTCTTTAAGTGACCAAATCCAGGCCCCGGCTGTGATGCCTACGCACGGGGATGTCCGTGCAGACCGGCGCGTCTGCAGGCTGTCCTCCAGGGCAAGGGAGACGGACCAAGGGCCCAGCCCCGTCTCCGCTCCCTGCCCTGGACTCTTTGCCTTCCCTCTGCCCTTAAATCACCAGTCAGCCCATGACCTGAGCATCCGCACCTCGCTACCGGTTGCCTAGCAACACAGCAGCTGCTTCCCTGCAACCCGGAGGAAGCAGGACTGTGCAGGAAGGCGCTTAATGAGTTCCAGGCACGCTGGGCGCTGACGGCCACGGGGGAAATGTGCCTCTCGCCAGCCTTTCCCTGTCCCCTGCCTGCTGTTTGTGGTGTGACTCTTTTCGGTCGCTGGAGTCTCCCTTGTTCCTTCGCTGCCTGCTACTTCTCTCTGGGCTCATTATCATCCCAGCACGTGGCAGGTCCTCGGCTGCTTCCACCTGCAGGCAGAGATGCAAAAGGCCAGGATTGTTAAAGGCAGCTTGCAGGAACGGAGCCTCAGTTCCTCCAGGCCGGCTGCACCGATTGCTTTATTATCTCTTCTTCTTGAAAGCTCCCCTCAAGCCAGGCCTCGACCGGTAACCCAGTGTCCTGAGCCGGGAGCTCCATGCTTTAGTTGTGGTTGTTTGAGAGTGCTCCCACATCCAGGCTGGCTTCGCCCCAGGCCCGACGAGCCACACAGGTGCAGGGCGGATTGTGACACCGGACGGCTCAAAGGGAGCAAATATCTCCAGCTCTGGGGTGTCCCCCGGCAGTCTGGGGGGATCCAGAGCTAGAGAAATGGGTCCCATTTCAGCAGCGTCATTTTCACCTCCCCTGTTGGGGAAAAAAAAGGAGGGAGGGGGTTGGAAAATCCAAATGTTTCCACGTTTCGATTTGAAACGCCGTTTCGTTTTGGAGTGTCGCTAGATTTATATAAAACAGACAAACAAAGGGTAAAAAACACCCCAAAAGAAAATGTTTCATTTGACCAGAAATGAATTGTTCTCGTTTCAGTGAGAAAAAAACAAACGACAAACAAATTCCATTTCGGGTCAACCCAAAACAAAGCTTTCGGGGGGAGTTTTCAGTTTAGCCACCGAGCCGAGAAATCACGTCTTCACTCAGCTCACCTCTTTGCTCTGTGTCTCGTGCCAGAAGCCCAGGGACACCCCTCCTGTGCTAGGGAGGCAGGCTAGAAATCCCTCCCACAACGAGGGTCTCGCTCTGCCCCCTTGCCCAGTGAGACTGCAGGACCAGTCGAGACCCCCTGAGTTTATTTCAGGCCTTTGCGACTTCCCGGCAGTTGCATGTGACAATAGGTCAACCTGCCGTGAGGACACGGTGGTACCATGAACCGATGCAATGGCCCAGGAGAACTGCCCAAAGCAGACTGCCCTGGGAATCCTGGAGCTCTCCAGATCACTCGTAGCTGGGCTGAAGACAATCACCGACGCTCATTAGGGGAAAACACTTTCTTGGGACCCTCCCCTTTCTTTAGCTGCCGCGCCTCGGCAGAGCTCTCAGGGTTGTTCTTCTCCAGCAGATCTCTGTGCAAGGCCGTTGGTAGGAACAGCTCCGTATAAGAAGCGGGGGAGAAGGATCGGTGGGAGCTAACGGGGCTTTCCCCATCTTCTACGATGCTGTGGCCTTGCTTTTCTTTCCCTTTCCATTGCAAAGAAAGCAATTAAATTAAATTAAATCAATGCTGAGAGGTGCTATAGAAAGCCCAGAGGGAGAGAGACAGTTAGTTGTGGGGATAAATAGAAAGATAGAGAGATGGTTATGTCTGGAGATAAATAGATCAGGAGTCTGCAAAAGGGTGCAAACATCTGATTCCTCTTTGCTTTCCATTGCCAGCAGAACCCTTAGTATAGCTGGAACTGGGAGGGAAGCAGGGAATTGATGTGGGAGGAAGTCGAGAAGGTTGAATTATTGAGCAGCGAGCAGGGAATTTACGGTCTTTAACGCAAAAGCATCAGCAACCCTATATGTCAGGAACCAGCCGTGTGTCTGTTTGCCCCTGCTCACTTTGTCTGCAGTCTGGATCCCTTTCCCAAGCCTTTGTCTGGCTTTGTATTCTCGACAGGGCAGGGACCGTGTTTGAAATCCCTCCGTGCATCACCATCTAAATAGTGACCGATAATAACAATGAATGAATAACTGTACTGGACCTGATCGTTGGGTGCAGGCGGGTGGCTCGGAGAACTGGTAAGGAAAAGCAGAGCTCTTTATTTCCCCAGCTTGAATTCAACCCAGCGTACAGTTGCTGCGGTTGGGGGGATTACAAACACCTAATGGATTTACGCACCCACCTTCCCTGACCGCTGATTCCAGCTGATGCCCCTTTGGTGGTCAGCGTTCAGGCCTACCACCTCTTGAACGACACCCCCAACACCGCTGGAGTTTGTGTTGATAGTCTCAAGAGGACCGGGTGGGCCCAGGATACAGAGAACTCGTGTCCCTGGTGGAGACAGGTCTCCATCACAGCAGCATTACAGCACAGTGGCGGGGGGCAGCTAACGGTGGATGATACCAAGGGGCGCTTTATACGTGCTCCCTCTTATCTGCGCTAGACTCTCAAACTGCCGCGCCTGCGGCTGAGCGGGGCGAGGAACAGGGGGCAGGCGTTCACAGGCACACATTTTTGGTTCTGGTTGGTTTCCTTTTCTTCTGAATTTGGCATTTCATCGACATTGGCTGAATTTTGAAACACGTCTGCCAGTTCGGCAGTTCACCGCAAAACAGTGAAACAGGCTGACAAAAATGTCGTCACCGTCTTTCCTCTCAGTTAAAGTGAACGTTTGGAATTAAAAATGGTTGCTCTGTTCTAATCTACAGTATTGGGGTGGGGGATAATCAGGTACCATGCCTAGAGATCACAATGATGGGCAGAGGAAGAAAGAAAGAAAGAAAGCACACTGGATATCCCATGCAGCCTGGAACCCCCTGCTCAGAGAGGAGGAATGTCATTGTAACCATAAAGCTCAGGACAGATAATCAGGAGATCATAGGTCAAGTCCTAGCTCTTCCACAAGCTTCCCACGAGACCCTGGAAAATCACAATTTCTGCACCTGAGTTTCTCGTCTGTAAAATGGGGATGATAACCATTCCTCTGTAGGCTCTTTGGGACAGGGACTGTCCCTATCTGTATGCAGCACCTAGCACTGCACAGGTCTCAGCTGGGTACTACAGCCTACTGTAAGTAAGTACATGGCCCCTGTCCCCATAGTACCTGAGTGCCTCCCACTCTCTATTGTCTTTATCCTGCGAGGCTGGACAGGGCTGGTCTCCCCATTTTACAGATGTGGAACTGAGGCCCAGAGAGACCCAGGAAGCCTGTGGCAAGGGCAGGGAAGTGATGCCAGATCTCCCAAGCCCCAGAAGGATGTGCAAACCAGGGGGCTATCAGTGCTCTTTCTACAATACCCGCTAATCAGAGCAGAGCATTGCATTTCTTTATCGAAAGAACAGTCTCTCCGTCTTGCTTTCCATGGTGATTTGCTTCTCCTGGCTGACAGGGCCATGGGCTCCAGGGCGGGTTCCCTCTGCCCCCAGTCTCTCAGGGCCATAGTATGTCTCCTTCGCCGCAGCCCTGTGCTTGCTGCTGCTGATCTGTTTGCTGGGCCTGCATCCCGTTGCCTGGCAACCCTCCCTAGAGGAAAGCCTGCTGGGGAGCGGGGTCAGGAAGGGCTGGTTTCAGCATGCTTCCCCGCTGAGCAGCTGAAGGGAGATGCTCCCCGGGACCAGAAGGCAGGCGGCAAGGCTGGCACAGGTGTCAGCTCCCGACGGATGCTCCTTTCTCTCTCTGCCCCCTCCTCCTGCCTCCGTTCCCTGGCCGGCACACCGAGCTGTGCGCTAGAACTGAGCAAACCCGCCCGCAACCGCAGCAGCCGCGCTCCCTCCTTCCCTTTTGCAGTGTACTGCAGTGCCTGGCCGGGCTGGCAGCCCCGTCAGTAATGAAGGCCAAAGGGAGGCAGACAGAATAAATGAACCCAGGCCCTTTGCAATGCCGTGACCTTGCTTTATCCTTCCCTGTGCGAAGGAGGGCGCTCCGGGCAGGCAGAGGCCCACGCCGCACCAAGGATCAGGCTGTCCCTGCCATCAGTGCCTACGAAGGGGGAAGAAGAGGAGGCGTCTTTGCTCTCCAGAATCCCCTACAAAAGGGAGTCAAGGTAAATGAGACAGGGCAATGCACAGTCCCAACCGGGCCGCGAGTGCAAAGTGCTGCCGGTCCGACAGCTGCTCAGGACAGCCGGGAATCAGGGCTTGGCTCCACTTGTGATGAGTACTGATGTCATATCGTCATTTGTGCAGTGCCGGCACTTTGCAGAGGAATGACCGGCCCTGGCCCTACGCCCATAAAGACCAGACACACTGCAACGGGGCGCCCGATGGGGCAACGCAGGGAGGGTGGCCAGGGAGCAGCGGACAAGGACCCCAAAGGCACGATCGCGCGGCTCGTTCGGTGGCTCTGCGCACGTCTGGGGGGTGCGTTCAGATCAGCGGAGCTAGGAAACGAACAGCTGTTGGGCCAGAGTTGAGCACAGCCCTAGCACAGAGGGAGAAGACAAGCAGGTAGCTAGCCCGGGCGCTGGAGCAGAGAGGCGTACCTGTGGGAATAGCTCAGGAGATACCGGTGGGGATGGAGGGAGGTCCCCATGGAGCCAGATTAGATCAGATTAGATTAGATTAGATTAGATTAGATTACTGCTGCACCCTTCCTCCCCAAAGCATTCCTTACTCCCCGGGTGGGCTCACACATCTCCCTTGAAAGAGTGCTTCTCTGCGTCCTGGAAACGCACCGCACTGCACACGGATTTTCCACACACAGGGCTTCTTTCTCCCCCAGTCTGTAAAGTCCTCAACGCTGCTCCAGCTCTTTGAGATTCACACGCACCCCCCACCTTTCCCTGCCCCAGAGGCCTGCGTTCCCCGCTGGTCTGCTTGGCAGTAACCCTAGAGCTGTTACGCTGCTTCGCTCCCGCTCACAGGGGGCAGCCAGCTCCCAGCACCCTGGTGGGAACCTGCCCTGGGAACTCCCCCTGGGATAGATTTCAGATCCGCTCCTTTCCTGGGCTGTGTGCATTGACTCCGCTCCCCCTGCTCGCCAAGCCAGCCCTCGGGGACCCTTTTCTTTCCAAGGACTAAACACGTCCGCCTCTCTCTTCCCCTGCACTGCAGTACTCAGCCTGGACCGTGCCGTGCTGCGTGCAGCCGCCCCGCACATCCTGCTTGACAAAGGGGAGCCTCTCGCGCCATCTCTCTCAGCCTCGTTCCCAAAGTGCGCGGCCCTGTCGGACTCTTTGACCGTCAGAGCAAAACCCTGGCGATTGGTATCACAGGCCGGCCAGCACGGCTGCCAGATCCCGATGGAAACCCCCACCGCCACCGCCACCGGTGATGGGTCCTTGGGGACCCACCCCCACAGAGCCTGCCTCTGCTGCCGTGGCTGCTGCAGAAATGGGGTTTCAGGGAACCCCACTCATTGCTTTACAGGGCTTCCTGACCCGCTCTGCCAGCTGGGGGCGCTGCATCCAACTTCCTTCATGCCCAGAGGAGGTTCCCGGCTCCGAGATCACTGCTAGGGATGGGGGTTTGGGTGCAAACGCACCTCCCCGCATGGCGCAAAAAGCTCCAGGGCCGGAGGAGAGACTCGAAATTCCGGGGTGATCTAAGGCAGGCTCACGAGGTCTGCAGCACTATTCCCTTCTCTCCCAGGGGGCTGGGGGCCGGTGTGCGGATGGTCTCCATCCACAGCTGGGGTGCGGAGGCGCAGCTCCACCACAGTCAACGCAACCCCCCCCAGTTCTCATTGACTCCAGCTGCGGCTCTGGGCCCATGTGAATGCGGTGCTCGACGGGCGTCCGGGTGCGGGGAGTCCTCGCCTCCGTATGCTTCGCTCTCCCCCCAAGGCACAGAGATGTGATTGGATTCAATAATCGGCAGAGGCATTGTTCAGACAGCTGCAGCTAACCTCCCCTGGGGCACCGGCGGCGTGTGCTGCAGACAGGCTGGTGAAGAGCGGCGTAACACCTTCTAAGGGCTGGTGCAGAGAGAGGATAAGAACCTAGTACTGCTGCCGGAGCAGGGAGCTACCCTTTTAGCTCCAAGTGGCAGAGGCAGTGTTAAGGGGCAGGGTTATATCCTTGCTCGTGACCGGGCGTGAAGGAGGGGTTTACAAGGCAGCAGCCCAGATGGGGACATGGGGTTGAACTCCTGTAGGCCTCGGACACTTGAGATGAGCTTTGCCTGCCCAAAGCAGGGTGTACCACACTGCATTCCCCTGCCAGTGGCTGGGCCACATAGGATAAGAGCCTACTACAGCTACCGGCAATTCAAGTCACTCCTTTAGTTAAGTGGTAGAGGTCACGCTCCTGGGTTTTCTCCAACCTATAGCAGGAATCATGACATGAAGCTGGGGGCGGGGGCAGTGTCTACACTGCAAATGGACCTGACCTGGACTTGAATCACAACAGGACTTGGGCTCAGACTCGCCCTCTGCGGGGGGTCCTAGGTCCCGGGTCCTGAGTGTTGCTGACCGGGTCAGACTGGTTTGTGTGTGGATGGTAGGAGGGTTTGGCTCACACCTCAGTCTGAGCCCGACTTTTCCGTGGCGTGGAGATGTACCCACGGGGGCCTGCGTGTAACCAACCCAGGCCTAGCAGACGTCAGCCAGGGGAGATCAGCTGTGCTGGCCTTTCTCCCGAAGTATCAGCACTGGCTGGTGTTTAAATAACCCTGGGAGCAGCATAGCCGCCATCTGGGCAGGGCGGGGCAGAGAGCAAACACCAGGAGGGGAAAGGGGCAGGCAGCTCCGTGGCTCTGTGCTGCAATGTGACTCCCTTCCCAGCCCCTGCCACTGCGGGGGAAGGCACCTCGGGCCTGTTCCCATTGAAGTCAACAGCAAAACTCCCTCTGACATCAAGCAGCGGGAGTCAGCATTTCAATTGCCTGGGCTCATAAAAACATGACACACGAGCTACGGATCAGGGCGCAGGTCCTGGGCATCCTGCAGCTGAGAGCAGGCCAGAAACCCTGGCTCCTGCACGGCAGGCATCCAGGCAGAGAGGACAGATGCACAGGGCGGGGCTGCAACAGGCTGAGCTACGCGGCAGGGGCCAGATTGCCAAAGCAGCTCGGCATGATCAGGCAGGGAAGCTCAAAAGGAGCCGTGAGCGCTCAGATCCCCTTTGAAAACCTAGCCACCAGTGCCTGGCTCTGCAGTATCTGGGCACTGTCTGTGGGCTGCCCTAGAGACCAGGGAATACATCCTGCCCTCCCCGATTCACCCATTCAGCGGTGGGATGCCCTCCCTTAGACAGACCCTTTGCTGCCGGTATCGGTGAGAAGTTAAAGCATCGGGGCGGAAATCCTGGCCCCATCCACGTCAAGGCGGGTTTTGCCGCTGACTTCAAAGGAGTCAGGCGTCCACGCCGGGGTGCTGGTCACAAGTAGCTCTGCCTCGCTGCGGGGGCGAGGAACTCACACCATTTAGCCACAGGCAGATTTGTCCCTGCTGCTCTCACCTGCCGTGTTCCTGGCGGGTGAGGCACTGGAGAGGGAATCAGGTGATCTCTGGGCAGTTCCCGGCTATGGCACAAGCACTGTGTGTGATCCTGGGCAAGTCACTTATTCACCGTGCGCCTCAGTTTCCCCATCTGTGACACGGGGATAAGGATTCTTTCCTTCCCAGCCCTGTGTCTTGTCTATTTATTCTGAGAAGTGTTTGGGGCAGGGGCTGCCTCTTACTAAGTACTTAGCACCAGGGGAAAGCTCCTGTCTCTTACTATGTGCGCGTCCGTCTTCACTGCAGAATTAGCCGGGGTGATCGGCACCAAATTAGCCTAGCCCGACCCGAGCTGCTGTGTGCTCACTGCTGCTGCGCTTCCCCTGGGGGGCGCTAGAGCTTCGTGGGGCACGCCCCATGGCACTGAGCGCTGCAGCGGGATGAGCCGCTTTGTGATTCTTTCTCAGCAAATTGTGGAAGAACCTTGTCTGTCCTTCTGGACACCTGGAGGGAATTGTGGGAAGGCTCTGGAGGACTGTCAGCACTGGAGTGGGTCAGCCAGCATCCTCTCTGCATATCTGCAAACCAGCGAAGGGAAAGTGAGCCGGCTAGCCTGGGTTGGAAACCCCGCTGAACTCAGGAGAAAGGGTTTTCTGTGTGGCCCGGAGGGGGGCTAGGGACCCCAGAGAGGCTAAGGGACGGGCCCAAGGCCTCGTAGACAGTCTGTGACAGAGCACATACTTAACGCTCGATTTCACAAATCTGGGCCACGCTTTCTTGCTGCTCCGGCTTATCTCGGAGGTGCCCCTATGCAACGTGCATCTCACGGCTAGGAGGTAGCATCCATTTGGTTGCGGCTCGCTGCAGCTGCCAAGATCCCACCGCCTGGCTATTCTCCAGTGAAATGGGATGCACTTTGTTCCAGCTCTGCTCGCTGCAGAATATCCGGCCCGTTCAATATCAAGCAAAGTCACTGTGGAATCCAAGTAATTGCAGTGCAGAGCACGCGACGTCACAAGGCTCAGAAATGCTAGACATTACGAGGTCGCCTTCTTCTATGGAAAGAGGCGGGGACCTCGGGGGCTATTTATGTCCCCAGCTCCTTCTAGCAGAGCTCAGCAGTTTTGGTGGCCCATAGAAAATCAGGCACTGGCAGCCCCTGAAGTGTCTCCACAACATGGCACATGGCATTGCCAGAGGGTGGGCCAGCGAGGAGAAGCAGGCGGCATCTGTGGGTCGGTGACACACAGACGTGGGTCGGTTCAGAAGCTCCATTCGGGGCTGGTCCAGTTGAGTGATGCGCCGGAGGCTCAGCTGCTGGAGCTGCACCGATTTACCCCAGCTGAGGACGCGGCCCTCACAGGGCTTGTCCGAACGGCACGTCCTGTCTGTATGTCGTTCAGGGCTGTGAATAAGCCACCGGCCTGAGCGACGTCCGTTACGCCGACCTAAGCACCAGTGTGGCAGCGCGGTGGCAGCAGCAGAGCTTCTCCCGCCGGCATAAAGCCATCGCCACGAGAGGCAGTCGCTGTTATGCGCCCGTCAGATGCGTTACTGCACTGGTGCATGTCCTTCCATCTTAGCCCTCGTCGTATTCAAGACAGACATGATTGCGCCTCACCTTGGCGGGTGGAGCAGTACCGCCACCCCCATTTCTCAGATGGGGGAAACTGAGGCACCAGCTCAGTTCCAAGTCTTGGCCAAGGCTCCAGAAGGATTCAGTGCCAAAGACGGGCTTAGAATCAGGGACGCGTGGCTCCCGGGGCTGTGCACAGACTCCAATCAGCCTCCTGCGCCTCTCCTGCTAGATCACGCCTTTCACTTACACACTGCCCAGAGCAGAGCAGGTGAAAGGCGTGAGTCAGCGAGGGCCCTGGGACAGCAGCCTAGCCATACAGGGTGGCTCGGGTGTGCAGCTGGAGGGAGAAGCCATTGGCCCAGGGCCGAGCGGGACAGACGGAAGCGAAATGGAAGTGGGAGAAATTCAGTGGAAATCCAGAGGTTGGATGCAGCGGGGGTTAGAGGGTTAGTTTGGGCCCCTGCTGTCTGCGACTGGGAGAGGGACCCAGACACGATGGAGGGGGAATGATATGACAGCAGCAGGGTGCTCCTGAGATCCTGGGGGGCAAGATGTTTGCCTGCTTCACCCTCTCCCCCTGCCCCCCTTGCTCTGCTAATGCCTCCCCCTGTTCACACAGGTCAGTACGGAGCAGTTTTCGTTCTGATATTCTGCACTTCCATCACCCCATCCATCCAAGGAGCCTTATTAGTTAACTGCTCCTTATGACACCCGTGCAACATGGCCTTGCAGGTGGGGAAACTGAGGCACAGAGGCTAACATTTTCAAAATCCCATTTTCAAAAAGGATTTTAGGCATCGAAATACCTTTGAAAATTGGGCCCAAAGATGCCGTGAGGCACCTCCTGGGATTTTCCAAGGCCCCTATCTGCATCTTTAGCCAGCTACACACCTGTACAAACCTGGCCCTGTAAGTCAAGGGGACTCAGGCACTAAGCGGCTTAGGCTCTGATCTTTCTGAAAAGTAATTCATTGCGAGTTAGGGGCCTAGATCCTTTGATGCTCTGGACTCTGGTTTAGCGATGCCGTACAACTCCCCACAGGCAGACAAGGCCTGAGGGACCGGCCCAGGGACATACAGCGAGTCGGAGACAAAATGTGACAGGAGTCCCCGGTGCTGCTTGGGATTGGTGATGGACACCCCACCTGCCACGCTCCCCACCCACTGAACGCTGGCCAGCCGGCTGCCATCGGCCGGGTACACCCAGCTATGGGGCCAGCTCCGGAAGCCCCAATTCGGGCATGATTCCCATTGGAGCCCGTGAGACCAAGCAGAAACTAAGAGGGGTGAGTAGGGGCTGGCCTGGCCCCCTGTAGAATGGCGCTCCTGATCCCCTTGGTAACGCGTGCCGAGCGGGACGGATGACAAGCCCTGCGTGAGAGCGAGGTGTTGTAATCACGGGGGGGACTTTCTACTCTAAGCCCTTTGGGTGCCAGCGGCGTGCCTGGCGTACTGCATCTCGGAGGCGAGCGCTCCAGGCGTTCCAGCCGCTAGGGCCCTGGACCCGCTCACTGGGGCCCTTTGAGCTGGTTCCCTGCCCCGCTGCTCTCACACAGACCTGCCCCCCGCGCGGCTCTGCCCACTGCTCCTGGGGCTTCTTGCCAGCTCCCGGCTGCCCCAGGGCCCAGCCAGCTCCCGGTGCAGGACGCACTCAGCCCCTGCTCAGGCGGGAGGAAGGACGGGGCCGTGTGCTGGGGAGGGGACGTTGTAGTCCCAGGCTGTGCAGGCCCTTCACACTATTATTATTACAGCCAAAACCCCAGCTCCTTCTTGGCTTCACACACCACGCTGCGAAAGCCGCCTCTGCTACCAAGACAACGGGCGAATCTTTGCAGTCACCCGCCCGGCCGCTGTAGGGACCCCGGGGCTAACGGGAGAGGCCACTTGGGGACAGAGACAGCAAATCCCCCCTCTCCATCCTCCAAGGGGGCTCCCCTGAACGGGGGGGACCTGTGGGCTTAGCCTGGGTGAGGTGGCCATTCCTCACCATGGCGACAGAGCAGAACCCCCCCCCCCACACACACACACACGCTCTGGATTTCTATAGCAACCTCCGCAGATCTCAGCAGCCCTGGTGCCCGGCCCATCCTCCCCCTCACTCCTCCAGTGAGAAAACAGGAGTCCTCTGTTGTCCAAAGCCTTTGATATAGCGACCCGCACAGACAGAGAGACGGGAGACGCGCCCCCAGCGCCCCGTCCCCCACGCTCCTCATTCTCTTTCCGAAGGGCTGCCCCTGCTCTGAGTCAGGATTGACTCCCGCAGTCTGACCTCCAAGGCACCATCTGCGGGTCTCTGCCAGGGATGGAAGAGATTTTTTAAAAAATGTTTTTGGTACAGATCAATTTTCTCTGCTGTGGCTTCTGAGGAAGGGAGCAATTCACGTCAGCTCTGATGGGGGAAAGAGGGAGGGGACGTGGCTGTCTGCGCTCGGATGCTACGAGGCTGGAGGGATAGATGGGAAAGAGCACAACCATCCATACGAGACAGCGCTTTGCGGCTCTGCAAAGAGACAGGGACTCAGTATTCAGGATGACACAGCAGATGCAGCTTCAGTTTAGTGCGTAAGGATGATAAATGTAGCGAGAGGGTTCAGGGATGGTACCATATGCACCCAGCTCAGGGGGAGAAATAGATGCAGAAACGTGTGCGCCTGGGAGGTTTGTACAACGGAGCTATCGATGGGGAAAAACGAGCATAAAGAAAGGGGCGGTTCTCATCAGTAAGTGAAGTACCCAGTGCATTAGCTACCATGCAGATGTAAGAGCCGGGCAGGGCAGGGTCAGAGGTGTGTGGTCCCACCAGGTAACTGCTAATCTTCTGCCTGCTAAAGACCAGTCGGGACCTAACCTTTGGAAATGACGCAGCTGGAGAGCGCTGGGAGCTGGTGTTCACAATATCATGCCACTAGGCTGCGGGAAGGAAGGAAGAACACAGAGGCCTGGGAAACTGAATGCAGGCAATAAGCAATATTGACTATCAAGCATCCTCAGACCGAGTCGCTCTCAGAGCAGGGCCCAGCCCTGTCTCTGCTATGGGTTCCAAATGAGCATAGTACGCAGCACCATGGCCCTCAGGAAGTCCCATGTGGCCATGGGTTTACCCCACAAGTGGTGGGGCTCAGTGCAAGAATTGCTGGAGGAGGGTCTGGCCTGCGTTACCCGGGACGGCCGACTAGATAACCCTTCTAACGTCAGCACCCGTGAATCGGGGCAGGAATTCTACAGTGGGCAGGAAAGCGGCTTTGGGAAGAACGGGGAATGAGCTAAACGCAGAGCTCCCCATTGACGTGTTCTCCAGGTTACAGCTAAACCAGAGCCAGGGGCATCAAACCGCCCAGCCAGCTCATAGAGGGGCGATTTCCCTGCAGCTGCTGGCGAAGGAGGGAGGGCCGAGCACAGAGCATTTGGGGCTGGCAGACCCCGAGGAGGCAAAGACTGAACTAGGAGGGCTGGGGCGTGTCCCAGTGGCTCCCTGGTTTGTTACCGGGCAGCAGATTAAAGCATAGGCGAGAATGAATTTGGTGCATTTTCTCTGCTCCTCCCCCTCGGGACGGCTGCACACAAGCGTGGCGTCGCTTACTGCGAGAGTGGAAGCGCTACTGCTAGGGAAAGTTTGTTTGGGGCAGGGACCCTCTCTTGTTCTGTGTATTGTGGGAAGGTGGCCGTCGGGCTCCCGTGGGCCGAGCGCTTCTTTTGGTGCGGGGGGCACAAAATGGCCACCCGGGGCTCCCACCAGACTTAAGATGGCAGCCGCCTCGCTTCTGCCCCGTCTCCCTCCGGGCCTTCGCCGGCCGAGCAGAGCCCTCGGGACCTTAGATTCTGCGGTGGGGTAGGGGGTGTCCCAGCCCACCCTCTCCTTTGGACACCAGCCCAGAGACCCTGGCTGACAGCAGTGGCCGGCTGCTGCTATAAGGCACTGTGGAAATCTTCCCTCTGGGCTGCTTCCCTACCCTGGTTTCCGTCGGGGCTAAGTGACCACTCCAACGGCCAAACCCCCTGCGTTTCTCTGCCTCCTGCCGCTCGCAGTTCTCCTTCCCCCATTCTCCAAACCCTCCCTAACTTCCAAACTCTCCAGACTCCAGGAGAGCCCTGCCTGGCTGGCAGGGAGCTTTTATCTGCTCCCAGGCAGCCCTTAATTGGTCTCAGCTGATCCTGGCCTCTCCTGACCCTAATTGGTTTCAGCTGACCTTGGCCCCAGCTGGCCCTAATCAGCCTGAAGGAAACCTTGGGCAGCTGCTAGGGGAACAGGGCTTTGGTCCTTCTACTACCCTCCGGTAGCCCCGTCACAGTATGTACAGCGCCTAGCACAACGGGTCCCGGCCCATGGCTGGGGCACCTGGGTGCTCCTGGAATACAATCACCCCGTTGCAAACGCACAGGGCAGTCTGTCATTGCTCAGGGTGGGTAGGAACTGCCCCCGGATGCCCCCGCTCTTCCTCTAGCTGGGAAGGCTGCAGGCTGAGTAGCCGATGTAGCAGTCACCTAGAGGCCGTGCGAGAAAGAGATTCACGCGGGGGCTGAATCAATATTCTGCGAGTCGCCGGCACTTCATGTCACAGCACCTAACTGCCGTGAGGCGTGGCTGCTATCCCGGAGATGCCGGGAACCTGCTGGCCTCAGTTCAGCTGGAGCAGCCGGCTCGGCACCCGCAGGCTGACAGCGCAGAAGGTACTTGGGCGCCCCAGGCTCAGGCAAGGGCAAGCCCCTGACACAGTGCAGGGCAGCTGAGGGCCGGAGCCACCTTGGGCAATCCCACAATGCTTTGCCAGGCCCTTTGTTTTCCCGGCGGGGCTAGCAAGGTGCCTGTCTCTGCTCTCTGCTGCAGACCATGTCTGTCTGGCTGACGGGGAAGAGAGAGGCTGGGCCCCGCCTCTCCTGTGCATCCCGGTTAATCGGTGCTCCTGAGCCTGGCTTACAACAGGCTGCGGCAGGAATCCCGCTCGTCTAGCAGCACCTGCACCACCCCCCGTTCCCCGTGCTGGCACAGGGACCCCTCCAGGGGAAAGGGGGCCTGGCCGAGGCAGCCTCCCCCCTTGCAAATTCCCAGCTCTGGGTAAGGTCCCTCGGAGCTGCTCCTGTTTGTGCCAAGCAGCCAGCCCTGTGTAAACTGGCCCCAGGGTGCGGGGAAAGCGAGGGTAGCTCAAAGCCCAGCTATCCGTCCGTCCATCCATCCCCACACACCTCTAAAGGTGCCCGGTTCTCTTCCAATGCACCCACTCTGCTCGATTGCTAACGAGCTCTGGCACTTTGCGCCAGGAGGGGCTGGTAATTGGTGGCCATCACCATGGTCTGAGAGAGAGGCCTGCTGGCCTCAGTGAAATCGGTTCGACGGATTCTGTCCCCTTCCTAGGAGACAGGCGTCCGGATCCCACGAGCCACCAGCACACCGGAGCGGGCAGTCAGCCTGCATGTCTCATGCTCAGCAGGGTCTCTGGAGTTAAGGCCTGAAGTCCACTGATGGGCCCGGGCACCTGGTCTAGACAGAACACCTGCAGCGCTGCCCTGCTGGGGGTGGTGCCTGCACTAGGGGAATCATTACCAGGTGGAGATCAGGCTTTCAGGAGCCTCTCATGTGACTCCGGCCCTTTAACCCAGCATCAAGGGGTCACCGCAGGAGCGAGGACGTCACCCACATTCCCATTTTCAAGGGACAGTTCCCCGTCCCTCTCTCCAAGCGCACTGCGTCTAGTCAGTTACCTCT
Source organism: Emydura macquarii macquarii (assembly GCF_026122565.2). Lineage (NCBI taxonomy): Eukaryota > Metazoa > Chordata > Testudines > Chelidae > Emydura > Emydura macquarii. The sequence goes on from NW_027130587.1 coordinate 4,281,129, forward strand.
GTCTGATCAGTTACCTCAGAGCACACAGCCCTGCAACCTGATTAAATTGTATACGGTCAAAATAAGTGCGTCCTGAGAGATTTAACATGAATAACGAGCCGGGTGGAGATTATGAAGCCACATCCATACGGTGTGTGCTTCTCATTTCCGAGTGTCCACGCCATGGTCTGTCGCACTGATTAACATGACAGAAATAACAGACCCATGTGGGGGAAAGAAAAGAGCCGTGTTGGAAAGGTAACAATCACGTCGTCTGGCCGGGCCGCCATTCACCAGGGATACTGACCCTTCCTTTCTCCCTCCTGTCGTCTTGACTATTTAGATGGCAAACTTTCTGGAGCAGGCACTGTCTCTTACTATGTGTTTGAACAGGGCCCAGCGCAGGGGGGAATCTGCTCTCAGCCAGGGCTTCCACACCCCACAATCACCAGACCAGGCCTTTGTACACACAAGGCGAGGGCTTAAAAGCATAAAGATGCCGCCCACAGAAAACAAAAAAGTACAGCCACGTGCACCCCAGAAATAACAGGATGAATGCACAATGGGAGGGACCAGCAAGTCAGCTAACCCTGGTTCGATAACGCTGCTGATGAATGTAACACGGCCTCCATCTTTGAGCTGCAGGCAGCTTTTGTTCTGCTATAACCCTGGCGGGGGTGTGAATTTCTATTGCTAGACCAGTGCAGTCTCTAGTGTGGGCACAGTGACTCTGGTATTCTCCTGGTGCAGCTTATCCCTTCCCACCCTAAGAATGGTTATCCCGCTCTACGCACCTTTCTACTGCTAGAACTGCATCCACACTAAGCAGGGTTGTACTTCAATACACTGGCCTGTTACCGGTAGAGCTAAGGCCTGAGACACAGAGGGTTGGAACAGCCCCAGTCCTTGAAGGGTTACGTGGTGGCCGGTGGAGGGGAAGGTGGCTGCAAGGTTAATTTTACAGGCTCCCCACTTAGGGTGACCCCCTTTGTTGGGTGGAAAGAAGGGAAACCCATGTGACAAATAAGGGACAACGCCATCTTTTAAGAGAAACACCATTTCCCTGAGCAGATCTTGGATTTTTCTCTCCCACCTACAATGCAATTCCCGTGAGCGTCAGTGTCACGTTTAAAATGGTAATTCTCGCGCGGAATACATCGTCCAATCCGGGGCGAGTGCTCACCCAATGGGGCAGGAGGGCGTCCTGTCCCCACACGAGACGGGTGGGGAGTGTGGGTGCTGGTGGAGGGCCCCCGTGTTTTGGTTTGATTTCCCGTCCCTTCCTAGGAGCTTCGCCCCCCCTTCACCATGGGATGCCGCTGCAGGGTGGCTATGGGAAATGGGTTCATTTAACTGGCACTGGGAATCCCTCACAAGCAATGCAACGGTGGCCAAGCCGGTACGCCGCGTCTGGAGGGGCTGCCGGGGGCGGCAGGACGCCAGGCCCCACGCCCAGCGGACGGCCTGGAAACGACCTCTCCAGGCTGCACCCCCCCAAGGCCCGGCCCAGAGCTGGGGATATGCGCAGAAAGCTTGCCTGCCAAAGACTGCTGCATTGCACGGCCCTAGCAACAGCCAGGCCAGCTGGCAGCCGGGCAGCAGGATCTGGCCACTATTGGCTGGCGAGGCTGTGCGGGGATTGGCGGGGCTCTGCGGTGGGAATCCTATCTCCGAGACCCAGCCGGGGGGGGCCGGGGTGGGAGAGCGCGTCAGCCCAGCCGTGCTGCTGCCTGCCTGTTTGCACAGGCAGGGCCGTGGTTAGAGATGGGGAGCAGCCTGGCTCACGGCCCGTGGGAGCTGTTGGTCCTGGCCACCGGCCCCCCGGGCAGGAAACGAGATGCCCTTTGCCGTCCCCTGCAGAATCCCAGCTGGGTATTGAGAGCAAGGGGCCGCTGCCACGCAGACAGAGCAAGAGCTCCCGGCTGCTTGCCCACGCAAACCTGGCCAGCTGTTCTTCTCCCACCTGCGCCAGCTGCTGCAGCAGCTGTGGTGGAGGAGGGGATTTGGGGGGGGGGGTGGGACGGGAGAGCCTCATGCACAGTACGGCATCCTGCCAGATGCTCCCATTACAGGATTGATCTGGGCCCTGCTCCACATCGCTCAGCGCGGCCACTCTCTGCGCTCCTTGAGGCTGGGTCTGGGGATTAGCTTTCACCGTACCTGGTGCCCCCTTCTGCCAGGTGCCTGCACCGTGGCCCCTCTCTCCCTGGGACATGGGGTGCTCCCTCCAGCCAGGTCCCCCCCTTCTGGGTGAAAGACCCAGCGGACAAAGAGTCTTTGTTCCCCCTCCAGCTCCGGTGCCACTTTCCCACTACCTGGGAGGGGAACCTGGGCCCAGGGAACCTGATCGGAGGCTGACATGGTAACAGGCTCCCCGCGTCTGCAGGGGGGCCGCGGACGGACATGTGCAGATCAAGCCAGGCGCATTCCTTTCCCCGCGCCGCGGGCAGCCGTGCTCCACACATGGAAAGCAATCCCGTGAAGACAGTGAAGGGACTGGAACAGTTACCCTAGGATGCACCGGCCCCGCTGAGACGACGCCCACGACGTTTGCTGCTTCTGAACCACAGAAGTGTTGGGCTGCCAGGCACCTCACGAGGTGATCGAGTCGGGCCCCCTGCTCCCAGGCCGGACCACGTCCTTCACGCTCAGAGGTGCCACTAAGTTACCCAGCCACCTGCCATTTCAGGAGCCCGCCCATACCACGTAAGCCCTTCAGGTGGACGTGGTCCGGACTGAAATGTTCAAAGCGGAGAGCAGAAATATGTCCTGCAAAAGCCTCCCAGACCCCACCTGGATTGGACAGGTTCTGACACGACGCCCATCAGCTCTCACTTCTCCTCCAGTGTCGTACCTTGGACTTCAACGAGAAGGCGAATGTTGCAGGCACTTCCAGTGTCTGCATTTGTTTCTGACCCAGGAAATGTATCTATCAGTTTGGAGATATGTGCGTTCGTACCACTGCATTCAGTGGGTCTTTTGTTTGAAGGTGTGACCCGTCCGTGCCTAGGGCAGACAACCGGACAATGCCGAGGGCAGGGCAGGCTGCAAAAGGAGAGCAGATTCTCCCAGCACTGGTGGGTGACACTGAAGTCAGACTTCCCAACCAGCCACAAACTGCGCTTCCGTTTCCCCACACTGGCTATCAAGAAGCCCAAAAAACCAATACACACAGCCCCCTTTACTGCATTTCAGTCTCTGGCTCCCAAGAAGCCACTAGGTCCAGTAAAGAGATCAGTTATTTAAACTCTTTGCTCTTTACCAAAAATGTTTCTCCTGACCCCGAAGGGTCAGCCATGTTACCAGATCAATATAAGTTTGGATCTTACCCAAAATCCCACGCTGCCAGCCAATCCTTTAGTAACTAAAACGAAAGGTTTATCGTAAAAGGAAAGAAACAAACTAGAAGAGAAAAGGTAAATGATTAAAGCAATCACAGACATACCAGTGACTGGAAAGTCCATATGCATCAGGTTTCCAGTAGAATTGTGGAGTTTGCAGGTTTGTATAGTATATATAAATATGCTGTACATCTAGTACCTGGATGGGTCTCAGCCCTTTGATTCACAGCTTTAGTTACAGATGAGTTGATCCAGAGGTAGGCTGGAGACTGAAGACAAACTGAAGACAAAATGGATGTGGTGCAGCTGCCTTTTATGTCCCTTGGCCTTTGCCATGCTGCTTGTGGAAATGTACAGAAATAAGATGGCGTCCAGGGTCACATGAGTAAGTCCTGGTGACTCATCAGGTGTATCCCTGGCTTCTTCTCCCCCTGGGCCCCTTGTACCTGGAGTTTCCTTAATGGGTCATTAAGCAGCTAGTGCTGCAGCCAGCCTGTCTGGGGTGTCGCCCAGAAACACAGCCCACGTTGAAATACGGATACATCAAACATCTCCATAACTGCCAATCCACACATAACAATATCATCATCCTTAGCAAAGTATAACCTTTCTAACGGTACCTGGCCTGGCCCATCTCATATGAATTATTGCCATTTTGCCATATTGGGGTTAAATAAGATCAGAAATGGTCCCCCTAACCCAGCCAGCGCCGCAGAAGGGATTCAGTAAAAAGGCTGCGGCTCCAGCCATCGCGCCCCCGGTTTCAGGTACGGCGGCGTCCAGTCCTCAGCCCCACTGTGCTGCATCTACACTGGAGCTAGCGGGGCCGTTTCCAGCGGGGGCAGAGGGCTGCGCTCTAGCTCTGACGCTAACGGCAGGGTGACCCCCGCAGCGTGGGCGGCGGCACAGGTTGGCCCCGTCCACTCTGGACCGTGGGTGCGTCTGTGAGCAGCTGCCCAGGAGGGACTGCCGGGATTGTGCTCCGACGCCATGCCCACGTCACTGCTGCTATTTTTAGCACCCTCGCTTGCGTGAAGGTAGCGCAGGGGTATCTGCCGGCGCTGGAAATCACGCTGCCAGCCGCTGGGTAGACACAGCTGTTATGAGAGAGTCCCTGCCCCAAGGAGCTTACAGCCTAAATAGAAAAGGCAGAGGGTGGGAGGGGAACCAGGGAAATGCCCTAGGTCACAGGTACAGCCAGGCTAGAAGCCAGGACTGCTGATTCCCACGCCCAGGATGCTGGCCAGCGGAGCATGCTGTGACATCTACTTTTTGAACGGGGTCCCTGTGTGGTACAAGCTTCTAGGCCTTGGGAAACTCTCCAGACCCAATGCAATTTCAGTGACTAAAGGACAAGACAGTGGTCTCAGCTTTTGATCCCACCCCAGTACTGCACCGAGGACTCCCGCCCAGCACCACAGTAACTCGGGCCAGGCCGCAGCATTTGCTGTCTTGTGAAGTGGGAATAGTGATGCGGCCCTCCTCCGGAAAGTGCTTTGAGCTCTATGGCTGAAAGAGGCAGGCATCTGTGTTGTCGCTGTGAATTTGGAGAGGACGGGGCCTGTGCGGAGCCACAGACGTGATTAGCACAGAAAGGGTCAGGGCGCAGGGACGGTCGCTGCTCCGGTGTGAAACAGATCAAAGCAAAGCGAGCGAGGGAGAGCGATTCGAATGAGAATGAAGCAGAGAGACGTGGCTGGCAGCACAAGAGACACACGTGCAGAGAGAGGGTGCGGACGACCAATCCAGAGAGCAAGACGCGCAGAGAACGGCAGAGACAAAACGCCCGCCCAGAAGAGAAACCCACTGAGACCATAGCGCGGAGCGGCTGCGGTGGATTCAGATGTGTGGCAGGATTGGTTTAGAGCCCGGGGACGGGGGGGGGGGAAGCTCAGCCAAGGGAGGCATGTGGGGATGAGTGTGAGGTCTGCCGGCTGCCCCCACACTAGCTCACGCAAGCAGGGTTCAGGAGTAGGATGACAGGGACATGCAGATGAGAGGGCAAAGAGATGATGTCCCGTCCTCCGCCACCAACTCTCCCAGGACAGAGCTAGGTTTCGAAGGGGATCGTGGCCAGAAAGAACCCATGCAGACTGCGAAAGCTGTGATCCCGGGATCAGCTCCCTGCTGATTCTCTCTGCTGGGCTGCCCCGTATCCAGCTGTGCCCGGGGGGGGTGTGTGTGTGTGAAACACAAGCGGATCAAGGCGGGCGCATCTCGCACACACTCTGCAGAGACCTAAACGACGCCACAAGATGAAAGGCAGCAGAAAACCAGCCCCCTCGTCCAGCTCTGCCTCCCCATTTCTTTTTCCCCTCCTTCCCCCATCCTCTGCTCTCCTGCCTGGCTGGAGAGGGCTGGTCCGCAGGCCGGGTTGTGAGCCGTTGCGCTGCAGGGAAGTGCTCTGAAGATGGCAGCATTGCTGAGCTGACATTAGGTTTCTGCAGGACCTGCAGGTCTGGTGGCTGGATGAAGCTACCGCCAGCATCATCGCCCTGCTGCCAGCCTGAACCGGGGTGGAGGGTCTGTGACCACAGCTAGGGCTGGTTCAGAGACGGCTGTTAGCCACAGCTCTTAGGCCGCTTGCCCAGCTTTCCCCTAGCCTGTGGTTTCTCGCTGGGCGGTCAGGCTATAACTGACACCCATCTTGCAGGCAAGTTCTTACCACCGTGGCCCTGCCACAGCACCCGAAAGCCAAAGCTCTCCAAGGCGGAGTCGGACCATTGTCCCCCTTTTAAAGAAGGGGAAACTGAGGCACAGATTCATTCACAGCTTTCCGAGCCAGAAAGGACCATTGTGATCATCTAGTCTGACCTCCTGCGGAGCACAGGCCAGAGACCTGCCCCCAAAACAATTCCTAGAGCAGAGCTTTTACAGCCACATCCCATCTCGATTTACAAATTGTCAGCGATGGAGAATTCACCATGACCCTTGGAAAATGGTTCCACTGGTTAATTACTCTCACCCTTAGAAACTGGCACCTTATTTGTCTAGCTTCAACTCCCAGCCATTGGATCATGTTGGACCTGTCTCCGCTAGGCTGAAGAGCCCCCTGGTAAAGATTTGTTCCCTGTACAAGTACTTACAGACTAACCAAGTCGCATCTTAACTATCGCTTTGTTCAGCTAAAGAGACTGAGCTCAAATCCTGAATCCAAGGCCTGAATCCTTGGATCCCTGCGGTGATTTCCTTGGTCTCATTTGACCGCCCCATCCCAGGGCTGGGCTCCCTCACCCTGGACTCCTAGCACAAACAGGCCTGATCACCAGTTCCTACTTCAGCACCCATGGCTCCGTTTACACTCTGCTTTACACGGGTTTGTTCCCCCCCCCCCCCAAAGCCTTCACCGACTAGCACAGAAGAGATCACACTTCTGGGAGATCTCCAGCCCCACTGTTTCCAGCTGACTCACCCAGCTAACTAGTTAATCACTTAGTACTAAAACTGTTACTGCCTCAATTTACCCCACGTGGGGAGGCTTCCAAAGTGCCCAGAGAGGCAAGACTCCAGCTCTGTCTGTCACCTGCCGTACAGACTGAGCGTGACCGTGGCGAAAGCCCTGGGAGAGACCCTGCGAAGATGGGAGCCGTGGTGAAAACAAGGCGAGGGCCGGAGCTGTGCTGGGACAGAGAGGGGGCCATCTCAGCGGCTTAAAGATGCTCTGAGTGGGGCTGCACCGGGCCACCCGAGGGGGCCTGTACGTCCACCCCTCCCGCCAGCATGGAAAGCTGCAGCACCTTGCACGGCGCAACAGAACGACGTTTCTGGTGGCAGGAAGGGCAGTCGCTGGACGGACTGGCCACGACGTGGAATCTAGATTGACCAGCCCCGTATGCTGCTGTCTAGGGTCTGCTCCAAAACCCACGGCAGTGGGCATTGGCCCAGTCCTACAACTAGCCAGAGATCCCCACGGGCAGCCCTCTCCCTCTTTGCCAAGCAGCCGACCTTTGGCCTTTCCCCTGCTGGAACCGGCCGTCCCGTCGGCAGCGTCATGGGCAGTAAGCAGCCGCGCTCGGCGCCAGGCTGCCGCCCAGAGGGGCAGGTACAGCTGGTGTCAATCAGCGACACCCCCGCCGGCCACAGTGCAGCCCCACGGCTGGGGTCACTGCCGTCCCGGGGGCTGATTCCCACCGCCTGACCGACGACTTGCAGCGGGAATTGCGCTGCGTCAGAACGGCCGGAGCGGCCTGGGGGAAACCGAGCTGGCCCGGGTGGCTGTCGAGGTTCCGCGCAGTCCCCACAACCAGCCGGCTCCGGTGCCTGGGACGCACCGAGGGCTGGCTCGAAGCTCTCCTGGACTCGCCGCTGAGCCCTGCTATTAGGCCTGGCCTAAGTCAGGTGTCCTTGTTAAGGGTGCTACAGCCTTCCCTTTCCGGCCCCGGGGCGGGAAGAGCCTGCTCAGCTGAATGGCCAATGCGGCGTGAACCAGCGCGAGCCCTGCACCCAGGTGTTTATGACCTGATGGTGGCACAGTTCCCTTCCGCCCAGCCGTCCATAGCCCCAGCTGCGCAGTGCTGCTTGCACCCGGTCCTCATCCCCCGTCTCCGTGGGCCAGGCTTCATGAGGCCACACCTCTCTGCCCACTCTTTCTACCGGGTGCCTACGCGGTCGTAGATCATGGCCCCGAGCCGTCAGCAACGCTCTTGGTTTGGGGGGTTTAGTTTGTTTAACGTTTCCTGGGAATGGATCCGTGTTTATTACATGAATTACAACAAGGGATGAAAATCGGTGCAAAGGATTAACGCCGCGGGTTTCTGGGTAAATAGCAGGGGAGGGGTGGAATGGAAAATAAAAAGCAACAAATAGAGGAAGTCAGCATGCTGAAAGCAAAACCAGCTTACTGCTGTGGTTTATTTCAAGGATGGTACAGTAACAGTGTGCGTGTGTGTGTGTCTGTCTGTCTGTCTTCCACTACATTGCCACACTTTAATAGACAGCCTCTCATTTCCACTTAGACTAATTTACTGTTAACAAACACAGCTGCCTGATGTAATGGATTGGATTGCCTTAACACAATCAGTATTTGCAGGTACCTGCGTGGTCCAAAATTTGAGTGATCGGGGGAAAAACTGAGCTACAGTTTCTGTCAAAGGTGGGGATTTTTCAGTAAAAATCAGGAAAAGCTGAAAACAAAGGACCTTAGTCATCACCTACTCTGTGCTCTTCCTTCCAGGCTGGGGACCCGGCTTTCCAGGCCCTTTTGCTCTAAGAGAGCGCCCAGGGTGAATGTTTATCTTCACTGGGGCTGAGCCATTCATGCTGCAGCTTTAATAGCTGGAAAAACGACGAGTCCTGTAGCACTTTAAAGGACTCTCGTTGTTTGTGCTGTATTCAGACTAACAGGGCTACCCCTCTGGAACTTTAATAGCTGGGGGAATCAACAGCCCTATGGCCATGACAGGCATGGTTTACAGAAGGGCTCAGCATTCACAACAGAAGCCAGACTTCCATTAAAGCCTGTGGGCCATATATTGGGTGCTGAGTTCTGCTGAACACCAAACCCCAAGGGTGGTCCCCACGTGATCAGCGGTGGGTTCCCTGCAGCCCCTATTCAGGTGCTAGGAGCACACACGTCTGGGCTGTTTAAAGACATTCTGGGGAGGAGGCGAGAAGCGGAGAACGGGTGGGCCTGGCAGAGGAGTTGCACTCGGAAGATTTCAGCAAGAGGGGAGGAATTTCTGCTTGCGAAGCTCAGTCATGGATTCCACACGCCAGGGAAACCTTGAAACAGTCCATTCAGCTCTGGGTGCAACTGGAATGGGGATCTGCTTTTAATATGGCAGTTGTCGGAAGAAGCAGTGATCCTGCACGGACAACGGCTTTCAAAGAGCTTCCAGACTGCAGGCCATGACACAGAGCAATTAAAAGCAAAAGAATTCAAAGTTAAACTTGACCTCTTTCCCGTCTCTCTCGGACCAGAGGTTGAAGGCATCTCATACAGGTGCCTGTATTTACTGCTTCTCAGTATTTGTTTTATGAAGATTAGGACTCTCTATGGTGCATGGTTTTTGTATGGTGTGAGATCTTAGGGTTTAAAGTGCTAAGAAGTGCCAGGGTTATCTTGAATTGAGTAAAGAAGGAGCGTGATTAATTAACTGATAGATTAGATACAGAGACACACCAGCCTTCGACTCAGGTTTTGGAAGTCAAGATCACAATTTCATTATTTTTCTCTGACAGAGAAAAATCATTTCCATCAGTTCTAACCGACCACGCCAACAGACCGATTTGACAGTCGGGATGCTGTTCCTACATGCATCGTGCCATTGTTCAAGTAGTCATCCTCATAATAAAAAGAATGAGCATCAACTAGCTAAAATGGTCAGCAACAGAGACCATTTTAGAACCGTTGAAGCTCCTCAAAGTCTGCTTGTAGGAATAATTAGACAGCCTTTTACTTAGTGGGTCATTTAAAACAGGTGTCTGCATGAATGATTGATACAGATGTTCTAGGAATGAATTTTAATTATGCTGATTTTTTGTATTGCAGACGCCCCTAGGGTCACGGACTAGGACCAAGTTGTGCTAGGTGCTGTACAGACACAGAACAAAAGACGATCCCTGCCCACCGGAATTACTCGGGCCTGTGTTATACAGGTCAGACTAGATGATCTGACTGGCTCCTCTGGGCCCTGGAATCTATTAATCATTTAAAGTTCTGCCAAGTATATTTGCTAACGTTTGGTTTTCCTTTCAAGCCTTACTGGTTATTTAACAATCCGGCTTGGCAGTCAGGTCAAGAGCAAACATCGTTATTTGTCACGTCCCTGTGTGAGACTGACACTCGGCTCTGCCCCCACTTGATGTCACGCTCTGGGGACGGAGAGCCACCATCCTCTGGTTTTCTCACTTCTTCCCCTGCTGGGGGCTGGAGCTGCCGGCTGCTCAGCCCACAGCTCCACGGGAGGGAGGCGTGCGCAGCACGTCTCAGGATTTGGCACCTTGAGGGAGGAAATACCCAAGAACGTCAACATAGCAAACATGCAGCTTTCCAGGGCCCCATGTCGTTTATTTCGCAAGCACCAAACTCTGATGCTCTGGCTGTAGTTGCATTTTGTCACTTGCCGCTGAGCGCCAAAACCCGCCTTGAGCACAACGGGCAGAGGAGTCAGGCTGCCGGCCGGGTCCGTGCTGGCAGCGTTGCTTCACTTTGGTTGAGGGTTGCTCTTGCTGGGTTACAGCTTCTTCACGCCCAAGGCCCCGGCTCAGCAAAGCCCTGCAGCGTGCACGTCCCTCCCAGCAACGGCAGCGGAAGGGAAGCGTGTGTTGTTTTAGCGCGTTGCTGAGTCAGGGCCCACGGCAGTGCAGGACTGAGCCCTAAAGCACCCAGGTTGTGTTTCCAGGGCTGGAACTAAAGCCACATCCAGCCCATTGCCGCAACCTCACCATTAAACAGGTCTCCCCATGCACGCACGCACGCACTGGGCAACATGACTACACCCTGCACTGCTGGCTGCTCTGGCCATGGACGCTTTCAGCACCCTCCTTCCATTGCCTCCTGAAAACTCAGCCCCCAGCTCTCACCCTCCGCTCCCTTTAACTCCTCCGAGGGCTACTGTACTTTGCCATTATCTCTTCCCTCCTGTACCTGACTGTGCCAGTGCTGGCCTGTTACTTCAGGGCTGGCCAACTGCTCCCAGCTCCCATGGACGTTAGTTCAAGGTGGCAGCCCTCTGCCCCTCCAGGCTGAGGCCCCTGGAGACCTGACATTTCCACTAACCCCGTCATTTTAATGTGGAGCAGAGAAGGCTGATAATAGTCTTTAATGATGGGAAGGGCTGCTATAAAGAGGATGGTGATCCATTGTTCTCCGTGCGCAGCCAGGGCAGGACAAGAAGTAATTTGCTTAGTCTGCGGCCAGGGCGAGCGAGGTTAGGTTGTCAGAAGCACTTTCTAACTCGACGGCTAGGTAAGGTCCGGGACAGGTTACCTGGGGAGGTTGTGGCATTCCTGGCACCGGAGGGTTTTAAAGAACAGGTTGGACAAAAACCTGCCTGGGATGAGCTGGATTCACTTTCTACAAGGCTGAGGCAGGAGGATGCCGGGGCATAGACTAGATGACTTCTCCTGCTTCCTTGCAGCCCTGCATTTCTAGGATTTGCTCAGGCTGATTTAATAAAGTAGCTGAGCACATTACAGACTTTAAGCACCAGTCGCACCGCAGTCAAGGGGGTGTTCGTGTGCTTAATGGGCGGCAGCGGTAGAAGTAGCTTCTCCCAGCAGGTTTAAAGCAGGTCAGTAATTGGGGGTGGCTGAGTTGGAGGCAAAGGAGCTAATGTCTCCCTTGATTTTCTTGAGCAGCACAAATGATTCCCGTGTTTCACTCTCCAGAGGAAGCAGTGTCTGCTGGTGCTGGAGGATGGGAAAGCCACAACCTACATTTCTAATGTTAAAAAAAACCCAAGCAGAAACCATCCTCTGTCCACCCCCCATCTCCTTTTTGGAGGGAAAACCCCACACCAGCTTGCTGTAGAGAGACCCAGTGATCTCATTTCATGAGCTAGGCTGTTATCCAGAGCGGAAGGTTCCAGCCAGCAGCTAGGGAAAGATGTAGACATTTAGAGAGACGCTTGCAGGGCCCTTTTAAGACCTTCGGAGGCCCTAGGCATGCTTGCTTTTGTAGGCCCCCCGACCAAAATACCTAATTTGATTTTAAGCTATTAATAAAGAGTTATTTAAATAAAAATAAAGCATTATATATAACTTTTTTCGTAGGCCCCAGGCACTGTGCCTAACGGATAATACGGCCCTGGAAGCTTGTGCAGGTTCAAACAACCAGAACCCAGCAAACAGGGAGTCCTGGCTGCTTCTCAGCGCTAGCACGCTTGCTGTCACACTTGGCTAGGCGGTGGCAGTCAGGGTTCTTCAGAGCTCCTAGTTGCTTTGGCTGCCCTGAGGCTGGAAGGAGAATTATACAGTGTCCCCTCTTGGGCCCTGAGCTCATCAGCAGGGCGAACGAGTCAGCCTGCAGGAGAGGTGTACGCTGTCAAGGGATGGAGGGTTATTTTTACAGAGTGAGTCACAGCAAGCAACTTCAAGTGGCGAGACCTTCGGGTGGGAGCTAAGAGCTTGTTGTTTAATGTGCTTCTCGCTATCCATTCAACAGTTTCTGTGTTAGCGCTAGAGCGGTGCTTCCTCCACCCCACTCCCCACAATCCCCTGGGCCCACTCGATTCCTGGAAGTCACGGTGAGTAAACCTGGAAAGGCAGATGCAGCTGTTTTCCCTCTCTGCCAGCAGCCTGTTTAACGGGCTTTTTAATGTGGAAAAAAACCGCTGAGCAAGGTCAGTCAGTGTTTTTCCTCTCTGAACCCAGGCCCAAGAGCAAAGGCCATGCAATTTTTTGACCCAAGCCAGGATTTGAAGGTAGAATTTTAAGGGGGAAAACAACTAGTAACCCACACAATAACCAGACTCAACGGAGCACGGTTGCTCGGAGGAACAAAGTTACCTGAAATAAGACACAGGCATGGGGGTGTTTCTCACATAGGAGGTGGGAGCAGTTAATAAAGCAGATCCAGCCAAAGAGCAGGAATCTATACAGCAGGGCAAGGATCCTCCCTCCCCCAGTTCCCTTTTAAATAAGGGTGAGCCATCCATCTCTCTAGAGTTAGATCAGGACACCCGCCTGCTCTTCCGAGGAACAGGAGGGGCTTCTCAGCTGCTTGTGCTGTGACAAGCAAGTGGGAAGCAGCATTTGCCTGACAATAAGGCAGGCTGCCTGTCTGGAGGAAGCAGCAGCCGCTACCTGTGAAGTAGGGTGTTGGGTGGGGGAAGGTGGGGTGGAAAGAACAGATGTGCACTCGTGACACTTGGAGCGAGTAGAAAGCTAGCTAATCCAGAGCGGCTGGCCTGGCTGCCTGTTCCTTAGGCCCCCGCCTCCACACTCCTATTCCCTTCCTGCTCTTGTGCAAAGGGACTAGGCCCTGTCCTTATCACCAGGTAGGGCAGCCCCCTCGCCTCCCTCAGGAGAGCGACATGGAGGGAAAAACCAACACACATTCCATGCACACACACGGCTGTTGCTTTCTGCTACCGACCCGCTGTCTTTGTGAGGCTTGGCGGGCGGCTGCCAGATGTGCTGGGTAATGCTGGTGCTTCTGCTACCACACCCCCACTGCAGCAGCAGCCTGTTTAGAGCCTCCCGCTTGCTTCTTGGAAAAAGGAGTCTAGTGAGTAGAGTAAGTCTTGCCAGCTGCACGGTATCACCCCCTCCCCCACCTGCGAGGCCGAGACTAGAATCACACGCACACCCCCAGCCCTGTCACACACAGCCATTTCAAGAATAGCAGCCACAATCTTAAACATCCAGCTGCATGGAGAAGCTCTAAGACCAGCGTTGTTCAGAGGGCAGAATCCTGCGGGAGTTCGACAGAATCCACCTTCTGACCACGACTCTCCTGGCATTAAATGAAGTCCCGTTAACATATGGAAAGGTGAAGTGCAAGAGCAAGCTCCTGTTTACACTGACCAGGGCACACAGCTAGCCGTTCGCTCTGGACAGTCACTTTGATCTACAGAAGACTCGAGGCCCTCCCTGTATACTGTCCGGTGTTTGATTTGGGAAAGAGCAGTAGCTACGGTGAGACTTGATGGGAGCCACAGGGGCAAACAAAGCCATTTCTACACTACAGACCCTATGCCAGCATAGCCCTCTCGTGTTGCTGCAGCATAGATTGAGAGGGATTTTTTGCCACCATATAATCACCACCTCCCCGAACAAGGTTAGCTATGCAAAGAGATGCACTCTGCTGGGGGCTTAATTGCAGCTACACTGGGGGTTTTGCCAGCAGAGCTGTGTCATCTGGGTGGTGTGACTTTTCCCATACTCCTACCCCAAATAGCTATGCTGGCAAAACTCAGACCAGGCCTGAGACACCCGGAATACCTACAGCCTTCCCCAATCTCCATCAATTATTGGCCTGGGGCAAGCAAAAACAGATTGCCAGTGAAGCTAGACAGTCCTCGCACACCATTAGCAGGTTTCTAACCCAATTGTTGAAGCAATTTCTTCCCCCATGAATAACGTTACACCCCCAATCCTGGCCTTGTGCGTGGTCAAACTGTGAATCAAGGGGTTGGTGCTTAAGTCACCATGTAAACAGATGGCTCTATACAAACAGTTGTAGTCAGCTAAGATTCTGAAAACAGGCCAATTCATTGCACTTTGGCTCTGGCCTACATAGAAGTGGCATGGCACTCTTCTACACCGAAGTTGTCAACTGAAGTGATCCTACATAGGATAGCGGAAGCCCATTTAGAAACCAAATTTCAAGGTGTGTACTCTTCCAAATGTATTCTGCCAAGTTCAGCTAGCATGTTAAGGTGGGTATTCTAGCGCTCTTTTTAAATACTCCCTTGCTTGCTGTTTGAGGCTACTCAACTATTTACAGACCTTAAAACAGTCAGGCCAATGTTCATTTTAGTGAGGACTAATTTGTGAAGCTCAGATGAAGTAGGCTGAAAGCATGAAGTGTTAGTCCAAGGAGGTGTCCTGAGAAACTATTGATTTGATAGAAGCAACTTATCACAACAGCGAATATATTACTATTCCACACAGCACATTAGAAACTGGAAGCCATCAGACCATTGTCAGAAGGTTCAATGGCCAAAATGAGAAGAAATACCAAGTTCCCCAGTAGAGACAATCAGAGCGAGGTATTATCTTTTCTTGGACCAAGTTCTGTTGCACAGAGCTGAGTAAGCATGAACGCTTGTCTCTTTCACCAACAGAAATTGGTTCAAGAAAAGCTGCTGACTCACCCACTTTTTCTCTAATATCCTGGGACCAAGAGGGCTACAGCAACACTGCACACAAGCTCCCCAGTACACTGTTTAAAAAATCAACTGGGCAATGAAGTTTTCCCCTCCCTGCACAGCCAAAGAACAAAATAAATTCAAACACATAATGCAATACAATTAAGTAGCACTGACATCAGATCTGTAAGTTTATTTGCTCAATGTACGACGGCTACATAATGACTCACATTCATGATATTCCATCACTGAGGAAAACTGCTAAGAATGGTCCATGAGTGAAATAATTCCTTACAGAAACACGGAGTTGGAAAAATAATCACTGATTAGACCTTAAAAATAGTTCACTGCATAACATGACAAAAAGCACAAACAAAGGCTCATTCAAAGAACATAGTAATTGTTCTCCTACACTGTAATAGTTATAATTTCACCATGACATACACCAGACATTAAGATTAAGCTAACACTGGTGTTTCTTTTGCTTTTCTTTTTTTTTTTAAAAAACAAAATCATATATAATTGCATGTCACTATAGCAACATCCATAACAGATCAGTTTGTTACGATCACTATTTGGTAGAGCAAACTTTACCCCCAAAAGAAAAAAAAATAAATTAAAAAACTTTAAAAAATTTTTGAAGACTAGTTTGTCATAGGAATACATAACATCTACAGTATAAGTTAATAAATTTCAAGCTACTGTATAGAAATACAACACTAGCATGCACAATATTGTATCAATAGAGTAATGGAGCAGTAATCATTTCACTGGAGAGACAGTATCATAGGCAAGTGCATTTCTTAAAAAAAAGAAACCATTCAAGCTGCTTAAAAATCAAGTCCCCGTCCCCACTCCATTGTTTAGCCCTCTTGTGTGATCTTTCCTGCATAATTTTCTAAAGCAGCAACAGCAAAAGCTGAAATAAAAAATAGGTTTTGTAATTCCAGTAAATCACTTCCAAATTATACAGCTAGGGACAACACTGCTCACTGGACATCAAGTTAAATTAAATAAAGTTAAGAAGCCTAAATAAATCTTCCAGTCCACGGCATTGACTGTAGGTTTCTGTCAGTTACCTAAGCTGCAAGCCTCTTCCTATTGATCTTTCCAGTAGGGTTCGTTAATCAGGCTATTTCATTTGAAGTTTACAGAGGTGGGCTTCATTTGAAGTCACTCAGTGCAAACTTTGTGATGTTGCATACAGTACACTCATTTAAAATATATGTGCACATGGTCATTTCTAGTAAGCCTATCTTTGCATGATTTCCATTGTAAATTCCATTAGAAAGCTTTGCCAATATAGCTGCAAAGTCACTCTTGGTTATAAACTTTAGCTACATTTCTGGTCATTCCCCTTAACTCACTTTAAGGATGACTCGTTAACTTTACCATCACATCAAGGAAAAAAGCTCTTGAAGTCCAATAGAGCCTGACTCTGTATCCAACTGTACAACAAACCTGATTGTACTGCATATGCAACACCAAGATGCTCTGTTTACAGACTGACTACCAAATGGGACAATGAAAGTCTGTTTAAATATTGACATTCATGAGTGCAGTTTCCTTCTACTGCGTAGTTTTAGTTAAAAATCTACGAAGTTCAGCAATCTGCAAAATCAGGAGGATATGGCAGTGAACTTCCAACAATCGTGTACAAAAAAATCTTCACTCAGATGGGGGTAAATATTACCTGGTAAGCTTTATTTTCTCCTAGCCAAATAAAAGAGACCTGGAAAAAGGGTATTTTAGAAGAGAACTAAGTTACAGGGTTCTCGAGATTTGATAGAAATGTTGATGGTTGTAGCTCTTCCTTTGTGGATTTCTCTACCAAATGAGTTTCTAAGCTCCTGAAGTTTCACTCATTACACCACAAGCTTCCCCAGGAGAATGAACACCCAGCTTTCATGAAGACAAAACAAGCCATCTGGGTGTTACAGTGATCTGCTGACAAACCTTATGGCACAGTGTGAGAAAGTCAGGGAAAAGTGAAATGGCAGTGTAATCCCTGAGGAAGGAGCTGTGGCACCTTAAATCAGGATGGTCTTTGTAATACCAAACAGTACATGACATACAGACCTGAATTCTTTTTATTTAGTGGCGTTTTAGTTGAACATTTCCCCCCTTTCTAATTAAGTTCTTAATCCTTTTGCTGTGGACTCAGTTTAAACAGCCGCTTGCCAAGCATCTGTTAAATTGTTTATCAAACTAGAGCAGCTTTGATGTTCCTCAGGCAGTCTTCTGGCCTTGGGAGAGAAAGGATAGCCAAGCCAGTCCACAGGCTAGGACTGGATAAGGATGGCAAGCCAAGAGAGTTAGCAAAAGAAAGTATACAATCAATGGCTTGATGTCACATATGGCTGTCATGTAGAAATACTGTAAACCATAATTTAGTGTTAATACTGTTAGCTACCTTTACAAACATCTTAACAAAAAGTTAAATGGCCTAAATCCTGGGGCTTTAGAAGCCCCAAACTGTAAATCTTTTCAGTTGGGGATTGTAAACTATGCCATGACAGGCACAGCACACCCCGGGGATGCCCAGCTACATGGTAAACATACGGCACTTGAACTGAGGAGACATATGCACATAAACCTTACTGGAACCACAGAACTTAATTTTTAAAAGTGAGGGCTGTTCCATTCAAGTTATTTCATCTTAAAACCCTTTTATGTCTAGCAATAAAGTTAAATTAAAGACAGCTCCACTTGTATTAATAATCTACAGAACAGTCCATATGCCAGCGTGAGGCTGCCATTCCATACCAGCACAGCCAGCCAGACTTTCCACTAGTGGTGTTTTGGCAAAGATGTCAAAGAGGCAATCAAAGACAGGTCATGGGGGCCTCCCTGGGAAGGTCACCCCTCCCTTCCCCTCCCCCACCCGACTCCCCCCACTTGTGGGAAAAAAATAAAGACTGCAGTAGTAGCATCAGCGTGCGGCTGCCAGTCCATTTGGGGGGTCTAATTGTTGCCTTCGCCACCATCGTCATCTTGCTGATCGCTTGTCCAGAGTGTTAGGTTGTCACGAAGGAGCTGCATGATGAGCGTTGAGTCTTTGTAGGAGTCCTCGTTGAGGGTGTCCAGCTCAGCAATGGCATCATCAAAAGCCGTCTTGGCCAGGTGACACGCCTGCTCAGGGGCATTCTGGATCTCATAGTAGAAAACGGAGTAGTTAAGTGCCAGACCCAGCCTAATGGGATGAGTTGGCTGCATGTGCTCCTTGCTGATCTCATGAGCTTCGCTATAGGCTTTCTCCGAAGACTCCACCACAGTTGCCCTCTTCTCTCCTGTGGCCACCTCAGCCAGGTAACGATAATAGTCCCCTTTCATCTTCAGGTAAAAGACCTTACTCTCGTACTGTGTTTCGCTGCAGTTCTTGATCAGATAGTTGTCTAGCAGGCTCAGCACATCCTGGCATACAGCTTCCAATTCCTTCTCTATTTTCTCACGGTAGGCCCGTACCATTTCTATCTTCTTTTCATTACCATCAGCAGATGTCTTCTGCTCAATGCTACTAATTACTCGCCAGGAAGAGCGTCGCGCCCCCACTACATTCTTATAGGCTACAGACAACAGGTTTCTTTCTTCATTGGACAGCGGCTCGTTCAGCTCTGTGACCTGCATTGAAAGGGAAGAGAAAGAAAAGAGGTTGGATTAAATTATATTGTACCCTTTGCCATTTTTCATCTCCACCTTACACGTTCTCACCTACCACCAGAGGAGCGACCTGAACAAGGTGCTAGTTGATAAGATGTCAAAAGTAAAATGAATTGCAATTAGATATCCCATCACACAGATAGAGCAAGGTTTTAAGAGGAAAAAAAATTGCAAATTCTGCAAGCTTTCAAACATAGCTGGGAAGCAATTTGTTATGTACTATCAACCCGGACACTGGAGGCCATGCAGCTTTACCCAAAACCTATGTAACCACTTGTCTAGCATCGTTTTTCCAGTTATGAAAAGATGGTGCCTAAGTTATGCCTTGATAGACACCTACAGAGTGGATGCCAGGTCCCAATAAGAAGCAGAAGAGGTGAGAGTGAGTGCCATAGCAAAATGTGAAGAGATGCTTGTACTCCCAGGACAGTGAGTAAATTAGCTGAATGAGATGAATTAAAGCTACAAAATAGCTTAATGAACATTTAGTTTTGCAGTCTTCTGAGAGGGTGGTTCTTTTCTTCTTCTTTTGAGATGCCTAGAGACTTCAGTAAACTGGGTCTAGACAGATTACATCAAGACATCTATTAAGTCTTTTTGATCTTTGTGACCAGTTAAAAGCTCACGTGGTAGCAGTATGCTATCTACCTCCCACACAGGAGATAGTCTTCACTGGTTTTAAGGAGAGTTTAGGTGTACAGTCCTCCTCATATCAAGATACATAAGTCACCGGAAGATTAAATGCCATGGCCATGGGATGGCTTAGGGGGATAGTAAAGAAGCGTGGAACTATTTTGCTACTAGACAGCCAGTTTACATCCAGCCAAAATTATAATCTTCAATCATTTAGCAAATCAATTTTATGACTGATAAGTGTCGTATCTGAGCTCGACGCCTCAATCCAGTTCCCAATGGAAGAGTGCCCACATCACCAAATTTATTGCATTGGTACTAGTTACCACCCTTGAGAATTTCAGCAGCGAAGCAAATGGTTGAATGGGTACAGAAACTACCTCTTACTTACAGGAACACATCCAAGCCAAGCCAAGGATGTTCATGCTGCAGTTGCCTGTGCTGTCTGTTCTGTTGAACAGTCTCCATGGCTGCAGGTTTGGCACCTTTCACGAGTACTAATTTACTAAGCTAGCAAACATAACTGCTTTGGGCAGCTGTGGCAGTTAGCCTGATCCACACAGTAGTTCTCACCACAGCTAGTCAATAGGCACCCATATTTCAATCTATGCTACTTGAAGCAGTTGCTGGCAGATGGGAAGAATGAACGTGACTTAATGCCGTGAAGTCAAGATCACGTGAGCCCAGTCACAACCGTACTGGATCAAGGGAGATATGATGTTCTATTTTAGCAAACAAAGCAGCACTTCATTCTTACTGAATCAATATGCCCTTAGCAAAAGTATCAAAAGCTAGTATCTGGACTAAGATGACAAAGCAAGTTGATATCAAAAGTGAAAAAAGCACTGACATTTTTCTTCAAGTAGTTCCACACCCAACAAGCAAATCCTCTCTCAATAGTCTGTTTTGGATAAAGCTGTAAGGGTACTAGAGCCAGTCGGATTAGTATATTTCTCTAGACTTGCATTTTATCAGCAAATAGCTCGCCTTAGCACTTTTAGGGGCAGTGGTCTCACCACAGTGAAGAGGAGACTTGCTTTCCATTATAGATCACATTCTGCACCCCCTTCCCTCCCCGAGTCTATGTGTGTTTTTTTTTTTTTTTTTTTTTTTTTTTAAAAGAAAAAAGTTATTCCCACTCCTTATTTTGCACTTGTGGTTGGATTTGCCCCAGAGCTTGAGGCTGTTCAAACAAGTAAGTTTCCACATATGGGACTAAAATATATAGGTGTTTTGAAAGTTAACACTTTCGATGCTTCTCAAAGAGTTTGTCCTAAAACTTAGTGAGACTTCTTGAAAGATTTTGGCGAGATCAAGATCTTGCCAAAACAGTTACGATGCAGATCACAAAAAAGCCCACGACAAAGCATTTTTGATCCATCGGATCCATCTGTAAATGGATGTCCAGAGAAGATTAGATGATTCAAGAGTCTGGACATCTTTAGATAATGCTGCAAAACCATCTGACAAAACCTTCCCAAGACTCAACCTCTCCAAATCCCTCCTTCCCCCTCCCCCCCAAACCCTTGAAATGAATAGCACAGCACAAACAATCCAACCAACCAGACCAGAGATAACCCCGCCCTAAGAAGAGATTTTGCATCCTGAAAAAGCCAAAACCTCCATGAAGTCTACTGCTAATAATTTTATGATGACAGGTGGCCGCATAAAACCGAGAGCAGCCCAGCACTGGTATGGAAGAGTCCCATTTTGGAAGTTGCTGGTGAAGTGGAACGTCCGTGATCCATCAAGTCTGGCTGGTTTTGAAGAGTTCCCAAGTGACTAGAACACCAAATTTCCATTTTAAGTGAGTGTCAGCACCGCAGCTAGGAGGCTGCTTCCCAGCACAGGCAGACATGCACTAGCTCTGCTCGAGCCAGAATACTTAAATAGCAGTGTGGCCACTGTAGCATGGGGAGCCCCCTAAGTACGTACCCAGGGAGTCGGGCAGCGCTGTAGTCTGGCGGCTAGCCGGAGCTCCCACAGCCACACTGCTATTTTTAGCATGCTCGCTCAAGCAGAGCGAGCATGTATCTGTCTGCCATGTTGAGAAGCACTCTCCCTGTGTAAATGGCCCTCTACTAGGCTGAGAAAGCCAACTGCATATTCCAAGTGACACAAAGGTTTACTGGTGCCTTTCCTAACAAATTGGAGCAGGACAAGTCAGCCTGCTCCCTCCAAGCGGTGCTCTGGTTGGGTATACACTGCTAGTCTACCTCTGCTAGAAGAGAAAAAGACCCCTAGTCTGAAAAAGAATTTTTTTAAAATTAAGTTATTTTTGGTCAGTCTCTTGCCTTGGGTTTGCTTTCTGACACTTTAGTTAGCAGAAACATTTGTGAAAAGAATTTCAAGTCACCTGCACAAGTATCTGCAGAAAGTGTGCATACACCTACACAGTAATTAGACCCAAAGCATCTGCACACTTGGCAGAACATACACTATGTAAACTGAGACCCAAAGAACTTGCATACAGAATACCTGTAAGGCTCTACAACAGTGGTTCTCAGCCCACAGGCTGCGTGCGGCCCGATCACACATTGACAACCCATGACAGGCCCATGTCACAGCCTCAGGGCCATACAGGTGGTATATACATTGTGTGGCTGCGATTCACATAAGAGAGCTGCATCTGCAGCCCACCATGGTAAATACGTTGAGAACCACTGCTCTACAAGCTAGGAAGGTAAAAACTGAGTACTAATTTGGAATAATGCATGGGGAGCAGCGAGGGTATCTGCTAGCAGGGAGAGGCTAGGTACTGACTAATTAATTCATGAATTAGTCACTGTGCCTCCCACCCCTCACTCAATCCACCAGGAGTTAGAGCCCCTAGCTACCTGCTCTAACACCCACTCTCCCACTTCCCAACAGGGCACCAACACCAGTGAAGCCCCCTCATTACGAATGACAGTGAGCAGACACCAGCCCAAGGCAAATCTGAATGACTACAGCCTCGTGGTTAAGGCATTCATCTAGGATGTGGGAATCCCAAATTTAAGTCCCTACTCCACTCACTATTTATATAAGAGGGACTGGCTTCAACAGGAGAGTGACAGATCTGTCCCAGAGTACCCCCAACCCAGTGACAGGGCAGTCTTCTGTGACATGGGAGACCCAAGGTCAAATCTCTTCTCCACATAATGGAGAGAGGAACTGAACCCAGGCTCCTCTCATCTAATGCTCTAGCCACTGAACTAAAGATGGTTTAAGGGAGGCTGCATCCTCAGTCACCTGTTTCAGGCTGAGCACCACATATTTTGTTTACCCCAAAGTAGATTTTCAATTTGCTGGAACCTGTGTGCATGTGCATAATTTTTGCATTTGGCTTGATTTTCTAGTTTTATTTTATAACCAATGTGCTGTTATGTGGTTCATACGCCTTTAAATGAAAGATGTACTCTCAGCCTTACCACTGTGTATTGCTTTAAGGGCCACATTGCTGGTGTGCTACAATAACTTATTTGAAGAGAAAGTCTCACACCTAAAAGAGACTTCTAGTAGGAAGTACTTACTTGCCTGCTCCATTAATGTTCACTTACAACAGCGAAATACTGTATTTTTCTTTATTACAGGATTCCGTGTGAAGTGATGTGATTTTCTGGGACATTTCATTTGTCACAGAACATTTAAAACCAAGAAGAGTGAACACTAGAATTTTAAAATAAACTGCACTGCTGCACACTGAGCATAGTGCTTAGAGAAATTCCCACATTAACTCTATATACAAGTTGTGACAGGCATTTTAAAAGAAGGTTTCAGTTGATTCCACCAGGCAAATTAATGTAGGTTGTCAGCATGTGTTTACTATAACTAAATCTATAATGCCTGAACTGTGTTGCATTCAATTTGTGACCCTTAAACACTTACAGAATAAACATATTATTGATTAAAAAAATAAATAAATCAGTTAAGTGGCAAAAGTGGCCATTCTCAGCTTACCAGGAAACTGCTTCAAACCATAAAAGATGGCAGGCAAAGATTTATTTTGTAGGCAGATGTACCAAACTTGAGTCTTATTACACTGATTTTTCTGTAATACGAGTTTCCATCAGAAGTCAAGATCTGAACAATAAAGTTTGCAAAGGACAAAAATTGGGGGAGTGGTAAATAATTAGGAGGACAGGTCACTGATTCAGTGCTACTGGATTGTTTGGTAAACTGGGTGCCAGCAAATGCTGCATTTAATTAATATGACTAAATGTAAACATCTAGAAACAAAGAATGTAGACCACACTTACAGAATTGGGGAAGCTATTTGCAAATGTATTAAATATAAAGCAGATATCCAGGGGTTTGCAGGGCTCTAATTATCAGCTTTATTCTCCAGAATGCATATTGCTTGAACAACTGGTGGTGGAAGAAGAGGGCCCTATATTGACATATATAGAGTCTAATGTTCTCACGTTATCAGAGGTGAGAACCTTTAGCAAATGGTTCAAAGCTGAACTCATCTGGAGATACAGAAGCAAACTGTGAAACACTTAATTAGCAAGTTATAGTTTATAAAGAAACTTCATTGTGGAGATGGGGTGACATGGCAGAGAAGTTTTACCTGCTTTCTACATCACAAGTCATGTTCTGACTCAGCTCTAGTGCTGGGAGGCCTCTGGCAGGCTTGAGGGACCTGAAGTGTCACATTACAGTCACAAAAACGAGAGTTCTGTGGCACTTTAAAGACTAACAAATTTAATTTTTGTAGGCATAAGCTTTCTTGAGACTCAGCTCACTCCGTCAGATGCAGAGGTAGAATGTCACAGTCACAGGCGCAGATGTGAGGTGAAGCTCCCAACTGAGAGAGAGAGAGAGAGAGAGAGAGAGAAAACCTCAGCTTGCAGCCCTATGAGGTCAGCTTTCAGGTTCCCCAAGAGATTAAGTCCTTTTGGAACTACTCCATACTACTACTTAGTAACTTACATGAAACCAAGAAAGTGGTGCTCATGCATCACCCTGACTCCAACAGTGGCCAGTACCAGATGCTTTGAGGAAGTCACCCCGTGACAGTTATTGAACAATCTGCCCATAAGGGAAGTTTGTTTCTCACCATTGACAGTTTGAGGTGGTTAGCTTATGCATGAGGATTTGTCTCTTCGTTTTTTGAATCCTGCTAAGCTTCTCAACAATATCTTGTGGCAATGAGTTCCACAGTTAAGCATTATATAAAATGTGTTTTCAGTTTTACATTTGCTGACTATATCATTACATGCTTTCTTGTTCTTCTGTTATGAATAGAATCACCTTATAGATCTCTGCACCACTATTACATCTCTTCATTCATTTTCTTCAAACAAAACAATCCAAAACTTTTAAATCTTCCTATGGAAGTGCCTCCGCTCATTTTCAACTTCATTTTATATTAGTCAACTTTGATTTTAGGTTTCTGCTCTTGTGATTAATTTCTTGATTTTTTTTAAATCCCTTCCTAAACAATGAGCTTCCAATGGCTTTTTTCTGGGTAATAGTCCTTCCCTCAAGAATATTAACTTACTGCAGTTATTTTGTGGTTCAACTATAGTTACTCAAACGAAATTATGTGGTACTTAGGACCAAGTCGAAAATAGCCTCTCCTTGTGTGCGCGCCGTTCCAAGAAGCCATCATATATAGTATCAAGTGAACTGCTTCTAAACCTTGTCCCACTGTGACACAGGGCCAGTCTGAGACATGAAGTCATACATAAAATTATTGTACTTAGTTAGCTCTGATCTCCCTCAGCATTCACTGAATATCCTTCTCCTGGTTGGAGGGGTGATATTATAAGCCTTCTAAAGTGTTTCTAGTCTTATGACTTGAGATGTCTCCTTACAGATTCCACTGCATGGTCCTCCACTCAGTTTCATCTGATTGTTTTATGGAATTCTAGGTTTAACACTATTCCCACACCTCTACAACCTAACATGCTCTTCCTATAGTTTGTAGCCAGGAATGACAGTTCCCCACTGATCTGTCTTCCCACCATGTTTCACTAATGCTAGATCAAGATTCTCTTCTATTACATAGTGTTCTAGCTCCTTTTTTGCTTCTACGCTTCATGTCAATGTACAAAAAGTTCATCTATTTCCAATGTAAAAAAAGTGTTTAGGGTGGAACAGCTGAACCCAGCTTTCCACATGGAGCAATGAGTAGCTTTGCAGTATACTTAAAAACTCTTTCTCTGAGCAATAAGACATCAGGAATACAGACACGTTGCTAATGATGGCCAGTGATTTGGAAGATCTAAAAGGTTATTTTTTGGTGCTTATGAGGCAGCTTCATACACTCTTCACTATGGCCATTGGTAATTTAAAATCTATTTGTAATATCCCTGGGACTAGCAGCAAGTTTTTACAGTATTCTATTGGACTTTTCTTCTAGGTCTCCCAGCAACTAAGAGACACCCAATAATACAGGTGCAAACTGAAAGCATCCTCAAGTTCTCCTAATAAGAGACCCAAGTTTTTCATTTAGCATTATGAAATATTAACCTCTTAGTGTCAAGTTCAGAGTTCCATCTTTAGCACTTGATTTGAAGTTAGATCAGTTATTATAGCTTGGGGTTTTACCTCCTAAGTTTCCAAACTCCAGTCTGATGGAGTTCTAAAGACATATACCAATCTGAACTCTAGCCAGTTTCAAGACACTTGTTAAAAAGAGTTTCAGGTGCTGCATCTGCCCAAGGCCAAGTTCTACTTAAAAGTTTCTTTCCTGTTGCTGTATGAGACCTCTACATAAACAGGGGAAACTGACTATACAGAGTGCGACCAAGTGCCCCAAAATAAACTTAAAAGGCTGGAAGAACAATCTGTTTTCAGTATGCTTTATACTTTACGCACTTATAGTCCTCTTGATAGTCAATATTCCTGTCCGAGCAGAAGCAGCTTGTACATAGAGATAGATGTAGGTTCAGGCAGTAGCACAGCAGGTCAAGCTTTTGTTGCAGCTGAATGCAATGGGATCACATGGGTCAGCCCCAAGTATTGCCTGCAGACACCTCCTGCCCTATGCCTCCACCCCTCCCTGAGCAGCAAGCAGCCCTCTGATTTTTTTTTCCTTATAGCTGTGATGGAGTAGAGAAAAAGCTAGAAATGCCTTACTCCCATGTCTCCTCATCCCTATCACAAGCAGTCTCCAGCTAACTGTCCTGTTACCAAAAACTAAAAGAGGAATTATCTGTTCATTAGCTCATGCACTCAGATGTGGAGAGCTATCGGACTTGAAACAAGACAAGTTGGACATCACAGTATCAACAGACTGGAAGATTGTGCGTTCCTTACACATGTATATTTCAAATACATCTATTGAGCAGATTTGTGTTTTATCTTCCAACTATTTTTGTATCACCATGCCACCCCTTTCACAATCTTATACCAGGGAGTCTAAAAACTTTCCTTAGATAAGAACCTCAAGCCTGCTGATTTTTTCACATGACCTAGATCTTTGACTCTACCATCTTCAAATGACTGTCCACTTAACAATAAACATTGCTGATAGCTATAGGAGTTAAGTTGTCCTAAAGAGCTTTCATCCTTAAAAAAAACACCAAAACACTAGGTAGATCTATTTCTACCTGGTTCTGTAGTCTTACCTCCCTATCAATTACCTCCCTATCAATTAGTTTTCTCCTTAGACCAGTTGGGTCTAGTTCCTTCCTGCCAGCTGATGGAGACTAAATTAAATCTATACATATCATTCCCAGTACATAAAAGGGGCTTATCACTCAAATCTCTGCTGACTGTCTACAAAGAGTGGATTATCTGTCCCCCTTGTCTGCTAGCTGGAAAGGAAAAAAAGGGCTCAGTTATTCATTCCCAGATATTGCTATCATGCCTGGCTCAGCACGTTTACACTTGAGGCAACAGCAGCTCTAGAGCGCCTAGTCTCATTACAAGCCAAACCATTCTTCCATTTGAGCTTAGGTACAGTAAGGAACTATCCTGCATTGGCAGAGAACAGATTATTAGAATTAATTCCCTTGGAAACAGAACACCACGTTATGATTTCACTGCACTATCACCAAGAAGCAGAGCTTAAAAGAAAAATGTTTTCATATAAAAGGAATAAGATTTCAGAAGAGTACTGGGTAAGTGGGTTTTAGAGAGGGTTTCTTCATTTTTTGTCCTAGCATAAAGGAGTCCCTTTAACTGGACTCAAGTCCAAGTCTAAAGACAGCTTTTAATGTCCTCAAGTTTGTAGTGGCTCACACCATAGGGATATTTGAAATGGAGTTGGAAGCAGCAGCATTGTAGTTTGATTAGAATAATTTCTCCCTCATAATAAAAGTGGATGGAACCACCACTGGCTATTTCTACAAGGCCTTGAAACCTAGCAAATCATGATACAAAGCAAGAGCCGAATCACTGTAGTTTCTGGAGCAATTGCTGTAAAAAATGTGCTTTGAAATGTAACAAATAAATCTGGCCTTCTGACCACTTAAAATGAGACAAGGAGTGAAGACAAGCCAGATAAAAGCAGGACACAGCAGATTTAAGAGCTCTGAAGTCAACATTTAATCTTAATTGCAAAATTGGCTAAGAAAAAACTTACCTCAGTTTTTAAAGTCTGGCTCCAAGGTGGAGTGATTTAAATCACCAATTTTAATCATGATTTAAAACAGCAAGCAGGAAACCTTGATTTAAATAATCAATTTAATTCAAATTTGTAATGGTTATTTTCCAAAAAACGTTGATTCTCATTGGTTGATAGACATTAAAACCACAAGTCTCTACCCACTAAATTCAGTGCTTTTTTGCTAACCAGTATAGTTATAACTAACAGTATACTAACATTTATTTAAGCAATTATATAACTTACATTTCATTGTTAGAAAACAGTTCATGTATTTATTTAGTAGATCAAATTTTTATTAGTGATTTGTGTCAAGCTCTATTTGGATGAACATTTCCATTGTATTAATAGACATTTTAAATGGTGTTTGTGCATTTTTACCTACAAACTTAAATGTCCTGGATATAGACAAAAAGAGCATCAACATGTCTGGCATTTAACTAACTGATTTATTAAACAAAGGAAATATCTGTAGTTAATTTAACTGATGTTTCTAGTCACTACGTCTTTCAAGATTTTAGAACGAGTAGATATTTATCCTCACTTTATTCATAATTGGAATATTTCCTGCATTCTCAACCACCAACTGATTTCTTACCTTTGAATGAAATTATTGAACTGAATTAGTTAAAGTGAAATGAAGAAAATATTCTCTGCATCTGCAGAAGCTACTGTTGTCAAAAGATGGATTAGCACTTCAACAAACTCTGGTTCCAGGTGCTTTTCCAGTGACTTCCACCAGTTCAGTGTTTTGACTTTCTTTAAAGAAAAGTTTGGCAAACATGAACTGCTTGATTTTTTTAATTTAAGTTACATGCTTTTAATATATTGTGACAGTCTATATTAAAGCCTAAACACACTGTAGCATTTTAAAAAACAAATATCAGATTTGTATCCACCCTGTCTTGCACTAAGACACATTAGCATTTTCCCTGCCCACGCTCACACCCAATTCTACACCTGTAAATGGTAGCTTCCATCAGACCATTAACAGTCCTTAAAAGGTTAATGAACTGTAGCACTCTCCCCTAGAGCTTGAAAAGTTTAGAAATCTACTAAGGCCATGTCTACACTACTGGGTCTATAGCAGCATAGCTACAGCACTACAGCAACAAGTATAATCCCGTAGTGTAGACACAGCCTATGATAACAGAAGGGATTTTCCTGCTGCTGTAGAAACACTGCCTCCCCAGGCAATAGTAGCTAGGTTGATGGAAGCATGGAGGACAAGTCTATCAATGGCTATTAGCAAAAATGGTCAGGGGGACAACCCCATGCTCTGGGTGTCCGTAAATCTCTGACTGCTAGATGCTGGGACTGGACAACAGGATGGATCACTCAAACTGCCCTGTTCTGTTCACTCCCTCTGAAACATCTGGTACCAGCCACTGTCAGAAAACAGGATGCTAGTCTAGACGGACCACTGATCTGACTCAATCTCACTGTTCTTATGTTCTTACACATTCTCCCATTGATCTAGCTACGTTTACATTGGGGATTAGGTCAGAATAGTTACAGTGGTCAGGGGTGTGAATTTTTCACACCTCTGAGCACCACAGCTATGCCAACTTACATTTTAAATGTAGACCAGGCCTAAGCTGGAGGCAAATATGACAGTTTACCCCAGTAGAGTGCAGGGGCAGCAACCTGATAATCCCAGCACATGAATCCTGTTCATCCAGCTGCCTCTTCCCATTTCAGAACTTTACTTCTGGCTAGTAGGTGACAATCAATTTGAAACTGCTTTGGTTTACTGGGGCTAATTCCATATTCATTTCCCTCCTGCCCACTCTGCTCATCTGTTCTCCATTGCTAGTATTTGACACTTTTCCTGCTTTGTGTGGCTTAGTTATTGTGCTACCTAAAATATCCCCAGCAGGATGAAAACAGGCAACTCCTCAGTAGCTCCTGCTTAGAAAATCCGCTGAAATTGGAAAGTGACTGCTGCAGCAGAATTCAATGGGAGAAGTCTCCCCTATGCACTTAGTAGCTCTGTGCAACTCCACATTCAACAACTATGTTTCACTGTGTACACCTGAGGGAATTCTGTGCCAAAAAAATAAAAATTCTACACACAGTAATTCTGCACAGGAGTAATTCTGACACCGATGCCTTTCTTGGCAAGGCAGGTTTCCCACTGGCAAATCAAGGCAGGGCTTTGAAGGTATAAAATGGAGTTAGATGTTTGTTCAACGTATGAACTATGAGAAGTTTTATAAACTTGTACAACAAAAGTGAAAATATTTTACTAGGTTAACTAACACATCCTTTAAAAAGCTAGTTTCTTGGGGAAAAAGTAGGTTCCCCAGCTCCTATGAAGTAGGAGTTTCCTCTAACTTTTTGAGTACACTTCTTCTGCACCATTATCAGTGTTAATTGAAGTGACCACCTCACCAGATGTAGTAGCCATAGTAGAATAAAGTACAAGGAAGTGTGCAAAATACACGCTGAAAGGGAAGAGGAACTATAGCCCTTGGATTTCTGTTCTGCAACCATAGGACATTACCAAGACAACACAATAGATTACAATTTCAAGTGAGGTATTGCAGACATGTTTGCAATGACCTGATTTAATAAACTTCCAAACATACCCGTATTTAAGTTTAGACTAGACCCTGAAGATCCAGAAGAGAATAGTTAGTCCTGTGTTGCTACTTGTTTTAACTTTTACTTTAAACCAAGCATTAAATCTAATTACTGAACACTTCAAAATAGAAGTTCAGAGGAAATCAACGTGAAATAATTCCACTTAAGAGCAGTTGTAATCTACAGATATGTAAAAAAAATAAAAAAATCAATAACTGGCAAATTTTAGTGGATTGAGTATGGTACTAGAGTTATTCTGTTTCAACAACAGGTCTGCCACTGATTTACTGCCTGCCTTGGGCAAGTTGCTTAGTTTTTCTATCCTAGCTGAACACCCATGAGCTTGGAACATCTGTCACAGGAGAGCACATGTATTTGTCAAGCACTTTAAATATAGCAGAATATACATACTACACTTCACTTTCTAATAAGTAAGAATTGACCAGTTTATTTTCAACTAGATTCTTCTCCTCAGCTCTATTAAACATGACACGTCCATGCACGGTCATCACCATTGGCAAAGATGCCAGACAGCAGAGACCAGCAATATTTATAAGGCACCAGTCATATCTGGTATCACCTGTAAGTGACTGCTAGTCTGGTTCATCCCACTTTCCAAGAAAGAGGATTTATGGTTTAAGGAATTCAGATTAACAGTTTTAGAGGGGGTTAATTTTTGGCTCAGATTAGGACAGGACCCCTTTTAAACATAGCCTTTACTGATCTCAATGTTTCATTGTCATAATTCCTGCCCTTCCACACATACACCGACTTGGCTGGCATAGGAGTGGCTGCAAAAATCCAATCCATTCTCCTTTCAAGTAGGCACAAATTGTAACCATGGATACTAGGAGCTGTTTTGTAATTTGCATTCTGAGCATCTTATGGCAGTGGTCCCCAAACTGTTGGCCCCTATAGGGCAGTGCAGAGGACTGTTCTGGGGAACGCAGTGGGCCCAGGCCAGCCCACACGGGGGTTTGAGAGGAACCACCACCCAGCCCCGCTCTGCCTTCGGCTCCACCCCAGCCTCACCTCCAGCCCTGCTTCTCGGGGGGAGGTGGGGTGTGCAAACAGATTACATTAGAAGTTGGGGGGGTGACAAATTTGGGGACCACTGTCAGAAAGTAACATGTATGCCTCACCTACCTCCTACTTCATGCTTGTGCTCTGACACAATAGTCTTTTTGTGATTGCATGATGCTGCAGGCACAGTCAGATAGGACTGACTGAGGATTTTATTCAAACACTACTGCAGTAGCTCTCAAAACCCCTACATCCAGTTCTTCACTGCCTTGCTCCTAGTATACTCAATTACATCTGTGCAGAGTGAGTGTAAAAAGCTACCAAATTAGAATGGTATAAACTTGCTTACCACAGGTTCAAACGGATTATGCATCGTGCCCAGTGTCATAGGCATTTCTAAGTGGAATTAATTTACTCTTGAAGTCAACCCTCTGACATCTGATCTACGCCCACTACTGGGCACAAGCCTGTAGGGATCCTAAGGTTTACGTTCTCCCAATGGTCATTTTATCAGCACCTATATGTGGAGAGTCTTGCATAAGCATTCTTCCTGACATCATGCCTTTGTTAGTTTACATTTGCAGGTTAGCCTTATTTTACACAAAGAGGAATAGATGAACCCTTGCCTCTAAGTAGGATATTTCTCTCAAGTTTCTGTACTTCTTAAAAGAACGGGCCTGGACAACAGAGGGCCCTTTGGTCCCTTGCTCAAATCAAGCCTAAATTACCCGTGAGCAAGTTCATCAATTCAGCACCTGTGATACTAAGTTCTCAGCATGCAATGCTACAGTCTTCCTTAAATTACACACATGAAAAGATCTGTGTAATTCAAAAGCTTGTCTCTCATCAACAGAAGTTGGACAATACAAGATATTACCTCACCAATCTTGTCTCTCAGTACATATGTAAGTCAACAGACTTTGGTTAAACAGTGAGCTAGCGTGCTCTTAAGAATCAATATCCATATCACCAGGGAAGTGATGCTTGCCACATTTTGTCACCATTGGTATCATGGGTTGCTTGTGTGCTTTTTTTTTTTTTTGGGCAATGAAAGGTGTAGCGTGAAACTTGAAGACCCTTCACCCTATGCACTTGGTTTAGTAAGATCATTAACTTGGCCTGCATAGCATTCAACAGTTTCCTGGTGTTTACACTGTAAGCTTGCCAGTTTAAAGTTGATCATAAAAAGGAACTTCATTTAGATATACGCAAAAAGAACATTACAGTAATTTAGATTGACATTTTATTGTAGTAGACAAATAAGAATTTAGTTTTATCCTGTAGATTTGTGCTGCAGATGCTTTCAAACGAATATTACATTGATATAAATGCAGTGAACAGATACTGCCAAGAAGTTTACATAGTTAAAACTAAAAATGCAAACAATTAGTTCTGAAGTTGATCTTTCTGGCTTAATCAAAAAAGCCAAGTTAGCTACACTTTCATTGGTGTAACCACGTAACTGTATCCTCAGATTTCTTTTACTCCAGAGAGATCATCCTTCACAGATCTGATGCTCTCTGCTAATCACCAACATGACAGATCCCTTTAGAAGTTAGATGAAAACCTGGCTCCACTAAAATCAATTGCAAAACTCACTAACTTCCACAGAGTGAAATCCTGGCTCCACTGAATTCAATGGGATTTTTGCCACTGACTTTAATAGAGCCAGAATTTCACCCTGTGGATTAGATCCCAGCTGACACAAATGGACAAATCACCAATGACTTCAGCAGTCTATGCTGCTTTACTCCAGTTGAGAATCTGGCCCTGAATTTTCAGCCACTGCTGACCTCACCTGCTGACTGTGAGCCCATTCTAGTGGTGCAGTCCACATATAACAGTTTCCATGCCCATGTTCAAACATGCAGCACTGTTCCAAAATTAGCCCATCAACTACTGATGGTTCATGAAAGCACTTCCAGATATTCCAGAACCACTACTGTCCAAATGGTGAAGCATCTGCCAGCGAGTAACCACAGACAACTAACATAGTAGTTTGGATTTCTAGAGACTTGCTGTGACCAACTAAAAGCCAAATCAAAGACAAATACTTGCATGGGAAATGGCTGTGTGTCAGGACCTTTGGTGAAATTCAGCCATGATACACAACTATGTAGGATGCAAATTAAACCATGAAAGGAAAAGAAATTAGCATGGGTCTACAGGCAAGTAGACCAGCCAAAGTTCTGCATTCAAAATAAATAGCCACTTAACATTTGGGGGGAGCAGAAAACAACACAGCTTCTGGTTTATTGGGCTTCTGATCCCCCTTTTGGGGGGGGGGTGGCAATTCTGAGTTATGCAGATGTCCAAAAATCAGAGTTTTCAGGACTCTAGTTTCAAACAGCACTGCATTAAAGCATACTAGGGAGCCATTAGCATGCCAGAGCAGAGTCCAGAGACCAATTCACACACAACATGTTCTTGTGCTTTAGACATCACATCCTATAGTCTGTATTAGTGCTCCATGTAGACGAGCTTCAGAAACAAGTAAACGTTTCTAGTGTTTATTGGGTCAACAATTTAAGTTTTTTATATCATGGTGTTTTATTGGTTAAAACTAAAAATCAGAAGCCCTAAACAAATCACCAGGCACTCACATTAAAGTAATTATATTTACTTCATGGCTCACTAACACGAGTCCCTCTTGTAGCCAGGCACTGTAGCTGCCTTAGAGAAGGGCTCTTAAGTGACCCACAATGAGAAATTCTACAAGTACACTACTGAAAAAAATATTTTGGTTTTATACTTTTCCAGGTCTTTCACTACACAGAGATGATCTTTGCCAAAAATAAGGTTATTTAAATACTTGGTTGAGCTCATTTATGGATCCAGACATAAGTGTGACATAACACCTGGAAGTTTAACCACATCCTGATGTGTTTCTGCCTCCTCACCCTGGCAATTTTCTTCTGTACCACTGCAGCTGCCTCTGCAGTCAGCTGTTCAATAGAAGAGTTTCTCCTTGGCCATGTTGTCAATACTATGGTTTCTGCTACTTGATATCACTGTCAAATTTCCAGCCTCGAAGCAGTCTTGCGCCACCTGTGACAGCAGGCTGTAGCTTATCCAGCAGAGTTTGAGAGAGCCAACATACACTAATTGGACATACAAGATGCTGCAGTGTTCAGAAGTCAAGAGTTGGGTTCTCTGGTTAATGAGTTGCAATTCAGAAGAGTTAGTTTTAATATGTAGTGAAGCGTAAGCCTCAGAAGGATTAACAGCTGAATAGCTGAAAGTCAGCAAGGATTTATTTATTTATTTAAATGAGTCATCTATTTTGTTCACTTTTTCTGAATCCCTCAGATTAATCTCAGGATAGGAGGCTTTGCCATTTACATCAAAACATCCTAGTAGGTACTGGCAGAAATACCTAGTGAGTCTCACTCCGACAGAGTACAAGGACTCTTAGAAGTGATACCCTATTAAGCTTCCATACATGTAGTATTAGGACCTGTGTCCTGATGGCTACACTTCCACATTCACTAGGGCAGCTCCACCATACCATCCAGTAAAAGGCAGTAGTAAAGCAGGTTGCAAAGACAAGTGAAACATCATGAAAAGAACTGCCTGGTCTCAATTTTTAAAAGCCGTAAGGAGCCACAGAATGTTGACTAAAACCAACTTGTTTCCTGTCTCTACTCCACTCCAAGACAGACTTCCCATTCAAGCACTTCACTGATGACATCAGCTCAGTAAAAGTATATGTAATGACTCAGTACGCAGTTGGGGGGTAGTCATCCTGGAGACATTCAGTGAAATCCCTACTTGTGGATAGCTATCCAGTTTCTCCCAAAAAAGCCCTTTCACCTTTAAGAGCTGTTACTAAAGTCAAGCAGCAGTTTAGAGATTGCTATATATTGTTGCCAACACACATTTATATTGAGTTATTGTTTTAGAACTCATTTGATACACTATTTTGGAAACTATCAAGTACACTTATGGGCCAGAAAGGGAATACAGAAACAGTGAAGGAGGTGAATGCTAATTAGCATAATAAAATTAGTTAAAAAGAAAAAGTGATTGTGAATTTCTTCAGCAAAAATAAGCCAGTATATTGTAGGGAAGGCACTCCTTGATAAACAGTTAGTTGCATAGTCACATTAGCAAGTCTCGTTTCTGTCACAAATGCAGATTTATGCAATTCACCCTTCCCACGCTCTGGGCATTTAGTCACTGGTCAGATCATGGGGAAGGGCTCACACACATGCTCTACCCTAGGCTTACAATACAGCATTCAACATTAACAGCAGCAAAGCTGAAGCTGTAGAGTAAGCAGAAGTCCGAGTGTGCAGACAGGAAGGGGTGGGGATGAATCTGAGATTATGTAGTGGTATTCTTCAAGCCACCCAACTCTCCTTGAATAAGGGCCAACATTTTTTATTTAAGCAAGATTTTAAAATCCCATTTAAAGGATCCTCTTAGAACAAGCTGATGATTTACAAAAAGTAAATGGACAATGCTCCTTTCAGATACTGGGTAGCCACTGAGGACAGTTCTTGGAGGCTTCCATCTCTCCCAAGACAAGAGTGGAAGAAGGATGTCCATTTTAAAAAAAAATGTTTAAAATTGAATGCTAAGATGCTGGCAAAGGAGCACGGACAAAGCCTGGTGACCACAGAACAGGTCACCAATAACTATGTTCAGATTGGAAGGATGCGACAGCCACGGAGTCAATCAGGTTCAAAACACCCTGAAACCATAATAAGCTCAGAGGCAAAGCAGAAATGCCATTCTTAACTTCATTTGTCTTTAAGCATCACATCAACTTATGCCTTACACAAAGGAGATTCTCCCCTCTAACATTAACAAGTCTCACAATGGGTTCCTATACGATCACTTTTCAGCAAGATGCTTTTAGCTGAAAGCAATGTAGCTCAATTACAGAAACCCTGGCTGCCACCAGAAAGATGTAAGAAACCTTGGCTCATCAGAATCAAGCAAGAGATAAACACTTAGTCAACAACCTCATCAGTTTAAAGGGATTTTGTTTGGAATCTCTAAACAAAATATTGAACATCAGGTTTCCAAAACACTGTCTGGTATGAAGGCTTTCACAACCTTCTTGGGGGGAGAAGAGGGAGTCAGGGAGAGAAGCTAAGTGGCAAAGAAAATACCATTTCATACTGACTGGAATGAAATTCTCAAACATTAAATTCCAAAGAATAGGCCACCTCAAGTTTGTGAGAGCCAACAAAGTAGGGTTTAATTGCTGAATCCTAGATGCTTCTGAAAGCTTCAAGGGTACCACCAACTACTCAAACCAAGAAACTCAAGCACACTCATGCTACCAACACAATACACTTTTTAAATAGTGTTAGTTTGAGACAGAATAATCATGGAAATTTAGTATGTTAGCTGCTCTTCAATGATCTATTAAGAGGTGAACTATATCTAAGGCTGGTTATTATGGCACAATGAAAGTCTGACTAGTATTACCATACTAGTCATAGTCTAAGGCCATGTCTACACTAGCAAGCTTACAGCAACACAGCTGTATCGATGTAGCTGCGCCACTGTAAGATTGCTTGTGTAGGTGCTCTATGCTGATGAGAGAGCTCTCCTGTTGACATAGTGCTGTACACACTGCCACTTATGCCAGTGAAATTTATGTCGCTATAGGGGGCTTTTTTCCACATCCCTGAGAGACGTAAGTTTCGCCGACAGATGCAATCGTGTAGACATGGCCTTAGTAACAGAAGAATAATCATAGCACATTTAATTAGTATGAAGCTGCTTGTCACATTTGGGCAGCAGGTTAAGTCCAGATGCTCCATACCTAATTAAGGCTTGAGAGCTCAGTCAGTCTAGCCCCAGAGCAGGGAGGCTCCTCCTCAGGTGGAGCTTGTTCGGAAGCTCCTCCCTGCAGCGTCTCCCTGGAGAATAGAGGCTCAGGGACAGAGCATCAGGTCCCGAGGAAAGGTGCTCCCAGGCAAGGGACCAAAGCAGTCCATGAGAATGAACTGGGTGTGTGACCCTCTAAGGAGCTCCTAGGGAAAATTGAAGGAAAGTGAGCATGTAGTTTAATGCTCAGCAGAAGCCCAAGCTCCAGGCAGGGAATCCAACCTGAAAGTGATCCAGGGAGGTGCACTGTCATTGAAGTGAGCACGACGCTTATGTTTGTTCTGTGCCGTCCTTTTCCATTAAATAAAGAAGACCTTCTGAAGAGGGAACTTTAATAGTGGAAAGCCTGCTTGGACTTGTTTATACCCAGCTACCTGACTGCAGGGGGTACACTGGGGTGACCTACACACCTTTACAGGGTCCATACACCAAGAAGCGATTTTATATGCAGGCCATGGTGAAGCTTGTTGCAGTAACCTGCAAGAGTCTCTTGCTCCTGTAAGCCAGCCATCCTTAACTGGCAGGGTGGCTTGCTCCAGCAAGTCCCAAGAATGTGTTTCGCTCACTTTGACAGCTTCTCATTTTTGCAGCCAGTCACCACCCATAGCCCCTGACTACTTGTAGTCTGCTTTATCTAAAGCAATGACATTACCTACATCTAGCCCTGCCTTGCTACCTAAGTGTTATTCAGGTCCAAAATCAATGCACCCTATCCTAACCACTCATTGTTGGCTGAGCCACTTCTACTGAAGTGCTCCTGAGTATGGCAGCCAGGTGCATACTTCAAAGGCAAACCCAGTGTGCTTCTTCTATCTTGCAAACAAATCCATGGGTTTTCCCAAAACCTACATGTTAAATAACCAAAGTCTGGGGTGTTCTGTTGGAAGGGAAGTGCAGAAGACTACGGGCTTCGGCTGCTGAAGACGATAGCCATTTTAAGATCTTGTATTTTTAATAGAGAGATTTCCTGCTCCCATTTTATTTACACAGTGGTATGTGGTTACCTCTTCTGTGAAATGAGCTGTTGGTGTGCATCACTAACCGTTAGTGCACCTTGAAGAGGATTTGAACATGGACAAAAATCAAAGTGTAAACTAGCCACTCAGAACACAGCTTTGAACAACAACGTACTTAAGGCAGACATGTGATAAAAGCAGCTCCGTTTGCGAAGGCAGGCATCTTGGTTGACTCTAGGAACACCAAAGCTGAAAGTCTGTCTGAGCTATCTAGCAGCCAGGCTTTCAAGCAGAGAGTTATAACACAACCACATCATCTGTAGACTAGGCACAGGAACAGTACTAACCTCTGGGTTATATTTACCTACTTCAATGTTTTAAAGTGTAGACTAAACCTCAATGACAGTAGGATGGTCTGTGGCTCTAATGGACAATCTTGTGTCTTTTTGAAAGCCTTAGTCTAGGTTACCCAAGCATTTGTTTGCTTTATAGTGTTTTGAGTGTTGTGCTTCTCCCCCACCCCCGCTGTTTTTTCCATATTATAACTAACTTATTCCAAATGTCTGAGCAATACCAAAAAGTACCTACAATACTAAGTGTTATTGCCTACAGCTTGAGGGAATTCTATGGTAACCAATGAGCAGATCTCTTCTAAACAGAGGATTTTTTTTTCCCCTATGTCAGTCTACCATTAGTATTCCGAATGTAAATGCACAAAAATCAGGTAGTGAAAGAGGTTACAATTATGGCATACCCTTCCACACTTAGATCCCACTGTAGTGTCTCTGCAGGAACTAAGACACTGCAATGGAATCCAAGTGTGGCAGGGTATGCCATAACTGTACCCATGACGTGGGTAGCCAAACATTCAGAAAGTGATTTTTTAATTTTTGGCTAGCTGATTAAAATTACGTCTCACACAGTTCAGGCTGCTGCCCAATTTGCCATAGAATCCAATACTGTTGTTCCATAAAGAATTAGGTAGCTTCGCTATAGCATCTAGGGTCAGTGTACCATGACCCCCTTTGTGGCTGCACTGAAATCATGAAAGGCAACAGCAGGGAAAGATGGGACCAGAAATTCAAAGGGGGTCAGGGAAACAAAACGGCTGTACAAAAGTCAAGCCTTGAAAGAAGCTTACAATTTGCAGGGAGTGGGGGTGCTGGCATACCAGGCTCAGAAGCTCAGGCTTCTGAAAAGAAACCAACTATTCCAAGAAGCTTCTTAGAGCCTATAGCGACCTCATTTAGTTATGATGCTAGCCCACTGAAAAACCCCTTTCTTGTGGTAAACCGGAACCAAGATGGCCATCACCAATATCACCCCAGCAAAGAAGACCACAAGAGGATTTTTGTAGCTGCAGAATTCAGAGAACTTCAACTGGGGTCCTTAGTGACATTAATTCACTAACTGGTGAACTATCCACAGTGAATGCTATGGATACCATATGTATAAAAGAAACCAATAGTATTCATGAAAGCCTAACAGACTAGTACATGTTAACAGACGCTAAAGTTTCAGGGAAGAGTTGTAATACATAGACCCTTAGCTATGCCCCTTGTGCCTATGCAAACAGCTTTGGCACTTTCACATCCAAGACTTTAGCTCCATAACCATAAGGGTCTAGAATTCTCTAGTAGTTATATTAGACTACTTACTATCTGCTGTGTACTCTAACCTTGATTCTGGCCCTAGTGCCTATGCATTATAATAATCTTATTACCCTAGTATACATCAGTAGCTGCTATTCTGTCCTGATACCAAAAACTTTTCCTATTCCACCTCCGGTTTTGTCCTCTGTAACCACTTCCCCTCTGACCTCCCTACTTCTCAGCATGCTCCCCAAGATGTAGCTAAAATCACCTCCGCTGCTTTCACTTCCTTTGAGTTTGGGGAAGCAAAAAAAGATTTAAAATTAGTCATCCTGACAGTCTAGATGATGCACAGCTCCATTCCAGCTCACATACATGCACTCGTTTTCTCCCGTGTCTACCAACTCATTCCTGCCTAGTCATTTCTTTTATATCCCTCTCCCACACTTAGTATGTTTTTCCATGTTGATCCTTAAGACTGGAACAACCTTATATTAGTCAACCACTCCTCCATATCCCTCTGTAGCTTTTTGCTCTTCCATGAGGTCTTCCAATAAGCCAACCATTTGTTACACAAAATTAAAATTTGAGATTGTGAGGATCAACGAAAAACTTGCAAATGATTAACTCAAACTGAGTACAGCAGAAATAAGTACATGCATCTCCCCAAAAACAGTTTGTACCTTATGCTTACTGATGTCTTCCCCACTCACTGTGGCCTGCTACTAGTGTTATGTTCTCGATCAAGTAGAGTTTGTATACTCTAGTCAGCAGGTATCTCTGGTATTTATCTATTTGCATAATGTACTATGTACAGTAATAGACTAGCAGTAATCTATAGTACTATCACACTATGGCCTAATACAGGGGTAGTCTATTTTTTGCCAAAGTCCAAATTTCTTGGTCAAAGTATAGGGCAAGTCTACACTCCAGAGAAAAAATTTTCACACTGCAACAACAATAATGATAAGTAGGAAATAAAAAGACCTCGCAGTCCATTCAAAGTCATCTGGCTGTCTGCCAACTGATTATCCAGCCTAATACTTTTATGTAATACAGGTACATTTAGATATCTGGAATCAAGTAACTACGGAGCCAGCAAGGGACATTTTTGGAAAACTTTTAAAACCACACCTAAATTCATTCTTTCCATCAACTTCTGTGTATGGTTTTAGACACAGCTCAATGATTTCATAAGAACATTATTTTGAACATTTGCTTTCAGAGAAACAGTCACAACAGGTTTGTTAGTTTCCCTGAACGTCCCACCCCCAAAGTCTATTGTTGGATTTGTTAATTTAAGTAGAGACTGGTAAATTCTCTTCATGTAGCAAATAGGAAGGGTCAGTATTACGATGGTGTAACTGAATTTCCTTGGAGATCAAATTTTATAGCAGACGATGTGACTAGAGCTAGACAGAACCAGGGAGATTGTTTGGACTGTTCTTGTGTACATACTGCATAAATGTAGTCCCTATAAAATATTATTATTCATAGAACACAGACTACAGAGACCAAAAGCCTTAAAATGTTTCCAAAAATGCCCTTCAAAAGCAAGTTTCTTACAGATAATGTTCACTGAGAGACACTCCCTTCTGGAAGGACAGGTGGAATGATAAGGCTGAAAACAGTAGCACATATGTCTACACCCAAAAGAGGAAACAATTCCCCAAGCACCACATGACTTGGATGGTTGGAAGGAGTCCACCTCTGAAAAGCCTGCAAATGCATCACCACTCCACTATGGCTAATGGATATTGATCTATCCATCATGGCATAAGCAGCGGTATAACAGCAAACTTCAAGCTAAGCCTCCTGGAGTCCCAATTCAAACAAAAAAGAGCTGACTTCCACTTAAGGCACTGAGAGGGTTCCTAAGTGCCCTTACTGAGGTGCTGTTCAGAGTCCTAGGAGTCTGTTCCGGGAGATCAACCAACCTTCTCTAGCTGGCTTTTTTACAAACCAAGTTATGAGTTGACATTACGACTGACTGAATAGTTAGAAGAATACAGAGATTACTCCAGATACAGACCAATCAACTGCTTTATAAGAACATAGTTTATTTTGATCCTCCATGGCAAATGCAACACACTGTACTCCACTTTACTGGGACATCTCAATAAGCCTACTGAGATAAGACTGCATAGTTACTATTTACCTGCTTAAGCGGGAATCACTAATAAGTTCTGTTTGCATATGCCCTGCCTAAATGCATCAATGGGTTAAGTAGTTTTAGCAAGTTAAAAATCCTACTTTTAATATAGATGGTTCCTACTAGAGAGTCAAGTGATGAAACACTGAATAATAAGATGACTGCATTTTCATTCAGTACAACTTATTTCTATTTAAGCCTTCTCATAAGGCTTCAAGAATACATTCTCCTTGCAATGATGGACTACCCAGTGGGTGATGTAATTAGAAGGATTCTACTGTACCAGATTGATTCTGAACCCCTTAACTGACTGACTGAATTTAAGAGCTCACAAAAGGATAAGTGTTGGGGCTCAATGAATTATGTGAAGCTGCATCACATACAACCATCAATCATTGAGTTCTTGATATAATTCAATCTTTGAATTTTCATTTTAAAAGGTGATTATGCTTCAAGAATCTATTGTTCACTATTAGCTATTGCTCTCTACCTAAGAGTTTGCACTAACAGAATAGTCATTACAAATATTGAATGTCTTATCATAAAAGTTCCTTTGTACAACAGGAAGCAAATATGAAACTGTTGATGTAATAAAACCAGTTATTTGCCTGTCAGGAAGTGGCATGTACCAGTTGTGAAAGGACAACTGAAAGAGACCTAACAGTAGTTTTCTGGGAGAACATTAATCTAATTGGATCACTATACTACATTTCTGCATTACCCTGAATATGCAATTTGCATCCTCTTTGCTACCACCTGGGTGCATTGCAGCTTCTTTCATTACATGTGACATCAATATGTGTTGCTACGGAAATGAATGTGAGGTCACAAGCCTCCTGAACAACTGGAGTTGGGAGATTGGGGGGAGGGAGGGGGTGGTGAGATAGGACAAATATCAGGCATAACTAAATGTGACAAATCCACTGATGGGATTAAGCTCAAATTTAAACAGTATTTTACAAGTCTTATAAGAACAAAGCTCAGCTTTTTGTTTGCTGTAGTAAGTCTTTAGCAGGAACAGTCAGTGTGAATCGGTTTCTAATGGCTGAACTGCATCGACTGGAGATGCATCATCTCAGACTGCTGTTTCAGTGATGCTCAATAAGAGATTAACCCTCTCCTTGATTAAATGAGAATTTTTCTTTTAAATCTAGAACTGGTATAAGTGTGTTAATGAAGTTTTTATAAGAACTGAAATTCTGCAATAAGGCTACTGCTTGTTAAGTTCTCAGGCAATACTACATTCTGCTTTTTCTATAGTAATAGCTACATTATTCAGATAAAATAAGATTTAATACTTGTACTCATAGCAAACAGCAGCCTTAAACTCATAACTGAAGCTGCCTGTGTGGTCTCAAATTGTACAAAATTCATACTGCAGTAGTGAGAAACATCAGATATTAAAACCACTGAGTACTGTCAAGCTATTATCTTATTCTGATTTTTCTATATTTCATTTGATATAACTCCTCCCTCCCCATTCTGTCAGGCTTTGACAGTTTTGTCTGTGTGAAAAATGCAAGGTTACTGACAAAATGCTGCAACATGGGCAAACAGATCTGCATCCTAGACAGACTGCGACATTCAAAGATCAGCATTCACTTTTCTTCAGAAAGGGAGGATACCCCAGCTTCTCTTAAAGGCTCAGACCTGACTAACAAGGCAAATATAAAGAACAGTTTTCCCCTTTAAAGCAACCCCTCCCTTCCTCCACCCAGTCTAGCCTCTCTGCAATATGACAAATGCAGAATCTTCTGGAATGACTTGATACTGCCTCCCACGATTGCTTTGTTTGCAAGATCAGATCAGAGAGATATTTTTTACTTATTGATTTTCAAAAGATGTCTGCATTAATTAATAAGAAACATTAAGCATCAGAAATCAGATCAGTTTGCTAAATGCAGAACCTTTATTTTAAGAGGGTAAAATGAAAACAAGGCTCAATTCATAAATCTTGAAACAAACGTGATAAAAATAAACTTAAACCATTAAAGACAGATCATTGAAGAGGCATGTATATGCTCTTCCCACAAACAGGACAATCTGCCACAGACAGAAGACAGGAAAAGGGGGATGCGTTAGAGAAACAGGGAGTGATTAATAGCTATAGTGAAAGACATGCACAGAAACCCCTCAGCGTGATTTGACATGACTCGCACACACAATGATGAATTCCCCTGAGCAGGTTCGCTGTCATCTCTAAGAAGCCAGCGAGGTAAATGCTGTGGCGAGGCGGGGTGCACATCTAAGTCTCCGAGCGGGGGGTCAGGCTCCCCAGATCTCAGGTTCCAGAAGTGGAAGGCTCCCTGAGACCTGTCAGGAGAAGCGCTTTAAAGGGAGGTGGCCGAGGACGACGGGGGG
Organism: Emydura macquarii macquarii; assembly: GCF_026122565.2. Lineage (NCBI taxonomy): Eukaryota > Metazoa > Chordata > Testudines > Chelidae > Emydura > Emydura macquarii. The sequence continues at coordinate 4,325,554 of NW_027130587.1, forward strand.
TGTGTGTAAGGAGCTCAGACTAGCGGAGTTCATGGGAAAAGCCGGCGGGGAGCGGCACCGCCCAGACACAAGGAAGGGAGAGAAAGGGGGAAAAAGGCAGCTGCATCTGCACAGCTCCACACCGCTAGTCACAGCGCTGGGGAAGTCAGCACGGACCCCCCCCGGCCAGGCGCAGCGGATGGAGGAGCTCAGCCAGAAGTCAGCCGCGGAGCAGCAAGGCGGGGGGGGGTCCCTCTCCCACACCCGGCCCCCCGCTTCTTCCACCGCCCCCCGTTACTGGGCAGGCCCGATGCAGGGGAGGAGAGCAGAGAGCGGCTCCGCTCCGTTACACCCCGACACCGGGCGGCAGCGACCAGAGGCCGAGAGACCCCCCCCCCCTCCCGGGCCCGAAAGGACAATAGCCGGGGGGGGGGGGGCAGACGGGGACACCGGAGCCCGCCAGGCCACGTGTGGGGGAGAACCCCGCCGGCGGGGGAGGGGCGCGCTCCGTGGCGGGGGCGGGAGCACGGACAACGGGGGGCTCCGACGCCCCGGCATCACCTGTGTGTGGGGGGGGGGGCGGGGGGTGCCCGAGCGGGGCGGGGGAGGGGCAGGGGCAGGGACTCACGTTCTTCATGGCGGCCGCCATGTCATCGTAGCGCTCGGCTTGCTCGGCCAGCCGGGCTTTCTGCACCAGCTGCTCGCGGTCCACCATCTTCCCGGCCGGGGCGGAGCGGGGCTGGGCTCGCGGGCGAGGCGGAGGCGGCTGAGGACGGCGGAAGGCGGCGGTTGCCTGAGCGCGCGGCGGCGGCGGCGGGGCGGCTCCGGCTGAGGCGGCAGCGGCGGCGGCGGCTCCTCTTCCCGCGGCTCCGAGTCCAGCTCCGGCGGCGGCGGTTGCACACTCGGCTGCTGTGCGCGCGCCGCCCGCGACGAGGAGGACAACCCCCCGGCGGCCACGCCCCCTCCCCTGCACGCGCGCCCGACTCCGACCCCGCCTCTTCCGCGCGGGGCACGGCGGGAGTTGGAGTTCTCCGCCGGGGCGGGCCTCAGTCTGGGCCCGCAGGGGAAGACTCCATTTCCCAGAAAGCCCCGCTCAGGGGCACAGGGGGAGAAATGGGTGGGGGAAGATCCTGGGCCCCCCTTAAATACTCACAGCCTCCCCGCCCCCCCTCAGTGTCACCCCAGGGTGTGGTCCCAGAGAGCCTGGCTTGCTCCCCCCTCCCCACACACACAGCAGGGCAGGGCCCAGCACAGCAGCAGCCAGGCCCACAGGCTGACTCACCAGCACAGCCTCCTGGCCGGCCTGCAGCTCCCTGCCCATGGGAGTTGGGCACCTGAATATCTTGGCCGAGTGGGGGCCTCTCCCCGCCCTGGGATGTGGGTGATTCCCGCTGCAGTCCACAGCGGGAGAACAGCCCCCGTCACGCTTCCATGGGACCTTGCGGGATGGTCAAGGCAGTTAGCGGCTAAACCCCGCTGAAAACCAGGGGGTGTTGAGCGCCTAAATCCCTTTGACAATCCCAGTCTTTGTCTGTAGGTCTCAAAATGCACCAGCGCTCCTGGGGTAGACGTAGGGAAGATGAGGCGCAAAAAAGTTGGGTGTGCTGCTCTTTTTGGGGGCCCAACCGGAGATGCGTACGGTCTCGTTTTCAGAGGCACCAACAGCCCCCGGCGCCTGTTGACTTCATCGCTCAGCCCCTCTGCGAATCAGGCCTGGGACGTTTCAAGTTGGGCAGCCAAAAACAGGCCTCTCAAATTAGGGGAAACTTTAAAAGTTCAGGCCTACATGACTTGTCACTCAGTGACAAAGCTAGGTGAAGAACCTGGCTCCTCACTTCCACGCCACACCAGACTGGAATATTATAGCTATGGCTAATGACCAACGTTGCCATTGTGGGGAAGAAATACCCCACAATGATTCTGCCAGGAGGGTTGGAGTCTATACCACTGACTTCCTGTGTGACCTTGAGCAAGTCACTTAACATCTCTGTGCCTCGCTGCCATTTCTCATGATTTTTTCATTTAGTCTGACAATATTTGGTGTTCTTCTTTAAGCTCCAGCTCCTAGAGAAAAGTGATTAATTGGGAATTTCAGCTTGCACTAAAAAAAAAGTTTCTAGCTCTCAGGTCGCAGAGAAAAGCTTGAAAACATAACCAGAGGTGCACCCTAAAGATCCCAAAAGAGAATGCAAACAAAAGGAACCCCAATCTCACAATGTTTAAGCCGATCTCATGATTCTCAGGGCCTGACTCATGATTTTTGAACCACTGGGCTTGGCCATACTGTATTTGCTATGTAAAAGGAGGACTGGGAGGCTCAGTTAATGCCTGTAAAGTGCTTTGAGATCCTTGGATGAAAAGTACGATATTACAGAAGTACAAAGTATAATTATAATTTGGTCATTTGTCCCACAGCACAAAAAGGAACATGATGACATTTCTATTACCATATGATGACATTTATGACATTATGTTGCTGAGTCATCTTGTCATGACACATGCGGAATTGTTTATTTCCCAAGCAAACAACAGTCAGTAGTTCAGCTAGTAGGATATGGGACACATCTGTAAAAATAGGAATCATCCCAAATAATTTGGAAGAGACAGCAATCCTATTTAGGCATGACATCATATAATTCATGAGTGACACGCCTATGCTAGCTCATCAATAACAAATGAAATAAAAAGACAGTCACTGTATATCAGGGTTAGATTTAGCTGCCCAGCTCCATAGAGATCCTTTTGCCTAAAAAGACTGTAAATAGAGCAACATTTACAGGACAATCCAGATGTTTGTATAGAGATTTTAGAGCTAGTGAAAAGTGCTGGAGAATAAAGTCCTATATCCACTGGAGAGGTAGAGAATGGGTGGTACTAATGCAGGTTTCTCCTCCCTCTTCCCACTGATGTCTCACCTCCAACTTGGTGGGATCACGCCCAGAAGTGAAAAGTGAATTCAGTCTCCACGACCTATTCGTTCCTTGGCCTCCCTGATGATACTGCCAACATGAAGATGATTTGGGAGAGGTTGATCAATTTTAAGTATAAACAGGACTGGGCAGTAAGAATGGTGATGCATGCGATGCTCTCGTGCACACTGATCACCAAGTTTCATGTGAGAAAGGAAATTTCCCCTACCCCAAACTAGTGGGGAACTTAGATGCCAGCGCTCAGATGCTTCATGACAGATGCCATCCCAGACATACAAACTTCCTAATAGATGCCATCACGGACATACATAGGTCACGGCAGATGACATCAGAGATATACACGTATCGTGATGGGTGCCATTACTAACACACACTCACAGACAGAAACCATCATAACTAAAACTGAGATAACCCAGAGCACCATGGCCTGGCAGTCATGGCCGCAGCTATGAATTCCCCAGCTCTGTTATAACAATGAAAAATACCTTGCCCTTTCATACCTCCTTCATCTGAGAATTTCAGCATCCTTGACGAGCATTAATGAATCAAGCCTCCCTCCCAACCACCATGTGAGGTCTATTATTGTCTCCATTTTGCAGATGGGAAAACAGTGGTTAACTGACTTGCCTGAGGTCATTCAGCAAATCTGTGGTAGAGCCAGGACTAGACCGGAGATCCAGTTCTTAGTCCTGAGCTTTAAACCCTAGCCTAGACCATCCTGCCACCCCATTAAGCCTCTTAGTATCAGTAACATCACCCCATTTAGCCCTCTCCACAGCAGACTCCTCTCACACAGTCTAGACACTCATTTACTCATGGCAGCAGGGAGTGAAATGCCTTCATAATTAAACAACAGGCATCTCAAGCAGCAAATCAAATGCCTCCTGCCCCCTCTTCCCCAGGTCATGGCTCTCTGCAAACATCCTCTTGTTGCCTGTTGCCCATCTCTCTCCTCGCCTCCCTAGCTCTGAAACACCTTCAGCCCTCCCCTCTTCCCCCCCAGCTCCAAATGTTGCTGCCGGTTGCCAATGGACCTTCTGGCTACCGCAGCCCATCCCTCCTTTTAACGGGGTGTCACCCAGAACAATCCGCTTCCGGCATGTGAGGCAGGAGAAAGGCAAAGGATATTGCCCCGTGTGAAGCAGTGTGTCCATCCTTTGTCACAGCCGGGCTGGGCTGCTGCCTGGCGATCCGACTGATCAGCAGGCTGCAACGGCTGCAGAACACGGCACCTTGCTTGTGCCGCAGGGACTGAGGGAGTCGGTTGCACCTGCCTCACATGAACTACACGATACCGTGATTCCAAAAGCCAGGAGGCAAAGTCTTCATACGTGCATATAGAGCCCTCCACTAACGAGCCCCTCATGGGTGATCATGTTTGACTCGATATCCCTGCAAGGAAGGTCGGGTCAGTTACCAGGTCTGCTTGCAGGCCCCAACCCAGAGCCAGGATTGCACCCCCTGCCTCTTTTCTTAGTCCCTGTAAAGCACTGAACACATTCATGGCTCTAGATCAGTGACACTCAGACTGCGGCTCCCATGCCACAAGTGGCTCTTTGCAGCACATGGTATTAAAAAGCCGTGTGATTTATTATTAACGGATCTAAGGTATTAACCCACCAGGAGGCTTTTACTATGTTATTAACCAACTGTAGTTGATAAAATAGTAACACTTGGTCAATCATTTTGCTGTGAGAATTATATATATATATATATGATCATTATTATTCATATTATATATCTGTATTACCGTTACGCCGAGGAGCCCTAGTCAGAGACCAGAACCCCATTGTGCTAGGTGCTGTACAAACACAGATGCACTCTGTGGGAAGACGGTGCAGGGCTCCTATGCCCTTGCCGCACACCTATGCAGGGTCGTTTTTTACTGATCTCTTGAGCACTTAGAACAACATGTTCAAAAATGGCTACTGAGTCAATGGAAATGTTGTCCTTAAGCACTGGGGGATGCATCCAAAGCCCACTGAAGTCAATGGAGAGACTCCCATAGGCTTCAGTGGACTTTGGATTAGGCCCTAGAAGTGGGCAGTCTAGCTAATGTACCTAGTGACACTGCAGCCCCCCAAGGGGGACACGGTCAGGAGGCTTGGGGGTGTGACCAATGCCCACCATGGCCTGTAGGCCGCTGACACACCCATTGCTCTGTGCTATTGTTTACAGTTACGATATCCTGTAGTTACAGAATAGCAATCAATTAGCCTTTTACGAATCCTTGTATTTTCATTCCTCTAACAAGGTTTTAGTCTCTAGACCAGTGGTTTTCAACCTTTTTTCATTGGCATACCCCTACGATATTTCAAATGGAGGTACGGAAAGCTTAGCCATAGTCTGCGCACCCCAGGTTGAACACCACTGCTCTAGAGAGGCCAGCAATGTGTTTGGAGGTATGTCCGCTCTGTGCCTGGTTTTATGTAAAATGCTCAAGCAAACAAGAAAAGTACAGGATTAAAGAGAACATTAAAGGTATTATGAGAGTCCCAAATCAGGGGTAGGGTTTCAGATAAGGCATCTGCTCCTGTCCTTTTATTTATATGGTACTAGTGCCTAGACGGTCCAGTCACACCTGGGCCTCCGTGTGCTAGGTGCTGTAAAAACATAATATGAGACACTCCCTGCCCCATAGGATTTACTGTCTCATTTAAGATAAGATACAACACTGGGTGCAATAAGCAAACAGAAGATACAGGGAAGACAGGAGAAGGCTAAGACTGGTAGGAAACATTTGGTTAGATAGACCAGCTGTGCGCACATTTAGGCCCTGATCCTGCAAATACATGCTCAGTTTTACTACCCAAGGGAATGGGTCTACAGGCAGTAGTAAAGTACATGTATAAGTGTTGGAGGATTGCAGCCATAGACGATTTTGAGTTTTATTATTATTTATTACTATTAATAAGCAAATAGATCTCCACATATTAACAGAAAGATAAATCCCAGCCATCTGCAGCAGCTGTCCGTTTCCCAGCAGCACTGTGGTAGCAATGGGTCCGGATGAAAGTATTTGAAAGAAGACAGGACAGTGGCTTCACCAACTGCCACCTGCAGGCAATTCCATATCCCAGGGGCCGCGTGGAAGAAGTCCCAGAGGTGCTGGTGGGAGAAGTGAACCAACGGATAATGGAGGCATTGTGGGCTGATCTGTCCGTAAGGGATATGGATTTTCTCTTTCATACTGTAAAACTTTCTCCTCCCCCTCTGCTAACTGAGGCAGGGCTACAGCTTGTTTCTGAATGCTTGGGCTCAACGGCTGCTGTAAATGATGCTGCTAAATTTGGGTTGAGTGAATAGCTGTTTTAATTTGCAAAAATAATATGAGATCTAGATACTACTGCAATTGGCATAGACAGATAGATACATATAAACTTAGCCCTTATATAACCATTTACATAGATGGGGCAGATTCTCAGCTGATGTGAATTGTCATAGCGCCACCAATTTACGCTACCTGCGGATCTGTCCCATACTGTACGAACATTGACTTATTCAGGTCAGAGCATGAAAGTGATAAACAAACATCACGGTGCCGAGAAACTAATTCCACAGAGAAAATATTTCAGATCAGATTGTACTATTTATATTGTAAAGTCTTCAGGGCAGGGACCCTGTCTTATTTCTCTGTAATGCATCTAGAACACTTTTAGTGATCCGTAGTTAATGTTAAGCAAATTAATCCTGATAACACCATTAGTAGGTGGATACAGAAATATCCTTCATCTTATTTTACAGATAGGGAAATTGAGGTAGAGAAGTTAAGTGGTTACATGAAAGCTACACAGCAACTGGCCAGAGGTGGGATTAGAATTCAGGACTGCCTGATGACCAGTCCATGAGACCACACAGCTTTCCAGAGCAATTTGTTCATAAAGGTTTTAACCAGGAGGAAGCTATGGAGGCTCGTCAATGAATTTTCATCTCCAGATTCCACCCCGTGACACTGATGCAACCCCACTGACTTGAGGCTGTCTGAGGGCTAGCCGAGAACAGAGAATGGCCTGTGACGTCGAGTCTGTCGGTGGTTGCTGAATGAATGCCTGGATACCGAAAGTTACAAATAACCAGAAGACTTGCAAGATTCCAATGTATATTCAGTAGATCCCCTGAAAGGCCCTAATAACCCTGATTATGCCGACATTATTAAAATAACTCAAAAGCATTCAAATGCGCTGCTTCATTAATTCTTGCGGCCTGGGAGACGTGGTCGTCTCTTCGCATTTTCTCTCCTCTCATGTTGCTTGTGGTAAATGGCTTGTGACATATTAAGGGAATATTCTAAATCTGCTTTGACTGGAAGGCTTGTTTTGATTGGCTGCTTAATATTCTGATAGGTTATCCGGAGATAATCACCCCTTAGCTTCAGTAGGAAGGAGAGATTCCTGCTTATTCCTGACTCCCCTAGCACCCTGCGTTTCCTTTTTGCTGGGCCAAAAAAAAAAAGAAAAGCCTGTGATAGGTACACTCACTCTATGTCCGTGTGCGCACGCACGTGTGTGTGTGAAAGAGAGAGAGAGAAGTTGGGGAATGGCATTTTGGAATAATCTCCTGCACAACCACTAGAGGATCTTCAGTTCTTCTGGGGCAACCGCCTCATAGGAAGCCCTGCAAGAGGGTGGGGCACCAGGTGGGTTAGCGAGAAGGCAGGAGACATGCAGGAGCACCTACTTGTATTACAGCTTTAATATCAACATGTGGAAGCGTCCTCGCTTCCCTCTAGAATATAATGTATCACAAGCATAAGCTTCCCAAGATCAGCGGTCAAGGTCAATGGGGCTGTCTCTGAGGCCTCCACTTTGTACCTGGCGAGATGGATGGTTGCCCTGCAGACAGTGAGAAAACAATGCATTGTGTTCTCAGGGTTGTTCCCTGGTGCTCCTAGTTCCATGTCTTCTGCCGTCTTGCGAACCCGCCTGGTTCCCTACCTGTCCCCATTCCAACTTCACAGGACTTTCCCTGTGTCCATCTGAAATGTCAGCAGCCTTCAGTTCTCAGGCATGTCCCAAACCCCTTTGCACGGGGTACCAGGCATCCCATGAGGTGGTGGTACAGGAGGTCACCTCCACACTCACTAGCACTATCGGTCTGCGGTCAGCAAACGTTACAAGAGAGCTTGAAAACGAGGCTGTTGTGCGACCATGCCGGGTACTGTAGGAATTAGGCCTTTAACACAGCTGGCTCTGCAATGCCCAGGTACGTTAGCAAGCTGATATTATTTAGTCACCAAAAACTATCATCTCCTTACACCAGCTCCAGCGGGTCGGCATTCTGCATTTCCCAAGAGGCTGAAGCGCTAATTAATTTGCTTGGAGCATCATCTCATTAGCAGGTTTTGGAACTCTAACAAGTCCCATGCTGAGGATAGATTTCCTATCTAATTTATCTGCCAGCATCCGATCTATCTGCTTATCTATCTCCAGGACCTATTTACTGTATCTAATCCGTCTGCAGGCGCTACCTATCTTTCTGGGTATTTATACCCTCTTCATTATTGTGGGTTTTGAGCACCTCACGGGGGGACTTTTCATAACTGTTCTAACAGGCGCATCCTTAAAACACAGGACCAATAAATCTGAAAAACCTGGACTGTCATGGAACAGCGTAATATAAACAACACAATACTGGGGGTGCAACCGTTGTGTAGCTGCCCAGTAGGACAAGCTGTATGTTGCAACCTCTTTAATCCCACTGGTACCCTGCAAAGCAATGTGATGGGTGCGTTAGTGCAACCAGGGAATGTTGCACCCCAGCACCACAACGTTGTGATCTGCATGAGATTGCAAACACGTTGGAATTTTTAGCAGCTTCCCCCAAAGTGGCACAAGGCAGGTGGGTTCTGGGTTCGTTTCCTTGGAGCTCGCATCACAAACATCAGCCTTTATGATGGACGCTCACCGGCTCAGCAGAGAGGACTCAATCTGCATGGGAACCCCTCAGCCCTTGGCCTCGCCAGATCAGGCCTGAGGCACTTTGGAGAAGGGGAAGGCCTAGGGCTGTGAAAGATAGGGGTCGGGGAGCATGGTGGGGGGGCACGCCCTGGCCCAGCCGACAGCTAAACGGCCCTTCCTTTTCGGTTGCTGCCGAGCTGACGTTGAGACTCATACCCCAAAGTTAAAGTTCACATGAACAAATTCGATCTGCAGTCGCAGAGGAGCTATGAACATTTGAATCTGTACCTTAAAAAAAAAAAAAAAAAAGAGCCAGATACAAATCCAGGCTGCAGAATTCGGAACTAGACCCAGAGTTTGAAAAGGCCCCAGGGGTTGGTTTGGCTTGGCTCCTTCTCAGAAAATATCCAGAGCTTGATTCTTCACTCCATTACTCCAGATAGGCACTGGTGTAACTTCACTGAAATCAGCTGTGAAATGGAAGTGACAAGCCTCTAGTGTCACTGCTCTGTGTGGTGGAGGCATTCAATGCAGCAAGGAAAAGGGCTCCAGAAAGCATCCCTCAGATTAGGGGCTCCAGTTCCCACCTGGGACAGGAGATGATTGAGAGGACAGGGAAAGATGAAAACACCAGACAACAGTTGTCAGGGACTGAAATGTGAACGTCCCTTGTCTGGAGATCAATAGTGCTTTGCGCTGGTATGGTGCCTTTCATCTGAAGATTTCCAAGCACAAATGAATGCAGGCTCGCCCCTTGCCCCCTGCGGTATTTGTCATTATCCCCATTTCACAGAGAGGCGGAGTGCTTGCTCCAAAGTCACACAGCAGATCAGTGACAGAGCAGGGGACAGAGCGCTGCAGTCCTGATTCTCTGGCCTATGCTCTGACTGCTGGACTCCTCCCTCCCACCAGGAATCTGTCTCAGTCCCGCAGTTTGACCCCAAGCAGACTGGATAGATCGTTGGAGCCCCTGGACCTAGTTAATGACCGTAGTTTTCTGCAGTCACTCTGCTGCAGTATATGGGCCTGGCATGGCTGAAAAATAGTTCATGCCCCGTTACTGTTAGAGAAACCGACTCAAAAGGCTGCATGAAAAGTGTTGAGAGGGTGTGCACGCTAGGTAAGCCTCTGCGAAGCCTCTGGTTAAACGGGGCCATCACACAGAGGAAAGGCTGCCATGAAAAAAGGCAGGTGACTAAAAGAAAGAAAGAAAATAGGATTTTTGAGTGCGAGCCCCCTTCTGCAGCTGTTTCTGGTGCAGATTGCTCATTAGAGGGGAGCACTTTGAAGTGAGTCACAAGAGTGTGTGTGTGTGTGTGTGTGTGTGTTTGTGTGTGTGTGTGTGCTGCAGAGATAGGGACAGGGAAGTTCAGCAACTGACACCCAAGCAGAGGAGGGGGATGGGGCTAGAGAGAGCTCAAAGACACTAATGCTGTCACGACTGGTTTGCACCCTTTGATTTGGGTCTGTGTTGGCAGGCACGGGAGGGGAATTCTTTTGCGATGAATCGCTGCGACTCACCTGCTTTTCCATTCCCGGGAGGAGAGGGGGGCAGAAAGCCTGCATTAAAGGAGACGGAAGAGGTGGAGTCCTCTTTCTTCATGTGCGCTTGAAATCAAAAGGAATTATGCAAAACTCTCAAGGGGAGAGTAGCCCCCCTAAGTATCTGAGAGCAACTCACTAAAGCAAGAGACGTTCCCACTGGAAGGTGAAATGGGGGTAATTAGCTGTCAAGTCTGGAAAAGCCCAACACTGTATTTACTAACAAAGAGCCCGCTGCGGCAGTCAGAAGCAGACGAGCCGACCCCTGCGCCCATCCAGAGCCCCAGTGGGGCTCTGATCAAGATCTGTCACTGCAGAGCCGGCTGCAGGATCGGGGCCTGAGAAGGAATACAGATGTCCGAGTGGAAGCCCTGCCCGAGGGCTATTACGTGCTGGGAAATGCCCGTGTATATCACTGACTGCCGCCCTGAAGCACTCATCCAGTTCCTGGCTGGTTTTGTATCGCTCTGTATTGCACCGCTAGGCCTCTCGGGTGAAATCCATCCCTCCCGAGGCAGGAATTGGCTTCAAGCCACCTTTGTGCTAGAACTATGGGGACTGCCTGCCCTAGACGCTGGGAAGCAGAAAGCAGCTGTAGGATACTCACCCCCCACCCCAGCCGTCACACTCTGAGCAAGCAGCAAAGCTGGGGAGGAACCCTTCTGCAGGATCTACCTGCTGTGGGTTTGCCCCCGGTGCTGGGAATCTCCTCAGGGAGCTGATTTCACCTTTCAGAGCCTGGTCCCCAGAACCGGAGCTTTAAATGAAGGCCTGAGTGCTCAAATAAACCGAGGCCCCTCTGTGCCCACTTGACACAGCCTTGGTGGTGTAAAGGGACCTTCATATAATGGACAGTTCAGACCCAGGAATTTCAAAGGCCTCCACCAACCAGGTTTCGAAATAGATGACACCACGCAGGAGAGCTTTGTGCTGCTAAGGCATGAATCCCTGGAGGCAGAGGGCCAGCTTGCTGTCACGGAGACCTGGCTCCTGGTACGAGCCAGCCCCGGCTCTTCCAGACACATCCTCCTCGCACAGTGCTGAGGAATGACCTCATTCACCAAATCTGGGTCCAGCTACCCTTCCCTCCGGGTTGGCTCCTGTCCTGGCTGTAGGACGGGGATGATGGTGATGTTCCTGCCTCTGAAGGAGAGGGGGGCCGGTGCCGAGAGTAAATAACCTAATATTTGTTTCTTCAGTGCTTTGGAGACACAGTGGCTGATTCAAAACGCTTTGAAAGCAATGCAAAGATGCCCCAGGCCCTCAGAGGGCTATAGCCTGCTACGATGCAGCCCAGGGGAGGGCAGTAAAGGAGGCTCTTGTCAGCCACTTTTGCCTGCCCTCCCTAGTCTGGGCAGCCAGAGCTGCTGTCCTTCACAGCTGCCTCCTGAGGGGTGCCTACATTATGTTACGTCTGTGCCAGGAGACTTCTCCCCGCACCAGCTCCCAGGCTTTTAGCTGTGGCCAATCGCATCCACTGTCCCTTTGGCTTGGTTTTGGCATCTGCCTTCCTGTTCTAAACTGGGAACTGCTAAACAGCTGCCATGTCCCACCCCAGAGGTGGCTGCATTTCAGCGGCGTGGGGAGTGACCACTGTGTGTTATCCACAGAGCATCTTCAGATCCTTTTGGGTTGGAGAGCACTGCCTAAACGTAAGGTATTTTTAACCATGGTCATTAACGAGTTAACGACATAAAGAAGGGGAACAGGTCTGTTGGTGGGATCATGCACTGGGTCCATGGAGCTCCTTCCTAAGTCCCACAGCGAGAGCTCAACAGCCGCTCCCTGAAACCTTTGGCCAGTTCTTCTCTTCTGAACTCTGCTTGGAGGGAGGGGTAAAGTCTTGTCTATACGGGAACATTTTTTGGGGTGTATAACCTAAGGTGTGAATTTAAACCAATGTAATGATACAGGTCTGTTCCCTCATCCCCTCTTACTCCGGTAGAAGAGTGTCCTCACAATGCGCCATACCTCTGTAACTAGAACTGGAAAGCTTCCCGTGTAGACAAGGCCTAAGACTAGGGGGAAAGATAAAGGCACAAATTGAACCCCCGGCACCTAGTTCTCCACCGATTTGCACCTTGTGTATTGGGTAGTTACTACAACTGGTCACACTGGGTGTGAAACGCCACCATTAACATAAGAACGGCCAGACGGGGTCAGAGCAAGGGTCCATGTGGCCCAGTGTCCCGTCTTCCGACAGTGGCCAGTGCCAGGTGCGTCGGAGGGAATGAACAGAAGAGGCCATCAGCAAGAACCCCAGGTCTGCCACCTCTTAACATCTAGACTTCCATGACTGCTGGCGTGGGCCAGCTGGCCGACCTGGGGTTTTAGTCCCAGTTCTGCGGCCAGCCTGAGGTGTGAGCCTGGATGAGTCACTTCCCCTCTGCCTCCCATCCCACCCTGGCTCTAGGCTGTACGCTCTTTAGGGCCGTGGGTCTCTCGAGCGCCCCGTTAAATGAAGCCCCTGGTCCTGGTTGGGCCTCCAGGTTCTCCTGGCATCCAACCAGTCCTGAGGTCGCTGAGTGACACGCAGCCGCAGGAGTGCTCTGACTCCCGCTCCCGTGTGGGCCCCGCACTCTGCCATCCCCCTGCCTTGTGCCTCAGCTTCCCACTCCCTGACCCCAACGCACTCTCTGTGCTGGGGCTGGCCTGGGGCTCCCTTACACTGGGCCCTTCCCATCCCCTCTACAGCCCCTCATGCCTCCTTCATTGCACCCCAGATACCTGGCTGCATCCATACACCTGCTTTCTCCTGCCCTCTTCATCCGTGCCTCGCATGTAGATCAGACCCTGCCCCATCCCTCCACTGGGCAGCCCCAGAAGCGCTGCGTGGCACAGGAGTCAATGCTCAGCTGGCCCCGTGCGGCTGGCTTTCCAGCTAACCCTGTAGCCCCCTCTCTAATTAAACCCTTAAACACCCTGTAAATTACATAGCAACCTGCCTTGGCAGATGACTTGGCAGTAACCAAGGGGGAGAAGAGGAACAAAGAGGAGGGCGAGAAATACATTTTTTAAAGTTCCCCTGCAGCGGCCTCTGGGGAAGGAGGGGCAGAATCTAGACCCAGGGCGGCCTTTAGACCATGGGGATGATCGTTCTGGTAACCGCTCTGCCGTCTGTTCTTCTAGATAATTGCACCACGCCCATGGCGGTGGTATCTGAATGCCTGGCTGCTCCATGCTCAACATGGAGACACTCAGATAGGGATGGATGCATCGGAGCAGAGGTAGATAACATTGATTTTGAAGGCTCTCTCTCTAAATTAGTCCAGGCCTAATTACCCAGCCCCTTGCTGAGTTGCAGCCTCGTGGGGACCACAGAGCCTGGAAGACGGACACAATCCCCTTTTGCATTTACCATAGCACCTTCCGTCTGATCACCTCAAAGCACCGCGTGGATAATGACCTCAGCTCCACAATACCCATCCCATATAGGCAATAGTCCTACACAGGCGCAGAGACGCTCCAACGCCACGCAGTGGGTCAGGGGCAGAGCCATGTAATGCTGACGGTGGCGGAGTTACAGAAGAGAGACTAGACGTCGGGCTGTGCTTAGCACTTCCCCAGAAGTCCTTCCTGCCAGTCCCTTGCTCTCCGGGCTGGAGACACGTTTCTCCCGCCTGCTGATCCCCAAGCAGGCCTCGGTCGATAACCAGCCGTTGCATAATTACCCAGCGATTGCCTGGGCAATCACTCCGTTCTGTTCTCTTACCGCAGGGGCTGGAGCTCAGCTGCTTAACAAGAAGCTGGGAGCAATGTGGTGCAGAGAGAAGGAACAAATCACCACCTCTCGCCCCCACCCTGAATGGCGCCAGGAGCCCCAGGGGACAGACTTGTGCCTGCCCATGCGCTGAGGCGATACAGCCTGCTCCGGGAGATGCTGCAGGGAGAAGCCAGGGGATCTGGGCATCAGTGCTGTGACCCCGTGGAGTGCGTCTTCAGACAGCCAGGGCAGTCCCCAGCTGGCCTGCAGTCTGCCCCGGGGAGGTCAGGCCAAATCTGCCTCCAGTCCGGAAAGGCAGAGGACTTTAGAGAGGGAGCTGGGGGCGGGATAGCTGGTTATGTCACCAGAAGACCCCTCTGTTCCTCCTGGCAGGACCCTGGCATCAGCCCATGCATGCAATCAGACACGGACTGCAGGCAGGCTTTCCCTTTAAGTGATGCTGTGAAGACGCTCCGGCTCCTGATCTGCTGGGGCTGGTCCCGTCGGAATCAGTTGGTGCCAAGCCCCTCCGGGAGGCAAAGCCAAGAGAGACGAGGCAGCCGCTGCTGTGACTAGACAGAGCCGGATGGCTGAGGAGTCCCTGCTCTGCCTTGAAGTGAAATCCCTCCCTTGGCTTCCCCTGAGCCTGCCTCCCTCGCCTGTGGTCAGAACCCCACGCTGCAAAGCCAGCTCCCAGCAAAGTCCCCAGCACCACACAGGGCGTTGGCTGGTCTCCTGGGGCTGCCTGTCCCTAGGCAGTGGGGAACACGTTCTGTCTGACTGCTGGGCTGCCGGCTAGGGGCATTTCCTGCAAACGGAGGCCATTGATACTGACCGGACGGGGGCATTAAAAAGCAGTTCGATGGATAGACAGACAGAGATCACAGTGATAGCTGCAGCAACACAAAGCCGTGGAGCAGCTGCCCCTTTAACAGCCCCAGGCAAGCTGTCCCCAGCACAACCCTGGCCCCGCCCGTCCCCTCTGCAGCGTCTGACTTCTAGAGGGCTCTGGAAAGCTCTTGCAGTGGCCCCCCAAGCGGAGGAAGCGTCAATAATTAAGCAGGCGAGTCAGGGCCCAGATGTCAGCTCTTATTTAAGGAGCTGATCTCAATACCGCATAGGCAGCACTTAAAGCGTGTCTAAAAAAAGACTCCGGACTCCTCGCTCTCTCCAGAAGCAGCCTCCTGCGCCCTGCCAGGCTGGGCAGCACCCGTCGGGGCTCTGACAAGGCAACTGGCGTCAGCCGGCGGGGCGGGGCGGGAGCAGGACCGGCCGAAAGGGGGCTGGGGAGGACGTTCCCGTGGGAGGTACTGGGGAGTCTGGAGGATGCTGCACTATATCCTCTCCTCTCCCTGCCGTACCCCAGCCTACCCAGTCCCTGTCCTCTCGTCCACCCTGGCTCTAGGAGAGTGGTATGTGGTGAGGAAAGCCCCCGGGGGTTCCTTGTACACGGAGGCACCACCCTGGCCCGGTCAGAAGATGCCAGGACGGGATGTGACAGTGCCCGATGCCCTCTGCTGGGAAAGCTCGCTCCGGCCATTCTCCCCCCAGACCCGGAGCCCTGGCGCGCCTGCTGCAGAAGCGCCCGCGCAGCTCGCAACGCCCCCTCTGCTGGGTGGGGAAGGGCCCACCCCAGACCCGCTGGGAGACCCGAGCTTTGCCGACATCGCCAGCCAGCTTCCTGCCGAGCCTCTGCTTTGAGGCAACGCTGGGGAGCAGGGCGGGGCTGCTCTGCTGAGCCCCTTTTCTTCCTCGCAGGCCCACATCCAGCTAGATGCAGTTGAAGCCCAGAAGCACCTTGAGTTGGGAGCAGGGAGGCCAGTTTCTCTTTCCCAGCCTCACTTGTCGCCCGTACGCAGCCCACTGGAGCAGTCAAGTTACCAGGGGATAAGCCTCAGGTCCGGCACAAGACAACAGCTAGATCCGCCCTGCAGGGCGCTACTAGCCCCTCCAGTCCCTGGAGCCACTGAACTCCTCCTCCGCCTCCCCCCACACCAGCACAGCTGCTTACACTTAAAGAAATCTCCCTCTCGGGGCTGTGTGGGGAGAGTCTGGCCAGCTCTCCTCATCCCCCAAACACTCGTTAACATCTGTGTCCTCAGCACCTCAGAGGATGCTACATTACACCACTAACCTCACACGACGTCCTGCTGCTTATTCTGATGGGTTCTCTGCTTTCCCCACGTCACCAGACCAGCTGCACCACAGGCTCACTCACTAACCCAGTCCCACAAAGCCCCTGGCTCAGTCACTAACCCAGTCCCACAAAGCCCCCGGCTCAGTCACTAACCCAGTCCCACAAAGCCCCTGGCTCAGTCACTAACCCAATCCCACAAAGCCCCTGGCTCACTCACTAACCCAGTCCCACAAAGCCCCTGGCTCACTCACTAACCCAGTCCCACGCTTGGGTGCAGGGTAAAGCTCTGTAGCGTCCCTTGGCTAATATTTCCCTATCAGTCTGAAGGGATTTTTAACTAAAGCCTTTTTTTTTAATCCACAAAACCATTTCCCAACAGGACCCGTGTTGTGAATGCCTCGGTGAGGCCCCCACCCACTGCCCTCTGTGGGGGACACAAGGCCCCTCCAGCCAGCTGGCGTTATGGTCTCAAAGCCCTGCCGCGTCTCTGTACATCGCGTCTGGTCTCAGCACTGGGATGATGGCTCTTGTTTCTGTAACAGCCTGCAGCCTTATCAGGAACATGAGCGTGGCGTGTAACCCCCTTGGATCCAGCCCCGGGGCACAAGGCACTGGGCTGTCACCTCCCCAGCCCCCTTCATTAGCACAAAGGCGAGGCAGGGAGATTTTCCAGCCAGGCTCAGTGCGGAGTTCTGCACTGGATCCAGTCAAAAGCAGCTGGTAAGTAGGATGTCCGGGCCTGTCCACATGGCCGGATCTCCGCAGCACAGTGGCCCAGTTCCCCGGGGGCTGATGGTAGATTAGCTAATGAGCACGCCCCGAGGCATGTTCAGTGATGTCACAGGGGGCAGCTGGCAGCCACGGACTCCGGCGTTAACCTGTAACAGGCCCCCAGGGCTGCAGGACTGACTTCGAAATCCTTGTCTGCGTGGCTCCGAAGGCAGCTGAGGGTTCAGTTGGAATTTAAGCTGCGCCAAGGCCTCGTGCTAGCTGTCTGCACCCTCATGAATTACTTCCACCGTGGAGATTCTTCTGCCCACAGAAAGCCCAGCCCGCAGGGCTCCCTGATCATGGCACCAGGCCTTGCAGATCTCAGGATCTAGATGCACCGTCTTGGAAGGCCTCGGAGGCTCTTGCCAGCCTCCGGCAGAGGAGATGACAAGCCCAAGGAGGAAATCACCCAACTGCATGCAGGGACTGATGCTTGGGGAAGGCACCCACAGAGTGGTGTTGTATGCAACGGCAACGAGCCATCCGTGAAAGGAGGAGTGTGGTGGGAGAGATCAAAGAAAGAGAAGGGCAGGAGAAGGGGCAGGACAGGCAAGAGGAAAGCTCAGAAGAAGAGAGGGAGTCAGCAATATGAGGCATAAACGTGACATGCGCCTGGGGCGAAGCATGTCCCTAAACTGGTCCCAGAGCCACGGCTCTAGCAGGAATGTGGTACAAAGCAAAGGGGCGTCAAAGCTGCCACGGCAGCGAAATCTCCAGCGTGTTTTGCAAGCCCTGTTCAGGCAGGAGAGCGAGGCACAACCCCAGGCTGCAGCGAGATCGCCAGCCTGCCCTGTAAGAGGTTAAGAGCTACTCACCCAGACTGCCAGGCAAAGCCACAGCTGCTTTGCAAGTCATCCTAAGTCAGGACCGCAATGCAACGCCAGCACTGCAGTGCAAACCGTGACTGCGGAGCCGTTCCAAGGCTGCCCCCGTAAATCAGACAAACCTGAGGCCGTCAGAGCAACGCCGCCGTACGGGAACTGCCGGGAAATGGCTGAACTATAAAGGAGTTGTCAAAGTCTGTCGCCGAGAGATTCCCCTCTTCTCTGCAGCCTGAGCACAGCCCAGAGGGCAAGTAAGAGCTCTTCCAAACACGGCATCCCATGCACATCCTTGCCCAGATTCTTCCTCGCTTAACTTCCCCACCGGTCGCAGCAAGCGGCTGTCAGCCGGCCCTGCTAGAAGGATGCAATGCAAAGCCAAGACGGCCGTTCTAGTGACCAGTCCCTGCACATCATCCCTTGCTGGTGCCCTCCGCTCAATGGGAATGAAGAGAGCTTGTGCCCGGCACGAGGAACGTGGCACTTTGCAGGACTGGGGCCCTCACGCACAGGGCATGGGTGGCTGGGCACCAGACAGTCCTGGAAACGCTTCGCTGCGGCTTTTTGAAAGCACCTGCCTGAGTTCCCGACGCTGATGCTGGAAATAAGATCAGCGTCAAAACAGAGGCTCAGGCAGAAGTCACTCCTCATTCTCAGGCACTGAGCCACTTGCTTGCCGAGGGGGATTAAAACCAGATTAAGCAGGTCAACCCGTTTTATAACCCCACGTCACAGAGGGACTCCCACTTACCTGGGTGTGGAGGAAACAGGCAGCCAGGTATCTAGGACCAGGGGCACGTGTCTCCGTGCACATTCCTGGCAGTTCCCACTTCCCCGTGATGAGGGCCTCACGTTTTTGGTCAGTCCAGGTCACATCTAGCCTGGGTTCCACTGGCGCCTTGTAAACTGACCAGAAGTTCCGGAACGAGAAACTCCAGCAGGAAATGACGCAGGGTCTCATTCCTCTGACAAACTGTCATGGGAGCTTGGGCTCTTCTTCCTTTCAATCTGGGCCCTGGAGTCTTTTGGCGATCGGGAGGGTTATGGAGTTAGACCAAAGCATTTTCCACGTGGTACCAAAGCGTCGGTACAAAGGAAATGGAAACTGGACTTTAGTTACTGTGTGGTTGGCTGCTGCTTCTGGAAAGAAAGAAAGAAAGAAAGATATTTTTCAACATTTTGGCAGCGGTGTCACACTTTTAGAGCTGACTAACAAGTCCCCAAGCAACATAGTAACGCGTTGTACCATAGAGAGAAACTTCCTCACCTGCTGTCCCTCGGTGACTATGTAGTCCCATATTAGCAGACGCGATAGAAACTGTCTCGGTCCCATTAGGGGGCATGGGGTGGGGTCCAAGCCTGAAATTCCACATCCAGATCCACATATTCCAGTGTTCGGGGGTGTTTGGAGCCCATCTTTAATTTAAACTCACTCAGGTGATGTGCCCTATATACATTTGGCGCCCCGATATCATGGTGAGGAGATAGCTAGCTAGCTAGATACTGCGTCTCCTTATGTGTTATAAATAAACCCGATATCATGGTGAGGAGATAGCAGCTAGCTAGCTAGCTAGATACTGCGTCTCGTTACGTGTTATAAATAAATCCCTTACCCCACTTCTATATGAGTTGCTGATGCCCTGCTATAAAACCCATTAGTAATGGTCTTGTCTGAAGAGACTCTGAGCCCGGTCCAGCCTTTGATTCATTGCACGCCTCTCCCCGCCCTATCCTGGTTGAGATGATTCATTGCACTGGCTGCTTTCTCCCACCCTTTGCCTGGGGTCTCTGCAGAAATGATCATTCATGCCTTGACCACTACAGCCTGCACTGGAGCCCCACAGCCATCCTCAGATGGGATCTTTGCCATCTCGGTTAAAGCCGGGTGTGGACGGGAAAGGGCTCTTCTTAGATTCATTTTGCATTGGAGAAGGAGATGGAAATGTTCCATTAAACAGACTGACCTGAAGACGAAAGGTGCTGAACTGGCAGCTCCAGAGCCTTGTCCGCACACAAAAGTTGCACCGGTTTAGGAACTGATTTAGTCAAATCCATGCAGTCTCCTAGTGTGGATGCTCTTAAAACAATTGATCTTATGCCACTTCCTTGCCCACATAAACTGGATTGATATAAGGGTCTCTTAATCCAATTTCAAAGCACCCACACAAGGGGGACGCACCAATTTAATGATTTCAGTTTCTAAAGCAATGTAGTAAAATCGGCGCAACCTTTGGGTGTAGACAAGGCCCCAGAGAGCACGTGCTCTTTTTCGTCACTGAATGGACAGAAGCAAGACAAGCGAGTTTAATTTTGGGCCCGTGGAGAAGCCAGGGGTGACCTCAAATTATAAAGAAGCTGCTGCACTGGTCTGCTCAGATGACGCTGTGTGATGAGTACATCGCAATGGGTGTGTGGGGGGGAGAGTGGGGGGAACGCCAGCCCCGTCTGCTCCCCCGTTCCCTTCCCCACCCCTGCGGGGCACATCACCTGCTCCTTACTGAACGCTGCCTGGCGGCAGCCACACCAGCTCAATTAAAGCTGCACTGCAAGTGGATTGATTTCTTATGGCTCGATTTCACCTTGACTCTGAGTCATTCCTTTTCTTTATAGCCCTGCATTCCTCTGCCCTGCCAGCACTGCCAGGAGAGCCCCCGGGGTTCCCTAACCCCTTCAGCTGCTGCCTGGGAGGCGGAGAACCCCCTCTGCATACTGCAACACCTTCCCCCTCACCCCCTCTGATCAGCCAGCTCTGCGGATGGACGACTTCAGCAAGAACCAGCCAGGAAGCAGAAAGCCCCCCGGCCTGCGAGGAATCATCGGCTCGGCTCTCTCATTCATTTTCATTAGGGGCAGCCAGCATGCTGCAATCTTGCTGGAATAGGCTCTGCAGAGTGACTCAGCAGATGGAGCCCGGAGCTACTGGGCTCTTCCTGGAGGGTTGGGACAGCCTTCCGACCCCTGAGATTAACCCTGCCCGCCTGTTCACCCCGCGTGCCATGGGAGACCTACCCCCCGCCACCCCGGAAAGGAGGGAGCCAGTCTGGCTCCTGGGGAGGGATGCATGCTAACTCGGCGTACGGCCAGGAGGGATCCCAGTGCAGAGTGTACAGGGATCTCAGTAAAAACACATCAGCAAACGAGCCCGTCTGCACGGACGGGTTGGCCTAGTGGTTAGAACCCAGGCGCCCCGACTCCCAACCCGCTGCTCTCTCCCCAGGTCAGCCACTAACGCCCTGCGTGATCTTGGGTCAGTCCCCCCGCCGTAAAATGATCTCTTTTGTGCGGTTCCTGTAACACCGACTAAGGAAGCCAGCCTCTATTTGGACTGTCAGCTCGGCGGGTCGGGGGCTGTCATTTACAATGTGTCTGCGCCGTGTCCGCGCCATGCGGCCCTGCTGGTGTTTCTAAGTGCTACTGCAATACAAATAACCACTTGTGGCGCTTCCCTTATGGAGCCCGGAACCGTAAGCCACCCTGTCACCTCTGCCTTAGCTTTGCTGGAGCTTACGCTGTGACGGCCACACCAGCCTGTCCTTCTCCGCAGCAAACGTCTCCGGACGCTGCCGGTCTTGCAGGCACCGGTCAGTGAACGCCAGGCCCCCAGAGACGCCTCTCTGCAGCGTCCAGTCCTTCTCACTGGACGCTCCCGGGAACTACTCAGTCCGCTGTCTCCAAAGAGACGGTGCGCGCACACTGGCCGGTCAGCCCCGCTGAGGACACATGCTTGGCCTTCACACACCGCACTGAGATGGCTTCTAGTGAAACTGAGAATAAGTTTATTCATCAAGGACAGAGCTTTAAGTGGTGCTAAGCAAGAGAAAAAGGGCCAGGCCTGGTTACAAGCCGCCCAACGATAACCTGCTTTTAGTGACTAAAACTTAGTTCTAGCAAGCCACAGACTGCCTGGACTGCTTTATCCCGCACATCAAGCCAGCAGGATCTCCAGCCCCGCAGGCAGGAGTCTCCACTGCTGACAGATTCGGAGAGTGCTGAGGCCTTTGTCCTCTAAGTGATGGGTAACCAAGGGCTTCTCTCCCCGTCTTTTTATAGCCCAGTGAACCTTCGCAATGTATTCCTTGGAAGCCTACACCGCAGACAGAGTACTTCTCCCGGGCTGGGGTGCAGACGCCAGGCTGTCTCCCTCCTCCTCTGGTCAATCGGCTTTTCCGATTGGTTTGATCACTTGGTTTACCTTAGATGTAAGTGAACTTTCATTGTCATTCGCGTGAAATCAAGCCCTGCAGACAGGAAAATCCACACGCCTTTGTCTAGAGCCGGCTGGGTTATCAGCTGCCTCCCCCCCCATGTTTTAAGAACATATTTCCAGCACCCAGACATAACCCTCTATACACAACCCCTACATACATCACCCGGTGATAGTCCTGACCAGTTTTTACAGCTACCTTACAAGACCATGTCTGGCTACATATTCTGACAACCGTCTGTTGGGTTGGCCCTTTGCCTGTTGACTTCAGGTGGGTCTTAGGGTCACACCAATAGGGCTGCACTGAAATTTGATAATGGGCCACAGTAATGCACAGCTACTTAATTGACGAGAGATTGGGATCCTTTCTGTCGGCCTTCTGGGACAGGCTGTAGAATTTTGTCTCAGGCATATAATCAGTGCGGGTTTGCTGCTTTCCACCAGCTGAATGCCCTGGATTAGGTTCCCCTGAGGATGGGCATTTCAGCCAAGCACCCACCCACTATTCCTTATTTCAACCCCTCCAGATGCCCACCTCACTCAGTGTTCAGATACCAGTGTTCAGATACCATGGGGCCCTATAAGTACTGACGTGTGATTACCACACACGTACCTCTGTGTCACGAGACTCCAGCTAGGCAAGTCCCGGCCCCGCTCTGTGCCTCAGTTTCCCCATCTGTAAAATGGGGATAATGACCCTGACTTTTGTGAAGCGCTTTGAGAGCTACTGATGAAACGCGCTAGATAGACGCTAGATGTTGTCATTGTTCATTCCCCAGCTATCCCTGGGCTATGTCAGTGTCCCTCACACATCACAAAGTTTCTTGTCTGGGATCCATTTGCTATGTCTCTTTCATCTGGAGCGCTAAGATCATCTGTTGGGATGAACCCGGCATGTCCCACGTGGTCTGTGTCCTGTAATTTCAGAGACTCTTCCCTGGGCACCATTGCTCTTCTTCTCCTCTTTTGCTATAGGTCACCAGAGCGCAGAGATAAACATCCCACAGTTATAGGGTCTGTGTGTCAATTGTTCCCTTTCTAGACTCAGCAGGAGTTTGCCAGAACAGACGCAGGTTCAGTGCTTGCTTGATTCCAAGAGCAGGAGCAGAAGCTGCCTCGCAGAACAGACCCGATGTTGAAGAGCTGCTGTTCCCTGCAAGCCACTGAGCTGCGCCTTTCTGCCTTTCTGCCGAGAAAGTAGCCACTGTGTCCCTAGAGTTCCAGGAGCCCGTTACAGAAGAGGCACGGACGCAGCATCACCCGTTATCACTATTTTATCCTAAGTCTCGTGACAGGGGCTGTCCTGGAAGGACTAGCTCCCGGAGTCGGGATTATTTCGAAAGCTCAGCATTCACTTGTGGTTTTTTAAAAAAAGTAAGTTTCCAGCCCTTTTGGCTGCAGAGAGAAGTTTGAAGAAGTGAAACCTCACTGCTCGAAACCGGACTAAAAAGCACTCAGTTTTTCAAACTATTTCATGATTTCTGAATGTAGGCAGACAGCCAAACTATACACACTGGCTTGTCTGGGGACTTTATGTTTGTTCTGCTCACGCGTCCCTTCCTCTCCCTGCCCTCAGCCCGTTTTTACTGAACTGGAGCCGAAGAGGACATGGTCTTCCCAGCCCACAAGAAGTTTTGCGATTTTGAAATTTGTTCCTGTCCCAACTCACGCTGGAAAGTGAAAATCTCAAAAATTTCAACGACTCGGAAAAACTGAAAACAATGCAGCTCGGGGCAGTTGAAGCATTTGCGTGTCAATCATTTTGAAACGTTTCCTTTAGATTTTGACCTTTGTAATTTTTTGTCTTTGTATTCTCTCTCTTTTTTTTTTTTTTTTTTTACTTTAAGTTACCTTGAATTTCAAAATGAAAAATGGAATGTTTTGTTTCAAAAATGGCGAACCGGGACATCTTGACACCTTCGAAACAATTGGTCCACATTTTGTTTTGAAATGGGAAATTCATCAGAAGTGACCCCCTCCCCCTAACAGTTTCAGTGATGACAAATCGGCATTTTCCAGTGAAAAAACATTTTGCCAAAAAATTCCCGCCCAGCTCTGATCTGAACCCCTAGCGTTTATCTGGGGGGCAGCGGCTTGGAGAAACACCCTCTGATTTTGTCCTAGAAGAGATCAACCAAGAAAAACAGGCCTGAGGTGATTCCATCAGCGCCCATCATGGAGGTGAAACAAAATCACTGCTCTATGAACGCACATGGCCAACTGGAGAACCCCCTCCCTCAGCTCTGAGGAATTCGCACAGACACTGGTTCCGGACCCTGTGAGGACGGTGGATTGAGATGGAATGCACGTCACCTGCGTTGTTGCGAGATAATTGCTTTCATGCCCTCTATAAATAAAAATGACGCAGCACAGCCTGACAAGTTGACTGCAGTAAGGATCACACTATTGCTCTGAGATCCACTGGGGAATCGCCCCAGTCGAGGGTGCGGCGGGAGGAATGATCGATGGGAAATGTTGCAAATGTCGATATTTACCAGTCTCGGATGGAGTCCTTGGAACCCAGGACAAGGAGAGGCACAAATCTTTATGTGCGGCAAAGGGTTCCATCAAGACCCTGCCAAAGCGACGGAGAGAAACTACAGAGGCTGCGGCGTCAAACCAGACCACAGCCTTCGTTCCCCGCTTTGTTCACCGACTAGCCAATTAAGTAATTGCACGGGTGACTTCGCAGTTCCTGCAATAGCTCCTCTCCCCAGAAGAGGAAGCAGGCCGGTCCCTATCCAAACAGGGAAACTGAGGCACAGAGGGGCTCGACGACATGAGCCCAGGAACAAGCATATGCGCAGGATCGGGATGACGTCACTTTCACTGGCAGAGAGGCAGCAGTTGCTTCCAGCTCCACGGCTCCTTGTGCGGTAGTGACTCGTCCCAGCTGCGGTGCTGGGCTTCTCCGGTTCCAGGCCCCTGCCCACGAAAAGATTTGCTTCTAGAGCCGAACGCTGGGGTTCAGGCTCGTCTGACCCAAGGGGAAAGGGGTGGGTGAGGCCAGGGCTAGGCCCAGCCCAGACTTACCCGTGTTTGGCCAAGATCCACATTCCCCTTGATTTTGCCCCATGCCGCTCTGAAAAAATGCTCTCCGCCCCCTTTAAGCAAGACTTGCCAGTGCAGCCCGCTGGCCGGGGCGCTACCGGGCACTCAGGGGACCTGTGGGCTAGTCCCAACCCCGCCGCTGACCCATGGTGTGAACTAGGACAAGCGACTAGCATTTTCCGTGCCCGTTTCCACCTCGGAGAGGCGGCCGATGCCTGCGCGATGTACGAGCCCAGGGCCACGGGCCAAATTTTAAAGGCCCCAAGTCGTCTTATTCTGGAATTCAGTGAAATCGAATTCAAACGCCACTCCTTTCCTCTGCTGCCGTGTGTTCCTTCAGCCCGGCTTACTCATCTCCCTGCCCTTTAATCACCCCTCGGCCAGGTGCAGCCTCATCTCTTATTCCCAGTCGGCCATAAATCCAAACCCACGATCGCCTGGGCCTTGTGAAATATTTATTCTCTCCCTCCCCCTGCACCACCACCTCCCGTTAAAAGGGGAAGAAAGGAACCGGTCGATGCTATTGATCTGTGTAGAATTGCAGTTGTTCCGGGCAAGAGCTGGGAAAAGGAGGGGGGGAAGCGTCTGTTGGTAAGTACAAAAAGAGCCCATCTGGCGTGTGCTTGTTCCCTGGGCATTTGATTAGATTCCCCCTGCTGTTACCCATACGGCTCTGCTCCAGAGCCCGGTCTACCCTGGCCAGTGCCTGGAGCCGGGACAAGAAATGGCTCCTCTCTAGCGAGCGGGGAGGTAGCCCCAGGCCAAAGGTCAGGAACGTTTGGACGCAGGAGTTTGGGCCGAGTTCGTCTCTAAGATTGCGATGTTTGGGCCCCGTCTCCAGCACTTGCTGCATAAGTTACGAATGTTAAAAAAAAAAAAGTGCTTTAGCCCGTCAGCTAATTGCTCGGTCCTCGGCCCCTTTCGTTACCAATTAAGCGCTGCCCGTAGTGTCGTGCTAGGAGGCGAGCTCGGGTTCTGGGGGGATAACGTGGAGCGAAAGGAAACTATTTCCCCAGCCTAGGGTCTGCAGGAGGACAGCACCATGGTCCTGACCGGCCTTCCCTGCTGAAGCCCTGAGAGCTGATGTCACACCATGCTCCGTGCTCGGCGCAGGGCAGGGCAGATCTGCTGAGCTAGATACTCGGTACATGCAGCAGATCATTTCCAGCTCGCTGCCACCCCTCGTGGCTGCCTTGCCCTTTGCATGGCAGCACCAGGGCACTGGGCCTAGAAGCCAGAGACCAAGCTCAGAAGACGTGTGTGTGGGGGGGGTGGGGGACTAGGTCTCCCCACCTTGATGCTAAGGGGCGTGACTTGTATCTTACAGGCACAGAATAAGACCCCAGGAAGGCACAGTACACCCCTCGACAGGCCTGAGATGCAAGAGGACGGGCTGCCCGTGGACCTGATTCTCCAGAGCATGCGGGGACCTGGCACCTATGCACAGTGGAGGGAAGATGCTCCCAGGGATTTAGGCAGCATAAAATGCAGACAAACCACTGGGGGGGGAGGGGGCCTTTCAAAAATGCCTAAGCAGTTTAGGCACCAATGTCCCATTGAAATCAACGGGTGCCAGGTGCCTTCAAAAATACTACCAGGCCTCTCTTGACAATCTGACTCTACACAACTGGAGATCTGGGTGCATTTGAAACCCCCCTCGTGCAAGGCAGGGGAGAACCAGGCCTAGTGTTTGCTCTGCTGCCTTCTCTCCAGGACACAGGAAGCTAGAATACCTACTAACCATCGAACGGCAGGGCCCGCAAGAGGTCACCGCGTGCAGCCCCCCCACCGAGGCAGGATTAATAATAATGCCCAGCTCTTCCATAGCACGTTTCATCAGCAGATCTCAAAGTGCTTTACAAAGGAGGTCATTGTCCTTAACCCATT
Source organism: Emydura macquarii macquarii (assembly GCF_026122565.2). NCBI lineage: Eukaryota > Metazoa > Chordata > Testudines > Chelidae > Emydura > Emydura macquarii. The sequence continues at coordinate 4,352,476 of NW_027130587.1, forward strand.
GTACAGATGAGGAAACTGAGGCCCAGGGAGGGCATGTGACATGCCCATGGTCACTGGCAGAATCAGAAACAGACCCCTTGGTTCCTGAGTCCCAGTCATATGCTCTAACCACTAGGCTCCACCATAGTCATAGTTGTCCATGTGCGAATGGATCCCTGCTCAGCTCAGATAGTCCCTCGGGTGCTGGGGAGATGGCCCTGTGGTTCCGGCACTAGCTGAGGACTTGAGAGATCTGAGTTCAGTTCCCTGCTTGGTCACAGACTCCCTGTGTGACCCCGAGTAAGTCGCTTGTCTCTCCACGCCTTGGTGTCCCCTCCCTGCAATGGGATAGCAGCCAGTCAGCTGTGCAAGGAGCTGTGTGCGCGGCTCAGTGAATTTCAAACTCTTCGGTGCTGGCAAACCAGGCACGACACGAAACGGGCCAGAGGCTTGGCTGGCGTAACTCAGGGTTACTGTGCTGACCTCAGTGGAGTTGCAGTCATTTACACGAGACAAGGATCTGGCCCAAGAGATAGAAAGAATCCAAAAGCTGTGGTTTGATTGTGTATTCCAGGCAACTAGAGAACAGAAAATCCGGGCCCATACGTCCGCTCTGCACCACAGGTTTAAGGAGCTGCTTCATTGAAATCAGTAAAGGTATTTCGAATTGACTCCTGGGTAACCCAGCACCCCCTGGGGTGGCCTGTAAACAGTCACTGTCCATAATCCATTTGCCACGGAGGGACTGAACCGCAGCCGGCCGCGCCGTGATTCACCGGGCAAGCAGTACGCTGGTTCTCAGCACACTTGAAAAGGGCTTTTATTTATTCACAAAAAAAAAAAGTATAAGAAACGTGGAAAACTGGAATCTGCACACTCCGTTATTAACACAGGATTTATACAGACGGCCATGGAGAGTCCCAGGATTGCCGCTGTCATAATTAAGCAGGCCCCTTCCCGCCACAAAATAATATTTCTCCCATTTCCCAGCAGGGGAGATGACAGAGGGCAAATGACAGAATTCCAGACCCCTTTGCCATGACCCGAGAATGGAACGGCGCTTCCTTGTGAAACATACAAAACCATGCAGCTAGAAGGGGCACCTCAGCTGACGGGGTGGAGCCATTCAAGTGGGTCCAAGAAACGCATCTGTTCAGCTCTACGTTTTTATGCACCAATCCCAAGGGGGCCCATCTTGCAGTCAGGTCCGTGCTCGGCGGACCTCCACGTTGGCCCTTGGAATCCCAAGGATGTCCATGGGGCTCTGTGCAGATGCAGGGGGCAAACCCAAATGGATCGGATGGACCCAAATGGATCTGGATCGGGGCCTAGATTTCTAATGCACAAACGTGCCTGCAAATGGATCCCCCACAGGGCAAGGTCAGCAAACGCCCTTTTCTGGAGTTTTGCCCATGGATCAGTTCCGCCTTGCTTAGAAAATTCAACCTTATTCATCAGAATGGTCTTCCTGGCCCTACTCGGCCTCTAACAGACTCAGACTTCTAAGCCGTGCCGCTGAGAGCCATGGCAGGTGATTCTGATGGGAACACATGGCCACAGGGATCTGGCCTGAGACCTACCACCAAACACATCTCAACCACCACCCCATGGCAACAGGATGTGGGGTGAGATTTTCAGAGGCTCCTAAGAAACTCATAAGCTCAAGTCCCTTTCCAGAAATGATGTAGGGACTTAGTGCCATTGGCTCTTCATGGGATTTCGGCGCCTCAGAGCCCGATTTAAGGATGCAGAGGCACCTACCAGGATTTTCAAAAGCACCTGCCTGCCTAACTTCCATTGAAATCTACGATTTTAAATGCCTAAGTACCTTGAAAATCTGGAAGGCCGAGATCCTCAAAGGCATTTAATCTCCTAACCCCACTGAAACCACTGGGCGGTAGGCACCTAACTACCTCTGAGAATGGGACGCAGGCACATATGAAAGCGTCACCCTGGGTCACTATCAACGTGGGCTGGATCGGAGCTGGCCGCCTGGACATAGCCACCGGTGCTAGTATTGGAGTTCCAACACGGCTTCCAACGACTCTGCCGAAGAACCCAGAGCCGGGGACTCTCCACAGAGTCTAGCAATGCTAGATCGACACCCAAGTTGTCTGCGTTCTCCCTGGGCTCTGCTTCTTGGGTATTGGTGTCTCTGCCGTTTCTCCTAGTGAGGCTCTTCGGGGCAGCGCTTTTCCTTCACGCTTTGCTTTAGTTCTTAGGTTTTTCTTAGGACAAAAACTTCCCCCGTTGGCCTCTGGAAACTTTGCAGAGACACCTCTGGGAAAAAGCGGCTGGAGCTCTGCCCTGTGCACCTGGGGCAACGGGCCAGGCCAGAGGATCTGGCACATGTTCAACTAGGCATTCGCAAGTGCCCCTGGGGAACTCGCCATGGGGAGGAACCTGCAGAGAACGGCAGCGGGAATAGGGCTTCCATGCTTGTTACGGATGCGCTATATACAGTGTGGGTCTTCACGTCCCATAGCCATCAGTGCCACGGGCGCCCCAGCAAGCCACCCTGCACTGCACCGCTGGCATCTGGAATTCTCCACGGTTTGGGCCAGCCCCGGTCTGAAAAAGAAAGAGCCAACTTCAGCTGACAGCCAGGGCTTCCCATCACGCTGATCCACCAAAGGACACCAGGGCAAGGACCCTGTGCCTGGCTCCATGTAACCAAACCGCTTTCCCCCGACTCCTCACTCCGTGAGGCTGGCCCAGCTTTCACGACAGGCCAGGGGGCACCACTTCCAGGCTTTGGGCCCGATATGGAGCTGAGGGCCTTCGAACAGCTCCACGAGGGAGCATCCTCCTTGGACCCCTGCCTCGCTGCGGGGAGAATTGGAACCTGGATCGCGAGCCAGACACCTCAGCGCAGCAAGGAGCGGGTCCCGGGAAGGGAAGAGCTCTTTAGAGGCACCAGCTGGGATATGGGGCAAGTGAGTGATTTCCCCACTGAGCCCCACACTCGCCGCACCCCACAGCCTGTGCCCCCCACATGCTCAGGGCTTGCTCTCCAATCGCTCCCTTGGAAACCGGGGCAGAGGGGCTCAGAACTCAGCCCGGGACCCACTGGACATGTGAGTGTGAGGGGTCAGCGAGTGCCCATGGGGGAGATGGGCACAGATCCAGGGGGATGGAAAGGAGCAGCGAGGCAGGGGGATCTGAGCTCGGTGATTGCTCTCACCACCCTGGGCTGGCCACGGTCCTTTAATCAACACTGAGAGTCGCTCGCCCGAAAGGCCTGCTCTGCCCTGACACAGACACGTTCCTGCCCTGGACTTAGCTCGGGAATGAGAGAGAGAGAGAGAGAGACAGACAAGCCAGGGCATCTGCCACCCCGTGGACTCACCCGGGCGGCCGTGGGCGCAGAGCCGGTCATAGCCACCTGCAGACGGCGCCGGCGTCCTCCGAGTGGTCGCAGTTGTGCACGTTCCAGCGGATGTGGGAGCAGCGCAGCAAGGAGGGCTCGTCGCCTTTGCACTTGAGGTTGTCGAGGAAGATGTAGCCGGTGCCTTGGCCGTAGCGTGCCTCCCCCCAGGCGGCCAGGGCGCCCCCACAGCCCAGCTGCCGGCACACCACCTTGGCGTCCTTGAGGTCCCAGGCGTCGTCGCACACGGTGCCCCACTGAGCCAGGTAGAACATCTCCACGCGGCCCTCGCAGCGGTGGCTGCCGTTCACGAGGCGCAGGAATCCTGGGGGTGGGACAGCGCAGGGGGAAGGGTCCCAGGGGCGGCCGGAGGCACTGCCCCGCACGACCCTGGTGTCTCAACTGCCCCCATCACCCAGCTGCCCTCTGCCTGCCTCCTTGGGACTCTCCATAGCCCTTGGATCCCAGCAAGCCGGACGCTTCTTAATGGGGTCAGCACTAATGAATTGTTTCCTCGATTCCCCCGTGACCAGGGGAGTGAATTCCCCCGGCCCACCCCTGTGAGAGCAAGAGCAGCACTGGGCTCTTAGAGCAGTTTCCGGCCTAGAACCCGCGAGCGCGTCACAGGCCCCCAGTGCGCCCCGGGATGCAGGCAGCTGCTCCCCCCAGTGCAGACGGATAACCCAGGCTCAGAGAAGTGAGGGAGCCACGAGTGGGTTCCACGAGTCCTGACTCCCACGCCTGTGGTCTGACCGCTGCCGGCCACGCCGCACTTCGCCCTGGAAGCGCGGGGCCTGTGGCGGGAACATCGCTAATGCCTCAGCATTAGCAATTCAGTGACGTTACACGGAGATGAGAGGGGCACATGGTCCAGAACAGGGGAGCAGGCCTCAGTATGGGTCAGTGACTCCAGAACGCCTGTTTTCTGTTCCCGGCTCCGCCTGGCTGCGTGACCCTGCCCCGGCAGCACTGCCGCTCCGCTTAACCGCCTCTCTCATCTACCGCACTGGGATACACAGAGCCAGGCTTCGTCTCAGCAAAGGCCTGCACCGTGCTTTGAGATCCCCGGATGACAGACACCGTAGGAGTCAACAACACGATTCCTGCTCCCCTGCGCTGCAGCATCACGTCTGGGCACCGTTTCGGCCAGCACAGGCGGGATCATAGGATCGTAGGACCGGAAGGGACCTCGAGAGGCCATCTAGTCCAGTCCCCTGCACTCAAGGCAGGACCAAGCATTATCTAGACCAACGCTCAACGGCTTTCCTCTCTGGCTTCTCTGAAACACTGGCCCCAGGGGTTTCTCTGGGAGGAGACCTATGGCTGGCTGAAGAAGTTTGGAGGGTGCTGCTGGCCCCAGGGGTTACGTACCGTCCTTGGGACGAGTTGTGGCGGAGGTCATGGTCGTAAAAGCATCTTCTCTGAAATGGTCTCCTGGGTCGTCCACACCTGGCCCAGCGAAAGAAGGATGCAAAGAACAAGGATAAGGCATCTCTGGTCTCCAGCTCAGGGGCGGATGTCATGGAGCATGAGTGACCGGGGCCCGAGATTGTCTGGGTCTGCCCTAACAGGCGGGGAGAGGAGATGCACTGCAAATTGCTGAGGAGCGGTGCATTTATGAAACGGAGGAAGGGAAAACATCCCACTGAAGCAGGCACTGAAATTCAGAGGGAGGCCGAAGCCTTTATTGGCCACACGTGTAACAAGGGCATCCCTCTCCGCTGCGGGTACCCTCTCTGGGAATGGGGATCAGCTTCAAAACCAGGGATTGGGCCAAAACTAGGACCTCAGACTTGAGCCCTCGGAAGTTCTGGGAGTTTGGGTTCAAATCCCCACATTTGAACCTGACCCTAATATTTCGATTCCAGGGGAACTAGCAGAAGGGGCCTGTTTTCTGCTGTCAGCTTGGGTGTGTCTGAAATTCCCAGAGAGCACGGGGTCTGACAGGATTTCCAGCCGGCTGGGCTGGAATCTCCCCAAGATCCCAGTCCCCTCCGATTCCAGCCTGAACTGAACCCTGAGCCCCAGGTTGAATAGGATCGGATTCAGACGCCCTTCTTTGGCCCGTCTCTCGTTCAAGCTGCACAACGCAGGCTCACCTTCCCTCCCCAGGAGACGGAGCGGTCCCAGATCTGGCTAGCTCCGATGGATGGAGGTTGGAACCAGGTCTGCTGAGTGGCCGGGATAAGATGGGCTGCACTGAACCCACGCACACGTCTCACCTCTGCAGATGACGCCGGCATCCTCGTGGTGCCCGCAGTTGTGCTGCCCCCAGCCCAGGTGGAAGCAATTCGCCAGGTCAGCCTCCAAGCCAGCACAATCCACGTTGTCCAGAAGGACGGGCCCGGTACCGTAACCAAAGTAGCCCAGGACGGTGGCTGCGACCGCCGCCCCGCAGCCCATCTGCCGGCAGACCACCTGGGCATTGGCGAAATCCCAATCGTCGTCACACACCGTGCCCCAGGTGTCGCGGTACAGAACCTCCACCCGGCCCTGGCAGCTGCTGTTCCCATTTGCCAGCCTGATGGTGCCACCTGTGGGTCGGACCCGGAGAGCAAAGGTGTCGGGGAAGGCTAGAAAGTCGAGAGGTTCTGGCTGGTGCAAGTGGCGGGGAGGGACCGGTGCAGCCCGGTGCTCTTTGAAGTGCACTGCAGCGGTCCTCCTCGCTGATCCAAGGCGAGGCCCAGGGAGACTACAGCCCCCAGCATGCCGGGCTCCCTTTTAGGCTCAAGGGACAGCATGGCGTGCTGGGACTCGGGGCTTATGCTGGCTACTCCGCCCTACAAATGACGCATCGTGCTCCATTTGCTTGAGCCCGGGCGGAGTTCATAGCACTGGGCTGCGGCAGAGCACGTGACATCTCCAGGCTTTCACTCGACCCTTTCCAGCCCAGCGCCGCAGTGTCAGGCAGGGAATCCCGGAACAAGCCCTGGGCGGTCAGAGCCAGCGCCCACCTGTGGGGAACGCGCACACTTACTTCTCTTGCCCGCGGCCAGAAGAACCGCTGTGATCGCTTCGGTCTCCGGCGAGGGCTGGTCTCTGCCCTCCGTGACTGCAAAGACAAGCAGCAGCATTAGGAGGGCGGGGGGCCAGGGGAAAGGCTCCCTGGCTGCTCTCCATTGATGGGCACAAGCAGGGCAGCACCCTCGCTAGCTGCGATGCCTGGGGCAGCCCCCACGACGGCAGCACGCGCAATGCAACCTCATGCTCAAAGGGTACAGGCTCCGACAGGACTCCTGGGCACACGGCACCCCGAGAGCCCGCTCAGACCCTGCGGGCGGCAGTCATTTTGCAAGGCATCACCCCACGCGTTGAAGTGGGGCGTCAGTGAATTTCCCCCCAAAGGCATCTCATTGCCCGGCATCACAGCCCTGGCATGCCACGCCAGGAGACCACAAAAAAAATCAGACCGCAGCGCCCCCGGGGAGAGCAACGGCATGGCGAGCGGTGCGGGGAGCATCTTTCAGGGACCTGGAGATGTTTGCAGCCCCAGGAAGGAGCCCAGGGCTGTGTATCGAGTGAAGCCCAGCACAGCAGCAGCGAAGGCCTCAGCTGTACTCTGGACTGCACTGAACACCTGGCAGCCCAGTTATGGAGGACTCCCAGGAAGAAGGTGAGGACAGGATCTGAGCCCTGCTTCCCCAGTGCGGGTGGCTGGGCCAGGAAGGATAGTGAGCTGGGTTGGGTCACAGCTGTGTCCTTCGCGAGACCATATACAGTGTAGCTGCTATGATCAAAGCACTAGCCTTGGTCATCCTCACGCATTGTGCATCCGGATAGCCCTCCAGATGGGGGACCGGGCTCGGAGGGCAGCCATGGCCTTACCTGTGGCAGTGTCGGTGAGTGACTCTCCGTAGTCCCGGCCGGCCGAGGTGGTGAACGGTGTGACCGTTGAAATCCGCAGGCCTGCGGTGACACACAGAGGGGCAGAGGTCACATGACCAGCGGCCATAGATTTGTCTACACTAGGTCTTTGCAAGAGGACAGGCAGCCAGAAAGGAGCCCATCCAGAGCACAGAGAGACGGGCGTCAATCATTCCACACTTCTCCTGCCGCTCTGAGCAGCTCCCACTTCTGACACCGGCCAGTGCCTGGAGAGCGGGTGTTCAGAGCTCAGCGCCCTGGTAAATCCACCTAGGCAGCTCCCGGTTCTGGATCAGTACGTGGTGTATGGAGAATCGGAAGGATTCGGTTTTTATCGGTAAAGGTCAGGACACATCAATTTCACCGCACACGCACAAACGGCTGAAAAAATATGTCCATCGATAACAATCAAAGTGTCCAGAGAGGGAAAGTACAAAAAATGCCACTTCAGAATTTCGGAGAGTTTGATTGGAGGCTATTTACTTCGTCAGTATCACAGGTCAAAATATACGTGTGTCTGAATGGTTATAAAGCTTTTAACCTTTGGAATCTCAACATCTATTGCCATCAAACAATTATCTGGCCCCCTCCTATTGTCTGACCCCTGTAGCTTCCCCCGACTGCGAACATTAAGATGAAGAAAATGAATAATGCTTAAAAGCCATAATGCTGTGCAGATTTAAATACCACATTTAAAAATAAACACTGGTATGATGAGTCGAAATTGTACAAATATACAGATTGAATTCCCCCAGCCTAGGGATCCAGATCCGGGGAGGAGATGGGTGAGTTACAGCTGTCTCTCAGAGTCTGGAGCGTTAGCGCCAGCTACAGAGATCCGTGCCTTCAGCTCTGGAGGTCCTCCACTCGATCCACTGAGTCCTCACCCCATCAGCCACTTACCTACTCTTCCTTAGACTCACCAGCCACCTTTCTAATGGCTGATGACCAGACCCCAGGACACTGCCTCCTGCCCCGCCTCTGCTCCACCTGTTCCCCCAGGCCCCGCCCCCCCTCAGCCTCTTCCCCCAGACCCCACCCACTTCGAGTGGCCCCCTTTCCCATACATCCAAAAACCCAGACATCAGGGCGTGTCGATCGGCAGCTGGGCGAGGACCGGAGGGGTGGCGACCCGGCACAGCTCCTTCTCTCTCAGTGAGAACAAAGAGCCGGGCCAGAGGCGCTGCTAGGCCCTAAGTAGGAATATTTTTGCCCCCCCCAACACATACCAATAATTAATAGCTTCCCGCCCACCCCTGTGAGCTGCCTGGGGCCCCAAGCAACTGCTTAGTTTGCTTCTGCCTAGCGCCGGCTCTGCCCGAAGCTGGCCAGGAAGGAGCTATGCTGGGTGAAGGGAAGACACAGTGCAAGGCAGCAAGGCTCCTGCCGTGGGCACAGAAGCGCCATCCCCTCCTACGCTAGGGCTGTGCCGCGGGGAGCTGGGACGGGGGCTCCGGAGGCAGCTGGAGCAGGGAGGGGCTTTTCTAACGCGCCAAGCGGTGCCCTCAGCAGCCCCCTTTCCAGGGCTGCCGAATCCATGCCAGGAGTTAGGGAGACACTGCAGGGCAGCGCAGGCTGCGGCAGACAGTCTAGGAGCCTGAGAGACGCGCAGGCTGGGTCTGTGTCCACGAACCCCCTCTCCAGTCAGGCCCCAGCCCAGCTTCTTCACCACGAGGGAGGCGACGAGCCACGGTCAGCCCACGGCAGGTGTTCCTCAAAGGACCAGGGCACAACCGCCCTCCTTCTGCTTTACACTACGCCACGCCCCCAGCAGCGGGATGGGGGGCACAGACCGGGCCCCACAGCTGGAGAGGAAGTTGGCAAATCTGTCTTGTTGCCACTGGCCTGTCGCAGACGCCCATCCAGAGCGTGGCCGGCACGTCAGGCTCCACCTTCCTCATCCCTTTCCCGGGGGAAGCCAAAAGGTATCGAGAACAGCGAGGGGAGAAGTGGGATGGCTACTGAACCGTGCTGCTTCGAGGGCCCGGCTAGCCACATGTTGTCCAGCACAGGGCCACCTGCCAATGCTAACGGGCACTAAATGGCCCAAATTGCAACCGACTCCCCGTTTTGTATGGGGGCGCAGCGGACAGGAGGAGCGAGCCCAGCACGCAGGGCTCCGGCTAGCGCCCGACCGGTCTTTGCGGTGACAGGAGCTAGGCCCAGGTGCGGTGCATCGCTCACGCCCGCAGCCCACTCTGCCTAGCCGGGTCGCTCCACCCAGCGGGCCAGGATCAAGGCCCCCCCTCTCGCCGAGAGGTCTGGCTTTCCCCAGTGGGCCTTATCCGCAAAGATCCCACCGGGGACCCGCGGCTGCCATTCAGAACAGCCCCGCCCATACGAGCCGTCTCACCCAGGCTCTGGGCTGTCCGGGCCAGCATTTCCCTCTCCCCGACGTGCAGGACAATGGCTAATTAGGCAAGAAAGGAACAGCTTGAGAAAATTGCTCATTTCCCGCGTATCAGCCTTTTTGTTAGTTAATCGCTGGGAAGCCAGTGAGGGCACGCGGTGCTCCAGTCATTAGCTGTGATAATGAGGGAATTCAAGGGGATTATTAACACCATAAATGGTAATCAACAGATAATGGCAGAAATACATAACTGAAAGAAGGGAAGAGAAAGGGAAGCTGGGGGTGGCGGAGTGCCCATCCGCTGACAGCCAATCGCTCACTTCCTGACCGAGGCAGCTTGTTTACCAGAGCCGGGAAATCGCAGGCAGCCAGTCATTTCCCTTGCAAATTGCTGCTCAGACTAGCCCCAGCCGCTCTCTGCATTGGGATTTGTTGGGTTTCAGCCTAGCAGGCAATGAGGAAGGATGGTCCAGAGGTTAGGGGACTAGCCTAGGCCTTGAGAGTCTTATGGTCAAGTCCCTGCTCTGCCACAGACTCCCTGCGTGACCTTGGGCAAGTCACTCAGCTTCTCTGTGCCTCAGTTCCCCATCTGTGCTGGGGATAACAGGCACAACCCTGCCTTGCGTCTCTGGGGTGCTGTGAGGGCATATTAGAGATTATATGGCCATCAGATCTTGTGGCGTTGGGGCCACGTAAGTACCTTAGGACATGTCTACACTACAAAATTAAGTTGACATAACTTACGTTGGCATGAAGCCACTGCAGTAATTACATCGCTTGTGTGTATCTGCACTTCACACCTCGTGACAGCCGCACGCGTCCTCCCCAGGGCCGCTTGCACCGACGGAACTGGCCGTGTGGGGCACAGTGGGGCGGCGTCTGAAAGCCAACGAGGCATGGACACTGCATCGACCTAGCTACATCGACCTCTCGTGGAGATGGAGTTATTAAGTCGGCGTAGCAGGCGAGTTATGTCGGCAGGAGTGAAATTTGAGTGTAGACACTTACATAGGTCGACGTAAACTGCCCTGCGGGGACGTAACTCTGTCGTGTAGACCAGGGTTAGAGCAATAGAGGGCAGCTCCATCAGCATTTCATTCCCTTTGAACAGGGTCAACACAATGCCGGGCGTGGGTGAGATCTGGACTTGCCCTGTCTGGGGTTCAGACCCACCCGCAGAGCTTTGTGGCTCAGCATTTCTCTGTCCGACTATCCTGAGATTTGCCTCTTTTACCCGGCACCACATTCACCTCTGGTTTCTGCACGGCTGAGCCGGTTTGCAGCCACTCAGCTTTTCCCCTGGTCCACTCGCCTGCCCTGCAACTAGCTGTGCCTTTCTCTGCGCTTTTCCCAGCTCCCGGAACCGCCCGGGGGAGCCCCCGAGCAGCCTCACGAAACGGCCGCTCCCTTCGCCGGCGGAGCTCTGGTGGATTTCAACAGGCGCAGGCCTGAGCCGTTAAACTCAGCACAGGGGCACTGTCAGCGCCCCGGCTCCGGAGCGTGTTGTGGCAACGTCCCATTTCCCTTCCGCTGGCCGCTGCACAGCAGCTTCTGACTTGTATGGCGCTAGGATCCCCGGTTCCCTCCCCTGCATTAGTACCTTGCAGTTCTGTTCCATTCAACCCCACAGTCCCTTCCACTGCCGCAGTTATCCTCGCCTTGGGTAGCCCTCCCCATTAATCTCCGTTTGCACCTCTCTGCCCTGCTCCCAAGGCCGTTCGACCTTCCTGCACGTCTGGGCCCTCCATGAAACTGCTCCTCCCTCCGGATTGGCACCCATCCGCACATTTTGTTCCCACGTCTCTTGGTTTAGTGCGGATATTGGCATGTCCAGGCAGCCCCCGCCCGCAGAGGCCTCCAGGCCAGCAGGGAGAAAATGGAGCGAAAGGAACGTCGAGTCTGAAGACGGTTTCTGGGGCTTTGAAACGTTTCTCGGCACAAGATTCGACAGGCCGAGTGAGGCTGTGGGTCCGAGCGGAGCAGAGAACTTGCGCGGCCGGACAGAGAGAGCAGCCGGCAGGATTGGTACAACAGAGGGCACACGCTGGCACGCTGCGGCGCGCGTGCTGCATCACTGAGCGTGCACGGCCCGTAGCATTTACAAGCGAGCGCGTGCGTGGTGTGACCTGGAGCGCGCAGAGAATGCTGGCTGTGCTCTGACAGCACCCGTGCTCCGGCAGGGCTATTCAACCCCCTCTCGGCCTGGGACCGTGCTGAAAGCAGCGGAGGGGCCAGAGCTCCCTTAGGACAGACGCCAGGGGGCTGCTGGAGACCTCGCCTCGGCCTGACGCTGCCCGGATTCAGTAGCTTTCCACACACGCTATAAAGCCGGGCTTTTCTCAGACACTGTTAAATAGTCCCGAAGCAGCCTCCGTGTACGAACATCCCTGATCTCTGGGGACAGTGGGATCTGGCTCAGAATTTTATAGCTGAACAAAACCCCCGGACTCAAGCAACCCCAAAGATCCCGCAACAGAGGGCTGGCACCAGCCAGGGTGTATCCCAGCTGTGCCAGACCAGGAGACTCCAGAGCCCTCAAGCCCTGGTCTCCCTCCAGCCCTCTGCTGAGGAGTTCCAGCCTGAGCACCTCTTCCAGCTCTGGGTTAGCCCATCCCGTGCTCACTTGTGCTCACAGGGACTCTTCTGGGGCGTCGCGGTTTTAGCTAGCAGCGCCATTTCGTTTCCAGCTGTGTAACTAGCATGAATAAACTGGCAACGTTCAGACAGGGGCGCTCTGGGGCTCACATTTTTTCAACCCATCTCATCTGCACCCTCTGATTTTTGCACCTGCCAATGTGCCGGGGGCAGCTGCTGGGCATGGAAACCGAGCTCTGCCCGTGCCGCGTGGGAAAGGGGACACCCGGCCGCCCAGCTTCGGGTTTCGCACCAGTCGTTGTTTGCACATGGGCCATCTTTGCAGGGGCAAAGACACGTGTCCGTGAGGACGGAGGCCACGGTTAAAATACACAGCCCTGCACCGTTTTGCCACCACGCGTCACAATCGTAGGAAGCGGCGTGAGACTGCTCCGCACAGCCCCGAGCAGACGCAGGTAGCAGGGACGTGACCCGGGGCTCGGTGTGTGCTACTCATTCCCCTCCAGATCCGAGTCCCAGAGGGTGACTCAATGGGCCCAGATCTACCTGCCGAGACTCAGGCATTTGGCTCTGAAGGGCTGGGCTTGGTGCTGGCCAAGGAGGCAGCCATCACATAGGGGGAGGCTTATCCAGGGTTTGTGTTGTCATGGGTGCAGAGCCTTGTGGTTGGGGGAGGGAGATAACCCACCAGTCAGCAGGCCCCCCGGCCATGCCCAATCCAGGTGGGACACAGCTCGCGCCTTCAGCTCTGGTTCCATCCCCGGCGCGTCAGCCGTCCACGGTGCGGCTTCGCGCCCCTACCTGTGCAGACGACGCCGGCGTCCTCGTGGTGGCCGCAGTTGTGGATCCCCCAGCCCAGGCTGTAGCAGGCCGAGAGGTGGGGCTCGCTGCCGTCGCAGTTCACGTTGTCCAGCAGGATGCGGCCCGTGCCGTAGCCGAAGTAGGCGTTGCTCTTGTGCTCCACGGCGCGGCCGCAGCCCACCTGCTTGCACACCACGCTGGCGTCGCTCAGGCCCCAGTCGTCGTCACAGACCGTGCCCCAGGTTCCCTGGTAGAAGATCTCCACCCTGCCCCGGCAGGGGTCAGCGCCGCTCACCAGCCGAACGCTGCCATCGCCTGCACGAGGGCAGCTGGGGTTAGGGCTCATTCTCCCGCCAGGGCCCCTGTGTTGGGCAGGGCGGCCCCAGGGTCACCAAGCGTGATCGCCGGGGTGTGGGCCATGGCCAGGGAGGCTTAGAGGGGACGGGCAGCGGTCAAGGAGACAGGAGTTCGCAGGTAGCAGCAAAAGCAGCCCGGGGAGTTGGGGCATCCCGTCCCCGAGCAGGGAGAGCCGCTCTGCCCAGTGCAGTGCAGGGACCTCGATGACCCCTTGGGGCCATCCTCGACCTTCTGCTCTCAGTGGGAGAGCTGGGCCACGCGTGGGCGGGAGGGAGGGGGGGAGTTTACATGCACTGCCTGGGCCTCCTGTACTGGCGTCTGGCTGACAGCCGCTAAGCAGGCGGGGAGGGAATCTGAGGAGACAGACGCGCTTACGCTTCCCGCTGTGCAGGGACGCTGTGGCAGCTCTGCTCGTTGGTCCTTTGCTTGCTGGGGTGGCGGAGAGCTCTGAAAAGAGAACCGGCAGCAGGCTGGCATCGGTGCGGCTTTAACTCGTTTTCTTTTCCACCCGCCCTGTGAGAAACACCCCTGCTGCACACGCCGAGCCCAGCACCCAGAGCCCAGGGGAAGCGGCGACCGTCACACGTGCAGCCGCGTCGGCTAGGAAAGCAGCAAATATCTCAAGACTCACGAGCCGCCTGTGAGAGCCGGCCACGCCGAGCCCAGAACCCGAGTTCTAATCCTGGCTCCGGCCCGGACCCGCTCACCACACCTCTCTGCCTTGGATTGCCCTGAGGGAAACTGAGGACAGTGACATTTACGATCGGACCACGGAAGGGGTGCTGCCGGGGATCTGGTCGTGTTTGCAAAGCGAGGCAGATCAGAGCCCTGTGTCATGCTGAGTGCTAGAAGGAAGGGTCGTTTCCCCCTGCCAGGCCAGGCGAGCTGGAGGCTGGCTACACGTTAGTCGCTCCAGCAGCATTCGCGCCTGCGTCTTTGAGCTCAGTCGGTGCCTTCCGGGCCTGGCCGTGACGGAGCGTCACCCCCTCTCTGCGGTCACGGGCCGGCATGGGAACATTTTGCTCTAGGTCGAAAGCCGGCATTGCCCACAGGAAGCCCTCTCCAGGCGTGCCCTGCCTCCCTCTCAGCCGCCTCCTGGAGGCAAACAGCCAGGGACAAACTTTCAAAGGGCTGCGCAGAGCCTGGATGCTCAACAACTGCAGGGTCAAACCCCGAGATTGCCCTTCTCCTCCCCAAAAGCAGGCCTGAGCTCCCCTCCCTCCATGGCTGCTTTCTGCATCATCCCCTCCCCTCCAATCAACTGCCTTTCTCCAATCAAGGCTGGATGCCATCCTCGGTCAACGAGTCCCTGCCTCCTTCCCACAGACCCCCAACCTCCTAGGGGACCACAGAGCCACTGTCTCTCTGCCAGGCCGGGCCAGTGTCTGTCTGCAAATCCGGCCCACCTCTGGGACTCCCTCGAATTCCATCTGCCCCCCACATCACACTCTGCAGGTCCGAGAGGGAAGTCCCTGCTCTGGGAGTGACTGGGAATACGAAACAGGTCCAGCAGAGATGAACCAGCCCTGGCTGGGTCTGGGATCCTTTCACTCGAAGGGGGTGTCTACACTGAACTCAGAGGTGTGCCCGCAGCCTAGCCCCCTGGCGTGCACGCCCAGCTAGAGCCCCGCTGGCGCGGCCAGCCCTTGTCACTGCAGCAAGACGGCTCTCTTGAGCGCACCCGCTCTATCACAGCCAGCGTGGGGTGTCTCCAGGGGCCGTCCCACCTGCGGTGCAGACATAGCGGAGCCCGCTTTGATCTAGCGAGCGCCGCTAACCCCGGCCATGAGGCTGCTTCCGGGGCGCGCACTCAGAGGGCTGGCCAGTGCCGCCACGGCCTCACTGCTGTCGTCCTCAGACCTAGTGGGGTTCAAACTAGCTCGGGTCTGCCTACGCGCTCTGCAGTCGCCTGACTGCAGCACAGACACCCCTCAGGGGGTGTCCCAGAGCTGGGAACGGTGGAGCATCAGAAGTCACATAACCCCCTCCTGGCACTTCTCCTCCCTGCCCCCGCCACTGGATGGAACCAAACCTTTTTACCATTACACGTGACGGCCACGTCCTCATAGTGGTAGCAGTTGTGGATGCCCCATCCGTGGCTCCTGCACTCACTCAGGGCCACCTCCCTCCCCGTACAGTCCACATTGTCCAGGAAGATGGGCCCCCGGCCGGGGCCGAAGGTCAGGGTGGCCGGCATGGTGATGGCATGACCGCAGCCAAGTTGGCGGCACACCACGTTGGCATCCACGATGTCCCAGTCGTCGTCACACACTGTCCCCCAGGAGCCATTGTAGAGGATCTCCACGCGCCCTTGGCACCGGCTGCGCCCGTTGACCAGCCGCAGCTCTGCAAGGAGGGAGGTCACAGTGAGATAAGTCACCAGGCTAGCCGTATGGCTAGTTCGGTAGAGAACGCATTGCAACCCCCACCAGGGGTCTTTGGCAGGGTTTGAACCTATGACCTTCTGCACCAAAGCCCAGACCTCAACCACTTAAGCAAGGGGAGTAACTCCATTACTTGCTACCAGTAGTAGGCTGCTGTCTTGCTGGCAGTTGCTTTGATTCTGGTGAGTGGGTTTCTATCTGATTGTGGGAAGCAAAGAGTCACGACTACATCTCAGCACAAGTATTTGCACAGGACACGTTCGCTCGGCCATCTCGAAAGCGCTTGTTGAGTTAAGGAATCGTCCAGTGAGGGAAGAGAAATGGTATCATGTGACTTGGGTGACCTGTCACCTGGTGCAGGTGGCAAATTGCTAATACTCACAGCAAACCAATCCATGGATAATTCCTGGGCTGAAATCAGCCCCACATAAATGATCTGTCAAACAATTAGAAATAGAATACACATCTGTATAAACGACACGGCCTCGCCGAATCAGTCAGTCCCTAGAACCGCGGACACCCAGCTCTGTGGCATTGCCCAGCCGAGATGGCAGGGAACAAGCGGAGGAAGCCAACAGGAAGCTGCAGAATTCCCTTATTTGTTTCCGGTACTAGGTACAGCTGCTCAGGAAACAGTTCTTCCTCCCCGCAAAAAATCGGAGGGGGAGGTCGTCAAAAATTTCACTATAAACCCACTTTGTTTTTTCAAAGCAAAACTCAAAACTTCATCACCGTTCCTCCCGCCCCTCCTACCCCCCGTAAACTCATTTTTGACAAAATCCCACTTTTCAGGTACAAAACTCTCCATCAAAAAGCAGTTCTAATAAGATCTCACCTGGGAATGACAAGGGAGCAGAATCTGAGGCATTGCCTGAAATGGAGAAGGAAAAGGATCAAGTGTCCGTTGTATCCCAGGAGAACAGAGACAGGAAAGGTTTTACTGGATAAGGGACATCAGGACTGACTCATAACATTTTACTGAGCAGCATGAGTGCCAGGGGGATGACATAATACATTAAGCATCAAGTATCTCGCACCAGTCCCAGCAGGGTTTTTCACACTTCTCAGTTAAGTATGCCCCATTCCCTTCCCTGCAAGGTAATAAGGGGTACAAACAAGTTACTGAGGTCAGAATTTGCCCCGTGGGATCTTTATTAATGCTGTTGATGTCTGTGGTTTGTCATGGATTAAAGGGGAAACCTTTTGTGGAGTCCTTTGTGCCACATTTCACTGATCACACTGAAGTCTAGGGGACTTCTCAGAGGCTTCTACCTAAGGGGAGTGTTGGCTTGTTGTTCCAGGCAGCGATCTTTGCATTAGCACGTTCGACTGCATTAGTGGCATCTGGACCCTAGAGATCAACGAAACAAGAAAGCAGGTGGGACCTGGGAAAGCAACCAGCAGTTAGTGAAATTGTTAGAGGAAAGGTGTTCTCCCAGTGATTGGAGCTTGGTTGGCTTTTCAGAGTAGGATGAAATTCACCCAAGCAGAGAGCTGGCAAAAAACCTATGCATCATTCAAGTCCTAAAAATGCAGGGTAAGAGGGACTGGTGCACAGGCATTGATCTAGGTCTCTGGCATGTAGGGGTGAATTTCCCCCCACAGCGAGGCCGGTCACAGGGTGCACTACAGAACTCTGATCTGTGCTTTGGCTGCTCCTGCCTGAGACAATTCAGAGGAGTCAGTCCCGGGATGTGTGAGCACTTGACGTTTCCACTTACCTGTCTCTTCCCTTTTCCACACAGATCTGAGGTCTGAGAAGGGAGGGGAGGGAGGATGGAAAGCAGGAGAGAGAAAGCAGGTTTAAAAAGAAAAACTCCCACGAAAAGACAGATCATCATCATCTTCCCTATTTTACAGGCAGGGAAACTGAGGCACAGAGCAAGGGCTGTGAGTTGCCCACAGCTATGCTGGGAGTCAGTGTCAGAGACAGAAGACAGTTCTCTTGATTCCTAGCCAGGTGTCTTTACCGCTAGCCTACAGAGCCCTCCGCTGGCATTAGGAGTCAGTTCCTGAATGTTTGCGTAGGGAAATCCTTCACCAAGTGCCAAGGATTAGTGTTAGCAGGTCAATGAAACAAAGCTGCTCTTCTGGTTCACACTTGCGAGTTACTAGCTTCCAGACAGAAAACCCTTTTATTTCTGGGCATAATACTGCCACGCTTTTTGTCACCGTGGTTGCCCAACTAACAGCCTGTATATAAAAATGAAGGCAGACCACAGTGTATCTTAGTGGATAGAGGCAGGAGACTCAGGAGACTTGGGTTCTATTCCCAGCTCCCCCTGGCCTGTTGTGTGACCTTGGCCAAGCCACTGTGCCTCAGTTTCCCCCATCTCTACAATGGGGATAATGATCCTGAACTCCTTGGTAAAGAGCTTTAAGATCTACTGATGAAAAGTGCTATAAAGAGCTGAGTATTATTATTTATATGGACTTTTTTTGTTTTGTTTTTTACAGTGTAGTCAACAGTCTTTGCAAGCTCTCTTTCTATATATGCAGACAGATCACTTCGCCCATTGCTGAAAGGCAGTTACCTCTGGGGTGGAAGATGGCAGCCTCTAACCCACACACAGCACAATAGAACGGGAAAGCAGTTATCTCCTGGAAACCACTGCAGATTCAGTGAGTCCAGAACGTTTGGCAAACTCGTCTTGGTTTGGCTGAATTGTTTGGCTCGGGGGAAGTCTAAATATTCCGACTTTTTGGAAAAAACCCATTTAGATTCAAAAGCCCTTCTTGTAGCAGTTTCCTTTCATTTTGTTTTAAAAGCATTTTAAGAAAACCCAAACGCTCAACATTACAACAAACCAATTGAATTCAGCCCCAACTTACTTCCCCCCCGGCTGCCCCATACTTTTCAGTTTGCTGCAAAATTCAAAAGAAGTTTGTCACCAGGTCTGCCTGAAATCGTTTGTTTTCCCCCCGGAAGTGCCGGCCAACCACAAGATCAGTTATTCACCCAGGTCTTGTCTGAGCCCCTGCTAGCAGGCTGGGTCGCAGAGAAGCTGCTCTGGCTCGTGATTGCCAGCGGAACAAGAGAGACAGACCGTTGGCTCCGGCCGGTTTGATCAAAGCCGGGAAGAACAGCTGGCGCCGTACACCCAGCTAGCAAGATGGCACCACATGTTCTACCTCCTCCTAGCTCCGTCTAGGAACCACTTCTGGGAAAGGGCCAATAAAAGCCTTTTCCTAAACATCCCCCATCCGCAGCCTGCCCAGCCAGCCCGCTGGAGTGACATGACAGTGGCCGTGAGCAGCTGCAAGTCTATACAGAGCTCGAAGGGCGGTTGGGAAAGGCCTGAGAAGCAACAGCAATGACAGAGCAGCTGCCCCGGAGGCGCTGAGCTCGCGTCTCATGGCTGGGATGCTGCGCGTTTTCTAGCGTCCTGCCTCCGAGGGAGCTAACACTGCTGCTTGAATGCAGCGAGCCTCTCCTGATTCCCTCTGGGCCCAGGGAACGCTGAACTTTCCTCTGCCCCTGCGGTCAACGACAGGGCAAGGTGCAGGACAAAGAGAACCGGGCCCGTAATGAGTACTAGGCAACAGCACAGCACAACACACAAAGGGGACACCTGTCCCCTTAAGAAGGAAAGTTGCAGGGCAGGAGTAATGGACTGGCCACAGACTCCGCCTTGTCCAGGCGTTTACACCAGCAAAGCGGTGCAAAAAGCTCCCACCGCGACCGGGCTGTGTGTTGCAGGCACGTTGAACTGGTGTAAATGGCTGCACAAGGACTCGGGCGAGAGGTTCTGCTGCCAAGGAACCAGACAGAACATCTGGGCTGGGCAGAGAGCTCGGAGAGCGGCGAGGGGCTGCTCACATTGGAGATCTGCGCCCCTAGCTGCCCAAAGCCGCGCAGCAGAGCGCGTCCGGCTGACGGCGCTGCGTCCCAGGAGAGGAGAAGATGCATTCAAAAACAAACCCGCTGGCTGTAGCTGGGGAGAGAGGGGAGAAACGAGTGGGGAAAACTCAGGCAGGAATCCCAATCCCGGCTCGGATCCTCTCTAGGTAACTGGAAGCGCTGCCTTAGAAATAGTGCTGCTCAGCCTGGGTTCTCCCCGTATGCAGCATGGTGGGATCCCTGGGACCTCTACTGGCATACCGAGGGCGGACCGGGGGGCCATGCCCCTGAGTGCCGGCTTTGGGGGACACCAGCCAGGCCCTTGGAGGAGGAGCTGCCCCCCGTCGCAGGCAGCCAGGGCGTACTCCCGGCCCCTCCACTGGGCACCAGGAGGGAGCTGTGGGGCGCAGAGCCCATCACACCCCTCCCCCCTGCCACTGAACAGCCCCTGCCATCCCCACAGCGGAGGGAGAGCAGGACACGGGCCCACAGACCCCCACCCACCCACCCACCACAGGGTGCTGCTGCCAACAGGCGGAGTAGGGGAGAGCAGAAAACAGGCCCGCAGACACCCCTTCCTGGGGCGCTGTGGCCAACAGAGGTGAGGGAGCACCAAGATAAGTATGGCCCCGAGTGCCGGAGACCCGCAGCGCGCCACTGGGCGCCTCCTTTGTTTTCCTCATTAAACCAAAAGCTTTTCATAGAAGCAGGCAGCACCCCCGGGCAAACAAAGCCTAGCGAGTGCATTTCCTTGCAGCGCCTCTCTCTCCTTCCAACTCCGCACACAGGGCTACATCCTCAGCGCTGCTGCCAGGCAGGGCTGGTCTCCCACAGGCAAGGGGGCAGTGACGATTTACGGGCACCGAGGAGCGGGCGCACGGCGTGCCAGCCCGCGTGTGGCTTGTGCGGCCTCGCCAACTCTCGCAATTCCACTCGGAATTCCACTCAAAGCCCCGACTCCTGGAGTCTTGGGAGTAAGCGAGAGTCTCGGCTTTCATCTTGGAAAGGAAGAAGTTTCTAGCTCTCCCGGTCGCAGAGAAAAGCTTGGCAGTGTGATTCGCTGGTGGCTCAGGAGTCAGAGGGAAAGTAAAAAAACCGAAATCTTTTTTAGAAATCGCATTGCTTTAAAGTCCATCGCGTCGGTCCGCGGGACACCTGGGGGCAGGCCATGTTGTGTCCCCCACTTGAAACGGGTGGTTGGGGGAAGGCTTTGGTGGGGGGAGAACAGGCTACTCCTCCCCTTCAAAACCCGCCCCGGCTGCAGCATTGCGAGGGCCCAGAGATCACACCCCCCCAGGGCAGGCTGGCATTTAAAGCGCGGCGTTGGTGCGGCTGTGCCGGAGTAGCTCGGAAGGGAAAGTGTTCTCACGCCAATGGGAGCCAGCTGTCCTGTCGGCATAGTCAATCCACCTCCTGGAGAGGCGGGGAAAACCCTCCCTACGCAGGAACCACAGCGCTCGGGGGGGGGGATTTCTCAGCAACACAGTTATACTGATGCAGGCCGGGTCTACACTACAGACCTAAGAGTTTCTAAGCCATCACTGACCAGGCTGGTCAAGCAGGATCTAGCAAGGGCTAGCCGGCATCATAGACAGGCAGGAAAACCCCCCTCAGACCTGAGCCAGCGGGACTTTAACAATGGCTTCCCAGGGGAGCCTGCTCCAGCATCTCTCCTCAGCCACGCCTCCGTGCATTTAGTCAGACAGAGCCCAATTCTCCTGGGCCTCACACACGTGCCCAGCACCAGCAAGAAAGCTGCCCACTCAAAACAGCAGCACAGGCTCCCCGAAGAGGCCAGGTGCCAGTGGGGGGGGACCTTGGGGGTGAACACTCATTTGAAACCTCCCCCCCCCCCCCGGGAGCTGAGAGAACCAGCACCATTCCCGCAATACACAGTACAACGGTGACACCCAGTGGCTTGGACCGTCAACGGCTGCAACGCCAGGCCTGGTCTTCCTCTGCTTTGCATCCCGGGGGAATCTTTTACACCCAGGAAAAGCGCTCTGGGCTCGATTCTGGACCATGGCAGGGCCTCTCTGGGCTGAGGGAAGGGGCTGGAACGCACCAAGTTCCCCCAAGTGGGAACTCCCCGAGCACAGGGCGTTCCCCAGGTGCCAGAAGGCCGGTGTACATGGTCACCTTCCCAGACACCTGCAGGGGAGTGGCTCAGGCCCCTCGGCACTTGCCAGAGACAGTTGCACGCGGCCTCTCCACAGCCCGAAAAGCATGCGGCGCGCTGAACTTCTCTCACGTCCATCCGGGGACTGAACTGCTTCACTTGTGCCACAATCAACTGCCACAATCAACGTCCAAGCAGGGCCTCTGTCCCCCCGTATTCTTGTCCAAAAAGCTTTATTTCCATCTTTCAATGCAAAAACCCCCCACCCGTGATCAGGTCTCTTGTCTACCTCAGGTAAAAGGGCGCGTCTACTGTCACATCCGGAGCAACCCCCGACCTGAAAGATATCCCGAAAGGTCGGAGTTTAACAATTCCCGGCAAATAAAACATGCCGTAGCATGAAAGGCTCGAGGCACTCAATCTCTTCATCGTAAAGAGAAGAGTAAGGGGGTGAGAATCAGAGTCTAGAAGGGAAGGGAAACAAATGTGTGAGAATTGGCTCTTCGGTCTAGCAGAACCTAGACACGTTTTTACCAGTGAGGGTAATTAACTATTAGAACAACACACTAAAAGGTTTCCGTCACTGGCAATTTTAAAATCCAGATGGGCTGTTTTTTGCTTTAGTTCAAACTAGAATCATTTCAGGGCAGTTGTCTGGCCTGTGTTGCACAGGAGGTCAGACTAGGTGATCTCAGCAGTCCTTTCTGGTCTGAGAAGCTATGACAAATCCGTTTTACTCAGAACACAGACACACAATCACACATGAATTGGGCCACTGCCCTTTTGTGCCTCGAGGATGATAAATATGGCCTGGGAGGGTCAAGGTCAGCCACCAAAAGGTTAAATTGGGCTTTTATCCCTGGAGGACTCTGTCAGCTACAGCACAGCTTGTGAAAAGACAGTGCCATGGTAAGTATTATTTAGCACCTAGAGATTGAGACCCCATTGTGCCAGGTGCTGTACATACACATAGTAAGAGATACTCCCTGCCCCAGAGTTTACAGGCTAACTAGATAAGGCAAGCCAAAAGTACAGAGACATTAATTTACTACACTCAGGGACTGGAAGGATAGCTTTCCAGTGCTCAGCACCTCCGACTTGGGCCAGCGTTTCAAAAGAGCTCCCCATTTGGACACCACACTAAAAGGCAGGTTTTCAGAGGGGCTCAGCCCTGAGCAGCTTACAGTGGGAAATTTATGGCCAGGTTATCCAAAGAGCTCAGCGTCTTTCTGAAAATCTGCTCCTAGGTGATTAGCAGGTGATTAGCAGGGAGTCTGAGAATGGCTCCCTTGTCATCACTGCGGTTATCCCACTACGCACAGCCAACAGTGAGGGCACAGACACCCCTCCCGCCCCCCATGCACCACACGTTATGTGATACAGGGCGCTGGGGGGACACTAGCCTCGCCACACGGATGAGCACGAGCAGCAAAGCGTGGGCGCATTCCACCGAGTTCTTCCAGAGGCAGCTATGAAGACAAATCTCACACCAGTGCAACTTGTAGTAGGCAAACCCTCAGAGAGAACATTAAGAGTCAAGAGGCTGGATCCATGCCTGGTCACTGGCTGGAACGAAGGCCACGGACAGAAATCGGGAGCACATCAAACTAGAAGTGGTTTACTCGAACTATTTGCCACGTTCACACCACTTCCGCCCACATGCCCGGAAGAGACAGAGTAGCTCTCCTACAATACTGTGGGAGAGGATTCACAGGGCAACTCAGCATCCTGCAGTTCTGAGAACCCTAGGGTCTTAGCGCCACACACGAGTGAGTGGAGCACCAGTAACGACACAGCAACTGAAGCATGATCTCGCAGCGTCACTGATCTCACCTGCGCTCGGCTGACTCAAGAACTGACTCGAGTGTGGCTCACTTGAGTAAACTCCGCAGTGAGGGAAGGTATTTTTAGTCAGGTTATTTAAAACACTGTTTTGCATTTGTTTTTGCTAACACCTATTTAACTCCAATGCTTAAAACACACTAGATAGAAAGAACATCTTTGTTAAAGTTTCATATTCCTGCCCCTTTCATTACGGTGCAAGAACTTGCAATACGCATCTGAGATGCCCAACACATCTTCCAGCAAAACAAGGAGAGACCAGACTTGAGATTAATTGTATTTCTATGTTTAAAAGAAAGCAGAAGAAAAAAACCCCGGTATTTTGGGAAGCAAATCTTCCAGGTAGAGCCAGTGGAAAAATTTTCAGTGGAACATTTTCAAAAAAAAACAAAAAACCCATCATTCTGTCAAAACCAAAATGTTTTGCAGAAAAGTACCAACTGACAAAACTTTTGACAGAAACATTTAAAAACAATTCACAGTTACAAGAGTCTCTCTCTTGACTCTCATTTTGTTCCATTTCAACCTTCCCACTTCATTTAGACTTTTACATTATATTATAAAATGTTAATATATATATTCTACATTAAGTTTCAAACTTATCAAAATGAATTTTTTTTCATATTATCAAAACAAAATGTTTCCATAAGGTTGTTCTTATGCTTCCAAACCAGGATTATTATTTTTTTATTATTATTATTATTATTTTTTAGCATTTCTGTTCCCACAACATTTTCTAAATTTTTAGTTTGTCCTTGTTTGGGATGAAAGCAAACGTCAAAATGTCTACATTTCCTCTAGGATGGAAATTCCATTTTCCAACCAGCTCGACTTCCAGGCTTCTTTTATCCATCTTAGCAAAGCAAAAATGGGAACAAACCCAATGGAAATAAAATCCCCCTCGGGTCACTTTTATAAATAAAGCCACTAAATAACCTAGCACCAGAGCCCCTTCTCAGTCACACCAATACAGTCCTTGAGGGCCTGGTGCAATAAGCCTACATGAACATTTATTTCCAGCTGCTGCCTCTGCAATAGCGGAATGCGGAGGACAAGTCGTCCTTTGTGTTGACTTAGCCACATCTCATTCACAAAAAGAAATGAATGAAACACTAGAGGGCAACGCGCTGGGTTCCTGTCTGAGTGGTTTACGGTTACTAAGTTCCTGTGGCAAATTCTCCCTGGGGGAATCTGTGTTTATTCCAATTCTGAGCAACCTCTTGGGGAGGGAGGGGGACTGTGGGAAAGCAAGTTGCCAGTCGTAGTACAAACCCATCAGAGAGAAGTGGATTGCCTGCAGTCAGCCAAGCTTTTCCCATGGAGGTGCCAGCGTGCAGCTGCTCCCTCCAGATCAGAGCCAGCAAGCCTCCAAGTGCAAATCAAAGCAGAGCACTCATTAACAAAGAGCTCAAAGCTTCTCTGCTTAGGGCAACAGGGAGGACACGCTCACTTGCTGATGTTCAAGCTGCACACTTCTAGCCAGGCAAGTGCCACCTGCGTGCTGGGCTTTCATTACAGACCCCAGCCCAGCCCAGCGTTGCTGAAAGGCTCCATGACAATTCTGAGCTAGGCAGAGCCCTCCAAGGCCTCTATTTAAGCTGATATTTTCAAAGAGCCTAAGGTAGTTCGGCACCAAAATCCCACTGAAATGCAAGGACGGTTGGGCACCTCGAAGATCTGCTCTAGGAATGGTTTTGGGAAAGGTCTGTGTTATACAGGAGGTCAGACTAGCTGAGCACAATGTCCACTCTACCTTGGAATCGATGAACAGAGCCGGTCGGGAACCAGAATTTCCATTTGGTGGGAAATGCCAAAAAAAAAAAAAAAAAAAAAAAATTCAGAACCATCAAAAAGCTTTGCTCCACAAACGCTGAAACGCTTTGCTTCCACTGTCAGTTCATTTTGTTCTGACTTTTATATTAAATTAAAAGATTAACTGTATTACATCTATTATACTTAATACAGTATAACAATCAGTCAAAACAGAACATTATCACATCCAAATGGCACTGAAATCAGCATGTTTCTACAAAATGTTTCCATTTCAGTGAAACTGCACTTGGAGACAGACAGCCATCAAAACTTTGCAACCAGCTCTAGCACTTAACTCCCAGCCTGCTTTGACAATCCCAGCCCCACATCTTGTCTGCCTGGGAAAGGGACACCAGCTAGAATGATAGAGTAACACTAGTATAACTCTCCGAGGGAAATCCTCTTCCCAAAGAAGAATGTTTTTTCCCATTTTAGCTTAAACCCAAAGTGCCGTAAGCTAGGCCAAAAAAAAGGGCATTCACACCAAAATAAGTGCATCCATATAGGGAATACCCCTGCCAGAACAATTTAAATTCCCACCATAGCAGCTTATACTAGGATCGCTTTCCTGTGTAGGCAAGTCCTTCATTTTTAGGCTGTGCCCATCATTGTGGTCTCTGTGTGCCCGCTCTGAATTTTGATCTTCTCCCTGCAGGGGCTGGGGCTACTGGCATCGCTCCCCACCCCAGAAAGTCTACACAAGCCCTTCCTTCAGAGCATGTTTGTATCCCCTTCCTGTGGCTCTTCTTTATAACTGACCCCCTGGCTGGCTTTTATAATCACTGGATCAGGCTCAGCTGGGAGATAGCTGATCCATCACAGGTGAAGCTGGGCCCAGTGTTCCTTAAAATTAAAGGGCCAGATACCCTGTGACATGGGATGTTTGGATCTTCGTTCTGGCCCATCTCTGATCAAAACCAAGAAAAACCTCTCTTCATCAGTGGTGAAATTCACCACCTGTGCAGAGGAGCCACGGTATGAGGCTGGGGATCAGAAGTGTTTTATAAAGGGGGGTAAGTCTCATTAGCCTCATTTTGCAATTGGGGAGACTGAGGCATGGTTACGCACCAGGCTAGGGGAAAGCCGTGAATAGAATCCAGGCATCCTGGCTCCCTGTTTTCTGGGTCACCAAATACACGCGCATACGCACAGTCCAGGATAGTGACTGGGATTTACAGCGGAGCAATATTCCCTAGAACAAACGAGCATCCTGCTCTGCAGAGACTCATAACACCAGTAACGTACTGTGGGTCTCTGGCGCCTCGGGGCCAAGCATGCATTTGCGACCCCCCCAGGCCTCACATCCCCCCCCCCGCCCACCCAGGGCAGGAGGGGTCCCCGGCTACCACCAGACGTCACTGCCCCCAGCTGCCCCAGGGAGGGAGGTGTGTACCTGTGTGTGTGTGGGAACACACACGTGGCTTATCTCCTCCTGCGTGCGGGACTCTGTGGCGCTCATTCCGGCAGCGGAGCTTGGCTCTGGCCAGGCTCCCCCCCAAATACTTACACGCTGTGCGGCGCCCGCCTCTCCCACTCCAGCCCTGCAGCCCAGCACCGGCTTGGGCGGGGCGGCCTCATCCCCCTGGCCAGGGAGCAGCGGGGAAGAGAGCTTCTTCTGGTCAGCCACAGCTGCCCGGCCCCCCCGCCTGCCCCATGACTGTCTACCTGCTCCTCAGAGCCTCCTGTGCTCCCTGCTCCCTGCGCGTCATGAAGGGCCGGCCCGACGCACCCCTCCACCAGTCCAGTGCCTGGGGGCCTGGCCCCCCTGCATCTTCCTTGGTACGACAGGATCTAGGTAGCTTTCCATCTGGGGCTGAGCCAGGATTGTTCCCTGTAATGCAGACGCTTTACACGCTTCCCTAGCCTAGAAGGAGTGAGGCTGCAAAGTGCAGATCAGAATCTCCCCAGGTTTGAGAGCTTTGGATGCAGTGTCCTGATTTGGGGCCTCTCCCATCTAGCCATTTCCCAAGCCTCACCCCGGTTTCTTCAGAAGAGCTGCGCACACCCTGCCGATCTCCCTCCCCAGATATTTCAGCGGTGTGGCCCAAGAGGTTCCAGTCACCCTGCTCTTGGTGTTGTGACTTTCAGACTTCTACGACCCCTAAATCTCAGCGACGGCAAAGGGAAGCTTTGATTGTCTCTGTCTAGACGCTAGCAAGCGCTGAGTGTTCTCTGAGTGCCTAGCAAAGAACCTGAATGGCTTCAGGTGCCTCTTTCACCAAACCCATCGTCTATCTGTCTCTAGAATCCAGAGGCACCAAAGACAGCTGCCATGAACTTCAGCCAGCTCTGCTGGCAGGCTTCAAACAACTCAGGTTTCATTGTTAAAATTCTTCCCAGCATTATTTCCTCCCCGAGCCGATGCTCCACCAGGGAATTCAAACATCAGGGCTCAATCCTGCACCCCTCAGGAGTTTGGCCAAGCGAGGACCACAGCAGCTGGTACCAAGTTCATGCACAATAGCACCTGCTTCCCCTTCTCCCCCTGAGGACCAGCTGAGAGCAGCAAGCCTCAGTAGAGATAAAGAGCGAACTCTGAGCATTCTCCCTCTCCACATCTTTCACAGCTTTCCGCCCTGGTTAAAGAGAGCCCTTCACATTAGAAGCCACCATCTGATTGGTGTGATAATTGGGTCTCCAAACGTACCCTCATTGGGAGCACGGCTGAACAAAGTGCGTGAAAGTTCATCAGATGTCCCCATCGCCTATAACAAATGCTGATGGGAGAAGGTGAAAAAGCGAGACAGGCTGAGTTAGTCCAAACAAAAAGGCCTCCTGCTATATAACTCCAGCACCATGTTAAGAACATGCCTGGCAAACAAGAGACGTGTAGGACCGGAAATTAATGGGCCAAAATTGGTATGTTGGAAATTAGCCCTAAGTGGTCAACCAAATAAGGAGGCGAGGGGCCAATCCCCTTTTTGGGTCCCCAGAAAGAGACTTTGGGGGGACAGGCTGGCTGCCACCATGCTGACCGATTGAAAGATGAGAGACGGGGAAGGAGTGAGGTTCCCCATCTTGGCTGCCACGCCCACTGTCCCCTGGAACCCCGGGATCCAACGTGACGCCATCGTATCTTCATCACCCGATTCTGAGAGACGTCCTGCCCAGAGCGACTCAGGTGACATCACCACCTCCATTGGCTTACGTCCTGACCACTGCCTCGGATGTGAGCCTTCGATTCCTCCCACCCCTAGGCAAACCCGGGGTCTGGGCTAATGCTCTCTCAGGGCTTCTCCCACAGGGCTTCTGCAGAAGAGGAGCTTAGTGCTGTCTGGGAAAAGGGTGTTCTTTACTCTTGGAATCTAACATGAGATTAAACCCTAGAGAAGCCAGTTTTCACTTGTGTTAGCAGGTCGAGATAAAGACTGTGGGAGAATCTAGGGTTCCCCTTGGCCCGCTAACCCATGAAAGAACTACAGCTGCCTTGTCTTCACTGGGATTTTACCTCATGTCAGTTACCACATGTTAACAAACACCTTTTTCCCTAGCGAAGACAAGGCCTGTGTGTTTGCCCATCCTGGAGCGGGCCCCTGTCCGAATGAATAATGACTGCCCTAACCACGCCCAGAGGTATTAACATTCCCAGGACACCAGGAGATTCTAGTCATATTCAGGAGAGTGGGAGGTAGCCGGGGCGGAGTGGGGCGGGACCATTGTGGGGCTCCAGCTGAGCTGCGTCGTCTCCCCGGGGGCTGGAATGAGCATAGCACAGCGCTGACAGGCGTGGAGGTCAATCAGCACTTTGCCCCTCTATTGCTCTCTCCCCCACCCCCATTTGGCTGGGGTTTTCCAAGCTGCCTAAGGGATTTAGATGCTCACTTCCCATTAACATTAATGGGAACTGAGCATCCAACCCCACTAGC
Organism: Emydura macquarii macquarii; assembly: GCF_026122565.2. Taxonomy (NCBI): domain Eukaryota; kingdom Metazoa; phylum Chordata; order Testudines; family Chelidae; genus Emydura; species Emydura macquarii. The sequence goes on from NW_027130587.1 coordinate 4,381,653, forward strand.
CATCTTGAAAGTCCCTTTTCCTCTCTCTTTTCACTGCCCCCGTCCAATCACCCACATACACTCCCACCCTTTGCCCCCCCCTCCATCACTCCTGGGAGGACGGCAACCTCTGTTCCCTCAGCCAGTCCAGTCACAATCGCTTCCCACTGGGCAAGGAAGCCACAGGCAGTAGGGGGGGAGAGCTAAGTGCCGGGTAGGGGACCCCTCACATTTCACAGAGTCAGAGATTCCAAGGTCAGAAGGCAGCCGTGCAACCATCTAGTCTGACCCCCTGCATCACACGGGCCGTAGGACTTCTCTGAAACAATTCCTGTTCAACCTGCTGCGGATCTCTTTGAAAACCATCCCATCGTGGTTTTAAAATTGCCAGCGATGGAAGAATCCACCCAACCCTTGGTAAATTGTTCCAACGATTAATGACCCTTCTCCACCAGAAAGTCCTATTTTCCGTCTGAATTTGTCTGGCTTCAACTTCCAGCATTAAAGCAAGGAACGCTCCGCTGATCGGTGGCAGAGCAGCTTGGCATGGCCGAAGCAGGACGTGCGAAGCAGAAGCTGGCAGGAGATGAGGGTGGGGATGGTAGAAAATTCCCAGGCATAAAAGCCCTGGCACATCTGTATCTAACAAGATTAGGAGCTGATCTGATCAGCAATAGCCATGCTACGATTACCACTACAGTTGGTAAGAATTTTTTCAGCAAATGATTTTTTCAATCGAAAAGGCCATTTTTGCCTAAATCAAAAGGGTTAGAAAAACACCTCGTTTTCAGCAACACTTGACTTAGACAAAGCCTAAATTAAATGTTTTGAGAACATCAAAACTTCCCATTTTTGGAGCAGAATATTTCAGTTTTCAAAATGAATTGTTTTGCCTATAAAAGTTAGAAGCACAAAAGTTCAAAAGGGTTGAAATTGGAACAAGCGGTTTTGATTTTACCATAACAAACTGTTTCGCTCCCAAAATGAAGAGCTTTTGGAATTTCGTTTTGTGGGAAATTTGGAAAAATGTTTGTTTTAGTTCCATTCCAGAACGGAAAAAAGCCAGAAATGACTGACTTTCCCATGAAAAGAAAAATCTGGTTCCTTCGTAGCTCTAATTACCAGCCAACTTCAGGTACTGCCTTTGCCATCTCAACTAGCGTTCATGAGACTGTGGCTTGATTCGGAAAAGGTCCCAACCTGGCAGGGGCTGCAGTTATTTGCTGACACAGTTAACGTCGTTTAAGGCGTGTGTAAGGCACTGACTGCGCCCAGAGGTCCAGGAAACCTGTTCTCTGAGTGACACTGATTATGCCTTGAAATAATGGCAAGTGCACAATTGCATCCACAGCTATCTGTGCCCACAGTTTGTGAGTGCAAAAAGAGAGATGTTAAAAGTCTGTGATACTCATCCCTGTGCAGATGCCAGCACAAGATGCTATTTAAGGCCCTCTAAGCTTCAGTGGGCAATGCACAGACCTTCAGCGGATTCTCTGCACAGGGATGAGTTTATAGAGCCTTTACAGAGCACTTTTTATCAGGAAATCTTAAAGCCTTTTACAAGGGAGGTCAGTATCATTATCCCCATTTTATGGAAGGGGAAACTGAGTCACAGAGCGGGATAGTTATTGACTAAGTCAAAGTCACCCAGCAGGTCAGTGGCTGCTTCCAAGGAGCTCTGCACATCGATTTGGGAGGCCAATCTATCAGCTGGCGCTCTTCTACTTGACACAAAGCTCCTGGCTAGAGCTTCAGCATCTGGAGGGACAGATTTGCATCTGTCCAGCTGATCCTGGAAGTGCCCGGTCAGGGCATCAGCGTCCCAAATGTGGGCAAAGTTCTCACCCTGGCTGCACCCTGTGCGCAGAACGACTCACCGCTCGGGCTGAGGAAGAGGAGCAGTGCTGCTGGGAGCAGGAGGGCAGGGAGTACCCAGAGGCCCGGCCTCCACCCTCTGTGGTCATTAACTGGGCAGGGACCAATTCTCATTGCTGCTTTTCACTCGTCAGCCGGCTGATCCTCCCGCTGTCTCTCACGGAAGTGGATGCGAAGCCACACCTGGAAAGTTCAGAGACAAGCGTTACGTGATTATTAATTATTATTATTTCCGTAGTGCCTGGGAGCCCCAGTCGTGGTCAAGGATGCATTATACTAGGCACTGTCTGTTATTTATTACATATATTACCGTAGTGCCTAGGACCCCGGTCACGGACCAGGACCCCATTGTGCTAGGTGCTGTACACACAGAGAACACTGTCCTGTCCCAAAGCATTTACAATCAGGTGTGACTGCAGCATATAGAGACAGACCTGAGCTGGCTTTGATCTGGCTATATCAAAGCTAGCTCCGGTCACAATTGCAGGGAAGCCACAGCACCACAGGCCGGGGCTGCTTGAGTTTGTCCCCAGCTCATACAGTCACTCCTGCTGCCACAGCTTCCCTGGTGTTATTCAAGCTAGCTAGATCCAGGCTAGCTCAGGTTTGTCTACATGGGCTGCAGTCACACCTCGGACTGCAGCATAGACGTGCTCTGAGCATAAGACAATTATTGAGTATTAGAGCCACTCCACTGGGTTAACCCCAACAGGTCTGTGCACACAGGGTATTAAAAGGGAACTGACCAATAATAGGCCTTTGCACTTCCGGAGAGCTTGCCACTCCAGTATTTTTAAGCTACTTGCAAGCATCCCCATCCCATACATGTTATTACATCCATTTTACACATGGGGAAACTGAGGGACACCATGGGTAAGTCCCAGAGCCAGGAATACAACACAGGAGCCCTGACTTCCACTCCACAGCTCTAACCACTACACCCTCCTGTCCTCAGGACTAGAACCTAAAAGGTTCTGGCTCACATCCCCGTGCACTGAAACCACTAGACAACACTCTCCTCCCAGAGGTAAGAAGAGAACATAGGAGCTTTGACCTCCCCCGCCATTCCCTCTGTTCTAATCATTCCTGGATTCACAGATTCCAAGGCCAGAAGGAATCACTGCAATCATCAAATCGCCCTCCTGTATAATGCGGGTTATAGAACTTCCTGTTGAACTAGACAATATCTTTAAAAAATAAACAACCAACCCTGATTTTCAAATAATCCCCACAACCCTTGGTAAATTGTTCCAAGGTTTAAGACCCCGCTTCTTCTCCCTTTCTTTATTATTGTGATATTACCCAGGGTACATTCTGGGCAAATGGACAGCTCTGTTCCCTCAATTTTCCACCCTGGGGTGTCTTCACTGTAAGAGCAACCACTTCTTGTCTGCTCTCACACAGCCTCCAGCACGTAAATCACTCCAAGGTGAATGACATGAATGCTCTAGCTGGTCACTCATGAATTACAATACAGGGCGACCCCACCAAATTCCCAGACCCAGATCTTCCCCCAGAAATGTGCATCTTGTCCTGCCCAGCCCTCTCCTTCTGGACAATACAAGTTCCTACAAAGTCCGTCGTTTCATCAACAGAAAATGATATGCACAAAGCCTGTTGTCTCAAATTAAGTTTCCTCAACTCTTCAATCCAAACACACACTGGTTTAGATAAAACAATAAAACAAGTTTATTAACTTCAGAAAGATAGATTTTAAGTGAATACAAGTAACGAAGCATAAAAGTCAGAATTGGTTACAAAGAAAATAAAAGATAAAATGCAAGCTAATATCTAACTTAGCAAGTTAGCTGAATACAAAGCAAAGATTTTTCTCACCACATGCTTTTTGCAGTCTTTACTGGCCGGAAGCCTCCCAGCTAGGACCTCTCTGCCAGTTCAGTGTTTTTTCTAGCACTGTTGCTGCCATGAGCAAAGAGAAATGGAGGAGAGATGATCTGTGTTGTTTGTTCTCTATTCTTATACCTTTCTCTCCTCTTTGAGGATCATTTCCAGCTGTGATTCAGGTGACAGGAGGTCTGGGGAACAAGAACCCCCCACTGTTTCTTTGCCAACATGTCAATTTCTCGCGCACACCCTTCTTCCTGCCAAAGAATGGCCTCTTAACCAGGTGATAGTCCATTTGATTATGCTGACACCTGGCCAAGGCATCAGTTTGCCTTTTGTCTCTGAGGAACTAGTTTGTGCCTGCTTTTCTAACCTTGGAACATGTCACAACAACATCATACAGGAGAATCTCATAACTTTACATACGGTGTTGCCACACATATTTTACCAGGACAATAATGTTTAGCAATGATGCGTTTTTAAATGATACCTCACAAAGCACACCTTGTATAAAATGTATCAGTCTTGTAAAAAGGGGAACATAGGGGTAGAGACGGTCACAATTAGCCAGCCTCATAAAGCTCCTGTTGCAATGCAAAGGTCGGACCTGGTAAGACAGTGCCCTTCACCTGGGAAGCCAGACCAGAGCTGATCTCACAGAGACAGGATCAAGAGTGAACAGGAAAATGTCAGGGATAAAATGAGGGAGAGCTTAAAGAGAATCAGATGCTATTTCCCCTCTGTTTACTGCTCTCTCTTCATGAATTACAGTCAAATAGGTGAATTTCTAGCTCTGTTTAATTTACCCTCTCTGCGGCGCCAGCTCAAAAGGGTTCTGTCACCACCAAGCAATGGCCTGTGGGCCACACTCGGCTCTGAGGTGTGAATCTGGAGTAACTCCCCTGCAGCACGATCTACCAGGGGGTACCCCGACAGGACCAGGGTCTGGGGTAGGAGTCGCTGTGACTCCCCATCATGTGGAAGTTGTCAGGATGGTGTTAGTGTTTATACAGGAGGGCCTGGGGTGCTGCAACCATTTGCAGAGGGGGTCGCTGAGAGCCATGATGGAACCATGCATTCAGCTGCTATTATGGCTTCAAGCCAGAGGGTGCTGCTGGGCCCCCAGCACCCCGAGCAGGGCAACCGCTTTCTAACAACTGGTGGCCTAAAACGAGGCCCTTAAATCCACAGTTAGGTGTCTCAGTGAGGGGCCGGATTTTCAGAAGCGACGGGCACCCACGACTGGATGTGAGAGCTGCTCAGAGCCTTTGAAAAGCAGGCACAGACGTAGGCCTAGCGGCCCACAGGTGTTGAACTCAATGGCGTTCGGTGCCTAAGCAACTTGGTGGATCCGGCCTCGGATACTTGACTCCAAAGGCCCAGATTGTAACCGTGGGCCGATTCCCTTTCCTTGCCCAGCGAGAGGAGCTATTTCTTCCAGGTCAAATTTTCCATAGGTCCAGGAGACCTAAGAACACAAGAGCAAGTGCTGTGACATCGACCTGCAGCCAATGGAGCCGGTGCTCTAGCAGAGACCTAGAGTTAGCGACGGAGCAAGCTCTATAACGTACGGGAGAATTCCCGGCTTCTCGCACTCTCTCTGCTCGCATCCGAGCTCTCAGAGGGGACCCGCCAGCAGACAAACGGCTCAGTTATGAAGGGATGAAAAATAATCTAGTCCCCACTGTTGTGGTTTTCAATACTCCATTCATCCATAATGTGCCAGGGCTCCATTCCGAATAAAGTCGCCTTTTGTCCTGCACGGCCCTCCCCACCCTCCAGCTTAGACTGGCTGAAAGAGAGCAGAGGAGGCTCTCGTGGGCCAGGGCACATACCTGTTCCCTACCAAGGAAGGATGTGCCGTCAGGCTCAAAGGAAACCATCACAGCCTTCCCCCTTCCCCCAACAATCATAGCTCCCAGTGCCATCTACCTTCCCTGCCTCCTTTAATGTAGTCAGACAGGGAAGGAGGAGCAGGGATTTGGAACCCACCCAGACCTTCCTAATTGCCTTAGCTACAAATTATTATCATAGGTGACTTTTGTGAAAGAGCTGGAGAGCGATGGACAGCCCCTGGCAAGGGTATCGGCATGTTTTAACCATTAAAATGCCACCCTCCGGTTACCAAACTGCAGTGGCAGCCCCCAGCCTGCGCTTTGTGGTGTGTGTGTGTAAAGTGTCCAGTAGCAATTAACTGAATGGATCCAGCACCACACCCTGCTCCTAACCCTTCTCCACCAGCCACCTCCAGGCTCAGCCACCCCCACTAGTGAACTGATCTTCTTTACCCCGGGGGGAACCCCGTCACGAATCCCTATTGATTGAAAATTAGCTTTAATCCCTTGTTAGTTATCACAACCCTACAACAAGCGCCATGTCAGTCCAGGCGGCTTTTTGGTGTTATAGAATCACAAAAAAAAAGAGAAAAAAACCCTGCTTTTAAACCAAAATCTTTGTATGTGTTGGTCAGTTACTGCTTTGAATGCTGGGAAAACTAGCGTACATTCTACACATGGAGTAGATATACACAACCTATAGACTCACTTAAATATTGGATGCTTCATCTGAAGTAACCTACATGCAAAGCAACTTTGATATTGCATAGGGCACAGAAAATCCCAACACTGCTGTTCCACCAACGAATAAATATGACAGCAAACAAATGGTGCAAAAACAAATAGCTCCTTGAAAAGTCCTCCATTCAGCTTGACTTTGAAATGTAGCCGATACGGAAACGAACCTGTGCTTCGTCGTTCTAGGCTTGGATCCATCTCTTCCTCTTCGTAGCCATGTCTCTTCTCTACACTATTCAAACACACTTAAAACGAAACTCTTGCGAGCTGATTCCCTGTCCGAATGCTATGTATGGGTAACAATCACACTGACAAAAAAAAAGAGGAGTGCCATAAAAATCACATACCTGCTTGGTCTTTTCTTTCCAGTGTAACGGTGGTTATATAAAATCCCACAAAAAAAGCACTTCTTTGAAATAAAGAAACGAGCTGGCTAGTTAGTTAAAGGGGTAAAAAATTCAGAAGTCACTATTTCCCCTGCCTCCCACCAGGAAAACAGGAGAAAAGGCAGAAAACTTTGGGGAGAATTTTTTCGCAAATGAAAAAAAAAAAAAATAGGAAGAGAAAAAAAAAAGTTGAATCCAGCAACCAAACAGCTCCAATCTGTCACCTCATTCACCTTTTGGGAATGGACGTTGCTGTTGTAGGATGTTGTGAAGTGGACTTAAAGCTCTATGGTATGAAAATAGCCCTGCATTTACAGTATCACACCCTGGGGTGGATATTCTCAAAAGAAAAAGAAAAGAAAGAAGAAGAAGAGGAAGAAGAGAGAGAGAGAGAGAGAGAGGGGAAAAAGGGACACGTTTAAAGAGACATAGTGGGGTGGGGAATAGCTCGGGTTTCAGGAAGGCAGGCAAGAGATACACTCTTAAATTGGACTCTAACTCTGGGTTGCTGATGGAAAGTGGAGGCTGATTTAGCATTTTGGAGGAGGGGAGACCACATTTCCTGAAAGCATTTTTATTTTTATTTTTCCTTCTCCAACAAAGTGCCTACATTGGGTTGCAGTCTGCAATAGCCATTCTGCTACACACATCGGCTGGATCCCTCCAGCCAGTCGGCGGCTATGCTGCGCCAGCAGGGAGAGGGTTGCAGAGACCGTTGACCGCTTGGTTAGTGGGCACACTATGCAGGATTCCTGAGTGAGATCCTCATGTTATTCCGGCCCATTTAGGCTGGGTAAAAGGGACAGAGCAGGCATGAAGGAGCCCCGAAAGCCTCTGCTCCAGCTAGGGGAGGATTCCCCTGGTGTAGGGACTATGGGAGACAGGTTGTCCTCCAAGGCCCCCTCGTAAGCTCTGTCACACTGGTTGTGCCAGAGGTGAGGACAGGGGCTGCAGGGACTGATGAGGATACGGCCACAGCGTGCAGCACGGAGGAGATTCTGGGCAAGACCTGGTCTACACTAAAAAGTTAGGTCGACCCTGCTACGTGTGAAAACTCCACACCCCTGAGCAACACCGTTAAACCAACCGAATCCCCGGTGTAAACAGGGCAGGGTCGACGGAAGAATTCTTCCATCTGCGGAGCTCCCGCCTCTCAGGGAGGTGGGTTCGCTACGCCGACGGGAAAACCCCTCCTGCTGCGGTAGGTGTGGCTCCCCTGAACATTGGGCCGCTGTCACGTTTCAAGCACAAACAGCACTAAATTACACAGAGGGCGTCTACAGCCGCCAGAGCGGCCCGGGTCAGGAGGGCGCCGTGATGGCTTAACACCGATTGCCCGTTGTAGTTTTGTGCTGCACTTCATCCCCCCTGGCTACTAAGCAGGGGCCAGTTGAATTCAGATGAAACACGCCAGACATATCTGCCAGGTACATGGAAGGGCTGCATCCTTTTCTCAACCCCCTCCATTCCATTGCACGCTACATTTATTTTTTTTCTCCTTAAATAACAGCTGAGGGCCAACTTGCAGGATTAGGAGAACGTGCAGGAGTCTAAACGGGTTTCACTCAAGCAGAAATAGGTGCAAGTGTAAACGTAGTGTATAGGAACCGGGCGGTATCCCTTTAAAAGGTGGGTGAGTCCTCCAGCGGCATTCCCTGTGTTCTGTTGAGGAAGCCAGCACAGCGGCAGTGCTATATGGAGCTAGGCCTTGCATGTGTGTCGACAGTTAGTCAACATGGTGGTTTGGAACTCAGCTGTGCTCCTGTGGTTTTCTTTTGTTCTGCAAGTTGTACAAAGAGCAAACACACAACAGGGAGGAGTCCTGGATTTGGCCCTAGTTTGACCCCTGCTAGTTGGCATTTTTTATTTATGCCCCTCTCTCATGGCTCCTCAGTGTGCACCTTACAGCAGTTTAGACTTCGCTGGACGCAGGCACATACTCATGTGTCACTTCCATGTTACTCTCTGCATCTGACGCATTGTCCCCGGGAAGCATCTTCCAAACCAGTGGACAACAGGATGGGGAATCATTTCTCCTTGACACGCAGCCCATCCAAATCTCCCGGCTTTAAACCGCTTTTGGGAACCAGGGCTGCTTGAAAATTTGCCAGCAAAACAGTTTTCGGACAGAAAATTGGGGTTTCAACCAAATGATTTTTTTTGTAAAAATGCCTGGAAACCAAATTATTTCATTTTGGAAATGCTGCCACTGTGCCTCGGGGGAGTTGTAGTTCAGGGTGCTTCATGCTGCCATTCTCCTCTATCGGGTGGGCTACACAGCCAGACAACATCTCCCATGATGCACCCACCCAGTAATTCTGATGATGATGCATCACCTGCACTCCCCAAGAGGGAGCATCATGGTGCATCATGGGAGATGTAGTCTCACCAGGGAGCCCAGCCTATAGAGCAGAGGTCCCTAAACTGTGGGGCATGCACCCCTTAGGGGCACGCAAAAGAACTGGGGAGTGCAGCAGGGTCTGGACCAGACCAGACCACTCAGGGGGTGGGGATGGCCCACCACCGAGCTGTGGCTCCCTGCCCCCTGGCCCTGGCCTGGCCCCCAGACCCCCAGCTGCGGGAGGGCGGGCGGCACAGACAGGGGTAAGGGGGGGCCACTGATATAGAGAGAAATGGGTGTATAAGGCACCTGAACTCACCTACTATGAGGCACCATGGCAGAATTGCCAAATCAAAATATTTCAGTTTTCAGCTGAAATTTGCTAGGATTCAAATTTCTTCAAAAAGAGAAAACTAAACCCCCCCATTTTCCTACCAGATCTATTGAAAACTCATTTATTTCCCAGAGTGTTTCCTATAGATTCAGTTTGGGGGCCTTTTCTTATCAGGGCCCGTGTGCTTATTTCTTTGAATACCAGCAGAGATTCCTGGGCATCTTGCTGGGGCGGGAGATGGGGAATGGGACAGGGAAGGCGCTTTTCAAACAGCATCCTTGGTATCGGGTGAGGGCTCGTGGGTCACGTCCAGCTCTGCCCACGTATCGGTGCAAAGAGCAAGGATCACAAAACGTTGCCGGCCTGGAATGGACCCGTAAAGGGCAAGAGAGGCTGAGATCTGGGGGATGTGAGGAACCCAAACTGACCAGTATCTAACTAGCAAACCTGATGGTGCCATTGAATGCATGCTGCGAACACAGGCTCTGCTCCTAGCCCTACTGCAGTCCATGGGAATGTGGCCACTGTCTTCCCTGGACACCAGTACCAGCTCCAGAGAGCCATCAACTAGAGTTCTCTCTTTTAACTCCTTTGCTTTGTTTTCCAACAGGGCTCCGCACACAAGCAGCACTAATTGCACTGTGAACCATCTGTTATGACTTTCGTCTCTGGACGCCGTAATTAGCAATTTAACTTCTCTTTCCCAGGAACATCGGAATTGTAATTAGGCAGCGCACACATGCAAGAACACTGGAGGTGCATTCCAAATCTGGTTTGCCTCAACTTTGCTACGCTCCTGGCCATGCTGGCCCTCTGCCGGAGCCTCGGGGCTATCAGTAGTCCACATCAAAACTGGCCTGAGGTCCAAATCCCAAATGTGAACACCCTCGACCAACTCTCCTTCAATCCAGAATTCAGGAATCAGTCCAGCAAGCTGAAGAAGTCCTGGTCACTACACTCCTGATCACAAAGCTGGGAACGATCAGGGGGAATTTCATGGTGAATCAACCCGGTGCTATTTTTAATCTCTTTACTTCCATGGTGTTGGTGCCACCTGGCTTGGCTGTACCAGGCCATGCACCGAAGCTGCTTTGGGGACCAGAGAACATCCATGGACTGTCAGGAGAGCATGATCAACAGCGGTGTCAATTATGCAAAACTGTGGACTTCCAGATGGCATCAATATATTCTATTTGCTGGACTAGAGAAAAGCCCTCATCGCTTGCAAGGACTCAGCTAATATTCAGGGAGCTCACACAGCAAGGGCGGTCTCTGGCCTGGGCGGGATTCTGCTAACTGATCAAATCCGTTCTCCTGTCCAGATGGCAGCACAACAGACTGGCGAACGGAGCACCTCGCTGTTCTCTCTGGCAGCAACCACTGATCACATACCTAGTGGTGTGCGTGGGACCCACAGCAGCTGTCTCTAGGGGTCTTCTACAGAGGCAGTCACCGCAGTGATGGGGGAGAAGGACCAGGGCAAGTTGGGGATCCACAGAGCTGCACAAAAGGCAGAGCCCCTGCAGTTGATTTGGGAAAGAGAGAGACAGGAGAAGGAGGAGAGAGCGCAATCTCTGGAGCTGTTACAAATCACCAGGAAACGTTGTGGTGATTTATAGCAAGATGCTATTTCAGTGTGGTGCTAGGGCAATGTGACGTTACCAAACAGGCGGGTTTTTGCTGAGGGGGGAGGCGGACACTTACCAAGTTGTTCTAATGAGCTCTGGGGTCCCCCTGTTGTTTGCTGAGCTCAGCAGGCGTTTATGTGTTTACTTCCAGCTGTCGTCTGCCCTTTGGAGAGGCTGCACCTGCAGCAGACGAGAGGTTGGAAGGAGGTTGTTCTAGATGGGGAATTGCCTGGCTCAGGGAACTGGTAAATGGCTTGGTTCAAACCCAGGCTGAGTCAGTTCCCATCGGACAGCTGAGTGAATTAGTGCACTGGAGGGAGCGCCTGACCTACGTGATCCGAATGCAGATTTCAACCCCACCCCCACGTTTGGGGGCAGTTGTAGCAGGGGGGTTGGTTCAGGTCTTTAGCTAGTGAAGCAGGTGGCCACACCCCCCCCCAAAAAGCCACCAGCACTGCTGGCAATCACAAGAGGACCCCAGGGAGCTACAGGTTCCAGTGGAGCTCTACCACTGTCCCCAGAGCAGGAACCAGCCAGCACCACTAAGACGGGGGGAGCACAAAATACACAACAGAGGACACTCACACTTAGCCAGGTGGGCAACCTGTGAAGTCAGGTACTGGCCAGTTGGGTTCCCACTGCAGCAGGCTGGCTCGGGTGCCTGGGTGACACTTATCCCGTAGCGTGTAATGGGGTAAGGATTTTGTGTGATTCAGCGTCCCCGTTTAGCCCAGGGGATGGTCCATTGCTACACGGAGCGAAGGAGTGACCCATTCTTTGAGCTCGAGACAGTTTTCCAGTCCCTTTAACCGCATCTTTTCATTTCCGTCCCTTTCACTTTTCCAGACTGGAAAGATAAGGCCCGATTCTCCCTTCACTTGCATTAGTGTGAGAGCAGGATCAGGGCCAGAGCTAGTTACTCGGTCCCTTGACGCTCCACGCAAACCCAGTCCTTTGGAGACCCCTTTGGGGCCTTAAGGCAGCCGCTGAGATTCCCTAGCCTAGGAGAACTCTCAGCTGGCAGAGGTCGTGTTGCAGGAGGCGATGGGAAAGGGCTGTGTCAAGGATGCAGCATGATGCACGCTGGCAATCCTGGCCAGCAGAATAGTGCCTTAGGAACCATTATCTCCGGGTACAAGTTAGAGCACCCCTGAAACTGCTCTAATTTGCACCGGGGACTAATATGGCTCCCAGCAGTTCCAGGATGGGAGGGAGAGGGGACAGAAAGCTGGTGTGAAGCCATCTTGGCCCAGCACCCATCCACATCTGCCCAGCACTGCCCAGCTGCCGCAGAGGGGGTTCTGATTCAATGTTTGTGTTGGATTGTGAGTAGATTTATTTCCCTTTTCGGACACACTTTCAGAAAACAAGGGCAGAGGAGAGGAAGGCTGGAGCAGCATCCGCAGGCTCCGGCTCGTACCCATGAAATGGTGCTCGCAGACAGTAGCAATCAGAGGCAGCTCAGTTAAAGGTGCCCAACCCCTTCCTAAACAAAATCATCTTTGTTTGTCCCCGCTAATCTGCTTCCTGCTGCAGAAGTGACCCTGGCCAGGAAAGAAAGAGCAGCCCAAGGACGCCTTGTTGAAAAGGGGCGGCTTGGATGGGACTCTGGGGAGCGCCAAGGGAGCGGCGCTACCGACCCACGTTGCTGCCCGGCTGTGATTGCCGCGGGTCGCGTACAAACTCCACACCACAGGTGAATGGGGGCAGAAAGCAGCAAGGGCCCCTTCCTGCCTGCCAGGCCCCACAAGTGCTGCTGCAGCAGCGTGGAAATTAGAGCTGCCTCTAAAACTGCTCCAGCCTGCGCCAGCAGCCAAGCCAATCCCTGGCAGGGCCAGCCCAGGGCAGGCGCGCTGCCTCCCTCCTCGGCCTCCGCATTGAATTCCTCCATATAGCTCGGTGGTTCCATGGCTCCGGTCGCCGAGCGCCTGCAGAAGGGCTGACATTGAAAAGTATCATTTCAGCAGAGAACAGGAGAGCTGGCAGAGATCTCAGCTGCTTCCCCTTTGCCACTCTCTGCAACAGCAACTGGGTGGGATTCCAGGTTAACCCCTGAGGGGCATTAGGGGGTGGGAGCCACTGCACCTCCCTAAACTTCCCCAGCCCCCTCTCCCCCAGTCTCCCCGGGGTCAACTTGTTGGCAGTATAGTCCAGCCCCCACCCCCGCTCTAATTTCAGTTCCTGGGGAAAAAACTGACAGTGACACTTATAGATCCAGAGATCACCAGTTCAATCCCCCAAACCACCAACCCAGTGTGGTTTAAGAAGCCATTGCCCATACAGGAACGTACGTTATGCTAGGCAGAGACGTGTGCTGAGGCTGTCCAAGGTGTACCAACATGTGCCCTACTGCAGGGAGAAGCTGCCTGGCCTGAGCCACCCTGCCCTTTGTTGCAGGATGTCTCTTGGAAGCCAACACACAGCTGGCACGTCTCTGTTCCCCTTCCACCCCCATGTGCATCCTGCCCGTAAAGGCCTCCAAGTGAACTGCCAGAGCTGCAAACTCACCTCCCATGAAGCAAAACCAGGAAATGGTTTGTGTTTCATCTGGGTCTAACGATAATACCCTGTTGTCGTCGTCCCCCGCCCCTAGGATCAGCCCTGCTCTGCTGGCTGTTTTTGGGGGGGTTATTTTAGCTGCTGTGCAGAGCTACTGTATGTACACTAGATGGCACGTGCTTTCAGGGAGAGGCCATCTGAGCTTCTCTCCAAGTTGTTCCCAGCCCCTGCTCCAAAGGAGACTGGCAGGCTGCCTGCTGCTGGGTAATTAAAGCAACAGGCAAAGCCCACATGCTGTAAGCTCAGGAATATCTGCCATGAAAGCAGCAAACAAAAAACAAATTAAAACAATAAAGGTGGGGGAAATATCTGAAAGAGGGGACACAACACAGGGAAAAGCACTCCGGAACCGCCATCAGTCCAGGGCAGCTAGAAATTTATCCCAGCTGAGGATCTGCCCTGGAAAGCTGAGCACTAAAATCTTTCCATCCATACATCTCCACGCACTGCACAAAGGTGGGGAAACTGAGGCACAGAAGACCTGGGTTCTATTCTTAGCTCTGCCATTGACTTGATGCAGCTGGAGTTTGTGGGTGGGGGAGGGCTCAGCACCTCTAAAAATCAGGCCCCAGGCCTCTCACGCTCCGTACCCACCATCTGTGGGCAGTTTTGAAAATTTAGCCTAGGGCGACAGCCCATCGATTTAGCAGCAGAGCCAGGAAGAGAAGCCAAGATTCCTGGGCTGCAGGCTGGCATCTTGCCCACCAGAGCATGCTACACAGGGACAGAGGAGATGTAGCTCTTCTTCAGTAGCAAAAGCATCAGCTGGTTCCTGGGGGCCAGAAGAGAAGACCATCTTAGTAACACAAGAATCGCCACAGGGGTTCAAACCCATGATCCATCTAGTCCAGTATCCTGTCTCCAAGCAGCACCAGATATGTCAGGGGAAAGTACAAATGCCCACTGGCTGATTATGTAATAACTTGCCCACAGCGGACGTTTCTTCCTAACTCCTGTCACTTAGGACTTGTTTGCGTGGGAAGTTATGCCAGAATAAGGCATGTTGTGAATTTAAAGCGCTCTAACTATCCTGGTCAATGTTCTGGTACAGACAGGCCCCGTGTGATTGGTTTCCTCCCTGAAGTATCAACCTAACCTCCATCACTTAGCAGAGCCTGAAACATGAGGGTTTATATATATCTTAATATAGGTCCTTGATTCAAAAACTCATGTGTGGTGGTAGTCATAGAGAAATTAGGTTGGTAAACTCTAGCACTCAGAGGTGTGAAACATCCACACGTCAGAGTGATGCAGTGAAACGGACCTAACCCCCAGTGTAGACAGTGCTAGGTCTACGGAAGAATTCTCCTGTTGACCTACCAACCACCCCTCAGGGAGATGAAGTACCTACGCTGATGGTACTGTCTATACTGAAGCACTACAGAGGCGCTGCTGCAGCTTTTTAACTGTAGATAAGCCCTCAAGATCATCTAATAGCTCAGCTAATGCACCTCTAGCCTGTTGTAATAGCCCAGCTAATGCACCTTTAGTCTGCTCTTTCATAGTCCTGCACCCATATCTGCTAATACCTATCAGTCCCTATCTGTAACATCACCCAGGTCTTTTTAATCCAGAACCCTCATCCAGCTCTGCCAATGCACCTCAGTGCTGACCCTCTTATTCCAGTCACGCCCGACTGTCCTAGACACACAGCTCAACCAATGCACCTCAGTTACCAAGAGCCTACTTGTTATTCCGGCTCTGCCCCAGACAGCCTCCTTTGCCTCTTGAAGCCAGAGAACGGTAGCCAGGCAGCTCAATGCATGACCCCTTGCACAAGAATGCAGTAGTAGGAATCTGAATCTATGCACTACATGGTGTTCGTAAACTCCACCCTGCTGCCTTTTTTTTTTTTTTTTTTTTGCAGGCCAGGTTGTTTATGGGCATAGAGAAAAAGAATTTTAATATTGTTCTTTCAGTGGGTTCTTATTATTGCTTCTGGAGGCATGAATTCTCAGTGTGAAGTGCATTGCTGAAATAGACACATTACGGAACCCGTTATCAGTCACATCTGGCAATTATTAGTGCTTAGTCTCTGTTTTGAACTCAAGCCTGTGACAGTCACATCTATCCTGGAACAGTTATATCCCTCCAGATTGCAGGTCGGGGAGAAGTTGTATTTAAATCACTATGTTTACATAATCAGTGCTATACATGAAGGATCAAAAAATCGGTAATCAAAAAACCAAACCCAATCCGAAGATTGTGAATGCTGGAGAGATTACATTTCGGTGTTTATTTAACCCTGAAAGCAGAATTCTATAGTGTCTTGTGTATGAGTCATGGATGTATGGCAAGTACATACAATACATCGACTCTTTTGCTGCAATTATTGACCCCCAGATATAATTTACTTTTGATTATCTTTGTATTTGATTATACACGTCTCAGATTGGAGAGATGATGCCTAAAGAGAAATAGGAAGTCTTTCGGAGGCATTCTCCAAATGGAAAGTGTGCAATTATTGGAAATATTCTTCCATCTTGCCAAAGGTGTGGTCTGACAGTCTTTTTCCCCACGTGATATATTGTGCCAAGAGACTGATAGTAAAATAAACTACAACTTGTGCAGAATGCCAGCCATGGGAGCAGGCTGGTGACACGCAGTCATTGCTTTGTACCCTTTAGAGAGGCAGATGAGGCCATGGATGACATAACCCATCAAAAGGTGAATCAGTACCGATAAGCACACAGTCCAGCTCTTAAATTCAACCTTTTCTGAGGTCTGAAAAGGTTTGGTGATCCCTGGGGAAAAGTCCGTGACTCTGAGATCCACTGTTTGTTATTTTAAGGTGCATTTCTGAGGCGCCCCTCAGAGTAGTTTTGAGGTGAACCGAATCAGATTTAGATCTGAGAGCAAAAAACGTACCTCCAAAATATTTGGAGGCAGTATAGTCTCCATATTCCATCCCACAGCACACCACATTTAAGTGGGGAAAGCTAGATATTAGGCAGTACTGGCCAGAACCTGCAGTTAGCAGACGGCCTGCACAAACAGATGCATCTTAACTGATGGTCTAACCATGGTCAGGCTTTAATAGACATCTCTGGGGCAGGAGAGGTGAGGAGCCAGTGCAACGCTGGCCAAGCAGATGTGCTATTTAATAAGCCTGATTCTGAACTCACACCACTTTTCCACACTTGTGTCATTGACCTCTTTGGAGTTACTCCTGATTTACCCTGGAGCGAGTGAGAGCAGGAAGAGCCTTCTTCAGAGATACAGCTGAGCATCTGGTCAAAACCTAGGCAGACTGGAGGAGGTCCTACAAGAGACATTACCCTTTGGTTTCAGCTGATAATGTCCTTCATGGGAACCATGAGTCACCTATCACAGAATGAGTTAGTGTCTGGAAGAGTGAATCTGTTGAGTATATCCAGGAGCAAGTACATGCTGTCATTGGCCATACTTGTTATGGGCAGCAGATATCCTGACAGAGGTCTCTGTAATCTGCTTGACCCCAAGGACTTTGATAATGGTACAGGGGACACTGGCGTTTGCTTAAAACAGAACAGAAGCCAGGCTATCTTGGAGCCTATGACAGTGTGAGGGCTCCAGTCCAATATAACCTCTGGAAGAGATTCACTTCCATCATCAGAGCGTTGATGACAGCCTGTGATATAAGTTCGCTGATTATTCTGAGAAGATTCAGCTCTGACCTGGGCCTGGAGGGATACAAGGAACATAGTGGTGGAAGGAAAGTAACTGCCAGGGGTCTGGCCACGCAGTCCAGCCAGGAAAAGGATGGGGCCATCAGAATGTTACCTCAGACTGGTATTTGGCTGAGGAGCGAATGAGTTCTGGGCTACCGATTCATGTTCAACTCCAAAAGATCTGACCAAAGCTCAAGTATGTTGTCAGAGACTACAGGTTTCAAACTCTGAACTACAGGAGTCTTGGGTGCTAGTAAATGCTGACCTGCTGACAGAGCGTAAGGCAGAAGCTGCACCTGAACAATGGATTCCAGTCCTGGAACCTGATTGGTCCACAGCTTCTATATAAACCCAGCACAGGAACAGGAAGTCATCCATGCAACTTGCAACTTCAATCCACCCTGATCTGGACTATAGGCCGGACTTGTGCTTCTGATCTCTAGTCTATTGACTGCCTCTGACCCTCTGGCATCCTGGCCTGGCCTGACTCTGGTAACGGTTGCTGATTCATGGTTCTGCTCTCGTGTGTCTACTGCTTCTGATCTTCAAGTATCCTGACCTGGCTGATTCTTGATTCCTGTCCCATGATTCTGGCTCTGACCACTAGATCTGGCTGGCCATGACACATGTGGACAAGGGTGATTCAGTTAATATAGTGTATTTGGACTTTCAGAAAGGCTTTGACAAGGTCCCACATCAAAGGCTCTTAAGCAAAGGAGGCAGTCATGGGATAAGAGAGAAGGTCCTCTCATGGATCAGTAACTGGTTAAAAGATAGGAAACAAAAGATAGGACCAAATGACTGGTTTTCACAATGGAAAGAGGTAAATAGCAAGGTCCCAAGGATGTGTACTGGGACCTTTGCTGTTCAACATAATTATAAATGATCTGGAAAAGGGGATAAACCGTGAGGTGGCAAAGGTTACAGATACTAAATTACTCAAATTAATTAAATCCAAAGCTGACTGTGAAGAGTTACAAAGGGATCTCACTTAACTGAGTGACAAAATGGCAGATGAAATTCAATGTTGAGAAGTGCAAGGACTTCACATTGGAACAAATAATCCCAACCATACAAACAAAATTATGGGATCTAAATTAGCTGTTGCCACTCAAGAAAGAGATCTTGGCGTCACTGGGGATAGCTCTGTGAAAACATCCACTCAGAGTCCAGTGGCAGTCAAAAAAGCAAACAATGTTAGGAACCATTAGGAAAGGGAAAGATAATAAGACAGAAAAGATCATAATGCCACTCCATAAATCCATGGTGAGCCCATGCTTTGAATACTGTGTGCAGTTCTAGTTGCCCCATCTCAAAAAAGATATATCTAGAATTGCAAATGGTACAAAGAAGGGCAACAGAAATTATTAGGAGTATGGAAAACTTCCATAGGAGGAGAGATTAATAAAACCAGGCTGTTCATTTTAGAAAAGAGATAACTAAGTGAAGAGATATGATAAAGGTCTATAAAATCATGAACGGTGTGGAGAAAGTGAATAAGGAAATGTTATTTATTCCTTCACATAACACAAGAACTGGGGGCCACCCAATGAAATTAATAAATTATTAAGAATAAGAAATTAATAGTGACATTAATAAATTAATAATAATCCAGGTTTAAAACAAACATACGGAAGTGCTACTTCACATAAAATACATTCAACCTGTGGAATTTGTTGTCAGGGGATGTTGTGAAGACCAAAAATATAACTGGGTTAAAAAAAAATTAGATAATTTCATGGTTAGATCTATCAATGGCTATCAGCCAAGATGGTCAGAGATGCAACCCCATGCTCTGGGTTTCCCTAAACCTCTGACTGCCAGAAACTGGGACTGGACAACAGGGGATGGATTACCTGAAAATTTCCCTGTTCTGTTCATTCCCTCTGAAGCACCTGGCAATGGTCACTGTTGGAAGACAGGATACTGGGCTGGATGGACCATTGGTCTGACCCAGTGTGGCCGTTCTTATGTTCTTTACCTCACAAACTTTTCCAAATGCTTTGTAAACTTGCAGACACAAGTACACACTTGGTGAATCTGTAAAACATTTAAAACCTTCTCCCCTGTTACCGAGATCAGAATCTGACCCTTGCTAATTACAAAGAAAAGAGAAACCAAAGCAGTTCAAAAGCACAGAAGAGAGCTAATGCTATAAATCAATTGCTAAGCAACCGCACGGGTATCTCTCTGATCATGACAGAAGAAGATTTCAACAAAAGGCATCATAATAAAAACCACCAAAGATTCAGAACGGGAAAGAAAAAAGTCATATTGTCCTCTGCTCCCTTTACCAGTGCAGGATTGTTCCCGGCAAAATACTTCATTTAGTCTTTTATAGCTGACCCTGAATTTTGCAGGGGAGAAAACTGACACTTACCAGCCTGGTACACTTTTCAAATTTTCCTTTGGAGACACAAATCTTTTTCTCTCTTTGTAGTTTGTCTTCAAGGCAGAGAACTGAAAGGTTCTTTAATCCTCCAGGTGATTCTCCTCCTTCGTGCCGCTTCCATAATCCTGCCTTTATCACCCGCAGACAAAAATCTAACGATTAGTGTTCATCCGATATTGGTTTTGAAGCTGCCCCCGTTTCTGATTCAGTCCTATTAAGCCTGTTTGATCTCAGAGGGCTAAGGAGCTAAGCAGTGCAGAAAATTTAACAGGGACTGTGGATTAATCTGCATAAATAAATCTTCTTTAAAACACCAAGTTACTGATGACTAAGTTACAATTTTTTAAAGTAGATTTTCTGTGCTTTCTATGCAGGAAGCCCCAGCTCATAAAATACCCATCTTTAATGACATTCTCCAGACTCACTAGTTGTCTCTGTAAGAGGTTGTTTCTGGCATTGTGCTTTGATAATACAATATAATCTGATAAAATTTTGTATAGCAGCTTTTATCCAAACTCTCTCTCACAATGCAGTCCGACATGTCATTTTCTTCTCTTTGTGCCATTAAGAGATGCAGACAAGGGAAGAGACTCAAAAAAGATCTGAAATTAAATGGAGAGTTCATGAGCTGGGGAGATCCAGGAGGCTATTCCAGGGGTAAGGAGAGGCAGAGGAGAAGGCTGTTGCACTGTGAGAGAAAAGAGTATGAGAAGGAGCAGGGCTGTGGCCATTGAGCAGAGGGGAAATGGAGCGACATAAAGGTGCCTGAAAGTGGGCAGAAATCACCCCTGTGCAGTATAAACGTGAAGGGATCAGAGGTATAGGCCTAAAGCACTGCACTACAGCTATTCTCTGCTTCCCAGACAAAGGGCCATGGCAAGAGAGGTAAGTTGGAGCAGCTGGGCGGGTCCAAGTCTTGCAACATTTGCGGTGTTTCTTAAAGCCCCAGCACCCAGAGTCACGGGATGATGTGAGCCCCTCCGCTGTCATTTAAATCAATTGAGTCGCTGGCCTTCCCGGGTGCAGAGAGAAGCTTGACAACGGGACCAGCCTGCGACCCGACGGCAAAGAAATCAACGCAAGTCTGGTGATTTTGGGGGTTGGCTCGTGGGTTTGGAGCAGCCGGGGTGAGCGATGCTGCGCGCCTGCCTGCCCCGAGCCCGGGACGGACGGGGGGTGGGTGAACGGGGTCCCAGGGCCAGGAGCGTGCGGGGCCGGCTGCTGGCCTGAGGGGGCTGGGAACGGCCTCCCACCGGGGCAGCAAACACCCGGGATCCTGGAGGATCCTGGGGGAAGCGTGTCGGGGGGACTCCGAGGCCCAGAAGGTGCCAGTTGGGGGGAGGGAGGGGAGCCCTAGTCAGGCCAGGAAACAACAGGGGGAGGCTGGGCGAGCCCAGGAAGGTCCCAAGGCTGTGGCAGTGGGGGAGCTGGGCTGGGGAGCCCAGTAAGGCCCTAAAGCGGTGGGGGCTGGGCTGGGGGAGCCCGAGCCCCAGTAAAGCCCCCAGACCTGGGGGGGAGCCCCGATAAAGACCCAAGAACGGGGGTCGGGGCTGAGGGAGCCCCCCAGGGCCCTAGAGCCTCGGGCAGGCGGCTGCTGAGCCTGGGGCAGGAGGAGGCCAATGACCGGCCAGGACTACAAGCCCCAGGGTGCCCCGCGCCGAGGGCGCATGCGCGCTGGGCCCGCTGTCTTCGCTGCGAAGGAAGGCGCTGCCCCGGGAGCTGGCTGCTGCCCGTGCCCGCGCCCGCCTGCCCAGCGCCGGCCGGAGCGACGGTGAGGGGCGGCCCCGGGCCTCTGACCGGCGCGCGAGGGGGTGACCGCGGGGGTCTGGCCGCTGGGGGGGGGGGGCAGCAAGGAGGAGGGTGACGGGGGGTCTGGCCCCGGGTGGGGGGCAGGAAGGTGGGGGGGTGACGGGGGGTTTGGCTCCAGGTGGGGGGCGGAGGGGGAGTGGCTGGGGGGGTCTGGCCCTTGGGGGGCAGCAAGGAGGGGGATGACTGGGGGGTCTGGCCCCGGATGGGGGGCGGAGGGGGAGTGGCTGGGGGGGTCTGGCCCTTGGGGGGCAGGCGGGGGGTGACTGTGGGGTGTGGTCGCTGTGGAGGTGGAGAGGGGTGCGGGGGGAGGAGGGTAACTGGGGTCTGTGGGTCGGGGTGTCTCTGGGAGCGAGGTGGTGGGCGGAGTAACTTGGGGTCCCCTTGCAATAGGACGGCGATAACTGGATCCTTCCGTTTCCTCCTTTCCCCTAGTGAGGAGTGCACGTCTGCAAGTTCAGGGGATTTGTCCGTGTCTAGCGCTTGAACCGCTCCTCAGGTTTGGTCACTTCTCATTACTCCGGGTGGACACTTCACTTACAGCCTCTGTGTGTTCTGCAGACGGAACCCCCATTGTAGTATTCAGTCTCTTCTTCTTCCTCCTCCTCCCCCAGTCACCCCGTCCCCTCCGATCTGACAGGGCTTGTCCAGCTCCAAGGGCCTCCCTGTCCCTCACCGCAGCGTGGAGCCCTGGTGCCCCGCCGGGATACTCAATTAGCCCTCTCTGTCTCCCTGCCTAGAGCGTGTGGGTGTCTGCCACCGTCAGCCCCTTCCAGCGTGTCACACCCAGCTTAGCAAGCAATCTGTCGGCATTATTCACTTCCCCTTGCGGAGTGCGCACGTTCAGTTTAACATCACTGCTTCAATATCTACCGTCTCTGCTGAAACCTGACCCCGGGCTCTAGCGGGTGGTAGTGGCAGACACCCTCTTAAATATGGCAGGGGAGACTCAGTCCAGTCATTGTTCCACAAATAACTATACCTCAAGAGTTTAAAGTGGCACCAATTAAAGCTAGTCAATTTTTTTAAAATGAGTAATAGTTTCAGATCCCCCACCTGCCCCTGAGTCCTTCTGCCAATGTGTGGGGGTTTAAAATCACATGTTCCTACTATTTTAAATGTCTCCCTCCCTTCCTCATTGCTGTATGAAGAACCTTCACAGACAACAGGGGAAACTGACTAGCCTGGAAACTGACTTGCAGGAGGTGCTGTCAAATGTGCAAGCTGCAGAAATAGAGAGAGGCTTTGTCCTGATCACAGCCATCCAGGATAGCTGCACCCGTGCAAACCCCATGGATGCACAAAGCAGCACAATGTGACCTGGTGCAATGTGGCAGTGCTTGGAGCTGGGGTAAGCTGCACTGGTGCAGAGCATAGCTTTGCCTGTCCCTTGCTAAGGTTTATGCGGGTGCAGGCTGGAACTGAACCTGTCCTTGTCTTTTTGCTCTTTCTGTAACATTAGGCCTGGTCCATGCACAGAAATTGCACCGGCTGAACTAAATGAGTGCAACCCCCTTGCAAGCTAATTTGCAATCTGCTCCTCATAAGCTGATGTAAACGTCCCCATTGTGAGGCAGATATGAATTTAGCTTGCAAGAGGTTTGTGCCAGTTTAACTAAATCTGTTCAGAAACCCATTTAGTTCAATCAGAGCAATTTGGGTGTGTTAGCCAAGCCTTTGCATGTTCCTTGTAGAAATACTTTCAGACAGATGCCTAGTTTTTAAACTGAAGGTGACCCTTTAAGATAGCAATTTATTTTGGTCCTCAAATGCTATGAAATGTCTAGGTCCTAAAGATTTTTTTAATCTGGTATTTTTTAAAATTATTTGCTTAGATACTCAGAAGTGAGTTCTGTGGGAACGGCCTTACAGAAATGAGAGCGATTCGGTTCGTTTTTACTTGGGGTTCAGTTTCCAAAAGCGCCAAAGTCCCATTTTCAAAAAGGACTTGGGCACTTAAGAACTTAAATTGCACTGAGTTTCAGTAAGATACGGAGCACTTAGGGTGCATCTGCAGAGCAAGCAGGATCCAGCGGCGGCTCTGGAGCCCATCCTATTCCCTAAGCTTCAAATACCAAACATCAATTTTTTAGTGTTGTAGTGTGAGCCCTGGGCTCTGATACTCACTGCGGTGGGATCCTGCTCACTGTGTAGAGGTGCCCTAAGTACCCAGGTCATTTTTGAAAATGAGACTTAGGCACTTCTGAAAATGTTACCCTTTGTCTTAATGGTAGGACTTTTCTTCCTCAGGGTCTAATCCTGCAAACGCCAACTTTCAATAGTCCCATGAGGACACCATGCCTGGTACTACTGGATGCGGTCCTTGGTTCTGCCCATATGGGTCCAGTTGTAGGTTCTGGACTTTAGACTGTCAACTGTTCCTGGCAATTATCTGTGGTATTACATGGCTCCCCATTACTATAATATCTAAGCATTTCACAATCTTCAATGTGTTTATCTTCACAATAGCCTGTGCTGTTATCCCCATGTTACAGCTGAGGAACAGAATCAGAGGGTGACTTTCCCAGGGTCACCCATTTAGTCTGTGGTAGAGAAAGGACTTGAACCCACATTGCCAGTTTCCCACACTACTGCCCTAACCACCCAACCACTCTTCCTCAGTGATCTATGGCTCTGCTATATAAATAGTAATTTCTGAGTTAGATTCTTTAAAGGGACAACTTTTTAATAATATTTCCAATCAGATTTGCTTGCCCGTGTTCCGAAGAGCACTTGGTTTACTAAAATTGACCTAGTGTTGAAAATCTAATTTTCTTTTTGCTGTTTATGCTGATCATTTTTTCTGATTCTCTCAGACAAGGCAATAAATATCTATTTGAGA
This sequence comes from Emydura macquarii macquarii, assembly GCF_026122565.2. Classification (NCBI taxonomy): domain Eukaryota; kingdom Metazoa; phylum Chordata; order Testudines; family Chelidae; genus Emydura; species Emydura macquarii. Next base: position 4,405,863 of record NW_027130587.1, read on the forward strand.
CAAGTTTCACTTTTGCTTCTATTCCGTTTCACTTTCAGGCTTTCATTGGGATCACTCCCCTCCCCCAGGACAGCATGTTTGTTGAAAAGCAACTTTCTTGTTTTGCATTTGAACCAGGTCCTAAAAAATCTGTATGAAAACCTTTTCCACTGAAAAGAAATGAATGGATGCATTTCTGTTGGGTTTTGATTTGGTATAAACTTGTTTATACAGAATCTGAAGTGTTGGCCTGCATTGAGTTGACATTGTTTCTTTAGTGCAAATCTTCCTGATTAAGGGTCTGATCCTGTGAGGTTCTGAGTGCTTTCAGCTCCCCTTGGCTTCAATAGTGGTTGAGAGAACTTAGTATTTAGCAAGTTGGTCTCTAAACTAATGTGATCTGAGAGGAACTCTCTGCATTAAGCTGCGTCTACACTACAAGATGAGATGTGTTTCCCTTGCTCATGTACACATATTGAAACCCACGAGCATGTTCTTGGCTCCACGCAGCTCAGCTGTGTCTCTGCCCATGCTACAACAGCTAAATTGCTAGTTATACTAGTGATCGCTCTTGTTGAACTAGCGCGAGTTTAGGGACTCGCACCCCTAGCTCATGGCATGGATGTAGCCTTAGTGTCTCTTGTACTACTAAGAAAATTATCTGCTCTAAAGACATAGTAACTCTAATATAGTTAGCTTCTAGTTATTCTAATCTTGGGCTATATTTAAGGCACATCTCCATCTTGTGCTAATCCCATCATAAAACATGGAAGGGAAAGGTGGGTTTGTGGTTGAAGGCCTGGCCTAGGACTTTGAGACTTCAGCTGAATCCCTGGTTCTGCCACAGACTTTCTGGGAGACCTTGGGCATGTCACTTAATCACCATGCCTCAGTTTCATCATCTGTAAAACAGAGTCAGTCCTTCCTTTGTTTTGTGAATTTAGATTGGGACAGCCAGTGTCTCAAAGAGCAATGTGTATGTACAGGGCCTAGCACAATTGGGCCCCATCTTGGTTCAGGCCTTTTCTGTAAATACTGATGATTCAGCATGATAGTGGTAGTCTCTGGAGCTGGAAAGTCATTCTGATAACCTTGAATCAGGTTGCAGTCTTACTTTTTTAATTTCCGTGAACGCCCTATGTTTGCATAGCATACAGTTCAGATATCTCTTACATGAGACTGCATGATTTCCTTCTCCACTTTTGCAATGCATTTGCTAACAATACTTTCTCTAGAATCCATGCGGGTCTGCATTTCTACCTTGAAAATGCTCCCTTGATGTTTTGTCAGACTGAGAGTTCCTCTGTAAAGGAACCTTGTGGCTAGCAAATTATCAATACATGCTCAGTGTAAATGCTCAGTGGTACTTATGCAAGTAGATATGAGCAATGCGATGTTCATCTCTTCCAATGCATCCATACTTGTGGTATGCCATGTCTCGTTAAAGGCCCCTTGTGTCTCACTGAGCTTCAGCTTGGCATGTGCCAGTATGGAAGATGGTGTTATTTGACGTGACTTAAGTGACACAATGGCTCACCTGCCAAACTACTCTGAAAGCATGTTGGAATACAGCTGCCAGAGCAAACAGGGAGTCTACTCTTCTGATGTCTTCATTGTAATGGGTATTGGAGCCTGTTACCTTGCAGTTTCTGGCATAGTTCTATTCCTCAGTCTGGAGAGGAGGTATTCGCTCCATGGGTACACAAGGTGTGATTGCAGCTTGAATAGACATGCCTAGATAGCGCAGACATACCTAGGTACCCATATCTAGGTGTGCTTCGGCATGGCGAGCCCTGCAAGTTATGACCCAGTGGTCTGCGTGGGCTTGTACTGCCCATGCTGCTGCAGCTTCACTGCTCCAGGATGCAAGCTACCTAGATTACAGCTGGCTAAGGTACGTCTACACGAGCTGCAATCACACCCTATGATTGCAATATAGACATACCCTATATCTGGGGGAAATGAATCTGAGTTACCAGTGGAGGCGTCAGTGAAAGCCTGGTGCTCTCTGGGCTCAATTTCCCATCGCTCTCGCCAGGAATACCATGCCACACGCAAGTGGGCAAAAAATCATCCCGGAGTCACTGTGGAGAGCATACAAATGAACACACCACACACAGCTCAGAATTCTTATCCAGAGTCGTGCCTGAAATAGGCTTACCCCTCCTGGGGGCATGCGTTTCACTCTGTATCTCGTTTCATTTTCCTCCATCAAAGGGATTTTTCCTTTTTTAATATGATTTTTTTGAATGGAGGGATTCCAAATTTTTAGTGGGTGGGTTTTATTTCTTAGTTTCTTTTGGCTGCCAATCCCGCTACCTCTTACTGTGAGTGCCACTGATGGCCAAAAGAAATGCAGACACAAACACTACCCTAGAGTTGACCAAACTGCTTCTGTTCTGTTTTTGATCCTCTTTGCTCAGTGTCTCTCACCCATCATTCTGGCTGGTCCCCTTACTGGTTCTATTTGCCTGTTGTGCTAGGCGCCAGACAGAAACAGTAAGAGACAGACCTGCGCCAAAGAGCTTATAGTCTAAACAGACAAAGGGTGGGAGGGGAAACAGAGGCCTAGAGAGCGGAAATGAATTGGTCAAGGTCACACGCGAGATCAGTGGTGGAGCTGGGAATAGAGCCCAGGTCCCCTGATTCCTAGGCCAGATTTGTGGTTTGCTTGGTCTTCCCATTTCTCTCCCATGAATCCCAGGCCAAGTTGGGGTTACAGGCCATAGTGTTCCCTGAACCCCAGACTCAGGGTTAGCTATCTTTCTACAGGATATCCTGTAGCCCAGAGAGGTGCAGAAATCACTGGGTGAAGGTGTTTGGCCTGCGTTATGCAGGAGGTCAGACGAGATGATCAGAATGATCCCTTCTGGCCTTAAACTCTATGAATTAAACTGGTGTGGTCCTAGTAAGTTTCACCACACTGCTCCAGGTGGGAACAGGCTGGGCCTGAGTCAGCCTACCGTGCCCAGGAACAGCACAAGTACCTGAGATTTCTCTACAGATGGGGGACTCACATTTCTTTCCAGATAGCTGCATTGGCACCCACAGCGAGCCCTGTACAATGGGTGACAGTCACGGCAGTGCCCCTGCTGTTCCTGTAAATTCACAGCAGAATGAAACTAGAATTGCATTAGAGTCACTTTGGGGCTTTGCAAACACCATGCGTAGCAGCTGGGCTGTTAGTTTGATCATCTCTTTGGGATTTCTGAATTGCAAGGGGGGGGTGTCAGCTACCTGCAATCCCCTAACAAACATGCCTCCTGATGCTGAGTTGTCAGCCTGTTACAGACCACTGGCTTAGTGTAGCCCAGACACCTAGACGATCTTTGAATTCAGAGATAGTCCTGTCACCATGATTATCTGTAGTCGCTTGTTTACAGACCGCGCATTTCCTAAGTGTGGTGTTAGTGATTCTTGCAAATCTTTTCTGGGCCTCGTCTTGTTCAAATAACATGCTGAACAGTCCTGTGTTTTCAAACAGCGGCTTTCGACATTTCCAGATTACTGTAACCCTTTCAGGAGTCAGATTTGCCTTGCGAACCCCCAAGTTTCTCTTCACTTACAAACGACTTGCTTACAAAATCAGACATAAAAATACAAAAGTCTCACAGCCCACTATTACTGAAAAATTGTTTACTTTCTCATTTTTACCATATAATTATAATATAAATCAATTGGATATAAATATTGTACTTACATTTTAGTGTGTATATATAGAGCAGTATAAACAAGTCATTGTCTATGACATTTTAGTTTGTACTGACCTTGCTAGTGTTTTTTATGTAGCCCGTTGTAAAACTAGGCAGATATCTAGATGAGTTGATGAATCCCTTGGAGGATCTCTGCGTACCCCCAGTGGTATGCGTACCCCTGGTTCAGAACTACTGTTTTAAAAGAATCTCACTTGAAAACCACCTAGCATCACAGCACAGATTTGTCTTTTTCCAGACACAGGCTGCTAGAGTGTCACTGAGTTTTTATTAGCACTGATGAGTTCAATCCAGAAACTTTAAAGGGACACTGTCAGATGGATTGCAGAGCCAAAGTTCAGATTTTTATGCATTTAAAAAGGCTTTTGCACAACTGAATGGATTTTTTTTTTCCAATTTTTGTTTTAAATGTCAATGGGCTTTTGGTTTGACCGTTGCCTGGCAGTGTTGTGAACCTAGTTCAACAGCTCTCTGCTAAGGCCTGAGAAGCAGAAAGTGAGGGTGAAGGAGAAAAAAACTGAAAAATATCAAACTGCTTTTGTTGTCAGAGTCCCCCGTCCTGCAATCAAATCCAGGAGGGTGGATCCTTGCATGAGGCTGTGCCCAGGGGCCGAGATCTCCCCATGCAGGTCTGATTACAGGATGATGGGAGCCCAAGTTAATAATTAAGTAGCATAAATGGTGAAAAATAAACCCGAATTTTAAAATCTCCAGTTCTAATAGTTATTATCTGTATTGTGGTAGCACCGAGGAGCCCCAGCCATGGACCAGGACACTATGGTGCCAGGAGCTGTGCAAACACAGAACTAAAAGAAGGCCCCTGCCCCAAAGAGTTTACCACCTAAAGTGCTGTTAATAACAGAGAAGGAATATTTTTTAAAACTAAAGCGAAGTTGTTATGCTGTTAGATTTAGCACTGATGTGTAGCTACACTATCAGGGGCTGCAAACCTCTCTAGGACTGGACCCTTGAATGTAGTAGCTGACGTGCAGGGTCCTGTGAGTTCTGTGGGAGATGTTATGTATGTTGGTAGTCCATTGCTGATGATGATGACCATACTGTCACAATTCTCATCTATGGTGCATACAAAATCACAGCCCTATATTTCACTGTTCCTAGACTCCACAGGTAAGTGACAGAAATGCAGTGGACGTAGGATATATAAAGTGTCAGCAACCAGACTGAGAAGTTCATAAAGTCCTTATCACAATTTACCTCAAACCATTTCCTGCAGCATGGTAGATATGCAAGGAGCAAGGGTCAGAGTTCAGGGTCTAGGTGACCTTAATTTTGGATTGTAGGCTGTCTAATATTTGTGTGTCACTGTTGGAGGAGGGGGTGAGAGTGCTGTTAGGTGTTTTCTTTAATGGAAATAAAAAACAAACTACAGATTTCTCTTGGGTTTCCCCTACCTTGATACCCTTAAATAACCAGAAACATACAGTCTTCACTTCAAGTTGAAGTTTTGCCCGAGACATGGAACTTGCATTCCTTATTTCACAATCCTTTCAAACAGCTATAGGCTAGAATTCCATTTACATGCATGAACTGGGAAGGCCCCACCCCTTTAGAATGTCAATTTTCCGATCCAGGAAATAGTATCAGTTACCTACTGGGAAGTGAATTTTCATTTACACTGAACTCACTTGCAGCCAATCAGGATGCCCTGATTTGCATAATATTGCCAATTGGCTGCTGCGACTCAAGCTATCTAAGCATTGTTGACCCCCAAGGAGGTTAACAGTAGACCGTTTGTTACATGACTGTTTTCAGCCAATCATGAGCCAGGATTTTATTGTACACTAGATAAGGAGGATGTCTACGCCCATCTGGGTTTTGAGGCTGCATTGAGCGGAAGCTATCATGTAAGGAGAAAATATTAATAGATCTATTTCTGCTGTGATCTTTTTTTCCTTCTATTGCCACTACATTTTAAAAAGAGCACAAACAAATTGTGTGATTCCACCAAAACAGAGAGTGTCTCCCACTGATGGCCTGCTTTGCTGATGGTTATACAGGCCACTGTATATTTGGAAAGCAAGGAGCCCTTTGTCTAGAGCTGTTCTTCCTTTTCCCAGTGGGGTGCAGAGTACCCCGTACTTCCATACACTGGGCACCAGAAAGGACAGAAAACTACAGCAGAGCTCTGAACTGAGATGATCCAAGCTGAGCTCGGAAATTCTGACAGTAGCAGCCTTGCCAGGTGCCTGTGTGAAATCCAACGTAAAAATAACTGGCACATGTTGGGATTTTGCAGCTGGGGTTTGTTAAAGTGACTTGTAATTCCAAGCAGTAAAATAACCACCCTGGGGCATTAAGGGGCACTAAATGACAGCAGCAAATGTCTCGTCCCGCTGGCGAGATTCTTTTATCATCAAATGATCTGGGGGCGTCTAATTTGCCTGCCAGTGGCTTGTAAGCACGGGGGTGTTTGGTAGAACCGCACAGGATGACTCATTAGCTACATTGCCATCCTTTTCTTTAAAATACATCACCCTCCTTTTGTGAGCGCGGCCATCTGGGTGTCTCTCTTTTACTCCATATGGCTGAGTTTGAAATAACAAGCTGTACGAGCCCTCCCTGAGTGGGGGAGGTGGCGGCCCAGGAGCGTGGGCTGCCCAACGTCCCAAAGGGCTGCCATCTCTGCAGAGCCTGCATACTCCAGTTGAGCCATTCACTGCTACCTGCCTCTCAGGAGACGCGGGCCTCTTTGTTAAACTGTTGTGATGGAAGAAACCTTCCAGCCGACCGATGGTTGCTCTGTCAGCTAAACTGTGCCCTGCTCTCCGGCTTGCCTCTGCTCTTGATCTCCCCAGGATCCATGCCATTGTAGAAGACTGTCTGTTAGCATGCCGTGGGATTCACAGATTGACCCCAGGACTGCGGGGTGTGGGGAAGGGTAGGGATCGTTTTGGGTGTGGTGTGAGTGTGCAGAGCCTGGCTAATGGGAGCCTCATCCCAGGTCAGGGTCTCTAGATCAATCGCAAAACAAATAATGAATAATACTGGAAATTATGGGTACCTGTAATGCCACACGTTGGCCTGCTTGTCAGTGCTAACATAATGTGCTTGACGTACAGTACTAGAGTCTCTGCCCCAAAGAGCTTACACTGTCGATTTGATTGTAAACCCCCCTCCCCCGGCCCCCAACATTGGCAGCAGGATTCTGGCATGAGTTGTACCCCAAACTGCATTTAACTCGCTGGTTTTGAAATTGATTATCTTCCGAGTTACCACTGCCCCTTGGATTGTTTAGCAATTTAACCTCCCAGTTGTCTTTCATTGAAAAACATATGCCCTTTCCCCTGTTCATGGACTGTGCCACCTACCTGCTGTTAGCTCAGAGCTGTCCTCCTTAGCTCTGTATGTCTTGTCTCTCTCTCTCTTGGCAGGCCTGGTATACGCCCTTGAAGAGGATGGTTTGAAGGTGGCGAACAACGCTGTCTGACCTGGCTCACTTTCAGCCCTTGGAAAAATGGCAGCAGCGCTGGGTGCCGGCAGTGGTTCTGCCGGACCATCTGGGCTCCCTCATTCCATGCCGGGGCACGCTGCCCTGCCCGCCGTGGCCGTATGGGAATGGCAGGATGAATTGGGCAGGTGGAGACCGTACAGAGGGAGTGTGTGCAGCTACATTGAACAGGCTCTCCAGGCCCCTCCACAGAAGGGGAGACGATCGGGTGCCGGGCAGGCCAGCAGCAGTATCCCATTGGGGCAAGCTGATGCCACACTGGCCCCTTACGTCATCGACATACCAAGCCTGATGCAATTCCGACAGGACACAGGTATTTGGATCCCTTTGCACTTAAAACTTCACTGGGATCGCTCATGTGCTTAGAACTGCACATGTGCTGAAATGCTTTGCAGGATCAGGGCCTTAGAACTGAATACCCTCCTCTCACCCCCCCGCCCTTCAGAAGAGTTGCATAAAAAGGCCTTTTTGTGATTAAAATTCTCATGTCGGATTCCCTTGCTCCCCCCCCTGGCTGCGGCACGAGCTGCTCTGGCTTGGCCCGGCGCCCTGTGAAAGCTGCTGCATTAATGCTTGCAATCGCCACAGAATGACGTAGGGCAGTGCCAGAACATGGCCCCTTCAGACTGATTTTTCCTTTCCCACTTTGGGTTTGTTTTTTTCTTTCTTCCGGGGAGGAGGAAGGCTGGCGTTTGTGGGTGAGGCGCAGGATTAGGAGCCAAGAAATCTGGGTTCTGTTCCCACTTTTGCCCCCGACTCATTGCACGACCCATTGAGTTCACTTAGCCCTACAGTTTAGTGTCCATTAAATCTGGATTATCACCTTTAGCACCTAGGGATTGACTTTTTTTTCCTCCAGAGATACTGAGCGTCTGTAGCTTCCATGAGGTTTTTGTGGGCTCATCACCTCTGGAAAATCAGGCCTGGATGTCTCAAAATGAACACCCAACATTAGTGGCCACTTTTGAAAGCACAGGCCTGTCTGTGCCTCAGTTTCCTCATCTGTAAAATGGAGCTAACACCTGCCTCCTGAGGTGTGACAAGGCTTGGTTCACTTTGAGGGCCTTAGAGACAGGCAGACATGTTCAGATTTCTTGAATACAGTAAATCAGCCATGTTCTCAGAGCGGGAGGGATGATCAAATGATTCCTAAATGATAGGCAAGGAGACAGGCTGTAAGCAAGGATGGACGTGGCCTGCTTGGTCATGTTTACAGCTCACATTCCTACTTTATAGCTCTAATGTGAGTCCGCATGAGTAGCGCAGAGCTGGACCGGGCTCTCCTCAGGAAAGTACCTGGAGCTTTGAAACCTGGCCAGGTTTAATGTTTAAACCATGATTTGAGGACTTCAGTCACTCAGCCAGAGGTTAGGAGTCTATTGCAGGAGTGGGTGGGTGAGGTTCCGTGGCCCGCAATGTGCAGGAGGTCAGACTGGATGATCATGATGGTCCCTTCTGACCTTAAAGTCTATGAGGAAGGTGTCCCAGGTGAGGGACTTTATCAGCAAGATGTGTGTGTTTGTAAGTATCAGCCTTGTGAAGCTGTCACTGGCTCAGCACCAGTAGCTTGGATTATTCGTTAGGCACCAGTTGTCTTGTTTGGATGGGGCTCCTAATTCTCTGAAACCTGCTGCGCAGGTCACCAAGAAGCCACAGGACTGCCTCTTTCCGTCATGCTCCGTGACAAAACTGTGAATAGAACCCAGGAGTCCTGACTCTCAGTCCTTGCCCCGCCCAGTAGTGAAGGGTCCCCTCTCTCTAGGCCCCCGTGTGCTCTCGGAAATGGGCCCTTTTCTGACAAGGGCTACCGCAGTGTGATGGAATCAGTAACAGTAATGGCTTTGTCACAGCTACGTGATGGGTTGAAATGTTCTCCACACTCAGCTGTGGATCTGGTTCTTAGTGTAGATGGAATCTTGTGAGCAGCTGTGGTGGAGGACCACTAGGAGCATGGTTCTGTCCTCCTGTGAATGGAAGATCTTCCCGCAGGAGAGCAGCAACCTCTCTGAAAGTGACTACTAATGCCCGGAATATCTTGCATCTCTCTGGTCCCTTTCATCGCAAAGGATTCCACAGCGCTTCACAAGCTATATCCGCGTAGGGACTGCTGAAATGCAGCCAGTTCAGGTGGATGGAGGGTAGCAGCGAGGGTGGAGGAGTGAACATTTTGGCAAAGGACCTTGGGGTCAAACCTCTACTTTATGAAACATATGATGGAATCTTTAATGTCAGGGCAGCTGACTCAGTTTTGAGGATCTTATGTGAAAGTCCCCTCCGCATGAATACACAGAGCTCACTGAATTGATCTTGATCTTGAAGGGATGAGGGGCCGAGATGACCTGGCTGGGTTTTGGTCTTGTTGCCGCAGAGGCCGTAGGGGTCTCCGATGCATTGCTCACCCATGAAGCCACATGCTCGGTTTGCATTTCAGTATAATCAGTTAAAGCTCTCTTGTCCCCTGCTCTCTCTCCTTCTTGTGGTGCGGTTATATTCAAAGTGCCGTGTCTTTGAGCAAGGCTCCCTGCCGTCAAACAGGAACGGTTTGTAAATGATCAGCCAGCTGACCTTTGTAACCTGCTAGAGAGAAAATAAACTCTACAGGAAACGTTCCTATGAAAAGCTTTAAAGAGAGCAAAAAAGAGGCCATTGCTTTCTACCCGCTGCTATTAGACAGGCAAATAGGCTCTTCCAAGGAAGCTAGGAAGAATAACAGGAAGCCAGTGTTAACAGGTCTCGCATCCCCACAGAAAGGGAGTGACAGCTGCAAAGGCAGATCTCAAACGCTGGATTAGGAGCAAGCCCCAGCTGCTGGTCTGGGCAGCGTAGCTGGAAGTAAATCTCAGGCAGCCTCCGGAAGTGTCCTAAAGTGACCGCTGTCCGTGTGTGTGGCCAAGATAGGAACGTCAGATGCCCTGCTCGCTGGGTATCCCAAGCTGGTGCCACCTAACGCTGTATGTTGATTCCCAAAAGCTGCCTCTCCCCGCAGCTGGTCAGTGGGTGCTGCGGTTCCATGCTCTGAAAGCCCTTGTGCTGCGTTTATCCTGCAGTCTGCTAGCGCAGGAGGATGTCACTGCTGGCTTTGAATGCTAGCCCCCAGCTGAGTGTCTGTCTCCCACCATCCCCTCTTCCCACAGCGTCAGTGTTACAGACTCTCTGGTGGGCTGCGTTAGCTAGCGGGGTGGGGTTTGCTCTACCTCTCCTAAATCCTTGGCTTTGCTCCCCTTCGAGGTCGTGATTCCATCCTACCCCCCACCCCTCACACGCATTCCTTCCCTGTGTGTTGTTCCAGAGGGGTAGCCATGTTAGTCTGTATACAGCGAAAACAACAAGAATCCCGTAGCACTTTAAAGACTAACACATTTAATTTCTGCAGGTATAAGCTTTCGTGGCTGCAACCCACTTCGTCAGATGCAAGAAATAGAAATCAGAAGTGGGTTGCAGCCCACGAAAGCTTATGCCTGCAGAAATTGAATGTGTTAGTCTTTAAAGTGCTACAAGACTCTCGTTTTTTCCCTGTGTGTCTCGCCCTTTAATGGCAGGTGTGCTGCGGATTCCCGTGTGCTGTGAGATACCTCCCCTCCTTCGCTTTATTTTCAGGGAGTAGCGAGGTGGGGGCAGCATTCCTAGAACTTGCTTTTCGGCACCTCCTCTGATTTCCCTCCAAGAGCCAGATTCTCAGTCAGCGTAAATCAGCCTAGCTCCTTTGATGTCAGAGTTATACTGATTTACATCGACTGAGAATCTGATCCACGAAGATTTCCAAGCCTGATGTTTGAGCTGCAAGGGTCCAGCCTGGATCTAAGCATAGCCATGGAGAGGTTACCACAGCTCCTTTGCTTTCATTAGCTTTTAAGTAGCTTTGGCCACCTGTTTTCTCTTGTGGTGGCACTTGCTAGTTAAAGAGTCAGTACTCTGCTGCAGAGTAAACCGTGAACAGTCAGGGCTCTTGTACAGGGCATGTCACTTGCTGAACTAACCTCTTAAGCGGTGATCTGTAACTTTCTAAGCCCACAGAGCCACATAATCAACTTCTGTAATATGCTGGAGGACCACAAAGCAGCCATCAGATGAGATGCTGAGGTCATATTAAATTGCACATAGTGCTTTAAAGTAATCATGACATTTTTTTTTTCATGTGGGCATGTGAGGGGCAGTGATGTCCAGTGGTTGGAGCAGAGGACTAGGGATGAGGATTTCTGGATTCTTTTCCTGTCTGTTGTTGACTCACTGGATGGCCTTGGGCAAGTCACTTTGACTCTGTGCCTCAGTTTCCTCATTGCAAAATGGGTACCTCACAGGGTCATGAGGTTTAATGTTTGCAAGGCATATGGGTCTCCATGGATGACAGGAGCTTGCAAATCAGCGAGGTCCCCACCCTGCTCTCGCTGCAGCACACGCAATACACCATGCTTCATAGCCGCTTCCTTTATTTTTAACTTATGGAATAGAACCCTGAGACAGGACTGCACTTGCAAACATAAGCCTTAGCTTAAGCCAGCTGTTCCTAGGGATGTTCCTTGCATAGATCCACCTCTCCTTTCCTTCGGCATCTTTTATCTTGAAGAAATTCTCAGCCAGTTCTGTGCCGGAGTTGGAGCAACCTCCTGATCTGATTGCAGGAGCGAGTCACCAGAACAGCTCTGCACCTCTGCAAAGTGTCTTAAAGTCAGATTCCTACAGCCCAACATGGGGCACAGTGTAAATGAAGCAATGAATTCACAGTACCGTGGTTCTCTCATTTGGGGAATGTTGATCGCTAATTTGGCCCCTGAACCGCTGAGGTCTGAGTATCATTGGCTGAACCTAACCTGTTATACTGGAATCCAAACCAAATGCACAGAGAAGCCCAGGAACAATGTTGGAAGAGGCTGACCCCAGCAGTTTTTCCCAGGAGACTAAAGTGTTCAAATGCATCTAAGTGACTCAGGCACCTAGTCCAATTTTCCCAAGTGAGAGTGGCGCTTAGGAGGCATTGAAAGTCGCTGGGACAGAGGCTCTGAGGTGCCTGAGTCACTACTGAAAACGAGTCTTAGGTTCTTTGGTTTTTTTGAACATTTTCTCCTGGTGTTTTTCCTGTGCAAGCTCTGTGAGTGCTGAAGAGCCTTCCTCTGTGAGCGTGAAGGTTTTCTGATGCATCCCTCTTTCTCCCCCTGGTGTGGGCATTCCCAAAGACACTAGCACCCTGGCATGGGCTGCCCCGCAGCGCTGGTTCCTGCACAGGACCTGAGTTCTGAGGGCCGCAGTAGTGCTGACCAGTGGTGCACTGCAGGTTCCTGGGCTGGTTCAATCCCTGCTGTGGAAAGATTTATTTTTTTTTGGTTGACTTTTAATTTCCCCTTTTATTGGTTATCCTCCTTGGGCAGGATTTAATACAAATAACGAGGGGAAACGTGCTTCTCAGATCGCTTCGCTGCTTTGCTATGCGAGCAGGCTTTAGCCTGCTGGCTCAGAACTCCCGCTGCTGTTCTAGAATAGCCCTTGAACCAGCAACTCCGCTGTGGTTTTGTCCCCTTTTCCTTTGTATGAACAGTTCTAGACTTCCCAGACTGCTTTCCCAGGCTTGCCTCTGCCTTTTGCTCGAGCTCTGTCTGTCGTGCACGTATGTCTGTGTGTGTGGCTGCGGTACCTGGCAAAGCGGCCATTTCAAAGCATCTCCCGGGATTGTTCAGCCACTGAAAGACCCACACCTACTAAGCACTCAGACCTGGGTGGTTGGTCCTTTGGTCGGTCACTTAAGAAAAGTCCCACTGCCCCTTTCTTGTGTGATTTCCTGCAGTGCCCTCAGGAGGTGGACACAGAATTCCCATGGGACGTCAGAGGGAGTTGGGTGCTTGACTGCCATAAGCGCTTTCAAACATCTCACCCTAGGGCGTCATTTCTCCATAGTTACTGTGTTCCCCTGGTTTTGTGTGGTTTTTTCTGATACCCCGTGTCTGTTTCTCTTGAACCAGGAACCATGCGATCTGTCCGCAGACACCTCTTCGCTCAAGACTCTGCGGCCGGGCTGGGCATCATGTGGGAGTGGCAGAATGACGAAGGAGGGTGGTCTCCATATGAGATGAAGGTCTGTGTGTTCCTGGAACAAGCCTTCGTGCGTGGCCTTCAGCAGGTAGACCTGAGCTCCTTAGGCTACAACTACGACATTGATTTTTTATCTCTGGTCCAGACCAACAAGACCTCTCGGTTCCGACGAGGTATTCAGAGGCGCCTGGACAGTCCGTATCCAGTGACCACGGCCACGGGGCCCCTTCACGTGGCAGTGGCTTGTTCTTGTCAGCAGTGCTTATCGAACAGTGGAACTGGCCCTATCACCACGCGCTATCGGCACTCCATGATAAACCTCCCTGGTTCGTCAGCCGTCCCGCAGGTTTCCAGTAGGACGGCTGCGCTAAGCTCTTCCGGGCTTGGCTTCGTGCCCTATAACAAACCAACCTTGTCTGGAGCAAGGTCGACGCCAAGGCTCAATACACCGAGTGCCTGGGGACTGCCTCAATCTGTGGGAACTGGAGGCCCAAGCACAGGCCTGTCGGCATCAAATGGAGTCAGGTACATATACTGATTACATTTCAATCATAACCAGGGTCGTTTGAGTGAGCACGCTCTAACCTGCTAGAGTTTTCATTCGCCACGTAGCAGGCGTTTGACTCCAGACCCACAGAACAGTGGTTGGATATGTTAGAGGAAAGAAAACAATTGGAGTTTGTGCCTTCTCTGGTTCCTTTGTGACGGATAAAGAAGGCCTGGAAGGAAGTTACTGCGTTCCCCTTCCCTGCTTATTTTTTCATATTAGAAATGCAGGCCAGTCTTCTCCAGAAGTCTCTCTGGGACACTGGAGAACTGGGTCGCATTCTGGCATGACGGATTCCAGGGAAGAAGAGGTGGTTTGTGTAGGGGATGGGGGGTTTTATTCAGGCAGTTTAAATTAAAACTGAGTTAAACAGGTGTTAACATAGATGCTCGCGCCCAAAAAAATAACAGCTGGCAAAGTTGCATTCAGAACCTTGTCCCTTCAGTGAAGGGCCAGGAGTGCTCACGACATGCATCTGAGACCTCCAGTAAGTCTCATAGACTCTAAGGTCAGATGGGACCAATATGATCATCTAGTCTGATCTCCTGCACAATGCAGGCCACAGAACCTCCCCTACCCACTCCTGTAATTAAAGTCCTCAAATCATGGTTTAAAGATTTTAAGGTACAGAGAATCCACCGTGTCCCAAGCTACAGAGGAAGGCGAAAAACTCCCAAGAGCCTCTGCCAATCTACCATGGGGGAAAATTCCTTCCCAACCCCAAATATGGCGATCAGTTAAACCCTGAGCATGTGGGCAAAACTCACCAGCCAGACACCCAGAAATAATTCTGTGTAGTAACTCAGAACCCACCCATCTAACATCCCATCACAGGCCATTGGCGTATCCACCACCAGTAGTCAAAGATCAGTCAATTGCCAAATCTAGGCTGTCCTGCATTCCCTTTGTGCCAGACCAACCTGATCTCCTTTTTTGAAAGGATAACAGATTTTTTAGACAATCTATCTTTTGTAAAACCACGTTGTATTTTTTCCCAATTACCATTAAGGTGTTCCAACTACTTCACTCTTTCAAAAATTTTTCAAAGACCTGCATACTACTGAGGTCAAATTAACAAGTCTAATTACCCAGTTCCTTTTTTTGGCCTTTTCTTAAAATAGGAGTTATGTTCTTGTGTCCAGTCATATGGTACAGCCCCTGAGTTTACAATTCATTAAATATCCTTGCTCTGGTGCATTTATCCCTCTGTTGTTTTTAAATAGATGGAGATTATCATGGGCCCCCCATTTAGTCCCTCAGCTGTTCGAGTTTGGCTTCTCTTGGATATGGTAATTTAAATCCTCAATCCCAAGCTCTTTGACTCTTCATTAGCCTCATTAAAAAAGGCAGGTATTTTTTAGATATTCGGATCATCCTAGATTATCTTTAACCTGCACCTGTCCTCAGTTTGAACTTCTTCCTTCTTGGTTTTCTTCCTAAACATGGTTTTAATTCCTTTTCAAGGAACTGGCTTTTGGCCTCTCTCACCTTATCTCTACATGTTCTGATCTCCAGCACTTTGCATTGCTGATCCCTAACACTTCCACCCCTTGTCTCTACTCTTAATACCTGTCCTGATGCATCCATCCAGCTTGGTCTACAACAGCCACATCACATTGAATGCAGCTTCAGATAGTCATCCTGTGACTTCAATTCCAATCCTCTGCCCTGGTCCTTCTCCTCCTCTGTCACTTCCAACTGATGCATCACAGATTTATTTTTGTTTATCCTCCATTTAGTTTGAACTGAAGTAGCTCATGGTCCCTAAATGCACAACCAATTCTTCTGCACTTCTCACTATTAAATTTCATCCTAGATGGTTCAGTAACTATTTGGTGAAGGTCATCCAGCTTTTATTCCTGTATATTACTACTAAGTCATCTAGGAAAGTCCTTTCTTGATATTTCTAAGATTAAAAACTAAGGAAGGGAAAAAAACCTCCGGATTTTTATGAATCAAAAGACCTTCCTGGACTTTTTAATCTGCCCAAAGAATTAAAAATAAATAAATCAAATTTTAAAAAGCACAAATCCAATGTTATTTTTCCTGTGCTGCTCACCTTCGGCGGCACTGAGCCAGATTAATCTCTGGTATCTCTGAAGTCAGTGGAGTGACGCTACTGATGAATTTGACCCATTATATTGGACAGAGCCTCCAGACTTTATGAGGATAAATGCTGAGGTCTGGCTGGATAATCGGAGAAACAGTGTATTCTCCGTGTGCTCTGATGCCATGAGCAGTGTCTGTCTGACATGGCAGGACTGAAAGCACAGCAAAGCCATACTTTTTTGAAACCACAATCAGAGTCTCGCCTTGTGAAGGTTGGCTGCTCGGGGCATCTGTTTTCCCCCTTTCCATTGAGGTCACTTTGTGGTGGGGGCAGATGGGCAGCTTCAGAAGGTTTTCAAGGGAGGAGCCTATGTGGAAAGGGAGCACTGCAGCTGGTCACATGTTTGTATCAAAAGATTTGGCCTCACTTGATTCTGCATGGCTACCATCCTCCTCGCTGTAGAAGTCTGTTCATGTTCAACCACCACCGTGTGGGCCACCCCATTTCAGCATGGCTGTCCCCTGACACAGGTGAGAGGCATTTCCATCTTGGGGTGTAAGGCGGGTCCTTAGCTATGTCTCTGAGCTGTGACAGCCTTGGAAAGAGCAAAAGGGGCAGTGTGGGGGACGTGCTGGGATCCTGCCTACTCTACAAGGTGACTTTCAGTAAGCGTTTCAGCTGGGTGCGGTGGGGTGGCTGTATGGGAACTGGTCTGCAGAGGGGGGGTGCATGAGTTCTTACCTATCATTTCATTGTTCTGCTTTCAACAGCCACCCACTTCTGTGTCGAGGTACTAGATTTCTTGGAGTGGCTCAGCTGGCTCTGTTCATGACCCTTTTCCCTTTTCTGACTTTTCTTTATGAATAATCACAACAGTAGCAGCAGTAATATGTGTATTATTAGCTGCAAAGCACCTTTCAGTCCAAGTGTTTTGCAAACATAGAAGAGCTAAGTCTGCCAGCCCCCTGGAAGATATTAGTTCCATCTTACAAATGGGGAAACCAAGGCACAACCCATCAACAAACAACACCTCCCCTACACTACAGAACAAATAAGGAAGTGTTGAAAGTGGGAGTGATTTTCTAACTCTCTACACAAAGCTATTCCTGATGGACAATCACATTGAGTTGAAAGGAAAACTCCAATGTGGTCACTGCATCACATTGCAGAGCACTGTGAATCACTAAATAATGTTTCTTTAAAGTCTCTGAGGTGTAATTAACACTCCTAGAGGAAGCTGCTGTCTCAGCAGCCTTGTTGTGGTGCAAAATAGGATTGAGAGAATTCATCTCCTATTGGAAAGCTTTAGGAAGTCAGGCAAATCATTTCCCAGCTGTTCTGATCTTGGCATTATTCTGCTTTCTCTGTGCTTTCTGAAGTGCTGAATTTTCTCAATTCGACTCTGCATCATTTGGCTGGGCCTCCTGCGGGGAAGTGTACAGTGTGGTGTCATGTGGACTCCCTGAGGAGGGGAGAGGTTGGCTGATTAGAGATCCCAGAATAATGGCAGGCAGTGATTTCTGAAAACTGTTCCGAAAATGAAGCTTCTTGTTAACTGTTCAGCTATTTTGGGCATTGTCCAGAAACTTCCGAGCGTGGTTTGCCCGTTACAAGTTGTCATTTATCTTTATATGTAGAAAACGGAATAGTTGGTTTTACAAAAGACCGTGGTTTATGCACTTTGCTGCAAGGACTACCTCAATTAAAAGGTGAGTTCATTAACATTGAGTTCCAGCTCTCTGCACTGCTTGCCTTCTGCTAATAAAACAGAAGAAACCTGCCTGGCCTGATCAGTCAGTTTCAAATACTTGAAAGATGCCATCTGCTCATGCAGTTTTTACGTTCTGGAAGATCACAATGCCAGGACACAAACAATGACTCCAAAGAGATTTCTTTGGATCTCTGGGTGCCTTCTTTCTCCATCCCCTCAGCAGAATACAAAGAACTCCTTTGGGCACCGGGTTGGGAGTCAAGAGACTTTGGGTCTTTCCCCGGCTCTGCCATTGAGTTTCTGTGTGGCCTTGGGAAGTCATCTCATCACACTGTGCCTCAGTTTCCCCATTTTCCAGCTGGGGATAATGATATTGACCTTCCTCTTTAAAACACTGAGATTTATAAATGAAAAGCACTAAAGATTGTTGACTCTTAGATTTGTGTTTTAAAAGGAAATTATGAAAACTAGGACTAATGGAAATGTTTTTGTGACTGTTTTTGTCTGACTTCCAATGATGACAATTCCCTATTGTGGATTTAAACCTCTCCTAGCCGTGTTTGCAAAGCTTTTTGTGAGCAGGAGACATGATTGATCTATGGGCCTGACCCTGCGAAGCATGACTGATGTCAGTATCTGTTACTCGTGTGAGTGGCCTCATGGAAAGAAGTGGGAGAACTAAATGTCAAGTGAAAGTTTGCCTGAGCAGACCAAGTGTTTGCAAAGTGCTGTGTAAATTTACAGAGCCATGTGTGTTTCACTGTAATAATCCAGACATCGGAGCATTGTTTGTGATTGGAGCATTGTTTGTGTGCATGAGAATCTGAAGGTAAACTTCACTGTGCTAGTTTAATTGTCCAAGCGGATCCAGTGTAAAAATATAAACGACATAAAGCTTGAATAGTCTATAGGACTTTTAAAGTGCTTTGTAATGTTAATGCAAGAGGATGGTAGTAAGGGAGATTTGAATGGTTTTTTAAATTATTTTGAGTTTTAGTGTCCTGATTTCAAAAGAAACAGTGACTTTGATTTCTAATGTGGCAGTATTATATTTTACATTCAGGTGAGACCTTTACAAATGAAGCTCTGTCCGAACATTAAATATCTCAAGCACTTTTCATAAGAGCTAAAGATTCTTCCTGTCCAAAATTCCCTTTCTTTTGCCAAACTACTGCACAGTGCTCTGTGCCATTGGCCTTGCTGGCTGCTGACTTTCCTCCCTAGAGGTGGCTGCATTTCAGTTTGCAAAGCACGAACTGATCCTTGTGGAAGGAGGCTTGTAGGAATGACTAGAGAGGTACCGCCGATGTCACCTTAAGACAGACCTTTCCTAAAACCCAGCTAGGTACTAGCAGGAGGGTGCTGTGAGCTCTTGGTGGGATAAAGGCTGCCCTGAAAGTACCGTACGGGCGGGGGAATAACTGATTCCAGCTCACCTGCCTCATTTTTGCTCCCATGTGCATTTGTGCAAACAGAAGACAGGCATTCCTGTGGGAGAAATGCAAACCCTAGCGTGTGTCTAGCGGGCTACCGTTTCCTGCACTAAACACACAGCCAGTTTGGAAACATGGACTCAGAAACAGAACCAAACTGCGTTACAGTTTCCTTGTTCCTTCATCGCAGCACGCGCGTTAAGGGATGCTCAGACAAGCTCGCTTCTAGGACTGTGGCTACACTGTGGCGTTTACAGCGGCCCAGCTGCAGCGTGCTAGTGCAGACACTCTGCCGATGAGAGACAGCTCTCCCGTCAACTTCATTACCCCAGACCCCGTGAGCGGCCGGAGCGATGGAGGTGGGAGAAGCTCTCCTGTCCACACCGGCACTTAGGTCAGTGTAACTTACGTCGCACATGACTTATTCACACCCCTGAGTGACATCATTCATATCGACATACGCTATAGTGTGTACAGAGCCTATGGCTATGCTTAATCCGCACCGATCAGCATAGTACCGGGGTGTCCTGAGAGCCATTGAATTGCCTTCTGTACCCACTGGGTTACGGACTAAGCTTTTGGGACTGAGTGGGCAGTTTTCAGTAGGGGCCCCAGGTAGGTTTTGGACTCTGAGACCCCACATTTCTGAAGGGCCAAATGGCTGTCAGCTGTTAGTTTGTTGAAGATGGCCTTGGAGGAAGCTGGTCTATAGCTTGCCAGGTGGGGATGGCCATCAATGAAGTCATGCAACTTGCTTTTATAGACAGAGTGGGGCCCACTGCATTCACAGTGATCCATGGCCCATTAAGCTTTTGGAGGCTGTGGAGAGGTTACTTGATCAGGCATCTGCTGGGAACAATGCAGCACCACAGGGGCTATGGTTTGTGCTCTCAGGGCCATTGGAAGGGAGTCGGAGAGACTAGACACACCTACAAAGGAGAGGTCCTACGTGCAGACTGTGAACCCCAGCGCTTTTCTGGCTTGACCCTCCTCCTGACCATCGTCTGGCTGTTAGAGATTGGATTTGCAAATGCACTCAGTGGGCTCGAGAGAGTCACTTACCATTGCTGTGGGGAGAGATTGTGAAACTACCTTTCTCTGGGACTGGAACTTGGTTTGGAGGGTGAGCGCTTTGTTGGCTGCCTTTACCCTTTGAATGTCTGGCTATGGAGGTTTCTGCCTTGGCTGTGTGTGGTGGGGGACAGTATCTAATATTAGCTTGTATGCTAGTCAGACCCTTGTCATTTGCGTCTGCTGTGCGCTGCATGGGTATTTCTGTAAATATCACTTGAAAAGCTGTTCCTTTATTTGATGCTGCCAGATGTCTATCAGTAGCTCTGAGGGAGACTGTGTATGTGGGGGGGGGTGTAGTGGGGAGGGTACATCCGGTCCAGAGACCATGCTCTTGCACTGATGGGGGTAGGGGGCGTGATCCGAGGAGCTAGCTTAAACACTGTGATTCAGGAAAGGATGGTCAGTGTGAATGTTTGTATTAGATGTTTCTAGATGCCTTGTGGCATCCTCTTAACGCTGGATTTTGAATCTGGGGATTTTCTTATGTTCTTTCTCTTCTCCCCTCCACCCCCCCTTCCCGCCCTACACACACGGATTCAAAGGGAAGGGGGACAGTGAGGATAATTTTGCCCTGAATAGGCAGCAAGTGTAGAAGGCAGGCTGTGAAAGGGACAATTTCACCACAAGCAGACAGCCCTGCCCTGGCTGGCTTTTCCCTTTCTTTCCACATGATGGACTTGAGTCGGAAGTGCTGTTGGCCTGGGATAATTATTCCTGTCTGGGGTTATGTTCTCAGGCTTGTGAAATTCTAATTTCCAACAAAAAATATTCTAATACCTGTGAATTAGAGGAAACCTGAGCAGCTGACTCTAACAATGTATTTCATTTTCCTGCTAGCTGTGACATTCCTGGGTTACTTTATATATTCAATTTCGTCGTCCCCTTTGTTTCTCCCCCAGCTAAGGTTTGTTTCTGCAAAATGTTTCTCATTTTTCTTCCCTTACAGTCCAGAAGGGTCTCCTCCTTTGCTTGTAAATTTCAGCAAAATGTTAGTGTCTATAGCTGATTCAGTGTCAGTGAAAGTAAGGGACTAATTACCCTGCCAAGAGCTGGGTGTCTGTGTGAGCTTTCAACACAGAGCTCTGCTGATGCATCTCAGTGGTGACACATCTTTGCCAGTTTTGTAGGCCATGCTCAAAGGCCTGACAGTTCTGAGACTGGGTGGTTTTGTGATGCTGACTTGTGTGTACAAGGGGTGGAGAAGAGGTTTGGTCTCCAGAACAACCACACAGTGAATAGGTTTGCCCTCCTTTCACCTCTGGGTATTTCCGGTACTATACCAGAGTGGCTCCCAACCGTTCCAGACTACTGTACCCCTTTCAGGAGTCGGATTTGTCTTGCAAACCCCCAAGTTTCACCGCACGTAAAAACTACTTGCTTACAAAATCAGACATAAAAATACAGAAGTGTCACAGCCCACTATTACTGAAAAATTACTTAGTCTCATTTTTACCATATAATTATAATATAAATCAATTGGGATATACATATTGTACTCACATTTCAGTGTATAGTGTATAGAGCAGTATAAACAAGTCATTGTCTGCATGAAATTTTAGTATGTACTGACTTGGCTAGTGCTTTTTATGTAGCCTTTTGTGAAACTAGGCAAATATGTAAATGAGTTGATATACCCCCTATAAGACCTCTGCACATCCCCAATGGTATGTGTCTTCCGTGTTTGAGAACCACTGCTATACTCTGTTTTCCAAGGACTTGTCTGCAGGGGAGGGGGCACTCAGGAAAGTTATCTGAGTGAACAAAAGGTGTGACTTTAAAGTGGATTAGTTAAATCACATTAAACTTCTGTGTGGATACTCATATTTAGAATTAAAGTGGCCGTAATTCAGTTTAGCTTTAATTGAATGTAACTGAATTAAGATACAGGCAGAGCTACAACCATGTGTCACCCCTGGAGGATACCTAGGTTTGAAACATGATTATAATGTGTATTTCTCTCGACACTGGCAAGAACAAGCCATGTTGTAATATGGTTGGAAACATGGAGGTTTGCAGTACGGATGATATCTGAGCTTTTGCAGCCATGGGAGTAGTTGGCACTGAGCAGTGAAATGTATTTATTTTACATTTGTCCTGGGCAGGCAGGGTGGGGGTTCAACACATTTTTAAAAGGCAGGTTAAATTCCTGAGTTCCCTTGAGTTATTGATAGACCCTGGTAATTACAGCGAGGAGAAGGAAGCAGTGTGGTCCAATGGGTAGGGCACTGGACTGGACCTCAGGAGATGTGGGTTCTGTTCTTGGCCCCGCCACTACCTTGCTGGGTTACCTTTGGAAGTCACTTCACCTCTCCATGCCTTAATTTTCCATGGGTATAATGATATTGGCTTTCTTTTGCAACACATTTTGAAATCTGCAGCTGAAACATCTCTCTCTAAGAACTGTGTATTTATTATTCTCACTGCCAGCTGGATGTGTAGCAGAGAGAAACTAATATACAATCAGCACCTTAAAATTGCTGGTGCAGTGGGCTTGTTGTGATCTTAGCTGCTTTCTGAAGAGAACGCCACAAGTGGGAAAATGTGGATTTCAAAGTTATGGGAACCATGGCGTAATAATGCTCTCTGCATCACTGTGGTTAATTACAGAGAGGAATAAATCACTGAAGTTTGGTAAGAAGCGTCCTTTGTGTAATAAAGGAAGATCTAAAACTGCTGCAGAAAGCTGCTCAACAATGTAATAATTATAAAGCAGACCAACATAATCCCTAGTGTAACTCCATTGATTTCACTGAAATTAAACCAAGGATAGCTCTGGCCCCAAACGTTCAGTTCAGCGCGTAGCGGCAGGAGACTCTCATAGCTGTAAGCTAGTTTCTGTATGTTTAAAAATCAAAATGGGGTGAGTTTACAGTGATTTGACATACACAATGTTTGTGGATTATGGGTGCGGTACTGAATACCCACAACTCATATTGACTTTACTGGAAGGGGCAGGTATTCAGCACTTGTCAGGATCAAGCACGATGTGAGAAGCGGCATGACCTAGTGGCTAGAGCACGGAGGAGGCAATCAGTAGGGCTGGGTAAGGTTCTATTCCTGCTCCACAACATTATTTCTGTGTTTCCCCTCCCACCCTTCATCTGTCTTGTCTGTAGACAAAAAAGTAAGCAGTTCAAGGCGGGGACCTCTCACCGTTTGTATAGTGCCATGGGGCCCTGATCTCAGCTGAGATCGTCTATCTCCTGCTGTAATACAAAGAATAACACACCACTTTCTACGGTTTCCTATGTTGTTTAAAAGAAAACCAAACAGAAGTCTAGCTATTGCAATGTTAATTCCAGAGCTGTCATAGTGTACCAGGTACCCAGCCCATGTGCTCTCACGGGAGCAGGCAAATTCACTCCTGTTGTCGCTCAGGATTAACTGCCAACAATCCATGGGTGTGTCTACACTGCAGCTGGGAGATTCACGCTAGCATGCCAGGTGTGGATGTTGCAGCGTCTTGGGCTAGCCCCCTGAGCTCAGACCCAGGGTGTCAGGCAGCTTTGACTTGGGTGGCTAACCCAAGCCACCACTTCAGGACACTAGCTTGAGGACAGCTCGTGCGAGTCTGTCTGCCCGGCGGGGGTTCACGCCTCCCAGCTGGAATGCTGACATACCTGCGTGGCTGTGTATCGCTCTCTTTAGGGAGAGCTGACTCCGGTGTCGTCTTTAAAAACACAAGTAATGGAGAGGTTTGGCCTGATCGAAGCAGGAAGTGTATTTTCACGGCTAGGTTGGTAGCGCTCAGTCTGGCTTCTTTTGTTCTTTGAGGAAGTGTAAATCAGGTCAGGCAGAATACTAACAGATCAATATACACGGCTGCAGCGAGAGCCTAGAAAACCTTTAAACCGCTGATGGAAAGAGGAACAGCTCTTCAGTTGAAACGTCATTTTCCCAAGCCCAGTATTTAAGGCTGTGATTCTGTCAGCCGCTGCTTCCGTATTCACATCAGCAGATTAGCTGTAGTTATTCAGACCATGGGTGCAAGGCCAACGGGGTACATGGGGCATTATCCCAGGCTAAGGGGGGAGGATGTTTTCATTAGAGCCCATTGATGAATTTAAGATATTGGCTTTTTGCCCTTTTTACTTCCAGCACAGCAGTGTGGCCTAGTGCATGGAGCACTGGACTGGGACTCAGGAGATCTGGGTTCTGTTCCTGGCTCTGCCACTGTCCTGCTGGGTGACCTTGGGCAAGTCACTGCCTCTCCATGCCTCAGTTTCCCCATCTGTAAAATAGGGATAATGCTACTGTCCTCCTTTGAACAGTGCTTTGAGATCTACAGCTGAAAAGATTATTGGTATTGTTACCATTAAAACAATATTTCATCTCCCGTCCCCATTATAATCAAGGTACTTCAAGGTAAATTATTGTAGCAAATCCTTTCAGTTTGTGCCACAGTAAAAACTGTTCTGCAGTTCATCCGCACTGTTTCTGCATAACGAAACTTTCCGCCCACATGCTGTGGCTTTTAATATACCTGTGAAGCCGTGTGGTGAGGAGTCTACACACCAACAGGACCCATCACGTCCCTCCATTTTACCAGACTTAGGTCTGTGACTCTTAAACAGAAAAATACATTCTAGGCCCAGGAGATGGGTTTTCCTGCTGTGGAATCCCACGGTGGCGTGTGGTTTCCTGAGGTCCCTCTCTCCTCAAGTGAGCAGTCTGATAAAACTCCGTGCCTGTTCTCACAAAGCGTGGTTTGTCGAGGCTCACCCTCCTGGTGCAGCTCCAGGCTTGTCCTTGTGGGCGTTCAGCACCTGTTTTGAGTACAGATTGCCCAATGTTCCAGCCCTTCTGTGTACTGTAGCCGTGACAGGAAACCTATTTATATTTGTTCCAGTTGAGGGATTTTGCTTTTGCTTTGCAGGGGAAAGTGGTGCTTTTGCCAGTTCAGATAGCACGGTGATGATGGGTGTGCAAGTACCTAGCGGATGCCTGGTGGCTGCATTGCTTTGTCTCTCCTTAGCTGGCAAAAATGGCACATGCAGTTTGCCACCGGTGCCCACGAGTGCAGGGTGAAACGACACGGTGGTAAAACGACCTGAGCTGCCAGTGTTTTTACCACCACTGAAGTTGCACTTCTGAAAAATTCCAGGTCCCAGTTTTGCCAGAGCAGACTAGGCACCTCTGATGCTCTCTCTCTCCTGTAGAGGCCTCTCTGGAGCTTTTCAGTACTTTTGCAAATGTTACCTTTGAAGAGGAGAGCTATGCCGTACTTGTGTCATTCTCTGAAACGTAAGTTGTAAGAGAGCCTCACTTATCCACTCACCTTCCCTGCAGAGCTAAGGATTTGGTTGCATTCTTTAATGCTTTCTGCTTTCCACAAGAAAAAAAGAAAAGGTGGGGGAGAGAGAAGGGATGGCACGAGAGTCTGCAACACATCCCTCACATGGAGTGAACCGTGCTAGCTAGCTGCTGATGTGTGTGTGAGGATGGGTGGGGTGGGAGATAGCTCCACCCAGAATAGTTAAACTAGGGGGGAATTTGCAGCAGACACCTGCTGTGATCACGGACCCAAAGGATGAGGATTTCGGGCATCTTAGGACTTGAGAGAACAGCTCTTACAGGTGGGACGTCACTCTGTCCTGTGCAGTTTTCGGGAGGGAGGAGGCGAGCGGGTTTGGTTCAGGGTTGTCAGCTCGTTGGCACTGATAGAGTGATCCTCAAATTCGTGTTTGTTCGTTGAGCCTTGAAAATTATGCATTTGGAGGGTGAGCAGCATCTGCACGGTGACTCTTATCCTGAGAGGGGACCAAGGAGGGAAGTGGTTGAGGGTAGAAATGGGAGGTGGGGAGAGATCGGGATAGAGGAGAAATGGAGAAAAAATACCAAGGCGATAACGGCTGGGAAGAGGCCAAAACAGAAGAGAAATGGTAAAGAAAGAATTGGATTTTAGGGTCTAATCCAAAGACCTTTGCAATCGTTGGGGGTTGTTTCATGGACTTCAGTCGGCTTTGGATCAGGCCCTTAGAGAGACCAGTAAACTGCTGTCACTTGAAAAGATTGAGACATTCCACCCAGTTGAGTCTGAGAGGGAAAACCCAGTCACTGAAATAGCTGGATGGGAAAACACCGTGATTCAGAGATTTTTGAAGAATCCTCGGTCTTTAAAAGAATCCACTCGTCTGATCCGCCAGCCGAACACAGGCCATAGCACCTCGGCCACAGATTTCTGCATTGAGCTCATGACTTCTGTTTCGGCTGTAGTGCATCTCAAGACGTGAGGTGGAGGAGGAGAAACGGGAGGTGGGTTTTTGAAAGTTATTTAATAGAGAACCTGCTTGGTGCAATATTTTGAATCTGATTTTTAGTGGTGATCTATCGGCTGTCTTTTGTCTTAGAATCAAAAACTTCTCTTGACATGTGTGGACAGAGGGGGGATCTGTCTGTCTGTCTGCCCATCTCAGAGCCCTTAGACTACCTTAATAATCTCAGCCTAAAGACCCCATAATCTTTCATGAATTGTGATTTACCTGGGGGTTACAGTGGACAAGAAGCTGGATATGAGTCAGCAGTGTGCCTTGGTTGCCAAGAAGGCTAATGGCATATTGGGCTGCATTAGTAGGAGCATTGCCAGCAGATCACGGGAAGTGATTATTCCCTCTGTTCGGAGTTGGTGAGGCCACATCTGGAGTATTGTGTTCACTTTTGGGCCCCTCACTACAGGAAGGATGTGAACAAATTAGAGAGAGTCCAGCGGAGGGCAACAAAAATGATTAGGGGGCTGGAGCACAAGACTTATGAGGAGAGGCTGAGGGAACTAGGCTTGTTTAGTCTGCAGAAGAGAAGAGGGGGTGCGTTTCCAGGGAGGATGGAGCCAGGCTGTTCTCAATGGTAGTAGATGACAGAACAAGGAGCAATGGTCTCAACTCGTAGTGGAGGAGGTCTAGGTTGAATATGAGGAAAAAACATTTTCACCAGGAGGGTGGTGACGCACAGGAATGGATTACCTAGGGAGGTGGTGGAATCTCCATCCTCAGAGGTTTTTAAGGCCCAGCTTGACAAAGCCCTGGCTGGGATGATTTAGTTGGGCTTGGTCCTGCTTTGAGCAGAGGGTTAGACTATTTACCTCCTGAGCTCCCTTCCAACCCTAATCTTCTGTGATTGCTTTCCCATTCCAATATCCCAGTGTGGTCCAGTGGATAGGGCACTTGGACTGGGATTCACGCCAGACTTCTGCTCCTACTTCACCTCCCCATGCTTCAGTTTTCCCCGCCTAGAAGGTCTAACATAGAAGGTTTAACACCTTTCTGCCTTTGCTGTATCTCCGGCTGTACCTGGGTAAGTCCTAGAGACCTAATTCTGCAGTTATTGACTTTGCTAATGGTGATGGGAAAGAATAACTAACACCAGCGCAGTACTCTCAGCAGTCCTTGGACAGAATGCCCCGTGTCGCTGCATTGCCTCCATCTTGTCTGTCGTCCACGCACTGATTGTAAACGTTTTGTTTTGTTTTTTCTCCTTAGTGTCGCGAATCTTCCGGTTGCAATGCCCAAGCCCAGCAAAGTGAACCAAGCTTTGGCAGGTAATGACTTCTCCCCCGTTACTTGTTTTCTCCCTTGGTTTTTTCCTTTCGTTTGTAACTTGCTTCCTCACTTACTCCAGATTCTTATCAAAAGCTATTCTGTCATGTAGACAGGACCTGCAGCAGGATAGAGGATAAAGCTAGTATGTTTAAAAATGTATAGAAAGTGCACGCGTCAGCACCTGGTTGGCTTTTCTCAACCACATTGCAGGAAGTACCTAAATGGCTTTGTATTGCTGTCCTTGCTTTGGTAATAAGCGTGGGGCCATTCCCACCCTGTTTTCTACAATGCCACAGCTTGTGAACTTGTTCTCTGTAAGGCAAAGACTGAAAGAGATGGGAAAAGAAGCTCCGCTATACAGTCAGGCGCTGTAGCCTAGTGGTTGGAGTCAGGCAAATGGGACTTGGCTGGCAGTTTTATAGATGAAGCATCGGCTGGACTAGAATCCAACCCGTTCTCCTGTACCTGCAAGAGTAAGTGGGAGGAGCTTATGTTTGTTGCTGAGGTCTGCACGTCTTCCTCTGAATGACCCCACGGAGCAGATCTGTTAGGGAAGGAGTCGTCCATTTTTACATAGTTGCTGGCTTTTCAGAGTAGAATCGCACGCTAGAGCTGTAAATGGTGGTGTCTTGATAATGATCCCACAGCCATGTGGTTTGCAGTGGAAGCACTTCTGGTCTGCGTCCCAGAGGGTGGAAAGTTTGCCGGTATGTTTGCCATCTTTCAATTCAATTCAATTAGAGCAGAGCAACTGGGATTCTAGTTTGGTGGCATCTTCAGAAACTGGATGCTCTGCTGATCACATGATGTCTTCTGCATACTAATAAATCCATGCACTTAAATAATAGCATAATAGTGTCCCTGGGACAGAACTGCCACAAGGCCCTTTTGATGTTGTCCAGTGACCCCCTTGCATGGCAGGACATCTTTGAGTACAGAACAGAGCATCCTCTACTCCTCCCCCCACCCCCATCCTTTGTCTGTGTTCTGTCTTCTTGGACTGTAAGCTCTTCTGAGCAGGGAGCATATTGAGGCAAATACACCACAACCTGGGCATCGGTCCTCCAGCATTGGGGCCATGTTTGTAGCCGTGTCCTTGTCGTATATATCTAGAATGCACCTAGTGCATTATTGGCGCTGTCCGTTTGTCATAGCGATTACATACTGGAAATCATCTACATGTTCAGCCAATCCGATCCCTCCATCTGCTAAAAATTCTTAAACCTACTTAATGGACATGAGACATTGATCCAAACTCAGACCTGATGTAAGTTGCTGACCTCAGTGGAGTTTCACCTCTTACACGTGCTCTGAATTTGGCTCCTTACTATATGCAGTGACATGTCAAATGGTCCCATTGTGTAGGCAGTGTTACGAAGGAAAGTGTTTAAGCCAGGTTTGTTTGTTTTTTAATCATATAGGTCCAGATTCAACAAAGCACGGTCTTAAGGGTACTGCCGAATCGGGGCTATAGTAATAAACAGCTGCTGGTATGTTCCATATACGGTCATCCATTCTCAGTGTGGAAGAGGCAATTGGACTTGATCAGATTGCTCATCTGATGACATGCTCTAATATAGGAGAACCCCAGGAGGTGGCCGGTCAGTAGCATCAGCCTTTTACCACCACCTTCATTGGAAAAGTCACTTTTGCGATCAATTCTTCTTCTCTTCTTGGAGGCAGGAGGTGCAGAAAAAAAGAGTTTTTACACTTTTAAAATCTATTTAGTTTAAAAATGAGGCCAAGGCATGTGAGATGATATGTGTAGCAGCTGAGAAGATGCATGCTGCACTACAGGAGTCTGGAAATGCTCAAACTAGAGCATGATCAATGGGCAAATGTTAGCTTCTAAAAGGCAAACACTCTTCTTGTTTAGATCTGAATCTTTACAGGGTCTGCTTTGATTGGAGCTGAGCGTGGTAGTTTTTAACAGAAGCCCCAGGTTGCCTTTTGTTAAGCACAGCAGCCCTTAAAAGGTGCAAGGAAGCTATAACAGTACACAATTTTTCTTTTTCAGCAGAAAATCTATATTAGAATGTGACTGTAAAAGAAGTTACAGAGGAAAGCTCTGGGCAGCTTAACTAGTCTGTGTAAGGAAAGGAGAAATGCTGGGAACATCTGTGAAGAAGAGCAGGCAGTGGACTTTTGGGGAGAAAAATACTGAATTTCATCAAGGCTTTTATTGATGGGGCTTTAATTGGTGACCTGTCCTTCCCATCGCATTTGGCTGCTGTCTCTTTGGTAACTTTGTGAGCTCTCTTTGGAACCTTCATCCATTTTATTTGAGAAGCCGCTGTTGATCTTGAGTCCCCAACTTTTCATTCTTCAGATTACTTAATAAGGCAAAGACACATTCTGGGCTCCACCATGCCGTTCTCAAACCATTTTGTCCTGGGGATCAGCAGGAAGGGCTGGGCAGGTCACCGGAGATCCACAGAGCCATGTGAGAACTTCACAGAGGCCGTTCAGTGACGGTTGGTACCACCAATCTTGATAGTCCATTCCTTGTTGTCTCTGCAAAGAGAGGCTCACGATGTGTGCTGCTGTTGATATCTTTTCCTCTCTGGCTTCATGCCCTTCTGAAAAAAGCAGATACAAAATTAAGCTTAGCCAGTTCCTGTAGACTAATAAATCTGTTGCTATGCTGGATTCTCTCTCATGTTGTCCATTCATTAGGAAACTAGTTATCTTCTGGGAAGAATGGCCTGCAGTCTCAGGAGCTTTGGATAGCAGTCAGAGATGGTCCTCAACAAATTTGAAGCGGGCCCTGTAACTAAAAATAACACCATACTAAAAGTACACTTCGGGGTTCTTTGTATTTACTGTCTGGTTTTTGGTATGTTAAAGTGCGTTTGGATCACGTTTTCCAGCTTTTCTCTAACCATAAAGGTTAGGAATTATCCTTTGTAAAATGCAAGCTGAGATTCTCATGTATTCACATGGCTCCAGGGGCTGGGGCTTTAAGAAAAACCATCACTATCAGGAGACCCATGATTAACATTGTGAGAGATGGAAACACTACTCTATACATGTAGATCTCCATTGCTATTCAAGTCTTGACTTGCATGGGATCCATAACTCTAAAGTACATTTGAACAAAAACTGGCAGCCGGACAAAGTGACCGAAAGGACATGTTATTGCTTGCTCACATATCTAGGCTGTACACAGAGAGCCTGCTGCACCTGTCATACACAGTTTGAGTGCCTCCCCATCCTCAGTCCTTGCATGCAAAGACTAGCGGGAATTTCTTTAAATGGGAGGCCCTCTATTGCTGGGACCATTGCCATAGTAAGATGAAGCTGTCTTACAACGCACTTGTAGTTTGTATGCACAAACAACACACTAGGAGATATGCACTACATTGCAGGTGGATTTTCAAATTCAGACACGGGGATTCAATAACAGCAGCCAAATTCTCTGCTAGAGAAACTCTAGCTGGCATCAGTCATTAGAGAATTTGGCTCTGGCACTGATGTTGCCTGGCTAAACCACGGAGTAGCTCTGAAAATCCAAACCCACACTGTTACTAGATAAAAGCTGAGTCCTCATTTGTCGCTCTCCTGCAGTAGAAAATGTGCAAAGACATCGTTTTTGGAAAAATCTGCATTCCTTAAAGAGCTATTGCCACTCACAAGCCAGCTTGAGGGAAAATGTAATTGAAATCACATGACTTATCCTGTTTTCATTCCCCCCCCCCCCCCAAACTATCATGTTAATAGAAGGGGTCAAAAACCTTCTTCTTTGAGCCTTGTAAAATGCACCCTGCTTCTGTGGTGCTGAGTACACTCCTATAAATACTTGGCATTAACAGATACAAAAGTAATTGGCTCCCTCCTCTTGTCAGATTGAGTCACTGGTGCCACGCACTGTAGTGATGAGGCAGTGTGAACGGTGTCTCTGGGTAGGTCTGCGTTGCAATCAGAGGGTTGCTCAGGTAGGCGAACTTGCATTAATTTTAATCTACCCAGCACAGCTAAGCGTAGCCAGCATTGTAGGCTTGAGCATGAGCTAGAAGTGCAGTTACATACCCTGGGTTCCAGGTGGGCTGGTGCAGCCTGTGCAAGGTAAATTAAAGCTAGCATGGAAACGTCAACCTGACTTGCCGTCACCACACCTCTGAATGCAATGTGGACAGGCCCATGTGCCGAAGAAGCGTCAAGCATGATAAGCTCAAGTTTCAATAGCACGGCTGGCTTATCTGTATAAGGAAGCATCACAAGGGATTTTCGTCTCCAGATTTCACAAAGGTTGATTGCTGAGTGCCGAGATTTCCTGTGTTACGTTAGATGCGTAAGGGAAAACCAGCTGCTGGCTACCCAGATTACTCAAACGTGAGATGAGCCCGAACAATGATGCACCAAGTGAATGACCTCTTCCTCAGTGATTCCTTGATTTCAGGAAGGAAATGCTGTGTCAATGTTGCACACTTCTTTTTGTAGTGCGCTTGATTCATCTGCCACGTGTCTTCCCCAAAGATAACAGGAAGTAGAGGAGAAGGAAATAGCCTAATAGTTCACCTAGTCCTAGTCCATCTTCCTGCCTTCATGAGATTGTTCCCTGTTAGGTGCTCGGAGGAAGACGCTTCCGTGATGTCATGTGATCAGCACTGTCTCTGTTGAATAGAAGATGTGATTTCACCTCCTGACGTGTTGTGTGGATATAAAGTTCATGTAATAAAATTCTATTTTATTTGTGATGATTCATCACTCCCATATGCATGGTTAATATATTGCCCCAGATATACACTGGGATTAATATCACTCTGGTAAAGATTCACTAAAGAAACTAGACTGATATTCTGTGGCTTGTGTTTTACAGGAGGTCAGACTTAGATTATCATAATGATCTCTTGTGGCCTTAAAAATCTATTAACTCAAATTTTCAGGTGCCCAGTTCTGCAGCTCCTGTGCTTTCTAATGGCGTACACCCAATATTTCAGTGATATCCTCTAGAGCAGTTCAGTTTAGATCGTGGATTAATTTTTCAGTTACGTATCAGTTGTGCGCGTTTGAAGATGATTGTGTAGCACTTTGACCATATTCAAAGTTCTTTACACACTTTAGCTGATTAATTAACATCAAATTGTCTAATAAAGATAACAGCTAAGAGGAGCTTTACCACTCCTTCTGTACCAAGCTGAAGAATTGTGTTTTTATTCCAGCCTAATCAAGAATTTACAGGCTTTTATTAATTATTAAAAGCAGTTTTTTCTAGTGGCTAGAATGCTGGACTGAGGTTCAAAAGACCAGGGTTCTGTTCTTGACTCTGCTACTGGCCTCCTGGGTAACCATGGACAAGTCACTTCTCCACTCTGTGCGTCAGTTTCCCCATCTGTAAAATGGGGATAATGATACTGACCTCCTTTGTAAAGCACTTGGAGATCTACAAATGAAAAGCTCTGTAGGAGAGCTCGGTATAATTACCATAGTGTCTAGAACCCTAGTTATGGATCAGGGCCCCATTGCGCTAGGCACTGTATAAACACAGACCAAAAAGACAGTCCCAGGGGGAGCCTGTCTGCTGCTTCTGCTGGCTCAGGAGTGAGTACTGCTGACAGTAGCTGCTGCTGGCTGAAAAAGCCTTCACGATCCTGAGTGATCTATTTAAAGGGACAGCACACCCCAACGTACACATGCACACGCGTACACACACAAAATCATAATCTGAAATGGTGCTCCTTTTTTACAGTGCAAATATTTGTAATCAAAACTAATAATATAAAGTGAGCACTTGATATTCTGTGTTTGTAATTGAAATCAATAGATTTGAAAATGTAGAAAGCATCCAAAAATGCTGAAATAAATGGCATTCTCTTCTTGTTTAACAGTGCGATTAAAACTGCCATTAATCGTGAGTATTTTTTTAATCTCATGATTAATCACGATTCATTTTTGTAATAGTTTGACAGCCCTAGTAACAAGTGGATGCCTGGTACTACAGAGAACAAAATATCTCGTCTGCTTCTAAATACCAGAGTATGCTATTCCTAGGGCTAATACTCCACAGTCTGGATTTGTGAATCTTCCCGCATTAGTACCTTTTTCACAGTCTAGACAGGCACAAAACACTTTGGTTTTCCTTTTTGTAGCCAAGATTCTTAATAAATGTGGTGAAGCAAATTGTCACTCTTGAATGGTGTTCTGACTCCAAAGTCAGAGAGTCCATATCCACCAATTCTAAAGATGAATTAGTTCATCCTTCAACCAGTGAAAAGTGACCAGATGAACGTATGTGCAGCCAGTCAGTTATTGCATAGTTAAGACTAAAACGGCTGGAATAAAAAAGATCCATGTATTCTCCATTAATGAAAAGAAGTTGGTGTCCCATTTCTATGGAATGGCTTAGGATATTGCAAAAGGATTTACAGTCTAGTCCTGCAAGACGCTTCCTGGAGGTTGATGAGCAGTCTTGGCTTGCACTGGAAATTGAGGGTGCACAGCAGAGCAATCTTGCAGGAACCAGGCTTTCAGTCGAGCAGTAAAAAGAAATTCGATTCTGATGACTGACTGTTTTCACTGGTAAGGTTATGGGCCTGGTTCCAGGCTTTATGTGAACTGGTGTAGCCCTAGCTTCGGTGGAACTACGCTGATTTCCAGCAGCTGAGAATCTAGCTTTTGCTCTCATTACCAGGACTGCAGGTTAGTAGCCACTGAAAATCAAGAGTTTCTCTTTACCAACACCCCAGAGATGCTGGGGGCTCTTTCTGCGTTTCCTGTCCTGAGGCTGCTGCTTACGGAGGGGCGTCTGTGTGTTACCAGTTAAGCATTTGTGTGTTACTGTCCACCCCAGTGGAAGCTGTTTGGAGATCAGGAGCGCTGGCCTTCGGCACTGAATCTAGCCAAAGCCTTGCGATTCCATTTTCATGTCTCTTGGTCAGCAGCGGTGATGTGAAAGACGACAGAGAGATTGACGGTCATCAGAGATTTCATTAAAAGCTGTTTCCGGTCTGTTGGAGTGTGGCTGTAGTTTATACATGTGCTCTGTCTAGATCTCTCTGACAGAACTTCATTCATTTCCTAAAACCTCTCTCTTTCCTATCCTTTTTTCCTCCTTCCTTTATTTTTCTCTCATTTTCCCCCCTCCAATCTTCCGTTTAAAAGGGGTTGCCTTGTTTCTTACGTCATTTCTGTTTTAGTCTGACTTGCATTTCTAAAATGTCCATCCCCATCATACTTGGTTTCTCGGAGTAACAATTTGTACTCGGAGTAGCTTTTATACTGCTGTAGAAAGGATACAAATATCAGACCCAATTCTTCACTGCCTGGCCCCTCTTGTAGTCACTTACAAGCAAGGATGGTCTTGCTCTTAAGATGTTGGCTTGCGAGATCTGGTTTAATTCCTGCTTTGCCATTGGTATTATAGGTGACCTTGGGCAAGTCACTTAATCTCGATGTCCCACTTCCCCATCTATAAAATGTGGTTGATAATCTTTCCTTTCTCCCCCACTTTCTGTGTTTGTCCATTGGGAGTTTTTCCATTGCCTTCAATGGATTTTGGATCAGAACCTTAGGTTGTCAGGTCTTAGAGTCAGGGGTGTCCTTAACAATAGAAAGAAGGAGCTATAGAAGCTACTGTAATTTGTGTGTGTGTGTGTGTGTGTGTGTGTGTGTGTGTATACGTACGTACGTACACACTGTAATACAACTGTTGCGAAGTGTGTGCAGAATGCCGTCACTGCTGTGAGTGGAGAATTCTTATTGGATAGCATTTCGCACTGTCCTTGCACAGGGGCATTTGACTACACAAAGTCCGTGAAGCCTCTTACTGAGTTACATATTTTAGGTGGAGCTGATAGTGTCACTTATACTTAAGGTTTCTTGAGGCTTCCCATGATAAAACCCTGTTTTCAGTTGCTTATAACGTGTGCCTGTGTATAGTACTGTATTGAACTAGTTAAAGAACGAATGTATTTTGTGTACCCTTTTACACTGCCTTTCCCTCCCCAACTGAACAAAGGTTTGAGAAACAAAATACTTAAAATATCAGTTAGCCGAGTTACGATCTATTGATTACCAACACTTCCCATGTAGGGGAAACCCTAAGGCTAGGGAAATACCATTACGTGTATCTCGTGTACTACCCTTGTGGGTAACTCTTGCTAAATGTTGACCACTGTCAAGAGCTGCATTCAAAAGGGATGTATTAAATATCCTGGCATCTGTCAGGGTAGAATACTCTGCTAGAGAGGAAAGCAGCAGGTTCCTTGACTATATAAGCATTGGGGGAGTTTCCTTGCATGAGATTATTCAGGATTGTAACTGGCCTGTATTTCAGTAGTGAACGTTGCAGCATTAGATTAATAGTCTCAAACCTGCAGTTCTCTCTGTGCCAATTTCCCTTTAGGGAACGGGTGTGCTTTTAAGAGGAATAATTAACATTAACAAGCTGCATTCAACAAATCCGTCCTAAGACAGTGCTTTCCTGTGGCTTTGATTAGCAAAGCGCCTCAGCGATTCAGTGGAAGTCAACGAGGCTGCTGTAGTGCTTGAAGTTAAGCATGTGCTTCGGTGTTTCAGTGAATTGGGTCAATGTGCAAACATGTCCCAGGCTCCATGAGGCCTAGAATTTGACAGCGAGTCCGTTCTGCTGCTGCACTGGTGTGAACCCAGTGTAACTCCATTGAAACCAGTTGAGCCACTCCAGATTTACACCAGTATAACTGAAAGTAGGGTCCTCAGTCTCAGCCCCAAGGCGTTTACAATCTAGGAACAGATCAAAATAGCATAGTGCTAAACTCAGTCCATGGACTCCAAGTCTGAGGTGACGACCCTTCTGTTAAAGCAGCGGCTACAGGTAGCATTTATCGAATTCATGAATGTGTTCCTCCACTTCAGTCTACCATCCAAGCTGCTACCCTTCCAGTTTCTCCAGCTCCTGTCTGTGCACTGAATCAAACTGAATCACCTTTCCCAGTGATTTGCTTTACCAATATTTCATGTTCTTTGAATCAAGGGTTTTTCTTTAAATTTTCTTTGAAAAATTAATTCCTTTTTTTTTTTTGTTTTTTGTTTTTTTTGTTTTAAATAAATTTATTTCCGCCTTGTTTCCTTCCTGCATGTCGATCTCATGTCCCCTGTAGGCATGACGGCTATTCTGATGTCAGCCACTGGACTTCCTGTGCATCTGACCTGTGCACCACATCCTGCCTGCATTCGTAGAGCCAGTAAAAAACACAGCTCAGTTAAGGAAGGGAGGAAAGTGTCCAAGAAAGGTAGTTGCTGCTCAAGCTCTCTGGTATTTGTTTCAATCTCCTTCTCTTTATCTCTCCACTCACTATTCATTTTCCCCCTCGGCCTGCCTTTCTAATCTTACATGATGCACTCACTCTATAAAGAGGAGCAGGGCTCCTCTCCCTTGCTCTAAACATTGCTTGACACATTGTCAAATAAGATGTAAAACTAGACCATGCCTCTAACCCCTCTCCCTTCAACCAGTAATTAACATATTGAATAACGCAGCAGCCAGCTGCTTATTTCAGACCTTTCCCACCAAGATCCTCTATCCCTGACAGCCAGGGCCTTGCTGGGGACTCTGAATGAAGGTCAGTTGTTATTATCTATGATTTGTATTACTCTGGCACCAGGGAGTGTCATGGACCAGGATCCCAGGGTGCTCGGGGCTGTACAAACAAAAATGTCCCTTGCTGATCGGGGAGGTGGTGAGTTCCAGAGTGATGGGGCCCTTGTGGAATACATCCTTCAGCTGCTCTCCAGTGGGTCTGCAGCTCGGGGGCCCTGCGGCTCATCACTGAGCACAGGGAAAGAGGGTTCAGATAACTCGGTCCCTGGCCATTTAGGGCTTTATAGGGTCAAATGTGTTAAACCCACGTCCTACAGCTCAGCAGTGGGTTGAAGCAGTGGAATGGGACCCACTGCAGCTGGGTTTCCAGGCTGTCTACCCAGAATGATGGCAGCAGCAGCTACCGTGGCCGTGATGCAACGCTTAGTCATCTCCACCGTGGTTTCTCCACTTCCTGCTCATCCCGGCATCTCCAAGACATGCAACCTCAGCAGTGTGGAGGCCGTTGTTTCACAAGCCACAGGCCGGGTTGGGAGAGCCAGGCCTGCGTGTTTGTGACTGCCAGCCCAGCCCGGTGCTCTGCCATGGGGAAAGGCCAACGGTAGAACCAAGGGGGAAATCTCAGTTAATCCATTCTTGCAAAGGTGGGCTGACGGTGTATGCCAGCCCAGCTACAGAGCCACGGGCGTAGTTTACTTTCCTGTCCCAAACTAAGCTGCTCAGCCGAGGCGAAGCTGCTGGGCCCACGTTTCTGCTTGAACGGCACTTGGCACAGAAACACGTTACCAAAAAGCATGGGTCCGGCACCCAAAGCTGCAGCCCCAGCTACCCAGCCTCAAGCTAGCAGGGGTGGTCACAGGAATGAGCCACCTCTGTCTGGCCGTGCATCCAGGCGGGGCGTTCCTCCCTATTCCCTCCTCCTGCATGTTGGACTGTTTGCAGAGGAGGAAGAGGGACTGAGAGCGGCAACACAGCAGG
Organism: Emydura macquarii macquarii; assembly: GCF_026122565.2. Lineage (NCBI taxonomy): Eukaryota > Metazoa > Chordata > Testudines > Chelidae > Emydura > Emydura macquarii. The sequence goes on from NW_027130587.1 coordinate 4,443,893, forward strand.
CTTAAGCTGCGTAGAATCATAGAAATGGAGGGCTAGAAGGGACCTTGAGTGATCATCTAATCCAGCCAGGCCCCCCCCCCCCCCCGCTGAGGCAGGACCAAGTATACCTAGACCAGTGTTTCTCAATTGGTGTTCCGCGGAACCCTGGTAGGGTTCCACGAGCAGCTGTTCTCCGCACCACCGAAAAAGGGAAGATGTCCCGGATTTTTCGGCGGAGGGCATTGGGTGTAAGTAATTTAATTTTTATTTAATTGAGAAACGCTGACCTAGTTGTATATAATTTGCTTATTTCAACATTTTTTTGGCCCCATACATAAAAATACTGTCAAGAGTTTGGGGGGCTCCGCAATTATTTATCGAGTTCAAAAGGGTTCCATGGCCAAATTTAATTGAGAAACACTGACCTAGACCATCCCTGACAGGTGTTTGTCCAGCCATGTGCCACTAGTGACCTCTCCCACCTGGAAACCCAGTTGGGGTCACTAAAGGGGAAAAGGTTCTCCAGGGAAGAAATGCCCAGGGGTGTTGGGATACTTTCCGAGGCAGGAATCTGTGTGTCCGGCTGGCTGGGTACGAAGATGCGAGAGTTGGTCTCTGGGTGGAGGGGAGGAAGGCAGGGAAGATACAGCTGGTGGCTGGAGGAAAGAATTGAGCTCAGGATGAGGGAAATGAGGAGGATGGGAAAATAAAAGTTGGGAAGGATGCTGGAGATCTTGAGGTCAGTGACATAGGAATGGGGGGCAGGGTGGTGGGGAGAGAAAGGTGAAGGAGCAGGAGCCTCTCGAGGGAGGAATAGAGGAGATCGAGCGGGCGTACACTGCAGCAGAAGCAGAGTGTGATTGTGGGGTGGGCGGCGGGAGCAGTGGAAGGTGAGGGACAGAAGAGACTGGAAGGGGCCATGGGGGAGAAGGAGCAGGCTGCTAAGCAAAGGAGGCGAGGAAATGAAAGGAGGGTTAGAAGGAGAGGGGGAGAGGAACAAGAGAGAAGGTGAGGTGGAGAAGACACGCAACATGGCAACGGAGATCAGGGCCGAGGGTCCCAGATACGCTTCTTGAGTCTCTTACTGGTTCTGCTGCAGTTAGAGCTGCATTAAAGGCCAGGAGGGAAAGTCTGAGCAGAAGTCTCCAGAGAGAGGGAGGGGTGATGCCCCTTCGGTGGGTGAATGATATTCATGCCAGCTAGGCGAGGTGTGGGGTGCGGAGCCAAGAGGATCTAGTCCGTTGTTTTTTTCCATTGTTATTTTAGTGGCTCATGCGTGGAGGGACTTTCATAGCCAGGCCCTTTCCAGCACAGATGGCTCGTATTAATACCCAGCAGGCAGGTATCTCCCCCCAGTGGAGAAAAATGATGTATTCCATTTACCGTTTTGTTTGCTCATTGAGGTTCTGTTTGCTTTATGGGCCCGATCCTGCAAGGTCCTAGGCATTCAGCTCCCTGGGAGTAAAGAGTGCTCAGCTCCTCCCAGGATCAGGCCCTCTAAAGCGTTATGTCCCTTTTAGCATTAAAGGGCTCTGGCCCTGCTTGAGGTCCTTCGCCATTACTGCAGTGGAACTAACTAAGGGCCACTTGAAACCTGTTTTTCATTTTGATGACACTTTTGCCCAGTCATTCCTTGTAGATCTGTTAGCTGTCGAGATCCGAAATGGGACGTTCTATCCCTTTGAGCCTGTTACGCTTTGTAAGTTGCTGTATCACAAACACCCACATTCTTGTATCCCAGAGAGATTTATAAACTGATGCATCCTTGGGCAAAGGCATTAGTAAACTGTGTAAATACTTATAATCTCTCGGTCCTAGGGCTGAGAGGCGTGAGGATGGGTTGCTGTCTGAACCTGAAAGTCAGTCACTTCTAGTGTCGCAGAACCAGAGGGCTGAACTTTGTCAATTTCTCAGGTGGCTGGTTTTAAGTCCCACAGTCACCATCACAAATCCCTGTGTTGCTGTTTGTTTCCATACCAGCACTACAGGATATCATAACTGATCACACAGAGCATTTTAATAAAGAGGTCAGATCTGCGCATCAGCAAATCCAACCTTCGTTTTGTTTAAGAGAAAGAGCTAAAGAAACCAAAACTGAATTATGCTGCTCTTCTGCAAATACCTGGCCTGTACTGACTGAGGAAGATAATTAGTGGATACCATGTTGTTCTGTAGATGATTTTCTGGGACAGATGAATTATACAGTGAGTACATTTCAAGCCACCTCTGCACTTCCACCTTATGTAAAACAGAGAACGCACCATTTTTACCTTGGCGTAAAGCTACAGAACCAATTCTGCAAGAGAATCAGAATCTGTCAGTGCAAGGAGAAAAGTAATATAGTGAGTGTGTCTATTTTAGGTCCATCCTGACACTTCTTGTTCCTGGCTGTCTCAGAACCCAGGGGCTAGGTTGGCTCAATGGAGACAACAGGTGCAGCAGCCCAAATAGGATAAATTAAATGAAATGCCAAGGGGAGAGACCAAAGCACACAGCCACGGTAATGCTCGAGTACAGTACAACCAAAATGTCTCGGCGCATGAGGCTCGCTAGCCAGTTCTCAGCCATAGCTTCTCTGCTTATCCATCTTCTCCTGTGGTTGTTTTATGGGGACAGGAGGGGGGGGTTGCACTATTACTGTGCTTCATGTGCCCTTTGCTAGCTAGCTGCACCTGTGTTTCCATCAGGGCTTGGCTGATCTGACTCCACTAGTCACAGTCCAGCAATTCACCCACACTAGCTCTTAAGCAGGTGTGAGCGTTTGCCTATTTGTCCTTCCTGTTGTTCTGGGGAGGAGAGAGAGATGCAGAACGCCGCAGTGATGAACTTGATTTATTTCACTTTCACACCATGGGCAGGAGAGCTAAATCCCTAAGTGGGAGTTGGGGGGGAGGGGTTCCAAATGCTTCCATAAAGAGACAGCCCACCCTGTTAGGAGGGTGAAGAGTTACTCCACAAGCTTCATTTCTCCAAGAGTCCAGTGCCTCATTGGTCTTCTACACCGTACAGATTTCCTCCAGGGAGGTCATTCTTCTCAGGTCACTAGAGACACGGGATTAGCAAGAGTACACTGGGGAAATGAAAAATAAAAAACTCCAGTCAAGGACTCATCCATGCAAAAGAACATGAAACCCGACTGCCCTAAAGCATATGCAATACTCCAAGCCCCTTTAGGAGCGCCCATTGGAACAGCTGGATTATGCAGTTTACTGTAGTTGACGCTTAGATCCACTGGCTTCAAAAACAGGAAAATGCTGTGCAAAAATAGTCGGGGAGGGCGATCTCTTTCCCGAGCTTTAGTTAGAAATAATGTCTCCATGTTTGGCCTGTGTGAAAGAATATCTGCTGCAAACCACACGGCTCCGTTTGGTAGCCAGAAGGAAGTGCATTATTTCCGTAAGCCTTGGACTGCTGAGCAAGCATCCAAACACAGCTGCTAAGTGTTATCCGGGGAAAGTCCCCATCTTAGTAAGAGGTTTATTGTCTCCAGTAAATGGGTAGCATTAGGAAAAGAATTTATCCTCTTTCCTGTAAATGCAGGAACAATGAACCTTCCTTCACTTCCCAAATTATCAGTAAAGCAACAAATGACCAGGGGGTGATAGGCAACATAATTAGCTTATGCAATAGTATTTTTCAACCCAGTACTGACTCCAAAGAGCAATGGAAGAAGAGTGTTTAGCATTAGAAAAACCAGGGTACTGATGGAGCAAAGAAGATTTGCACAAAAGCCTCAAAGCAAATTTCCTTAGGGTACAGATTGGAGCAATACAAGGTGGTGCATCTGTTGAATCACATGTAGTTGTTCTCAGCTTGCGGTTCGATCTCTTGGTAAATACCATAACTGCTTACGTCTCTGCTTTTTGCTCTCTTGACTATATCTTTTCAAGCTTGTAAGACAATGCCATGCCTACACACTTCGGTCCGCTTTGGGGGAGAACCTAAGTTTCCAGGCAAGGATCTCAATCAAATTGGAATGGTTCTTATCTCACATTATTGCTGAACACATGGACCTAACTTTAGATGAAATAAAGTCACATCAGGTGTTAGGGTCGAGAGTTTCTCTTGGGGCCAAATTTTCAAATGCTCAGCACCCACAACTGGGGCCAGATTTTCCAGAGCTGAGCAGCCGCCATGCACTAAGGCACACTAAACTCGTTGGACAATCTGGTCACCTATTTTGCTGCCTGTGTGGGTGCAGGGATCTTTGAAAATCTGCCTCTTAAGTGCCCTGAAACCAACGCTTTAGCTTTGTAGGCAGCCTCTTGTGGCTTGACAAGGCTCTTGTAGCATCTCCTGGGAATTATTGGCATAATACCTATGGAAGGTGATATTGTGCCAAAATCTGGTGCCTCTTTGGTAGAAAAATAGCGAGTCCCCTAGTGAACGAATCCACCCTGCTCAGAGCAGGAGACAGAACGGGGGGGGGCCATACCCTGAAACACTCACATTGGCACCTTCCCCTGGTTCTATGGGTTGGTGCAGAGGATTGGCAAGGGGACTGCATAGGGTGACCCGAGGCACTCCTCCCCACGCACTCTGGGTTACATTTTGCCAAATTGTGATGCCTTTTTCCATCCCGATTCATACGGGGCCCTCTGCTGTGCATACAGGTCTGTGCAGCATTGAGGCCAGCAAAGACCCTTCTCTCCTCCCTCGGCTCAGTGCTTAGCAGAGACACAAAGCGAAAAGAGCCAGCGGGAAGCTGCGTATTCAGCCGGTGTCGTTTGTAGCAGCGGTCTACAATCAGGTGTAAGCAGGCTGGCAGCATTCTGGTGTGTGATGGTTTTCTGCCCCAGACTGAGAGGAGACACAGTAGGAACTGATCTCGAGTTTGGGAGATGGCGGTGCACCATCGATATTCTGAGGCCGGTGTCCCAGCTGCTCTGACCAGCAAGGCAGATCGTAGCTTTCTAAGTCTCTACATAACCCCACTGTCCTCACTCTCATCCTCGCCCCTCCCTGTGGCATTGCCTCCTCCTCTGGGCAGGGACTCTCTCTTTATCTGCCCTGTAAAGCCCCATCCTCCTGTGTAGTGCTCCATAAATCATAAAGGAGATCCCAGGCTTCATGCATCTGTGCAGCAGGCTTGAGCAAGGAGCATCCTCAACATTTCTGGATGTGGGTGAATCTCTACAACTGTTTTCATTTGTCTTGTGCTGCAGAGAGGGACACAAGGCCGAGGGCGTTGCGATTCCTCCTAAGCAGATCTCCCCGCTGGCACACCTCCAGCCATCTGCTGCCCTCTGCCCTGCTGCCTCCTTTTCCGTGTCTGCCTCCTTTCCCTAGCCAGCTCCCAGCCCAGAGGAAAAGAAGAATCTTAAAAAGGAGCAGCCCAGAGGGAAACGCTGCAAGGCGAGGTGTCTGCTGCCTGATCCCGCAGTCAGAGCTCGAGATCCCAGCCACGCTCCTGAGGCTGGGGTTGAGGCACGTGTGGCAGGTGCCATCAGACGGCCGCCTTGGAAGTGGGTGGTGGTGAGCATCGCCTGCAACCGGGCACGTAGCTAAACCGCTTCGGGCTCAGACAGTGCTCTCCAGCCAAAGTGCTCCACGAACGGCTGGGCCGGCTTTCTGCCTCCAGGCTTGCCCAGGACCTGCAGCCCAGGCTTCTTTCCCTGCAAGGAAAGTTGGAGCCTCTGTCTTCGCAGTGACCACAACTGTCTGAGCTTCCCCAGAGATTTACAACCCTGCACGGCTTGCTCGGCAGGTCCCACCTGAATCCGCCCCCCCACCTCCAACCCTCTGCATTCCAGGGCTGTTACCTGAAGTGGTGGTTGCCTTCTAGGAACATCCCCCCCGCGGGGATCTTCTGGCCCAGTAAGTGCTGGACAAGGGGGAGCTGGGACTCCTCTCCCTCACCCTGGGACTGTGGCCACCTCTGCTCTGCTCGGCCTGTAGCAGAGGGGACTGACTACACAGGCCAGGCTCTTCGCGCTGCCTCTGCTCTGCGTCTCCCCTTCTGGCACTAAGGGAGGCACCTGTCCCGGGTGCCGGCGCCACCCCTGTGAATTCAGGAGTGGGGGATTGCTTGGAAACACTCGTGGACCCAGGCTGGGTAACTACATCTTCCCACTCCTGCTGGCTGGTACCAAGCCCTGTGACACCCCCAGTGTCTCCCCTGGATAGGCCATGGCAGAAGCTGCGCTTTTCCTGCTGACTGAGGACCCGTTGGATCCTCCCTCTTGTGCCAAGAGTCTAGGCTCCAGGCCCAATCCAGATGTGCAGGGGGTGGGGTTTGACAGCTTGGCTGGGCAGAGCGCCTTCCCCTTCCCCATCCCATAAAGCCTGCTGGGAGCTTGCCTTAGCCCGGGGGAGGAGTTCATGGGTTGGGGGAAGAACCCAAGTCCCCAACCATCAAACCATGCATCCCTTGGAGCAGCTGGGTAAGATCTTCCCAGTGCTGGTGGACAGAGCGCTGGAGCGCAGTGCCTCCCTACCTCCATCCCCTCTGCCGGTGCTGGGGAAGCGCCAGGCCGCGACTGTTCAGAGGGCAGCGGAAGCAGCGCAATGGCTCTCGTGACGCCTGCAGTCCGTCTCACCCTCACGTTTGCTGGGAACGAGCTAAGTGAAGGAGCATCTCGGCTTTCCCAGCCTTTGCAGAGAGAAACGACTGCTGCGCCCCTCTCTAGGGCTGAAGGTGCAAGCAGGCTGGGAATTGAGACCTCGAGATACCCAACGGACTGGTTGCACCCCAGCGTGTGTATGGGGTAGATCATCTCGCTGACCCCCTCCGCATCCCCAGCCCGGGGCAGAGGGGCCAGGAATCGTACGTCCGGCTGAGGGCTAACCCGTGCTGTGCAGCACCGCAAACAGCCCCTCCTGCTTTGTGGGCTGTGCTGGCCAGTTGGACCAGGGCCCTTGAAGCTTCACTGGGCAAAAGCCACAAGGTGCCTCTTGTCTTGGCTAGCACAGAGCAGGCTGCAGCCTTCCTGGGGTGGGCTGCCTTTGACAGCGCTCCCCTTGCAGTAGGTCAGTGCCTGCTGCGACGGGGGCTGCAGGCACGTACGGTTAAAGGGCTGGACCGGACCGCAGGCCTGGTGGAAGAGCCGAACAAACGCACGGCCCTTCCCTAAAGAACTGAGCTGTAGAGAGGAAAACAGAGAAACATCAGAGCCTCAGCCCTGCCTGCATCTCTTCCAGCCCTTCCCCTCTTCACCCCTCGGGTCTCAGCTCGTTTCATGCTGTGTCCCAGGAACCAGCGAGAGCAATTAACTGCACAGTGCACAGACACTTGGGGGTTCAGGATCGTCCTGCACAAGAACATCCAGGGTTCAGGACAAAGATCCTTCCGATCGAGATCTCTTTTCAGTCTGTAGCGCCTCCCCAGCCGCAGGAGGGGGGAAGGGCTAGCAACTCGCAGAGAATGAGCTAGGAACTTGCTCAGGGTCGCTCAGGTGAGCCCTGTGGTGGAACTGGGCGTGGACTCAGCCCAGCTCTGTACCCCAAGGAGTTCTTTTGCTTGCTTCGTTTGAAGGATGTATCTTTGCACCTCTCCACCTTGCCACGCGAGTGGCAGCGTGTCTGCTTTGCGGCTGTTATCACTTGTATCCCCCTCCCCCCCCTTTGGGTTGGTATCTTTAGGAACTTCATGGCAATCCTGATTGCCCAGCTAAAGCAGGGAGGATCACATCCCCCCCCCCCCCCCGACACTCTTCCCCCAGCCAGTCTGGCCCCTGGCTCCCCTCAACCAGACTGAACACGAGAGTTGCATTATCAGGTAACCCCTGGACAGTGTTTAAATTCACACATGCTCGCCTTTCCCACCCTATGTGAGTAGCCTTGGTCTGCTCCCCCAGACACGCTCCCCCATGTCCTCTGAGGAACTGAACTGAACTGAACTGAACTTCACTGGCCCCCTGTAAGCTCCCATGACCCCTCCCCAATCAGGGATGGTCTCCCACAGGTGAATCCTCTTCCTCCTTCCCCTCTTAATAACCCAGTGCCAACAGCTTCCTTGCTGAAATTGGGCCCAGGTGGGCCCTAGCAGGGGGTAGAGCCTTCTTTCAAAGGGGTCCTTAGTGCAGGCAGGCAGGCAGGCAGGCTGAGAGGTAAGGAATTGCTGAGCTGTTTGTATTAAAATCATTTGAAGGGGCTGTAGTGTCAGGTTTCTGCTGCTGTCTCTGGCATGGAGCTGCCTGCAGGGGTGATCTTGGTATCTGTATGTGCTGCTGTGGGTTTCTGGGTCTCTGGATCAGTTTACAGATGCTAGCCTGTAGCGCTACAGCTGTTATTTAGGACGTTTTGTGGTTCTCAGCCTTCTAGGAGTGTGAGCTTTAGCCCTGCTGCCTGTAGCTGGGTAGATATCCCTGTTTGATCATTGTGTCTTGGCTTGTGGACACAGACTGTTGTACCATCAGCTGCAGGGAGATTGCTGTGATCCCTGGTTGTCATGGCTGTGGCCAAGCACGACTTGCTCTCTGGAGGACGGTCTGCCTTCCCCTGGATGGAGAGCTAAGCTTGTCAGGATCTAATTCGGAGCTGAGCCCGGAAGCTGTCTGGCTAGATTGCATCCATACCGAGCAAGCGGAGACGCTTCGAATCTTGGCCGGAACCTTTAACCCCTAGTGTGTGTGTGTGTGTGTGTGTGTGCAGGCCTTGGGAAGAGCACCTTTAGACCTCTCCCCTCCTG